>NC_138970.1:176252500-177452500 GCF_055761805.1 Camellia sinensis | reverse complement strand
TGAAATGTAAAGGTTTACCCCCATTTCTTTCATCAATTTTTAAGTTTTTATTTTTTTTTGATAATAGAGAATCTATCTTTGGACAGATTTTTTTGAACCCGTCATGTAAAGGTAAGCTTGAGGTTCAAAAGATGCCCCTAAGCCAATGAACCGGACAAACCCAAGGGTAAGGGGGTATTTTCATCATTTTTGGAAATTTACAGACTTTGAATTTTACTCCCTCTAAAGTTATGCACCTATACATCAACAATAAATAAAGGGTGGATCTCTCAACTTTTTCTCCAAGGGTCCTGGAATATGCTCAACTCTGTCTGTCTCTCTCTCTCTCTCTCTCTCTCTCTCTCTCTCAGAAAAAAATAGGAAGCATGCGTCACACGTGATTGGAAACGCGGAGTTAGTGGATGCTCCAGAACTGAATCATTTATAACAAATTATGGTGCATTGGGTGTTTTGGGAGGTGTCCTTTTGGTTTTTTTTTTTCTTTTTCTTACTTATTTTTATTTTTCTCATAGTTGCATACATATTTTCTCTTTTATTTTTTAAATTTCTTTCTAAATCTCTCAGTTAAATACAGTATATTAGTCAATATTTTTAAAAAAATTTTAAAAAATTTCAAGTTTCTAAATTTAGTTTGACAAGATGAATAAAAAATTATAATTTTTATAAAAAAATTCAAAAAAAAAAAATTAGAAAAGACAAGAGTAAGTTATCTTTTTTTTTTTGTTTATTTTCATTTTTAGTGATTTTTTTCTAAAAATTTTTGAAAAAAATATACTTTTTAAATTCATCTCAACAAGACAGACCAAAAAAATAAAAAATTTTAGCATAATTTTAAAAAAAAATCACTAAAGACAAAAAAAAATTCAAAAAACCATGTGGTTTTTCTTTTTCTTTGTTTTTTTGGCAGCCAAAATGAGTCTAAATGCAGTTGCTGGATTCATTTATGGGGGTAGGACGTTTTTATTTCATTCTTCCTTGTTTTTTTTAACAGACTTTTATTTCATCGTCTGAAATTGTCTTTTAATAATTAGATATCCGGACAATTTTAAGAATTTGAAATTAGCGACCAAATAAATTTCTAATAACTCATTTGATAACTTGAACGTGAAACTTTGAATTTTATTATCAAGCTTTACATCTTCGCCAACCACTTGGGATTAGCATGTGAAATTGTAAAATGTGGAGTGGGTAATTAATTATTCATTAGTTTAGTATTCTAAGCTAATTATGTGATGAAAAATTTCAAGTAAAACATTTTGCGTCAATTACACTAGAGTGTAATTTTTCAAAACTAATTACATATAGGTAGAAAAATTTATAATTTTTATTATTAATATTTATAAAATTGTGGGGATGTATTTTCTGAATACCAACACGTGGCAAGGTGACACCGACGTGTCAGCCGAGGTGCCACGTGTCCTGGTTGTGACGCCGAGGTTTTCTTGGCAAGGCCGAGGTTATCTCCGAAGATATCGGAATCCAAGATAAATTAATAAAGGGTAAGAGTCCTAGAGTAAAGAGTGAACTTTGCTAAGATAAGGATAAAGCTCTTAGGGAGTTTATCTTTATCTCTTGTGAAATCCAAAGTAAGCACTGAATGAGAGTCCTTAGAAGTTAGGCTTCTAGTGGGACTAGGTTTATGTTGGCTATAAAAAAGAGGCACCCCCATGGGTCAAAGGTATGCTTTTTATGCTTAAGCTTGTGAGTTTAGCACTTGATTATCTTTGAGAGATATACTGACTTGATTGTCGGAGTGCCCCCGAGTGGAAGAGCAACCGCCGGAGACTTCTCTTTCTATTGCAGGTTAGCTAGAGGCCATCTATTCTACCAGTGCTTTTCCAGCTGATTACTAGGCGGGCAGTGTGATCAGAAAATCACTCACATAATTTGGCGCCATCTGTGGGAAACTTAGAAGAATAGATGGCCAGTAACGAACAGAAGGAAAACATTGGGGGCGACACTCCTGCTGGGAGTGGCAGACCAATTGACCTTGACATTGAAGGAGACAACCATAATGCAGAAACTCATGACCAGGGCCACGGAGAGAAAGACGTCGGCCAGGAGGGTGACACTTCGAAGAGGACAGACCAAGGCAAGTACTATAACAAAGATAACCTTCAGGTATATAGGGATAGGTGCATACGGAGTGACGAAGAGGTGAAAGAGATGGCAAACAAGTTGGCAGACCTGCAATCGATCGTCAATTTTATGATGCAAAATAACGTCATGCAGTTACCATACCCGTTGCAGGACACGCCGATGCCAGCAGCCAATGCCTAGAAGCAAGGGCAGAAAGCAATTCCAGAAGCCCCCCAGCACAACGGAAGCGAAAGACATTCTCACCGACCTTCCAGGGAGGTCGGACGAAGGGAGCCAAGAAGAGAAGAATCACGAAGGACGCAACACGCAAAGGAGGCAGACCTCAAAGGACATCGGCATGTTTAGAGGCAGGCACTGTGCTTCGACACAACTCATGGAGAAGGGTCAAAAAGGGCTCACCACGAGGCCGAGAGTAGTATACCGAAGAGACTGAAGTCGAAAGATAGCCGAGCTCTTGGGCGGAGCAAAGAAGACTTAAGAGATTACCTCAAGAGGAAACAACAGAATGCCGAAGCCGAGATAACATCCCCAGATAAGCCGAGGACACCATTCTCGGTGGAATTGGACAGGTTCGAGGCACCAAAGAGATTCGGTATGCCGAGGTTTCAAATATACGACGGCAAGTCAGACCCCAACTTCCACGTCGAACTATATTTGAACTCAATGGCATTGTATAGTGGGAACGAGCCGTTGCTCTGCAAAGTATTTCCTTCATCCTTCGGGGAGATTGCATCAGATTGGTTCCATAAACTACTGAAGGGAAGCGTGAAGACTTGGGAAGGCTTGGCCGAGATGTTTGTGGCCCGGTTCGTGACAAATAAGCTACAACCATTAAGGGTGGACGCATTGACGGCCTTGAGGATCAGTAAGGATGAAGGCCTTAGGGTCTATGCAAAAAGATACTATGAGATATTCAACCGAATACCAGAATGTAATCAAGAAGTAGTGGTCGTATCATTCAAGAATGGCCTAAAAGACAATTGTTCGCTACGGAAATCTTTGGCAAAAACTTTGTCAAAAAGCATGGAAGAGCTCATGGCAAGAATCGAGAAGTATGCCAAAGCCGAAGAAGACACATCGGCGAATAAGGAGATAAAATAGGAGAAAGGGAACGGCTCGTCGAAGCGAGACTGAGGTAACAATAACGAGCAGGCAAGAGGCAGAACTAAGGGCCACACAAGCAGTAACAACCGTGTTCCGGATCCCAATTCCCAAAGTCCTGGATTAAATTCGAAACCAGCTCTATTTCAGAACGCCAGAAAGGACTCTAGGAGAGTTCATGAGAAGAAACATTGGTAGGCATTGTGCCTACCACAATGCAGATGGACATACAACTCAGGGTTGCAGAGCCCTAAAAACATATTTGGAAGACCTGGTAAGACAATGACATCTGGGAGACCTTGTTGATGAAACCAGAACAAGAGAAGAACGGGCGAGATTGCCTCAAGCACCAGCAGCCCCACCTCCCCCAGCACAACAGCCACAGGCAGGAGGACCTCGGGTAATCAACGTAATCCACTCAAAGGTCAACGAAAATGAAATCCGAGGAGAAACCCACAAGGTAAGACACCTACAACATGTCTATCAAGTCGGAGAGAAAAGACATCGGGCAGAACAGTACTAGGGACCGATGATAACCTTCACTGACGCTGACCTAGAGATGGTCCAGCACCCGCATAATGATGCCTTAGTAGTATCCCTCCAGGTTGGGGAGTGCCAAGTGAAACGCATCTTGATTGACCAAGGAAGCTCTTGTGACATCATGTACATCCGATGTTGCAAGGAGCTCGACCTTCACCCATATGACATGGAACGCTCCAACGGCCCAATGGTCGGGTTCAATGGAACGTCGACATGGCCACTGGAAGCAGTAAGCTTGAAAGTGCAGGCTGGCACCAGAAAAATCAGGACAGAATTCACCGTCATCAACACACCCTCCCCTTACAACATCATCTTGGGAAGACAATGGTTGCATGCGATGGGGGCAGTTCCCTCAACATTGCATCAACTGTTGCGATTCCCAATAGAGCATGGGATAGAAGAAATCAGGGGTGATCAGCTGCAGGCAAAAAGTTGCTCCATGGCAGCAATGAAGTCTACTTGTAGCGTTCGAGAGCCTTCTAGGACGTGGAAGTCATAGAAGACGTCGGCAAGGAGCCAGCCGAGAAGAGCAAAAAGGCACTAAAGAAAATCCTCATCTAGGATGGGGATGAAGAACTTTTGTGCAAAATTGAAGATTAAGAACTACTTCTCAACACCAAGTTTTTTCCAAAGCAATGAGCAAGCAGAGGCATCCAACAAAAGTAATCTTGGATGGAATAAAGAAGAGGCTGCAGACAGCAAAAGGAAAATGGGTATACGAATTGCCCAATGTACTCTGGGCATATCGGACTACGCCGAGAAGATCAACTGGGAAAATCCATTTGCCATGGCTTATGGCACAGAAGCAGTCATTCCACTAGAGATCGGCATCCCTAGAATCAGAACCTAAGGGGTAGAAAACGGAACTAATAATGTTCTCTTAACCCGAGAGCTAGATCTTCTGGAAGAACGAAGGGAGAAAGCTGCAGTTCAGCTTGCAGCATACCAACAACAGCTTACCAGAGCATACAACAAGAAGGTCAATCCAAGATAATTTCAGAGTAGTGACCTCATCCTAAGGAAAGTTGTCGACAACAAGAAGGATCCCAGAGAGGGCAAGCTTGGCCCAAATTGGGAAGGACCCTACAAGATCATCTCGGTACTGGGAAATGTGGCATACCGGCTTGAAGATAAAGAGGGCAAAGAATTGCCAAGATCTTGAAACACTTGAAATTTGAAATTTTTCTATCATTAGAATTCCTTTGTTCCTTGGTCATTTCCCGAAATAAATAAAAAAAGATTCAGTTCTGTTTTCAAGATACTTGACATTGTCTCTGGAATACATGTATAATGCGAACCCAAGTGAAACTCAGGCTCACATTAGGGGGAAGAGGGAAGAGGGAAGAGAAAAGTATTGCTTAACACTTGTTGAAATTTGTAGACAATTTACAAGTTAAGCCGAGATCATTGTTTAACACTTGTTGAAATTTGTGGACAATTTACAAGTTGGTTAAACCGACAAGTATTGCTTAATACTTGTTGAAATTTGTGGACAATTTACAAGTTAAGTTAAGCCAAGATCATTATTTAACACTTGTTGAAATTTGTGGACAATTTACAAGTTGGTTAAACCGAAAAGTATTGCTTAACACTTGTTGAAATTTGTGGACAATTTGCAAGTTAAGTTAAGCCGAGATCATTGTTTAACACTTGTTGAAATTTGTAGACAATTTACAAGTTGGTTAAACCGAAAAGTATTGCTTAACACTTGTTGAAATTTATGGACAATTTACAAGTTAAGTTAAGCCGAGATCATTGTTTAACACTTGTTGAAATTTGTGGACAATTTACAAGTTGGTTAAATCGAAAAGTATTGCTTAACACTTGTTGAAATTTGTGGACAATTTACAAGTTAAGTTAAGCCGAGATCATTGTTTAACACTTGTTGAAATTTGTGGACAATTTACAAGTTGGTCAAACCGAAAAGTATTGCTTAACACTTGTTGAAATTTGTGGACAATTTACAAGTTAAGTTAAGCCGAGATCATTGTTTAACACTTGTTGAAATTTGTGGACAATTTACAAGTTAAGTTAAGCCGAGATCATTGTTTAGCACTTGTTGAAATTTGTGGACAATTTACAAGTTGGTTAAACCGAAAAGTATTGCTTAACACTTGTTGAAATTTGTGGACAATTTACAAGTTAAGTTAAGCCGAGATCATTGTTTAACACTTGTTGAAATTTGTGGACAATTTACAAGTTAGTTAAACCGAAAAGTATTGCTTAACACTTATTGAAATTTGTGGACAATTTACAAGTTAAGCCGAGATCATTGTTTAACACTTGTTGAAATTTGTGGACAATTTACAAGTTGGTTAAACCGAAAAGTATTGCTTAACACTTGTTGAAATTTGTGGACAATTTACAAGTCAAGTTAAGGCGAGATCATTGTTTAACACTTGTTAAAATTTGTGGACAATTTACAAGTTGGTTAAACCGAAAAGTATTGCTTAACGCTTGTTGAAATTTGTAGCAATTTACAAGTTGAAGTTAAGCCAAGATAATTGTTTATCTTCACTTGTTGAAATTTGTAGCAATTTACAAGTTGAAGTTAAGCCAGGATAATTGTTTATCTTCACTTGTTAAAATTTGTAGCAATTTACAAGTTTAAGTGAAACCAAAAACCAGAACTTGCCAAGGTACATCATCGGTTGGCATAACCGAGGTGTGTCACCCCGAGAAGATTTAACAAAGTGGGAAGAATATGTGAAAGACGTGCAGAATATTCTAAGTATAGAGTAGCCCCAGAACAGCCAAGAAAAGACAAGATTACAAGGATTCAATAAAAGAAAAAAGTTGTATTAACATTCAAAGATAAAAGGGAACGTCAGCCATACAAGAAGATTACATTGTTTCCAAAGATAAAGAAGAAACAAAAGTACAAGGAAAAAAGAAGAAGAAGAAGACTTAGAGCTAAGGCTCCTCTCCTCCAGATTGCTGAATTTGAAGATCAGATACCACCTCGGCCTCCTTCTCTGCCGCTATCTCAGCGTCAATTTCTTAGAGAGTTTTTTCAACAGTCTTGACCTCAGACGGGATGTCGGCTGGTGCGATGTCGGGAACAGCTTCTTGGACAACCTCATCGCCTTCTTCATCATAAGTCAAGTCTAGGACTTGCTTATTCTGAAGAGGGGACTTGGCCCCATCAGCATCTTTTGATTTTCTAATCAAAGCCTCGTCCTCTTCCTCCTCGGACTCATCCTCAGCATCAGATTCGCCGACATCTTCACTTGGAGTTGGGGCTAGAGGAAATGGCAAGGGAATGGCATCGGCCTTCCGCAATGGAGAATCATCAGGGACATTAAGCTTTTTAAGAAGGGACATCCAACCAAGGGTGAAACCCTTGTTGCATGCCTCCTTCACTTGTTTTTCATAGGCCTCAGTAACGTCGGCCATACCCTGTAAGTACGCTTTTTCGTCAGCGTCTTTGATTTCAGCTTCTTTGGTAGCCAGGGCCTCCTGAAGCTCTTTTTCAGCTTGGGCCATTTTTTCCTCGACCTCTCTCATTTGCGATTCGGCCACCTTCCTAATGGCCTCAGCAGCCTCAGTCTTTTCTTCAACTTCGGTCTGAGCCTTGATGGCTTCCTCATCTTGGTCTTCTAGCTTCTTCATTTTTGACTGGAGGCCTTTGTTGGTCTTTTGGAGGCTGGAGACCTCCCTCTTCATCTCGGCAAGCCTCTCCCTGTTCTCAAAAGACTGTATTGAGAAAGAGTGGGCATGCTGGATGGCCTGAAAGAAAACAGAGGTATTAAGGAATATTCAAAGTGTGAAATAAAGAGAAAGAAAAATTTACCAAGTAGAAGACGTTTACCTGAATAGAGTGCTGTAACATTAAGGCATAGTTCTCATACTCACTATACTGGGCGTTCCGCTCCAGGTCACCTGGGAGAAGTAGAGCGGTACTAAGTGCAACGCCGACATTGATATCGTCGGCGCTGTCACTTGCCATTACGGGCTTATCCTCTAGGGTGATTTCGGGGGCCTAGGGGGCATCTGGTTTCTTTGACCCCGAAGTCGTTGCAGATGACCTCGGCCTTTTTGATTTAGAGGATTCGGAAGGAGGTACTTCGGCAAACCTCTTCGAAGGGACAGAGGCAGTTTTCTGACTTGGAGCTAGTTTTGGGGCTGGCAAAGTGTCCTCAGTCTCAACCTGAGTCACTTTCGCCTTCGGTTGAGCTTTCTTAATTCTTTTTGGTTTTGCTGGAGGTTGGGTTTGTGTTGGTTGTTCGTCAATGGATGATGGAATGTTGGCTAGGAGGTCTTTAGCAACTGGCTTTGCGCGACCCATCTCGGCTGTGAGAACAAGACGTCGGCGACGCTTTCTTTGGAATGGTGGAATGAGGTATGGAGCCGAGATCGACGGTTGTTCTGCTAGATCAGAGGTTGATCCTTGGTCTGTTCGCGATGTTGATGTACCTGGGAGAGTTGTAGCAGAGGGAGGAGATAAGCTCTTCTTATTCTTTTTCCTGGGGACGTCGGGGAGAGCTGATTTGTATGTTGGGATGAAATTGAGAAGCAGGGGTGCCTTTCGCTTCTGAACTAGCAGGTCCAATAATTTCTTTAAATCCTTGCTGGGAACAAAGGATTGGCGAAAGTTTTTTGGCGGCTGAGGAAGAACTGCAAAAGTAAAGACAAAGTAGATATTAGGAAACAGATAAAGTATACAAGACTTTAAAAGTAAAACAAGTATGAATGCAGGGCTCTTACCATTACCCTCTATAAAGACTGATCGTGGGAGAGGAAAGAGGTGGAGGTCTTTATCTGGGGCAAACTCCCAGTTCCCCGAGGTAATGAAATAATCATCACCAACTCCGTTGTTGGAGTCTGGGAGGTCGGCTACAATTTTTAATTCTGTGGACCTCGGTTTAAGATAATAAATGTAGTCTTTTTCTTTCAAGTTAAGGCCACACATGGTATAGCAATATTGGATGTCGGCAAGGGTGATCCTAGCGTTTTCCTGTTTAGCTAGGGCTATAATACCATTGATCACTCGGTAAGAATTGATGGCCAGTTGCATAGGGTTCAACTTATAGTAATGGAGGACCTCACGAAACAGAATGTTTAGTGGAAGCCGAAGTCCATACTCGATAAAGGCGACTACGGGGAAAGGCATGGAGTCGGCAATGGGCATGATGGAGTCATCATCCCCAGCCAACCTCAAATGGACGTCGGTTGGGATCTCAAACTCCTGTCTAAATATTCTAGTTTGGAGGGGGTGTTTACCTTATGTTTCCACATACCCATAATATCAGCTTAATCTTAGAAGGTGGGTCTCAGAAGATGTTCTTGAAAGGTTATTGGGACCTCGGTAAACAATAAGGTAGGTGTAGGTTTTAGTTTTTTCCTAAGTTATGGGTTCTACAGACAAATCCCAGACCTGAATCTATGGAAACACAGATTGAAAGCAAGAATCTAGAAAAGATACAAGAAACAGAAAACAAAAACGAAGTTTCAGAAACAAGAACTGAGATGGGCTATCAAGAACATGAAGAATACAAGAGTATATGGCCAAGAACAGTGGCACAAGTGCAAAGAAGTGGTGAAACAGTGCGTGTGTGCAAAATATAGGCAAAGGCAAAATCTTGGATGAATGCATTCAGATGTACGATTTATGAATTAAAAAAAAAAAGCTCGAAACAATACAGAAATGGCGACAGCAAAAAAAGAAGAAACATCAAGGAATTGAAAACGAAAAGAACAGTAACTTACCAGAAAAAGGGAAGCCGGAAAGGGATTTGCCGATGTCCTACGACGTTTGCAGGAGCAGAAGACCGGTGGAAATCTCGCCGGAAGGGGTGAACAGAGAAGGTTGCAGAGCTTTGGAAGCTTGAGCGATGGAGGGTTTCGAAAGCTAGAGAGAGATAGCAGGAGATTCGAATGAAAAAGTGAAGAGATGGAAAAAAGGGAAAAAGTTTTTGATTAAACAGAAACGGCGGCAAAAGCAATCAATATGCCTAGAAGAACGAGGGCGTCAGACAGCGCACATGAAGAAAGAGGCGGCTAACAGGCGCGTCACGTGTACGGACCAGTAAGAGGGAAACGCGTGGCTAAAACGGTTGGGTTGAAGTGGATGATAGCTCATGTGCGTGAGAAGGTCCTTAAAAATCTTGATTTTTTAGGGAAGGCATGTCGGCCTGAAATGAATGATCTCGGCTGTCAAATTTTAAGCCGATTTACTGAAAGAAAATACAGATATAGGTTTCATTACCTCAGAATGTCGAGGTAATAGAACCTAGGGGGCAGTTGTGGGAATGTATTTTCTGAATACCAACATGTGGCAAAGTGACGCCGACGTGTCAGCTGAGGTGCCACGTGTCCTGGTTGTGACGCCGAGATTTTCTTGGCAAGGCCGAGGTTATCTCCGAAGATATCGGAATCTGAGATAAATGGATAAGGGGCAAGAGTCCTAGAGTAAAGAGTGAACTTTGCTAAGATAAGGATAAAGCTCTTAGAGAGTTTATCTTTATCTCTTGTGAAATCCAAAGTAAGCATTGAATGGGAATCCTTAGAAGTCAGGCTTCTAGTGGGACTAGGTTTATGTTGGCTATAAAAGAGAGGCACCCCTATGGGTCAAAGGTATGCTTTTTATGCTTAAGCTTGTGAGTTTAGCACTTGATTATCTTTGAGAGATATACTGACTTGATCGTCGGAGTGCCCCCGGGTGGAAGAGCCACCGCCGGAGACTTCTCTTTCTGTTGCAGGTTAGCTAGAGGCCATTTATTCTGCCAGTGCTTTTTCAGCTGATTACTAGGCGGGTAGTGTGATCAGAAAATCACTCACACAAAAATTTATCATTAATTTATAATTATTTTTTTAAATGTCACTTATATGACATTTCCCTAAACACTTTTACTCATGTAAAAATAAATAATATTTCACTTAATATGTATAAGTACATTTTTTAAGATTGGTCAAAAATACACTTTTACATTTTAAAAATTTGCAAATACGCCTTTGTTAGAGTTTATTGTTCAGTTGACCTGGCAAAAAATAAAATAGATTTATAATGATACATCTCTCTAAATCAAGGAACTCTAATGACATGAAAAGTAAAAAAAAAAAAAAAAAAAAAAAAAAAAAAAAACACACACACACACACACACAAGACACAAACATTACTATCACAGTGGGACTCATACCCCATTAGAGCTCTATTATTAGAGCTCCAAAACATTTTTGTTATCCAAATACCTTTCGATACAAAAATGAAGGTAGTGTTTGGTAGAATTTTAGAATTATGATTTGAGAATAGAGTTGTATTTTGAATTTGTGAGTTTTGGAATTATGATTTGAATGTGAAAAATTTGTTTGGTTATGAATTTTTAAAAGAGTTTTGAATTGAGTTTTGGAGAGAGTTTTGAGTTTTTGAAATTAGAAAAATTGTTTGATTCAAAAACTCAACTCATAACCAAACACTAGGGGTGGACAACGGTTTATTCGATCCGTAACAATAGCCCAACCCGCATACAAATGGGCGGTTTAGCAAATACAATGCGGGCGAATGCAGTTTGAGATATGACATCTTTGCGGGTTGCGAGCGGGTTCTGGGTTTAACCCGCACCCGCAAGAACCTGCGTGCACTTGTTTTTTTAAATTTTTTTTTGTTTTTTAAATTTGCCCACAATCCAAAAATCTATTCAAAGTTCATATAAAAATTTGAAAAATTCCAATAATATTTTTTATTTAAACTACCAAAAATAACTGGTGCAAAAAAATCATAAAAAAATTTAAAAAATTCCGATCATATTTTTTATTTGAAATACGAAAAAAAATATGTGCAAAAAAAAAAAAAAAAATTTCTGAGCAATTGCCCGGACGTCTTAGAGGATGACCGGTTAGATTGAGTTTTCAAATATCGTACTAGAATCAACTTTTGAAAATCGAAACCAAACACCGTATTGAAAAATGCACAGAATCATATTTTAAAAACTAATTTTGCTATAGAACTCTAAAGTAGCTCTAATGAGCTGGCACCATATATAATAATAATAATAAAAAAAAGATGAGATAAAAGACAAAACATGAAAAAAAAAGAGTAAATTAATACTCTATAAAAGTCTCTTTTTAGAGGTCTCACCCATTTTTTTTTAAAAACATAACCAAGCACAGCCAAAATTTCCGTACTACATTCATTTCACGCGTCCTCCATTAAATCCTTATCTCTAAGCCTAACTTCATTGGCGGTACATCAAGTGTTTGTGGATAATAATAGAAGTAGTGTAGGTCGGAAGTGTGAAAGGATGGTGCAATGATGTTACTAGTTGAAAGAAAATGTGGAATGTGAAAGGTGGAATATTGAAAGAAGAAAAAAAAAAAAATGTTTAACTTTGTAAAGTTATAGATATTTTATTTAAAAAAATTGTTAATTGCATATCATATAATTTGTTAGTTTAATTTAACAATTGATTAACAAAAAAAATTTATTTATTATGTGATTAAAAAATTTTCATCAACAATTATATCACGTGAATAATATCATATAATCCACATGATACTTGTGAATAATATCAAAATTTTAAAGTATGTTAGAATAGGTGGTGTACATTGGTCCCATTTGGTGTAACTGTTAAAACAGATTATAGATTATAGCTTAACAGATTATGAATTATGACTTTAATCAGAAGTTATTAATCTGTTTGATGTAACTGTTAGATTATAGATTTAAGTTGTTGAGTAGTGTTTGTTCAATAAGTTATAAAGTAACTTTTTCAATTAACTTTTATTTTTTGTTATTTACTACTTGTCTATATTTCTCATAAATAATAATAATAATAATAATCTATAGTCCATTTTGGTCTTTTTCTGCTTTTAAAAAAATAAAAAAATTTAAAAGTATAATCATAAATTAACATGTCTATAGTAAAAGATGATAATAAAAAATAATGGATGAACAACTTCTCAGAATTAACTTTTTTGAATTAAAATAAATTTTTTTTATTTAAAATAAATTTAACTAAACAGTTCAAAATAACTTTTCTAAAACTAAAAGTGTACCCCCAAGGATACACTATAGGAGGTGACATTAATGTAAAACACCCCCCCCCCCCCAACAAGGATACACTATAGGAGGTGACATTAATGTTATGAAGTGTACCTCCAAGTACCTCAAATCAAAGATTCATTTGTACAATCCAGAAGAAAGGGATCAAAAATTAATTCATTTGGGGTCAAAAATTTATCCAGAATTAATTGAAAGTTAAAATTTATTTAAAATAATATTAAGAATTTTAAAAAAATTATCAAATATTTTATATAATATTCACTTAACTTTAATGTACCAAATATGACTTATTTATTTGTCTAATCGTATGTTTGTCATGGTCTTACATGGACCTTTTTTTGTATAATTTTTTTTTTATAAGTAAAGATTTTAAAATTTAATACAATTTTCAAATATCAGCACTGATTTATCACCCTACAACTAGAGTTTTAATTGAACTCTAGTGGCTTGAAAAATCAAAAAAAAAAAAAAAAAAACAAAAACAAAACAAAACAAACACAGACAAAATCAAAACATCACAGGATCCACACACAAACATCACATGATCCACACACAAATTAGAGCTCTCCCCCTAAAACTCTCAAATATTTCTCTTCAAATATTTACCCTTTTTTTCTAAGATGGGACATTGCCCGGTTAGCCAACCCACCCATCTCAGCCTATTTTTTTTTTTAAGCATTTGTAATTGATATTTAAACCTTTGTTTGGAATGTGAGTTGATTTTTTTTTTAATTTTTTGGCTATTTTAGTATAGGCTAAAAAATTTCGTTTGAAATGAATTTTTTAACTTTTTAAACTTTTGTGAGAGAAAAAATAAAATGATTAAGATTTAGATGTACCATTTTGTTTTATTGATTTTTTAATTTTTTTTTTGGGGACTATTTTAGCCTGAAAAATTTATGCCAAACATAATGTAAGTTTGTATGAATCCAAGCCCAGCTCAAATTTTTTTTGACTTGAAAAAAATATTTTGGAATTTGGTGTAGACTTAGATAAAAATTCAGAAATCTGAATTAAATTTGAGCGGATTTGGACAAAGAAATCAAACAATCCGAGTAATCCGAAACCCGAAATATATATAAATACATAAAAATATTAAAAATACATATAAATTATTAACCATTTGATGATATTAAAGTAATTTAAACTGTTAGATCATACGGAATATTTATTAGGGTTTGTTTGGAAAGAACTTTTTTAACTTAACTTATTGGCTAATTTAGCTTAACTGAATTAGCTTCATTTGGAAAGAACTTTTTGATTTTTTTTACTCGTTTGTTTCTCTTGAGAGAAAAAGTGAAATAATTATAGTTTGTATGTTACATTTTGTCTTATTGACTTATTTAGCCTATTTTGTATTTTTATGTATTTTTAGTCCTAACTCACTTCCAACTCACTTGCCCAACGGTAACTATATATATAAGTAACACAACACAAAATCTTATCTTTTTTTTTTTCTTACTCATAAATGGTAAAAACCAACATAACGACATCTTTTATGTTACATAAATTATTTACTTTGATTTATTAATGATTTTATAATAAAAAAATGTAAATAAAGTCTAATTTTAACAAAATTAATTAATTTAGATGCACTAAAACAAAACGAAAATTTATGTACAATTAGGACAATTCTAGTTTAACTCGGGTTGAATTTGGACAGACAATCTCAGGTTCTAATTCGGGCTTGGACGAGCCTAGGTAACTTTCAGCACAACTTGAATTAGACTTAAACAATCTCTCAACTCGTTCAAATCCATCCGAGTTGCACCCTAATATGAATATGTGAGGATGATAGTCTTACATGTTTTGTTAATTATTAAGTTTTAGTGTGAACTCAACAACAAAATTATTGATTATTAATTATTAATTTTATAATATTTTTTATTATAAAAAATTTGTTCATTCGTAGTTTTTATCTAGAGCAACTTGAAGGCATGAAGCAAAATGGATGTATTAGCCAATTTTGATAGTGAGATTTTATGTGTTTTTGTACTAATTTTTATTTTGGCTCTCCATAAGTAATTAGTATTTATTGCTAAGTAACTAATCTTCTCGCCATTGTCCAGGTTCCCATCTCTGCTTTGTTGCTTCTCTGTTCCAGTCCACTGATCCCAGGTATAGGCTCCCTTTGTCTATTCTTTCTCTTTTGTATAAAGATATTATTTTAAAAAATAATTTAATAATAAATTTTAAAAAATAAATATTTATAAATACCACATCAATAACCACGCATATACAACATGTCATAAAAAAAATTATTATTATTTATTTATTTGATTATTAAAATAAAGAATATTGTTGAAATGGACATTAATTAAACTAATTAGGCAAAATAGGAAAAAGTATTTATCTATGTACTTTAAGGCCTCGTTTGGGGAGTGATTATTTTAGCCAAAAAGTCAAAAAGTTACTAAAAGTTATCACATTACCTCTCTATTTTTCTGCACATCTTTTCGTAAAAAACTAAAAAATTACTAAAATAGCTTATTTCTAAACGAGGCCTAAATAGACATTTTGCCAAGAAGTGTTAAGAGTCGCTTTTAGACATCCCCCCCCCCCTCTTTTTCCCCTTAGACACCTCCCTCCCCCATGCAAATTACTTACATTTTATTGAGATTTAACGAAATTATAGATTCTCTTATTGAGATTTAACGAAATTACAGATTCCTCTTGAGATTTTAAAAATTACATCATGTCCTATTGCAATTAACGTCGTTAACGGATATCATAAATTGACTAAAATGCCCTTTTAACAAATAAGGACAAATTACCTACATTCCCTTGAGATTTAGCTAAATTACAAATTCCACCTTGAGATTTAGCTAAATCATCATTTTTAAATAAGTTATGAAATGCAAGATTAAAATAGAAAAACATTTATCACACTACAAAAAATTAAGGTTGCGTTTGGTTGTGTTTTGTAAATGTGATTTGAGAGTATGAATTGTATTTTGAATTTGTGTGTTGTAAAATTATGATTTGAGTGTAGAAAATTTGTTTGGTAAAGAGTTTTGAAAATAGTTTTGGAAAAGATGTTTGATTTGAGTGGGGAATTGTTGATGTGATATTTGATATGTGATACAAAAATTTACAACTCATAACTAAATATACAACTCAAAATTATTTTAAAACACATTAAAAATTAAAAAAATTTCAGAAATTTTTTTTTCCAATTATATAAATCAATTGCAAAAAAAAAAAAAAAAAAAAAAAAATTTCCTGTACAGCAGAGGACATCCAGGTGGATGTCCCCATGGACGTCCGGGCGGTAGTCCCTAAGGACGTCCGCGTGGTCTTCCCCTGGCCAAAATTTGAACAAAAAATGCGGCTGTAATACAGAGCTCTCTGCAGAAGTTTGGAAAGTTGATTCCAAACACACAACCAAACATCATACTGAAATACACATGTGGAATTACATTTTGAATTCACAACCAAACAGAGCCTAAGGTTTTAGAGACTAAAATTTAGGAAAAACATTATTTTTAGAGAGCCAAACATTTTTGTTGCGAAAATTGTCGTTATTATATTTTTAGCAACGAAAATTGAACATTAGTGATTAATTATTATCTTTTTGGTATCAAATTTTTTGTCTAAAAAAATAAATCATTTTGAGACCAAATTATTTTGTCCCTAAAAGTTTGTTTGTTATTAACATTTTCGAAATTTTATCATTAAAAGTCTTATTTTTGACTTTTTAAGACGACTTTTTAGCGACTATCATCACGATAATAAAAATTAGTCCCTAAATATCTTTTGTAACAAAATTTTCACTTTTAGAGGTAAAAAAGATTAGTCTCTAAAACTCTTCTATGTTGTAATGTTAGATAGTGAAAATATCATAAAATTAACAAATAATTAAATAAGTTAAAAACACAACGGCTTATCAAAAAATTCTTAGAATATGGTTTGATTTTAAGAAATTTATTTTTAAATTTTTTAAAAAAGTTAAAAATTAATTTGGTTAAAAAATAAAAAATAAAAATAATAATTATTTTTATATAATTTTGAATGGATAGAAATAATTTGTACAAATTAAATATATTTTTTCATATTTATTTTTATTAAATTAGTTTTTTTTCTTTTTTTTTTAAAATTCTGATTTCTTTTTTCTTCTAAACAACAAATCAAACATATTTCCAAAACCTTAATTTTTTCCCCATCTAATGTAATTCTTTTGTAAATTTTGTTGATTTATCAAAAAGATTTCAACAGAGGCAATATCGTCCATCCATTTATATTTTGGTGATGTCAGCTAACCAATTTATAGTTTAATTAACGGTAAGGGTTAAATTGTTATGCGATTATAAACTTTGAAAATGTGATGTAATTTTTGAAATCTAAAGAGAAAATCTATAATTTAGATAAATCTCAAGGAGGTGGTAGTTTGCAAAAAAAAAAAAAAAAAATATCTCATTTTCAAAATCCGGCCACGACCAAACAGGTCTCAGCCACATTTTAAATTAGGTCGACCGTTGGGTTGGAGCCTGAAAACCAAAGACAAAAAACTAGCCGTTGTAGCCTGCTTTTACCCAAAAAAAACCCTAACCCAATTTCTGCAGATTCAATCCCATTCCATCAGTTTCTCTCATAAAACATTACCTTCTCTATCATCAACCATAACCCCAACCCCATCTTTTTCTTTGTTGATTGAGCCAAACCCTAGTTTGCAGAATTGAAATTCGCTTATTCCTCTCTCCCAATTTTTTTTTCCTTTTTCTTGAAGGATCTTCAAAACATTTTCTATAGATTCAGACTTGAAAGTTTTTCATATGGCTTCAAGAACAGCATCCAAAGACATCATCACTCTCCGTGGATCGGCCGCCATTGTTAGTGAATTCTTTGGTATGCTATCGCCTCTGTTCACCTCTCTAAACTCTTTTCTTGATTGAATCTTTCTTTCTAGTGGTTGGGTTTTCTGGGGATTCAAGAAAATCTCAACTGATGTCTGTATCGTTTGAATCTTTCATTTTTGTTGTCGGGTTTTTTCTGGGGTTTCAAGAATTCTCTACTGATGTCTGTATTCTTTCTCTGCAAACCCTTTTCAGGTTATGCTGCCAACAGGTAACAACATTACATTCCTCAATTTTTTATTATTTATTTATTTTTTTAAAGTCTATTTCAAAGTTTTGCATTTAATTTGGGGATTTGAAAGTGAAAATTTTGATGGGAAAATCGTGTAGTATTCTATATAACCGCGGAGTTTATCCGGAAGAAAGTTTTGCCAAGGTGAAGAAGTATGGGCTTCCAATGTTGCTCACTCAAGATGAGGGTGTCAAAACCTTCATTGCTAATCTAAACGCTCAGCTTTCTGGTAAGTTTTTCCTTCATAAAATTTTTATGTACAAGTTTTTAAGTTGATTTCACCATTAGCATCCTTGGTGGCGGCATTGTTTCGAGAAAATAGTAATATGACGGTTGTGTATATGTTGTTCTTAGTGCTTGATTTTTCCATTAACATACCTGGTGGTGTGGTTTTGAGTCACACAAATAGTTTTCCAAAAATGGAATATGACCTTAGTGCTTGATTTTGCCATTAACATCCCAATGGCGTGGTTTTTGAGTCACATAAACAGTGCCCTTTGTGCTTGATTTTGCCATAAATGCCCTTGGTGGTGTGGTTTTGCGTCTCCGAAGTTTCTCCAAATGCGGATATGACTTTTTTGCCCACGCAAACCCATTTTAGTGGGAAACTCATGCATTGTGTTGCACTTTTTGTAACTTTTTGGTGCTTGATTTATTTGTGTAGCTATTGATAGTTGAAACCTTTTTAATTTTGAATCTTGTTAAGAGTGGCTGGAAAGTGGCAAGTTACAGAGGGTAGTTCTGGTGATAATGAGCAAATCTACCAATGAGGTCTTAGAGAGGTGGAATTTCAGCATTGAGACCGACAGCGAAGTCGTTGAGAAAGGGTAAGGGACACTTACCAATCAGTTTTATTAACTAAACTTATTTACCTACAGGTCTTAATAATGGGTAATAATTCCAAGAATAGGACCTATTAATAATTTACTAATTCAATCTGAATCTTAAATTACAAAGAAAAAAAAAAAAAGAAGAAGAAATAACTGATCTCTTCAATTTTCTCTAATGTACTTACATTTTCATTTTGCAATTGATTCGGTTTTGATTTCAGTGTGTCGAGGGAGAAGAGCGACAAAGAGATTATGAGAGAGATACAAGCAATTATGAGACAGATAGCATCCAGCATTACATACTTGCCATGCCTTGATGAACCCTGTAACAATCCATGCCTGTGTAATGGACCCTTGTACTATTTTGATTGCTTGAACAGTTTTAATTCATTTCGTTTTTGGTTTTGGTTTTTGTTGCAGGTGTTTTTGACGTTTTGGCATACACTGATAAGGATGTTGCAGTGCCGTTCACCTGGATTGAGAGTGACCCAAAACTGATTTCCAATCCACAAATGGTGAAATTGCATTCATTTGATACCAAGGTAACAAACACATCACCTGCAGAATTTTTTTGTTTTTTGTTTGTTTTTTTCCTTTTGGATGATTTCAATTTTTGTGGGTCATGCAGATTCACAAGGTGGACACTCTGGTATCATACAAGAACGACGAATGGGATGATGAGCAATGAGAGCAACCCGCTCTTCATAGTGTGTCTGGGTTGTCTGTGTTTTTCAATTAATCTGTGAAATGTTAGTAGTGGAATTAATGCTTTGAATTGTTGATTCAAAATTTGAGAGTTTTAAGCGCTGAGAACAATCAGAAATATGGTGTTACTGATTTTTGTATCCATGTGTGTGGATGGTTAACATGGAATTAAAAACGTTTAAGCAGATTTCAACTTGTTTTGTTTGCTTTTTCTGTATCTTGTGCAGATAGTCTTGTTTAAGAATTCGCTCTCTTTTTTGCATTAAAACTTAGAAAGCCCTTCAACTGCAATCATAAATAAGATTACTAAATTGATGACAAGTGCTTGACAAAATGTTGTAACATAGTGTTCAATTTCCAATCTGGTAATTTCCAATCTTGATATCAACCCATCTCTGCTGGCTATATCAGACACAACACCAATGCAAAGACAGAGCCCTCCATTCCAAATTCCTAAATGGTCCCTAATGAGCCCTCCATCTTGATATCAGCATAGTGCTCACATCTTTAAGGGAGGGGCTCACATCTCTGCTGGCTATATTGGACACAACACCAATGCAAAGACAGAGCCCTCCATTCCAACTCCCTAAATGGTCCCTAATGAGGTCCCCACCCACCACAGTGCCTACTTAGCCTGAATTGTGGGTGTGGCATACTTGGTGGGGTACAATCAGTGTAACTTGGTCTGGTGGGTAAGGGCGAGCTTGACTGTGAACATATTACCATTCCAAGGTTTTGGTTGGGTGGATGAACAAGTGGAGTTTCTAGCTTTCCAGATAGCTCAACAGGAAAAGTATAGCCCTTTCGCTTTAATCCATTCATTCAACAAGGTTCAATCTCTAAATCATAAAAGCACAGCATGGTATTTGATCTGAACTTTGTTGATCACACCTTTTCCACGTTCTCTCTTAAAAAAAAAATTGTTATGAACTATTGTATTTCTTTCAAAATATTGAATATCTATCTGTCTTGAAAAACAAAAAAAGAAATGCAATGAGGAAGACCAACGAGTGAAATTGAACCTGACGTGAATCGAACACGCAACCTTCTGATCTGGAGTCAGACGCGCTACCATTGCGCCACAGATCCACTACTCTAACTTGTGCGATTATACAACTACATATATAAATAATAAATCATAATTTGACTGTCATAATAAATAATAGGGTAAATCACAGTGACCTCCCTGAAAATTTGAAAATATGTAGTAAGCCCATGAATTTGACATTATTATTATTAAATTGAGCAATCATGTGGTTTTAATTTATAAAAAACTGAATGGTACCTTAATTACTACTTTTGTGGTATTTGATTATGACTTATTGAAGTGTTAGTTATGACATTATTTTGGTGGTGATCAAAAAGTTTTTTTTGTTATACTTTATATAGTGTTTGGTTATAACTCTTTTTTTTTTTTTTTTTTTAGCTATAACTCTCATTTGGATTAAGTTATGACATTGAGCTATCTTGCAATTTTAGTTTATGAAAAATTCAGTGGTAACCTAGTTATGATTTTTGTGGTATTTGGATATAACCTATTGGAGTGGTAGTTATGACATTATTTTAGTGCTGATCTAAATGTTTTTTTTGTTATACCTTATATAATGTTTGGTTATAACTTTTTTTATTTTTTTTTTTGTTTGCTACAACTCTCATTTGGATTAAGTTATGATATTTGTGATAATCAATCCCACAAATATCATAACTTGCATATTTGTACCATAGCATTGCCTTATAAGATAGGGTAAATTTCAAATACACCCTAAGATGTACTAAAATATGAATTACCCCTCTAGTTCTGAAAATTACAAATACTCCCTTATTAAAAAAATTTATTTAACAGAATTAAAATTAAAAAAATAAAACTCTTAACTACCCTCATATACAACAATAAAATTCATGGATTGTTAATTGATATATATATTTCTAACATTATTAAAAATTGTTAATTACCTGATAATTTAATAATAAAAAGAGTTAACTTTTATGCGATTAGAAACTTGAAAGAGCAGGAAGTAATTTTTAAAATTACATAAAACAATTTGTATTTCACCAAAATTTAAAAGAGTATATTTATAATTTATCCACTAATATAACATAAGGGTTGTCCTCTATGTCTGGTCCAGTTTCTTTTTATTTTACTTTATTACATGTTCACATCAGTAACATTTTTCAAAGTTAGTTGTACACTAAATTCTTGAGAATTTTATCTAAATTAAGTTCTTGAAAGGTATCATTTTCCTACTAATTTCTTGCGTCTTTTTCAATCATCTACATCTCTTTCAATCCTTGAGTGCTCAAGAGGATCTATCCATCAATAATTGATTAAAGTAATCATTCATCTAAAAATTAACACTTACCAGAGATTTTGTCAATCACTATGACTAATGATGTGCCTTTTCATGTGCTAAGCATTCATGTCCTCTTATGGATATGAAAATTAAGCATACATAAAAAATGTTTGAAATATTTTTTGGGCAAATTACATATACACCCCTCGAGGTTTGGCTAAATTACAAATACCCCCCTGAGGTTTGAGAAATTACGAATTCCCCCCTGAATGCTATATTTACATAAGAAATTAGGGGGTAATTTGTTATGAAATATAAACCTCAGGGGGTAAATTGTTATGAAAATACAAACCTCAGGGGGCGGGATGTAATTTCCGAAACCTCAGGGGGGTATCTGTAATTTTACCAAACCTCGAGGGGTGTATATGTAATTTGCCCATATTTTTTTGATAATCTTGAGTCTCATACTGTATTATTTAGGAGTATTCTCGATAAATGGACAATTAGAAAATGCGTTACGTCAAGTTATTTCTTATCTTATCTATCATCTACTTAATAAAAATGAATCAATATTATTTCACCTGTAAAATTTTTCATCATCAGTTGAAAACATGGCAATGCTACATGATAATCTAAAACTATTGAATAACAGGAATATTATATACATAATAGAAAAACTATCCACAAAACTATATCAATAGACCACATTCACTCTAGGATGGTCCATATCACACCAACTTTAAATTTATATCATATGTTTCACTTTTAAGATAATTTTTGTAGTATAAATTCTTGGTACACAGCAATTTTCACTAAATAATACTACGTAATAAGAAAAATTACTCAAAAAAAAAAAACACAAACTACATCAATGCACCACAATGCTACTCTATACTCGAGGATTCTGTGATTTGTGTATAAAACACCACACATCATTCAAATACTATTGAGATGATCACCATGAAGGTTCACATAATCTCCAAAGAAACCATCAAACCTTCTTCTCCAACCTCTCCTCACCTCAAAACTTACAAGCTCTCTTTGTTAGATCAACTTTCAAGTCGTTTTTACATATCCAGAGTTCTCTTCTACACCTCTAATGCCTCCGATAATACATCATACAAGGCCTCTCATCTCAAGAAATCCCTCTCTGAAACCCTAGCACTGTACTACCCGTTTACAGGAAGGCTCAGAGATGGTGTCTGCATAGATTGTAACGACGATGGAGTCGAATTATTTGAAGCTAAGATCAGTTGCAGGCTGTCTGAGATCCTCAAAAAACCCACGCCAGAGACTCTGCATGGGCTGTTTCCTAGTGATTTGCTTGGGAACAACTCATATAAGGGCAGTTTGGTGGTGATTCAGATCAACTATTTTGATTGTGGAGGAATGGCTGTGAGTGTGTGTGTGTCACACAAAGTTGCAGATGGATGCACCATGAGCAACTTCATCAGTGACTGGGCTGCCATGGCTCGGCAAGATGGTGAGCAAGTTCAAACTTTTGGGAATTTTAATAAAAAGTAAAATAGAATAATTCCCCATAAAATCCAATCAAATAATCCGATAAGACCCTCTAATTTTTTTTTATCTTCATTTTTTACTATTTTTTCATATTTTCTGATAGTGAGTTTGGCCAATAGACCAACTTGATCTACTCGAGATATCGGGCTTACACTGGGTAAAAGCCTGCCAAGTCATGAGCTTTTGGACCAAATTATGACCTTTGTGATACCTATAGAAATCTATGGTTTATATATATATATATATATGGTTCCTAAAAAATTGTAGAAACACAAAAAATGATGTATTAAATATGACACAGTTCGAGAGTTCTTTGTACTCGTAATTTCTTCATATTTGGTCACTTTGGTTTGTGACTAATTTATATTTTCGTAGAAGACATTTGTGAGCAAATTGAGTTGAACCTTGGAAGTGTAGCACTCAGTCTATATCTTCATGTGGGGGAGGAATTACAATTTTAAGACAATGATTACACACCAAGTCACAAGCCCACTTTTCTATTTCTAAATTTACAGTAATATTTTTTTGTTTCTAAATGCTTGTTTAGCATGTGCTAAAATAGCACATGTTATTTTAGCATATTATTCTATTTGAGTTACAATTATTTTATTTGCGTCACATTATTTCTCTATCATATTACTTCAAACTCAATTCATATTTTATTTTTTTTCATAAAAAGTCAAAAAAGTATACTAATCTAATACTTCTTAAACAACCCTAAATGTCATACCTCCTATTTTATTAGTCTAATTTTGTATACGTAATTTCTAATTCTATTGTAGGAGTTCCATCACATCCTATGTTCATCGCTGCAACATCAAGATCCCCATTAGACAATCCATTCGACATGCCTGAAATCGAGCTGAAGAAACAAAGTTGTATCACAAGGAGGTTTGTGTTCGATTCCCCCAAAATAGCCAAACTCAAGTCCATGGCAGCAGATCCAAGAGCTCAGAATCCAACCCGTGTTGAAGTTGTAACCGCGCTACTTTTCAAATCTGCCATGGCTTCTATGTCAAGAAAAAACCCGAGCTTGTTGATCCAAACTATGAACATGCGCCCAAAAATGTCCCCTCCATTACCACCAAATTCTGCTGGGAATTTTTGCTGGCACTTCACATTATCACTAAACGGTGATCAGAGGGATACAAAGTTGCACGAATTGGTAACCCAAATGAGAAAATGTATGACACAGTTCCATGACAAGAAAGTGAGAAATTTCACAGTGAACGAATGGTTCGTGACAGTGCGCGAATCATTGAAAGAGGCAAAAGCATTGTATGATAGTAAAACTGAAATTAATGTTTTCAGCAGCAACAGTATGTGTAGGTTTCCGTTTTACAAAGTTGATTTTGGGTGGGGAAAGCCAGTGTGGGTGGCGATTGCTGGTAATGTTTTTAAGAATACTTTTGTTTTGATGGATTCGCCATGCTCAGATGGGATAGAAGCTTGGGTAACTTTGGATGAACAAGACATGGAAGTGTTTGGAAATGATGAAGGTATACTTAGATTTTCCTCTTTGAATCCAAGTGTTTTAGACACTGACCGTGAGGTGTGAATTAATTTATCATAATCCCAATTTGTACTCTTGTTCATATCCCAATTTATATACATACAAAATGGTAGATGACAAATGCTCAATTTTAAAATGAATCAATTATGATTGAGATATTCATTATAGCATCCGAATTAGTTGTATCAGTTGTGAATTGACCCCATTCTATCGAAAATTATAGCTAGAATGACCACAAGCAATCTATGCCTTTCAAGGGAATTGAATCCGTTAACCTGTTCTGATACTAATTGTAGGATCAAGAACTCTTCCGCTGTACCAAAAGCGATATCCAGTGAGACTACAACTTTATTTTCTTTGAGGGTACAATACCAGCGCGACACCTCGGGCTCTACTATGAGAATATGTTGGCCGAAAATTAGGCCGACAATATCGATTTGAAGAACAAAAATACAATGCGTACCATTAAAGTAGTGTCTTTTTTGTCTTGAAGTATAGAAACGAGAATCTAAGCTTGTCATTTTGTTGTTGAAGAGTAAAAAAATAAAGTTAGAAATTAATTGGCAATTTTATTTGCGATAAAAGTGAGGCTATATATGGAGATTTGGGCCTTGTTTGTCATAATGTAAAAGAATCAAAAAGTCACTATACGAGTACAAAATAATCTTTCTCGTATAATTCTGTTGATCAAGTTTGTGCTCTTCCAATCGTCGTCGCTTTGCTTCTTGAAAATACAAACGTGAGTTAGCCGGCGAGTGTGTGCCAGAAACTTCTCTGATGCCTAAGTCAGCAAATAGACAATAGACACAAAAGCCCTGTGTATTCTTAGAATAAAAATTGTGATACCTGTACATAGGTCTGTAATGAGCTTTTATAGAATTCATATGGCACAATCCTAGTAGGACTTCAACTCTCTTTAGCAGAGTCCTCCTAGGAATCAGAAAGGTAATGCTCATCTTTCTAATCTCTCCTCACTGCTTAACCAAGTGAGATAGTTTTACCACGATAGCATAACAAAAATCAACCGTGCTAACACCGCCGTGCTTTACGGTAGATTTTACCGAGCTTACCTAGCTCGGTTCTACCTTGCCTCTTACAGCTCGCCTCTCTTCTCTCTGTACCTCGGTTCAGAATGTTAAAACCAGCTTACTGGCAAACAGCTTTGACCAAGCTGACGGGATAAAGGACCGGGCTAATCAAGCTATCACCACAGCCCATAGCTCGGTCCATTTCCCATCGGGTCCCAGCTCGGCCCATGTTAAAACATAAATTACCCTCTTAATTGCTCCTTAATTCCATCTGCAATGCATGATTTAGGATTATTCTTCTCCAGCCGAGCTAAAACATCCAAGTGAACCGATCTAAAAATAAGTAACTCCTTCGGAATAAAAATATTCAACCCCGCCGATATGGATAAGCTCGGTCTTCAGCTTTGTACCTGCTACGACTCGTCGCTTCACATACTTGACACCATGTCTTATCTGTGACACATGGCAGATGTCTATTGACCCTTCAAACTGCGACAGCTGTCCCACGTTTATCAAAAAAATGTTTGAAAAGTCCCGACGTTTCTATGCTTAGTCAAAAACCTATTTTCTGAATCTCACTTGCACTGTTCATCTTTGTTCTTCAGAGAATCTCTGCATTCGAAACTCCATACCCATGCCTCCATCTCCATTGGCCTTCTTGTTGGTTAGTTATTTTTTCACGCCTTCTCACTTGTAAGTTGCTAATGCCTCTTTATGATGTTCCTTTTTATCTATTACTTCATTTTTGGTATTTAATCTTCATATACATGTGTTTATATACACTATAGTGTTGAGCAAATGTCATAAATCCAAAACCTTATGCTTGAGCTCAAAGGCACACCAACTGGATTCAAAAAACATAATGTTTAATCCAGAGTCGTGTTGTAACCGAACTAGGTATTTGTTTTAGGCGACTTTTAGGATTGAACACGACCAAACTAAGAGATCGGTTATAACCTTGCATACTTATCTCCAACCGAGCTAGGGGCCTTGAGTTGGCTCTTCCCTACGACCGAACTCAGAGCTACCCGTTACCCATATGTAACCGAGCTAAGTTTTTACTATTTTGTAAATTAACTATTTGCTTAGCCTGGTTCAGTTGTCTGGGCATAGCACTTCTTATTTCCCTTTTGCAGACTTGACTAGCTTGGCCAGACACACCTTTGCACCCTGCCCCTAGGCGGCTTTGCACAACCGAACCGACCAAAGCCTTAGCCGCGCCGAGCTGGGCAACTTGTGAACTCCATTTACAACTTTTTAAGTTAACATGTGTAAATATCGATTTCTAGTTGACTCCCCTGAGGCCATAGCCGAGTTTTGAAAGGACTACAAAATTCCAGACGACGTCCACCTATCTTTAGCCGAACTAGATACCATGCCATGGGAAAAATCGGGCTTTGTTCCTTTCACCGTAATATCAATAGTAGAGGCCGGTCTCCGATTCCCTGTGCAACCACTAATATGCGAGTTCCTCAGGCAAACAAGACTATGCCCAACCCAACTCAGCACTAATACTTATAGGATAATAAATGGCATCGCCGAGCTAAACCGCCGGCTTGGCTTCAACCTCGGATTGGTCGAGCTATTCCACCTATATTCGCTCGGCCACAATGATGACGGTTGGGTGCATTATTTAAGAGTAAGGAGAGGCTGAGAGAAAATTATAAAAACATCCGAGATAAAGACGTAAATGACGATGACTTTTTCTGGGTTTCTGGCAATTTCGAAGACCGGGAAGCCCAGATACCAGGCTACAACATAAATTGGAATAAGGGGACTGCTGGTAAGAATACCTTGGTCTAATTTTCTTTTTGTCTCGTTATTCCAAGTTATAATTTCACACTATGCTGACACAGTATTTTGTCTCTCTTTTGTGCAGACTTAAACCAACTGAAATCACAATACCCATACGCCAACCAAGACACCCTTCGCGCCACGCTACGATACCGTCATCGCGGTTAGGCCGTGCTGCTAAACTTCAAACCGATATAGCGGAATGAGGAAGACAGGGTGACAGACTTTCTCCTTGAACCATCACCTGAACCAGATCCCATACTTCACCAAATCAACTTGATCCTTCTGACAGAAGAACAATAAATGGCAAAAAAGAGAGCCGTGCGAGCGCTTATCACCGAGCAGACCATTGGTGAAG
Source organism: Camellia sinensis (assembly GCF_055761805.1). NCBI lineage: Eukaryota > Viridiplantae > Streptophyta > Magnoliopsida > Ericales > Theaceae > Camellia > Camellia sinensis. The sequence goes on along the minus strand of NC_138970.1, from coordinate 177,424,633 downwards.
CGCAAACCGGGCTAGAGCTATCTAGCCAACCCCGTGATACCGTGGTCACCCTTCCAACTGTGAGGGCCTCCACATCTCGGCCAAACAAGTGTGCATGAACCGCTTCAGCCGAGCCGCAATGCCTAGTTGATGAGGACATCGTGCTTCTTAACACCATGATGCCGAGCCCTGAGCCCGTGTATTCTGATCGAGCTAGCCCTTTAGAATGGACGCCAAAAATAATTTACAAGAATCGAGCTATAACTACCACAGACTCGGTGTTTGCTGATAAGGACCACACGCTTGTCTTCAACCTTGCTAAAAGCATGTGCCTGCAATCTGACATGGAGCATCATAATCATTTAACTGAGCTCAAGGCTATCCGCTCGGCAACTAAGTCAATGGTGCTAGTAAGTGTTCTCTCTTTATTTTTCATTTTACACAGTCTGTTTGCTCAGTTTTAGTCATAATCGCTACTTCTCCTTCTGCAGGCCATGCAGAAAAGCCACATTGCTCATAAGCGCGTGTTGGAGCTTCGCAAGACAGCGTGGCTGGCTGTGGCAAATACCAGTGCTAAGACGGCCAAGCTGAACGAAGTCAAACAAAAATTGATCGAGTTCGAAACTGAAAACGCATGACTCGCTGAGCTGGTTAACTCGGCGAAAGCGGACAAACAGAACGCTTTGGCCGAAAGAAAAGACCGCTATCTACGCGAGCTGGCCAAGCTCGAGAAGAAAAAAGATGTCGAAATTGTCGAGCTAAAAAAGAAAATGGAGGACGCTGAAGATAGGGGCTACAAGGAAGAGGAGGCTACCTACATCTTGCAATGTGAAGCTGCAAAGGATATTTTTTTCAAATGCGGATGAAAGACAGCTGTTGCGAAGCTCGGCCTTGGAAAAGAAGCCGAGATCTTTCAAATCCCTCTCCCTCACTTCATTCCAAGCTATATGACGGACTACGCCAATGCCATACAACAGAAGTTTCTCTAAGAGGGGGAGGAGGAAGAAGGATCCCTTGTCCTAGACAATACCCCACATATCCTTAGTGATCGCAGTCTCCAGACAAGTCAAACAGCTCGGGTGGAGCCACCGGTGTCAAATACTGTTGATGATGCGCCTGTGACCAACTTACCTACTGGAACCGGGCTACCAAGTACTGAAGCTCGGGTTGACCTGGATGCAGACTTGGACGATCTATTTTCTTGATCTTGTTTTTCTTCTTTTGATGCTAACTTTTTGAAAGAATTTGTAACCAGGCTTAAGCTCCTCCTCTTGTAATGCACATTTTTCAAATAGAATGGAATGAAATCTGTAATTTTCCAATCTTTTTGTTCGGTTCACACCCTACTTGTAATTATCTTTCAACTTTAATTGCATCAGTCTTGAACTCTTTGCTTGGTTGTGATGTCTTAATATTTTCTGGCCGAGATAACCATCTCGGTCCAAGAGCCCTGTAATCTGTTAACTTTACTATGTGTTGGTCATACATGCCAACTTTCTTCAGCTTAGATCCTTATCTCGACTGAAGAGAGCTAAATGTTGATCATACCTACCAACTTTCTTAAGCCTAGATCCTTATCTCAGCTGAAGAGAGCTAAATGTTGGTCATACCTACCAAACTTTCTTCAGCTTAGATCCTTATCTCGGCTAAAGAGAGCTAAATGTTGGTCATAACTGCCAAACTTTCTTCAGCCTAGATCATTATCTCGGCTGAAGAGAGGTTAATGTTAGTCATACCTGCCAATTTTCTTCAGCCTAGATCCTTATCTCGGCTGAAGAGAACTCAATGTTGGTCATACCTACCAACTTTCTTCAGCCTGGATCCTTATTTTGGCTGAAGAGAGTCAGATGTTAGTCATTCCTGCCAACCTTCTTTAGCCTAGATCCTTATCTCGGCTGAAGAAGAGAATGTTTGGTCATACTTGCCAAACCCCTTGATTGCCCCTTGCTGGCAATGACTAAGAACAACTTTTACAAATAGAAAGAATTACGTTGGAAAGACTACTTGTTTTATTTGAAAAAGGAAAAATTACAAGTATTTTAAGGAAAAGCTAAAAATAAAATAGTTTGAGATTGACAGTGTTCCACGGCCTGGGAATAGCCTTGCTGTCTCCATCTTCCAAGTGATATGCCCCTTTTCCTGCTAAGCCAACCACTTTATATGGTCGTTCCCAGTTAGGTCCTAACTTGCCATCTCCAGGTACCAAAGTGTTGCCCATTACTTTGCGCAGTATCTAATCTCCAACCTTAAATTGCCTCAGATACACTGTTTTGTTATATTTTCTGGATAACTCTTGCTGGTATGAGACAATGTAAACTAGTGCTTTTTCCCTTCTCTCTTCTGTAAGGTCGAGTTCCAAGGTTATGGCTTTTTCATTCAAGTTTGGGTCAAAATTTTTATTTCTAATAGTGGGGAGGCCTACTTCCAGTGAGATTATTGCCTCCATGCCATAGGCCAAGGAAAAAGGCGTTTCTCCAGTTGACCGCCGATGGGTGGTACGGTAAGCCCATAAAACATGAGGAAGCTCCTCAGCCCACTTGCCTTTTGCTCTCTCCAACCTTTTCTTCCAACCATCTAAGATGACTTTGTTTGATGCTTCTGTCTGGCCATTCGCTTGAGGGTATGCTGGTGTAGAGTTGTAGAATTCTATCTTGTATTCCTCGCAAAAGTCCCTGAAAATTTTGCTATCGAACTGAGTGCCATTGTCAGATATTAGAGCCTTGGGTATGCCGAATCGAGTTATGATATTCTGCCAGACGAACTTCTTAACATCTTTCTCCTTTATTGATGCGAGTGCTTCTGTCTCCACCCACTTTGTGAAGTAGTCTGTTGTTGCGAAAAAGAACTTTCTGTTACCGGGTGCAGTTGGAAATGGTCCCACTATGTCCAGGCTCCACATTGCGAAGAGCCATGGGCTAGTTAATGGTAGAAGCTCTCTGGCTGGTTGATGTATTTGGTGTACGAACTTCTGACATTTCTCACACCTCTTGACATATTTCTCTGAATCTGCTTGCACATATGGCCACCAATATCCTTGTGAAATTACTCTGTAAGCCAATGATCTTCCCCCTTGGTGGCTTCCGCATACGCCTTCATATATCTCGAACAAAAATGCCTCGACCTTGCTGGGATGGACACATTTCAGGTAAGGTCCTGTGAAAGATTTTTTATACAACGCCAATGATGGAGAGAACCAAAATCGTTGTGATTTTGCTCTAATTTTGTTGGCCTCTTTCTTTTCTTCAGGCAAGATGCCACCTTTTAAAAATACTATAATGGGATTCATCCATGATGGGCCTAGTTCGGCGCAACACGCCTCGACTACTTCGGGTTCCTCAATACTTGGTCTAGGTAGGAAGTCGATCAATAATGGGTGTGGGATAGATGTATCTGCCATTGAAGTAAAACCTGCCAGCTCGTCTGCTCTATTATTTTTTTCTTGGCCGATTTGCTCTATCCGAACTACTTCGAACTTCATGATCTCCTTTTTGACTAACTTTTGGTACTTAGCCATCCTCTCATCTTTTATCTCGTAGTCACCTGAAATCTGGTTTACTACTAGCTGGGAGTCACTGTAAACCATCAGCTCAGTGGCCTTTATGTAAAGTCCTTACTTTAAGCCTGCTAATAGTGCTTCATACTCCGCCTCGTTGTTGGATGTTGGGAAGCTTAGGCTGACTGCCTGTTCAATTGTTAGGTCGTCTGGTGAGATGAGGACTATGCCAAGTCCTGCGCCGTGCTTGTTGGATACTCCATCCATGAAAAGTTTCCATATCTCTCCGACGAATAGTTTCCAACAAGTAGAGGGATCGAATGACGTCTTGGGATCATGGGTGTAGCTGGTGTTTTCTTCCAAGTCCATGCCTGTTGTTGGGGTTTAATCTTCGCTGTCTGATTGCCTCAAGTCTTTACTTTTTGATGAGTCCCCACTGGGAGTAGCATGGTTTGCTCCTTCCTTCCTGTCTTCAGTTCTGTATGGCTTGTAATGTAACTGGGCATCCTGCATTGGGGGCTGCGCAGTTTCCGTGGCACTTTCCCCCCTTACTTCGATTGCGTCAGTTAAATCAACCGAGCAGATGTGACGACTTCCTAGTGTGAACTCAACCACAAAGTCTGCTAAAGCTTGGGCTTTTATTGCGGTTCTGGGTTGAAACTTGATATCGAACTGCCCCAACTCTACTGCCCATTTCAAGATTCGTCCAGAAAAATTCGCCCTCTCAAACAAGGCCTTTAATGGAAAAGTCGTTAGGACGATCACGATGTGGGCATCAAAATAGTGTGACAACTTTCTTGAGGCCATCATCAAAGCTAGCACCAGTTTTTCCAATGGTAGATACCTTGTTTCAGCGCCCAGCAAGGTCTTGCTAACATAAAAGCTAGGCAGGTATTGGATTCCTTCCGTTCTGACTAACACTGCGCTGACTGCATGCTGTGAAACTGCTAAGTACAAAAAGAGCTCTTCTCCTGGTACCAGGGTTACTAACAACGGAAGAGAGGTCATGTAATCTTTCAAGATTTCTAGGGTGCGATCACATTCTTCATCCCACTCAAATTTGGCTTTCAGTGCTTTGAAGAATGGTCGACATCTGTCTGACGACCGACTTATGAACCGGTTGAGTGCGGCTGCTAGGCCAGTGAGATGCTGTATCTCTTTGGCTGTGTTGGGCCTCTCCAGATCTTGGATTGCTTTGATCTGAGAGAGATCAGCTTCTATACCCCGGTTGGTCACTAGAAAGCCTAGGAATTTGCCTGATCCTACTCTGAATGTACACTTAGATGCGTTTAGACGTAACTTGTGGGACTTCAAAATCTGAAACATTTCATCTAGGTCCCTAAGATGGTCCTTCTCATCCTTGCTCTTGACTACCATGTCGTCTATGTAGACCTCCATTGTTCTACCTAACAATGGTTCAAACATTTTGGTGATTATCCATTGGAATGTAGCCCCTGCGTTCTTTAGACCAAAGGGCATGACCTTGTAACAGTACAATCCTCTGGGCGTTGTAAATGGCCTGACCTCCTGGTCTGGTTCATACATAGCGATCTGATGGTAACCTCGATACGCATCAAGGAAGCGAAGTCGATTATGCCATGCCGTCAGGTCCACCAGTTAGTCTATCCGTGGTAGGAGAAAACTGTCTTTTGGGCATGCTTTGTTGACCGTTTTGTAGTCTACACAAACGTGCCACTTGCCGTTCTTCTTTGGTACTACCACCGTGTTGGAGATCCACTTGGGGTAGTGTACTTCTTTGATGGCTTCTGCTTCCAGCAGGTTTCCTACTTCTTCTGTTACTATCTCTGCGTGGTGGAGTGCCGATCGGCGAGTTCGCTGAATAATTGGCCTGACAGTTAGGTGGACATTAAGTTGATGGCAGATGAAATTTAGGTCAATGCCAGGCATGTCGTATGGTGTCCAGGCAAACACTTCGATGTTAGAGGTTAAGAATTCCATGACCTCTATTCTCTTAGTGCTGGACAAAGATAAGCCGAGCAAAAAGAACTTTTCTAGGTTCTTTTCATCTATCCTTACCTCAACCAGGTCTTCCACTACCTTCTGCTCTGCTGTTTTGCCGACATCTGCAAACAGTTCGTTGCTTTTTAGCTCTTCTACCATCTGAACCAACCCTTTTGCAGCACGGTTGCCGTTTACTATGACGAAACACTGCTTCGACGTGATTTGGTCTCCTAAGACTTCTTCAATCACGCCGGTTTATCAGGGAATCATAATGCCTGATGGTAGGTTGACGCCACTGAGCGCATGACATGCAGCCATGCCCTTCCTAAGATTATATTATAAGTGGAAGGGACCTTCAATACCCATAATTCCACCTGTTTTTTCATGGTTCCTACCTTGACTGGGAGGATTATTTTGCCCACTGGTCACTCTGGCATTGAGTTGAAATCGACAAGGAGAGATGTCGCAGGTGCCAAGTCTTTGTCCTCCAATTTCAGTTGTTTGAAGGTCTCATAGTACATTGAGTTCGCATGAGCTTCCTTGGTCAATCAGAATCCGCTTAATGTCGAAATTCTTGAAGCGCAAAGTGACCACCAGCGTGTCATTGTGAGGGCAATATAGCCTTGCTAGATCCTTGTCTGAAAAGGATATGACGTTCGTAGCCTCTGTTCTGTCCCTTTTGACGGTGGGTTGTGCATTTAATACCTCTCTCAAGTGCTCAACCTTTTTGATCATCGCCCTGAGCTCGCATACCCGCTCAGGTTCGACGATCCCATGTATAATGTTGATTATGCCTTGGGGTGGACCGTCGACTGGCATCCCGTTTGGTCTGTTGAGGTCCTGGGGGGCTAGCTGTATCCTCCCTTCTATATACTGGTCCAGGTGTCCAGCAGTCACTAACTCCTCCAGATGTTGCCTCAATGGTGTGCAATTTTCAATGCGGTGCCCCTTCTCATCATGGAAGGTGTAATGGGACCTCTCATCATAGCCCTTTCGTGTTTCTCCCAACTTGACTGGTCGCCGAACGAAGAGTTCATCATGTATCTCGCTGAGAATCTGGTAGATAGGTTTATTGAATACTATGTGTGGGGGCCGAATACATGGAAAAATCAGATGGTGCGTACCATTGGAAGACTGATATTAACCGGCTATATCCTATGAGAGTGGGGAGCCGAATATAATATATGTGCTGAATAAGTGTAAGTCCTTAGGGCCAAATAAAAGAAAGGACAATCATTAAAAAGTAGGCCCTGGCCCCGAGGATAAAAAAGAACAGGTATAAATACAGGAACAACGGTTGTAGAAAGGTATGTAAGAATCACTTCACAAAACTTAGTAAAGAAGCTATCCTGAGCGTCTGAACTAACTTGTCCGTCGGAGTGCTAATTCCGGCACCCCCGACCGGAGTGTTTGTTTCTTTTCAGGTGACTAGCTGAGGATCACTAGCGTCTACCAGGATCCGAAGAGTATTTCCAAACCACTTCTCCACAATTGGCGCCGTCTGTGGGAATACTCAAATACATCTATGGCAGGCGTGACTGAAGATCCTCCGGTAGCCATTCACGAGACCGCACAGGGAGATGACCTCACTCCAGCAAACATGCTCGGAAAAGAAACCATCGCTGCAAGACGCGCCTTGAACTTCGACTCACCAACGACCTCAGCACACGAGACAACGCAGGCGATCATCGAACAAGCAAAGCAGAATGAACAAAGGCTGGAGAACATGATCGCTGAAAATGAACGTCTCCGTCAAGATTTGGCCCTCGAAGTCGCAAAATCGAGAGAAGCCATGCGCCAAGATCCCGAACGACCCCTGAGGGCCGGTAGACAACGACCTTGAGCCCGACCAGAGGATACCGATAGGGACTCCAACTCATTAACCACGGAGCTCAACAAGAAGGGATGATCCGAAACTCCCAGCTCCTCCGAAAAAAGTCTATATACAAGAAACAAGTGCAGGAGGAGCAGTTCAGACGAAGAGGACCAGCACGATCCTTTTGTCTGATGGATTGCAAGAGCGGCCCTGCCCAAGAAGTTCAAAGCTCCATCATTCACTCTCTACGATGGAAAATCAGACCCCACTGATCATATCCGTCACTACAAGCAAGCCATGACATTGCATGCAGACAACGAAGCCCTCATGTGCCGAATATTCCCAAGCAGCCTGGGGCCATTAGCTGTCAGGTGGTATTACAAGTTGGAGCTGGCCTCGATCAAAAGATTCCATCAATTACAGAAATCCTTCAGGACCAGGTTCATCACCAACGAGGTGCAACCGAAACAGGCCGACTCTCTCTGGGCTATGCAGATTCAGTCAGGAGAAACGCTCAGAGCGTATTCGGCGTGCTATTGGGAGTGCTTCAACCTTGTCGACGACGCTTGCAATGACTCCATGGCCATCATCGCCTTCAAAATGGGACTACATCCTGATAGTCCTCTTCGCAGTTCCCTGACAAGAAGACCCCCCAAAACAGTCTGGGCATTGATGAAGAAAGTTGAAGAATATTGCAAAGTGGAAGATGATGCCGTGAGGATAAAAGCCGGCCAAATGTCCAACAAAATGGCCCCCCTGAAATTGCTCAACCAATAAGTTCCGCGCCACCTCCTAGCCCAAAGCCTCGACAACGCATTAAACGAGACAAAAGGTGGGATAATCGCCGATCAAGCGATCAATGCTCCCACCGGACGAATGAACAACTGCAAATCGACAGTAGGTGTTCGAGGCGTGTCGACAAGAAGTACACAGAGTTGTCAGAACCAATCGTTGCAATAATGACCAAAGTCCAACACCTTCCATTCTTCAAATGGCCGTCAAAGATGGTGGGGCCGCCCGACACGCGAAGGAGGGATAGGCGGTGCGAATATCACAAAGATCACAGCCACGAAACGGAAAGTTGTTACGCATTAAAAGATCACCTGGAAGAACTGGTACAAGACGGCCGACTGTAACAGTATGTGAGAAAGGGAAAGCCAACCCAGGCACTAGCCGTGAGGCATGACTCACCTTCACTTGGCGTGATCCGTATGATCTACAGCCTGCCTGCACCCTCAACCGTACACATAATTCAGTCGCATCCAATCCCCCAAAAGCAACGTATTCCGACTGAATGGCCCAAAGAAGCTCCGACAATTACTTACAATGACTCTGATCTTAGCGGCACAACAGCTTCCCACATCGATCCGTTGGTCATTAAATTACGCATAAATCGGTTCACCATTGAATGCATTCTCATAGACCTGGGGAGTACTTTAGAGGTTATGTATTACCAAACTTTCATCAAACTCGACCTCAACGAGTCAGATCTGTCTCCGACGCCTCACCCAATGTTCGGCTTTAATATGAATCCTGAATACCCGTTAGGGAAGATCATACTATCTGTTCAAGTGGGCTCCAGAACGGTCGAAGTAGAATTCCTGGTCATAAAGCTCCTTTCGCCGTATAATGCCATCATGGGGAGAACCTGGATACATATTATGAAGGCCGTTCCAAGCACTTATCATCAGCTTGTGCGCTTCCTGACAGCCCATGGCATTGAAGAGATCCATGGCCCCCCCCAATCGGCACAAGTAGAGATTTAATGAAAACCCTATCACTGACCCGACCTGTGGGCTTTGATACTTGTATATATATCACTTTTGCAATGCAAACCATTTTTCTTCGTGGCTCCATTCATTTCCCAACGCCCCCTTTGGTGCATGACACCTTATGGCCGATTAAAGTCTCCAGATTCGGAGCGCCCTTCGTGGATATCACGATTGGCCAAACTAAGTCTCCGGATTCGGAGCCCCCTTGGGTGCATGACACCTTAGGGCAGGTTAAAGTCTTCGGATTCGGAGCCCCCTTTGGTGCATGACACCTCAGGGCCGATTAAAGTCTCCGGATTCGGAGCCCCCTTTGGTGCATAACACCTTAGGGCCGACTAAGTCTCCGGATTCGGAGCCCCCTTTGGTGCATGACACTTTAGGGCCGATTAAAGTCTCCGGATTCGGAGCGCCCTTCGTGGATATCACGATTGGCCAAACTAAGTCTCCGGATTCGGAGCGCCCTTTGGTACATGACACCTTAGGGCCGACTAAGTCTCCAGATTCGGAGCCCCCTTTGGTGCATGACACCTTAGGACTGACTAAGTCTCCGAATTTGGAGCCCCCTTTGGTGCATGGCACCTTAGGGCCGATTAAAGTCTCCGGATTTGGAGCCCCCTTTGGTGCATGACACCTCAGGGCCAATTAAAGACTCCGGATTCGGAGCGCCCTTCGTGGATATCACGACTGGCCAAACTAAGTCTTCGGATTCGGAGCCCCCTTTGGTGCATGACACCTTAGGGCCGATTAAAGTCTTCGGATTCGGAGCGCCCTTCGTGGATATCACGATTGGCCAAACTAAGTCTCCGAATTCGGAGTACCCTTTGGCACGAACAAAACAAAACTCGCCAACATCAGAAATAGGGTGCTTAACTGAGCATATAGAAAATTCAGAATAAGACGCAAATAAGGTGCTTAACTAAGCATATAAAAAATTTAGAATAAGACGCAAATGTTCGAAATAAAGCTTTTTATTCGATCAAACAATTGTTACATAAACGCAACCCGCATTTGAGCATTACAATTTTTATTTAATCACACAGTTGTTACATAATCGCAACTTGCATTTGAGCATTACAATACCCATTTCCAAACTCAAAAGCTAAAAAAGAGAGAAGACGCATTGGTAAAGCGGCAGCGCCGAATCAACTCCCGTCACCCGGAAGTCCTCTGCGGTTTGCAATACCTTGAGCCAACTGTGCCCAAGTCCTCCCCTGATACCATTGACAATGTCAAGGCAAATATCCAGGACAAGGAAGGATAAAAGCCTAACGGTCGTTGCCTTTCCTTTTGGGGTGATTTGCTTCGACGACTTGAAGATTCATGCCAACTTTTGGACGCCCTACTTCCCATACGGATGGGTCCTCTGCCGCTCTCTATGGCAACACCAAGATCGGCTGAACTCCAGTCTTTAACTAACATCCCCACTTATCCCACCACACATGAGTGATTGTTTATCTGCGCGAAGCGCCCACTCCTTTTATTTTCAATACTGGCAGCGATCTCGAGGCCCCAATCCCGAGGCGATTTCACTAACACTAAACTCCATGAGAAAAACGTCGGTTGACATTCGCCACGGCGTAGTTATCCAAATGACTTTTTGAAGCACGTACACTGGCTGAAAATCTAGGCCCCGAGCCGAGTTGAATTTGTCGCAGCCACTCTGCCCACTAGCTTTCGGCTTCCTCAAGTTACAATAGACTCATTAAGGAATAAACGGCTATCACGTATGGGTCGACCCTGCCGACCAACGTTTATACATTCATTCAAACATATACAGTAAAACGAAACGCATACATACCAAATACGAACTGCAACAAAATATTTATCATAGAACGTTTTTTATTCGATAAAACAAGTAATATATTACATAGTTTTGAACGCAATCTGCGTTTCAACCTTACAATAAGTATACTTATACGACATCACCCTCATCCTTACTCTTCTCGACTTCAAAAACAGAAAACGAAAAATGTTTACTGTGGTAGAGTGGCAATGCTGAATCAATGCCCGACGCTCAAAGAGCTTCTGCGGCTTGAGATGCCTTGATCCAACCGTGCCTAAATCCACGATTTTCACATCGGCAAACTTCTTCGGCAAGTTTTTCCTTGGTCTTTTTGATTCCAACTTTTCGGCCGTCATGAAAACCTTTCTCACAGGCCCTCCCCTTCGCGTTCTCCATTGCGAACATACTCGCCGTCTCACGATCGGCAAGCGCGGAACTGATGAGTCGACTAGTAACCCTTTCTTTCACGATTGGGTTTCCATGCCCGGCGGGTTGTGCCTGGGCCGCCTTGGTCTTCCTTAACTCGTGTTCAGCCGCCTCCGTGCGAGCCTCCAAACTTCGAATACATTCCTCTTTCTTCACCATTTCTTGGCAGGCAGCTCGCAACCGCATGCCGATTTCATAGGCAGTGTAAAGCCCCTTCACCGCCCCGTGAATGCCTTCGCGAAATACTTCGTAGTCCTGACGACCTACCATCGATTGTTGAACCTCAGGAGGAAAAATTAGTCGAGCAAACTTGACCACTACATTTGGGTCCCGAACGATCAAGTCCGCCTCTGTCATAGGTCTATTCCCCACAAATACCGCAAAGCTTAATGGGCACGGATTCGAGTCAAATCCCTTCTCGACTCGAGGTTGAGAAGATCTTCCCTGTGACTACTTGTCCCGCCTGGGCGACCTGCTTCGACGTCGAGGAGACTGACGCCTCTCTCGATCCCTGGAACTCCTACCCTTTGTGCGCGAAGGGTCACCACTTCGATGCATGTCTCCACCCAGCTCAGCTAGCGTCCTCGCTTCCCCTCTGCTGTTAAAGAAAAATCTGTTCGACATTCACACGATACCTTCAAAAGCTGGAGTCAGTTGTTTACTGTATTCATAAACGTTCTACCCTTAATCATTTATCCTTTACAGAGACAGCACCCTCGAGGCAATTTCATTAATTATGAAAACCTCAATCGCCCAGCGCCGACTGGATAGACCCCCCGGCGCCCGAATGATCATGCACTGCCTGGGGCAAGGGCGTGATAGATTAATCAATCTATTCGACTTAGGTGCCCCAGCCAGCTCATGAATCGACTTCGAAATTATCATGCGCCGCCTAGGGCAAGGGCGTGATAGATTTATCAATACATTCGGCTTAAGTGCCCCAGTCGGCCCATGAATCGACAACAAAACTAAGTTCGCCTCCTCCGGCGCCCGAATGATCATGCACCGCCTGGGGCAAGGGTAGATTAATCAATCTATTCGGCTTAGGTGCCCTAGCCGGCTCACGAATCGACTTCAGAATTATCATGCGCCGCCTGGGGCAAGGGCGTGATAGATTTATCAATGTATTCGGCTAAGTGCCCCAGTCGGCCCATGAATCGACAACAAAACTAAGTTCGCCTCCTCCGGCGCCAGAATGATCATGCACTGCCCGGGGCAAGGGCGTGATAGATTAATCACTCTATTCGGCTTAGGTGCCCCAGCCGGCTCATGAATCGACTTCAGAATGATCATGCACTGCCTGGAGCAAGGGCGTGATACATTAATCAATCTATTCGGCTTAGGTGCCCCAGCCGGCTCACGAATTGACTTCAGAATGATCATGCGCCGCCTGGGGCAAGGGCGTGATAGATTTATCAATACATTCGGCTTAAGTGCCCCAACCGGCCCATGAATCGACAACAAAACTAAGTTCGCCTCCTCCGGCACCCGATTGATCATGCACCGCCTGGGGCAAAGGCAGAATAATCAATCTAATCGGATTAAATGCCCCGCATTTCAGCATAATACCAACGAACTATTCGGCATACGAATGATAAGATTGCCGTGATATTCAATCATAGAAAGGTCAACAGAGTAGTCATTTAAACTAAAGTAGTGAAAGACAAACATTCTACACTAACATAACATCACAAACTACGCATTAGTAGTGAAACAAGAAGATAATTTTCATTAATAAATTGAGCGCAGATAGTAGCCAATTTATACATGAAAACTACTCGAAACCAACAAAAGTCCTAAAAATAAAAAACATACATTAAAAGGGAAAGTATTTCATAAAATTCAAAAGACTCCCAGATCAATCCTCAGGGTCAGACTCAAGTGGCTCAACGTCCACCTGCTCATAAGGAATTGACAAGGCCAATGTAACCCCAGCGGCATCAAAGGCCTTGAGCCACCCGTGTTTGAACCCCCGATTCTCGAACTTGGGGACTTCATCTACGTATTCTTTGAAGGTGGCGCCTTTTCCTGCTTCGAATGCGGCAGAAGCCTCAGATTCTGCCTTTTCCTTGGCCGCCTTCAACTCTACTAACTCAGTCTCCATCCTGTTAAGTGCCTTATCGGCTAGCCTAAGCCATTCTTTGCTCGCGTTCGCCCTATCTTCGGCATCAGAACGATGCTGATCGGCAGCCCGATCCCTTTCTACTTCGGCTTTGGCTCGCGCAGTCTCCATAGCGGCCCTCATCATCTCAAACTCGGCCCTGCTCTTTTGATCAACCACTTCTAGCTGCAAACGGTCAATCCTCTCAAGGGCATCGTGTAGGCGGCGACCTAAGTCGGCGATCCTGCCAACCATATGCAAAACGAGTTGGGATTGTTAGATGCCATAGGCAACCAAAATCAAAACAAGTCAAAGTTCACCTACCAAAAGGGCCGACTGCGCAGATAGGGCTATGGCCACCAAATCCAGCACGACGTGAAAGAATGCCTTATCAGCTGGTAGAGAGACTGACGCCGCTAGGCTCAAGGCTACCGCCGAGTCGGTAATGATGGATGCGTTAGAAAGAATCGACGTGTCTCTAATCTTTGGCTGAACAATAAAAGGAACAACCACGTCCGATTCTTCTAAGCGAGGCCTTTTGTCGGTAAGACTATCTTCTGAACCGGCCTCTCCCTCGGCGCTACGCTTCTTGCCTCGCTCTTCCGGAATCAACCGTTCATCAATGACCGGTTGTTCAACCTCTTTCGCTGTTTCGGTCGCAACAATCTTAGCCAGCTCTTCAATAACAGGTTCGAAAGACTCAACCAAGGCAGGTCCAGAACGGGTGGCCTCGGCCTTTTTCCGGGCGGCCATACGCTCGGTATTTTTCTTTCGAGCCATCTACGTGAGGCTTTCCCCAGCCATACCTTCAAAAAAATTGCCGGGTAAGTCTCCCAAACCTCAAAAAATATCTCCAAAAGAAAACTCCACTCGACCCAAAGTGGACGGCGAGGTAGGCTGACTATGTCTGGCTGCCTAAAACGCCGAGTTTAGGGCCTCGTCAACCTCTTCGGCCTCCTCAGCGAACTCTCTGTCTGGTTCGGCGACTACCTCTCCCACCGGCTCGACGTCTTGTCCTGAGTCAAAGGCTTCAAGACCAACTTGTCTGAGACTCTTGAAGCTAGGGAAGATAAGAGCCGCAAGCTGTCGATCGTTGGATAGAACTGGAATATTGTCAGCGGCCGAAAAAGTAGTGTAAGTAGGCTCATATCGAAGAAGTATGTGGGCCGTTCTCCCTTCCTTTTGTAAGTTTGGACGACCGAAGTATCCGAGTGTAGTTCGCAACCTGCGCAAGGACCGCGTCGTCGGTAGAAACCAGAATCTTCTTCAAATTACTGCCTACAAAGGCAAAGGGTTAGACACTAGGGGAAAACCGAGTAAAAGAAAAGTTCAGTAAACACAAGGAGACACACGGCAACCTGGTTCACCCCTCCGTCTGGGAATAGGGTCTAGGCGATCCTCGCCTTCGCCAAATTCCCAGTTCCCTCGAATATTGACCATTACGTCATCCACATGCTTGCCAGAACTGGCGAGCATGGTTACCAAATGATGGTCAGTATCCTTGGCCCTAAGAAAGTACCGCCCAAGCCGACCGGAAGATTTGGCTAAAGCATAGCAGTGCCGAATGGCCGGAATCCCAAGATCGATCCTGTGGCGCCGGTTCAACTCTACAATCCCCATTACGATTCGAAAAAAGTTCACGTGGGCTGAGAAGGAATCAGACCCCAATAGCGGAGGATGACCCTAAGGAATGGATGTAGGGGAAAACGGACCCCACCCTCTGCAATGGATAGGAGAGGAAAGACGATTGAATTTTGATCCTCTCTCTCCATATCCAGAGTGTTGTCCATCACTAGGGATAGATGAACATCGTCGAGGATAGAAAAGTGTCGCCAGAATCTGGAGACACGACCCTCAGAAAGGAGGTCTTTCAAGTGTTTGGCCATTTTCACGGGGAATAAAGGGTTCACCAAAATGAAAATAACAAACAAAAAGTAAGATTGCAAAGAAAAGAGAAGAAGACTTACGAGAAGCAAGGGAGACGAGGGTAGACGGAGAAAAGTTACAGAAAATGCGAGTCAGAGAAGGGATATCTGTTGGCGGTCCAAGAGTCTCGAATACTCGACGAATTGTGCATTCGAAAGGACTTAAATTTCAAATCACAATAAATGCGAGACGCACAATTGAGGCGGGAAAGCGTAATGATGAACGAAAATATGTGCGCATCCTGACATCTATATTGGGGTACGCGAAGCCGCCTGACCTATTTTAACCTTTCCAATTCAAGACCAAACACGCCGATTAACTTCCGTCAATGGGGAGTTTGGGGGACAATTGTGGGGGCCAAATACATGGAAAAATCAGATGGTACGTACAATTGGAAGACTGATATTAACCGGCTATATCCTACGAAAGTGGGGAGCCGAATATAATATATGTGCCGAATAAGTGTAAGTCCTTAGGGCCGAATAAAAGAAAGGACAATCATTAAAAAGTAGGCCCTGGCCTCGAGGATAAAAAAGAACGGGTATAAATACAAGAACAACGGTTGTAGAAAGGTATAAGAATCACTTCACAAAACTTAGTAAAGAAGCTATCCTGAGTGTCTGAACTAATTTGTCCGTCGAAGTGCTAATTCCGGCACCCCCGACCGGAGTGTTTGTTTCTTTTCAGGTGACTAGCTGAGGATCACTAGCGTCTCCCAGGATCCGAAGAGTATTTCCAAACCACTTCTCCACACTATGATAATGGCAGTGCGGATTCTTAACTTCCTTTTTTCTGGGTCCTTTCTGTTGGCTTGCCTGCTTCGCCCATTCTTGCTAAGTTGTTCCACCATGTTGATTTTTGCTGTAGTCTTTTTATCTAGCACTGCTGTTGTGCTAGATTTTGCTTTAGAACGAGCGTTATCTTCCTCTACTCGGATATGTTGATGTACTCTCTCCATTAGGGACTCCATCGTGAGAGGTGGCATCATTGTCATTGAGTCCCTCAATTTGTTACCGACTGGTAAACCCCGTTTGTATTGTGTGATGGCGAGATTTGTAGGGCAATCCCCAATCTGGTTGAAAGTTTCCCAATAACGACTGTTGTACGACCTTAATGTCTCCTTTTCGCCCATGTCAATGAAGAGTAGCTGGTCAATTTCTATTGGTGTCTTGGTATTGGTTCTGAATCTAGTTACGAACGCTTCTGCCAACCGTAGACCCGACTTTCTTTGCGCGCCCCCTTTTCGGAGAGGGCGCGAATAGGTCTTACTACAGTTCAGACTCCTGTTACGGTTCTGAATCTAATCTCATAAAGTGCAATGTGAGACTGATAAACACTAAAGAGTCCAAATTCGGCAATTGGTTTTGAAAAATCAATTTTGAACGGAAAAAAAAGGTGAAACATGGACTACTTTGCTAGATTACAGAGTCGCCACCTAAATATTTTTGGAAAATCTAGGAAACCCATGACTTGTGCCAAAGGCCACGTGTCCGTAATCACCAAAGTTGTCTCGGCTCGGGAACTTAGGTACGAGAGGAAAAGTTCATGAAATGAGCACCCCCGCTCGCCTGATCAAAGGATCAGCCTCTACTAAGCACGATATGTTATTTTAAAAACCTCATGTGTTCTTATCCAGTTATTAATTAGCTTTACTATGTGATGCGTGCAATATACAAGTATAGACTCAATCACGAGAATTGGAACAAAACAACTCATGTTTGTTTTTGAAAATGGTTTGAAAGTACTACTCGCAAGTAGGCTAAAACGCGGATTTGCCACCCTTAAGTAGGCTTAAAAACATGATTTTGCCACTTTGCAAAGTAGGTTTAAAACTCATAATCATCGAGTCATTCCAATTCAGGCAATCAAGCCTTCACCCATAGGCATTCATGCAGTTAAGCATATAAGCAAATAGCCTCATGGCAAGCATGCTATCATGACAACACTCACACTCATGCAAAGATGCTAAAGTGTAACACTCACAGTGTACTCCGAGTCAAAATAGAAGCTAGTTAGAAACAATGCATGATCCTAACTATGTTAAAATGCCTAATGCAACACATGCAACATGACATTAATAGGCTCGGCTACCTAAGATGGCATATGAATAACAATTGATACATGTATTCAAATAGGTATTGAAATACGATACAGTTTGAATGATGCGCTGAGCTTGGTGTATGCAATACAAATGAATGAATGCAAACATGCAAAGCATAAGGTATGCTAATCAAAGTGTGCCCCAAACTAACCATCGTAAGCGGTTAAATAAAAGGGAGAAAGACGTGGGGTTGGAAAACATGCACACACACACGCACGCTTATTACAACATTGTGCCCTCTTGTAGACGCGCCTGTAGACCTCATGCTACAGTTCGGAATCAGATTGTCACGGTTCTTAATCTGATCTCACAATGTGCGATGTGAGATTGATAAATCACCAAAGAGTCCAAATCCGGCAAATCGTTTTGAAAAACAGATTTTTTTTTAGAAAGAAGTGCCAAACATGGACTGCTTTGCTAGATACAGAGTCGCCACCTAAATGTTTTATTTTTTTGGGAAATTTAGGAAACCCTGACTCGTTGCCTAAGGCCACATGTTCGTTATCACCAAAGTTGCCTCGGCTCGGGAACTTGGGTACGATTGGGGAAGGTCAGCTATGAGCACCCCCGCTCGCCCAATCAAAGATTGGCCATTACTAAACATGATATCTTGTTTTTGAAAACACATGTGCTCTTATTCCGGTTTATTAGCCTAAAATTACTATGTGATGTGCACAACACACAAGTATAGACTGGGTCGCCCAAGTTGGAACAAAACATCTCATGTTCATTTGTTTGAAAACGGTTTGCTACTCGCAAGTAGGCTAAAATGCGGATTTTGCCACCCTCGGGTGGGCTTAAGAAAACATGGTGATTTGCCACTCTCAAGTGGGCTTAAAACTCGCAACCGATGAATTGTTCCAATTCAGGTAATCCAACCTTCACCCACAGGCATTCAGGTAGTTATAACACATAAGCACATAGCCTCATGGTAAGCATGCTATCATGGCAGTCACTCACAAACATGCAAGGATGCTAAAGCATAAACACTTACCGAGTACTCCGAGCCAAAATTAGAAATTATGCATGAATCCTAACTATGCTGGAATGCCTAATGCAACATATGCAAAAATGCAACTACAATAGGCTCGGCTATTCTAAACATGGCATATGAAATGTAACAGATAACATGTATTCAACTCGGAATTGAAATACAATGCAGTTAGTATGATGCGCCGAGCCCGGTGCATGCAAGACAGATGAATGGATGCAAACATGCGAGCATAAGGATGCTAATTGAAACATGCCATAATCTAACCACTGAAAGCTGATAAATAAAAGGGAGAAAGATGTGGGGTTGGAAGACATACATCACAGACATGCACACTTATTACAAATTTGCCCTCCTCGGAGGGTCTGAATAAATAATACAAACCCAAATAAATAATTAACTACTCTAGCTAATTAAATATTACAAAACTTCTAATTAATTAACAAATTAAAATCAAAAGGGAGCTGGCCGCAGGCCCGCTTCAGAATGATGGGATGATGCATGCTCGATTCGCCTCGCCCGGAAACCCGTTGCCATGCCACTGTTGCCTTTGTTTACACTGCCTTGTTCCTCTGAAAGTTTTGAAAGTTTCCAGAACCCTTCTGAATCACTCCTTGGGTGTGGTGGGATGTCACCGACCCGAATGTAGGTCCACCGACCATGGGAAAATTGCCATCTACCAAAAGTAGGACCACCGACTAGACTTTGGTAGCTAGCCGGCCGGCACTAAATGTGGCCTACCAGCCATCCATTCCTGCAGAATACTGGTTTTGCTGCAGCAGAGGACAGATAGTGTATGGCAAGGTATTTTCAAGACAATGTGTACATAGCCACTCTTCCTATCATGCGATGAACTCAAGGGAGCATGGCCCTCGGTCCTTGGGCCACCAATCACGTATTTCGATGCATGATGGCCAAAGGTACCAAGTTTGCAAATCAATGTAAATGAATGCAACAAAACAAATGAATGCTTCACGCCCTATCATTTTGAGATCAAGGGCGTCGGCGACCGAGGATTGAGACGTGTTTCGTCACTTTAAGTACGAACACACCTCACTCCTCATGTTTGGTTTGACACCCCAAACCAAACATAATGCAATGCATGTATGCAATATGACTCAAGTATACAAAATGGCTCAAGTGTGCAATATGAGGCTAAATTAGCAAAACATGCCAAATGCAATGCAAACTAAACATGCAAGCTAAACTAATGTAACAAGAGCATGTAAACATGATATAATGCAAGCATGATGTAACAAGATGCAACCTGCCAAATATGCAACTATGTACAAGGATGGACTTAAACCGAAATGGGAGACCTCAGCCATGTCCCAAAACAGTGGCCAAAAATGATACAACAAGAGCACAAATCACGTATGCAAGCATGCATGCACCAAGGCCCATCACCAAAGGCATAAAAGAGGCAACTCTAAGCATACTGAAGAGAGACAAACATGGGCATTTTACAATCATGTTAAACTCCGAAAAACATGCGAAGGATGATGCCAAATTCAACAAAACATGCAAGCAAGGCGTGCAATAGGGCCCAAAACTTGAGGCCAACAAAGGAGGGGTCAAACCATAGCTATGTCAACCAAACCCCAAAGGACCAAAATGACTTAAAATAGTCCTAGGGCGCTCGAAAACCAGACTAAATCATGCATGGAACGAAGCCAAAACATGTTAAGAAATGGGCATGAAACAAGGGGTATTCAAGGCTACAAAAGGGAGCATTCCACTACAACTATCATGACCACACATGGCATGGATTATGCAACCAAAAACAGAGTTTCCATGCATCAAAACAAACCCCAAAACCCACTGATGTGGCAGCCCAAGGACTTAAGCAAAGAGGCATGCGCAATGACTCATTTTTAAGGCACAAAACAATTACCCCTCAAAGCAATGAAAGGATGGCAAATGCACGCATACAAGCATGGAATATGGGCTGAAATAGCATGGTAAGTGATTCCAAATCACTGAAATAGCCTAAGTAATGCATGCTTGTGACTCACACACCCAAAGCTAACAAGCCAAAGTGCAAGGTGGCTATACAAAGCATGGCAAGCATGACTCCAAAGACCCAAGATAGACCTTAAGCATGACAAAACAGAGCTATAATGTTCTTGGAACCAAACCAAAATCATGCTAAAATGTCATCTTACAATCATGATGCATGTTAGGCCAAAACATGGTATTACAAGACAAGCATATGATGCATGTAAGAGACCATTAAACCAACTCAAAGCAAAGGCATAACATGACAAAATATCACTAAATACCTACTGAGATGGAGCCAAAAACAACTAAACATGCATGCTACCCTTATGAGCCAAAAACACAAGCAAATGAGACACAAAGGGAGAGGGATGTCCCTCCCCTATACAAGACCTCAAAACCACTTTACCACCACTGAAAATCCTTTGGATTTCAGTGGTGAGAAGGCCAATACACGAAAGTTCCAAAGCTCAACAAAGAAGGCACAAAAAGAGGCCAAACAAGGCCTAAGGGGGGGAGGACGACCCCCAACACTAAAATGACCTTAAACAAACATCTTAAGCATGAAAATACAGAACTTTTATCAGTTATACACTAAGCTCAAAACAGCATGCAAGATAGGCTAAAAGCTAGTGCAAAAATGGGGAATATAAAGTAAGTAGACTCACCCTTGAAGAATAACCTCAAGAACACAAGACCAGCAGCTCTCTCTGATCAAAACCAACTCAGAGACCTTAAAAACAACCTCCTAGTACCTCAGTACACAAGGATGGTGCAACTCTAGGTGTTTATGTGCAAAAATAAGAACAAAAAAACACACTTTAAGGCACTCTAACACACACAAATATAGAGAGAGAGGAAGATATAGAGAGAGAGTGGTATATATGATATATATCTCTGATTTTTCTAACCCCCCAAATGGAAGGAGAGGCCCTCTTTTTATAGAGGAACCAAGGGGCCAAAGCTTCTTAGAGAAGCTTAAGGCAAGGGGGTCAAGCTTCCTCAAGAAGCTAGAGCAAAGGTGCAAGCTTCCTCAAGAAGCTAGAGCAAAGGGTGCAAATCCTCCATACACGTGTATGGAGGACAAGTCCGTGCACTCCAGCTGGCACAGCTGGCATGCACAATGCCTGAAAAAGGCAAAGAGAAGGTCCCGGCCAGAAAATATGACCGATTGACCAAACAAACGGCCGGCCGACCAAAAACAATGTCGACTGGCCTCACCAATGGCCGGTAGAAACAAAATAGGGCCGGTGGCCTCAAGCCAAGGCCGGTGAGGTGTGGGGATGAACAACAAGCCATTCTTTGCCCTCAGAAGCAAAAATAAACAAGTTCTTGGTCCACAACCAAGCACAGAACAAGCAAGTTAAGAGATCCTGAGGCAAGGTGTGCGGCCGAGACCTTCGAGAACTCAAAGCGAACACGAACATGGAAGAGCATCTAGTGTTCAGATGATGACGTCCAAGTCTTGAGGACGGTCAAAAATGGGGTGTCTACACCTCTCGAAGGAGGGTCCGAATAAACAAGCTAAGCTACACTAAGCTAAGCTAATTACTACAAACCAACTAATTAACTAACTTATGTAATTAATTATTACAATCCAAATTGAAACAAGTGGCTATGCTAAGCTAATTAGAATATTACAAAACAAATTGAATGATTAATTACATAAACTAATCATAAGCAGTGAAATGGCCTCGCGGGCGAGGGAGACCTGCATGCTCGGTTGGCGTCATCCCGGAAATCCATTGCTTTGCCGTAAATTGCCTCTGTTTGCATTTGCCTTGATTACTGAACATCGAACCAACTCCCACACTGCCTCTGCCTCTGCCTCAAAACAGTAACATTTTGGCACAAAAATGAATTTGTGGCCAATCGGCTACAAAAAGTGGCTGCCGGCCACCTCAACTGGCCGGTCGGCCGGCTAGTGAAAGTGGTCGGTCGGCTACCTCAAGTGGCCGATCGGCCACCTGCTTCTCCAGACTTCTGGTTTTGCTGCAACAGAGAACAACAGAGGCACATCAATGTATTTGCAAGAAAATGTATGCACTGCCACTTTCCTCATCATGTCTCAAGCTCAAAGGAGTGTGACACTTGGCTCTCAAGCCACAAACCAAGCATCTCAATGCATGATGGCCAAAGAACCAAGCTTGTACAAGCTTAGTGAATGCACAAACAATACACAAAGAGCCTCCACCCCATCATGCATGATCAAGGGTGTTAGCGACCAAGAAATGCAACACGTTTCATCACTTTGAGTATGAAACATCCCACATTTCTTGTGTTTGGATTAACGTTCGATCCAAACACATGCAATGCAACACGAATGCTTATCTTATTCATGTTTTAGTTGTCCAATTTCTTGTTTACTCATTTTACATTACCAAACCATTCTTTACTTGATTTGTCCAATGTGAAAGCCCTCTAATGAAAGAGGGGATTAACCAAAAGAATGGCTTAAGGCATGAGAGAGAACATGCCTTTGGCTAGAAGGAATCCTCATAAGAGAGTTAAAGCCATTTGAGCACAAACTCTATCAAGTTTAAACACAAGCACAAGGTAAACCAGCCCTCAAAACAAATCAAGAGTGAAGAAATGTAGGAGATGGCAGATATTTCAGTGCTAAAGTGGCATGAAACACAAGACTCTAACATGCAAACAACTCATGTACAACATGTTAGGGGACAAGAGCATCAAAGCTAGTGAAGTGTATTACACTAGAAGCATGCATTATCAAGCTCAAACAACCAAACCAGTCATGGACAGACCTAAAACATGCCAAATTAGTGGCCTAAACATGTTGGAATTAATGCACAAAAGAGTAGAAGATCATGCGCACATGTTGGCTCGCAAGCTAGGCATAAGGCACAACTCTTAAAAACAATTAAAGAGCGATATGTGTGAGAGTGTGACAGAGGTATATGCTCTAAAATCACATGCTAAATGATGCCATACCATGCAATCAACACAAGTAAGGCATGCTAAGGGCCTTGAAACACAAAACCAATGAAGCTAACTACACTATAGCTACACAAAGCAAGTCTCAAGGGACCAAGACCACTCAAAGCAGAGTTTAAACATGGCAAAACATGAGCAAAAATGTGCTGGAGTGGAACCAACACATACTAAAATAATAGGCTACAACATCAAGTAAGTTAGGCTAGCGATCATGATTACACTGCAAGTGTAAGAAGCAAGCAAGAGGTGCTCCAACCAGCCCAAAACAGAGTTATAATATGTTAAAATAAGGCAAAAACATGCTTAGAACAAGCCAAGAGATGGTAGAAAAACATGCTCAACTACTAGGCCATTAATACATGTAAACAAGATGTGAAGAGGGGGGACCACCCCCCCTATTTTGGTCTTCAAAACCAAATTTCTACCCCTAAAAAACCTCTGAGTTTCAGTGGTAGAAAGGCCAAACAAAGGGTGTTTTAAAAGCTTTAAAGGATGGCACAAAGCTTAGCAAATAAAGCTACAAAGAGGGTGGACCACCTCTATCTCCAAAAGGGCCTTAAACTACCATTTTTACACTTAAAAATAGAGGTTTTTGTAGTTGACAACTAAGCCAAAACAGCATGCAAAGGTGGCCCAAACTAGTGTATAAAAACAAGCTTAAAAAGGGTAAGTGCCAGCACAATTTCTGAGCCAAAACCAACTTTTTGTGCCCAAACAAAACCTTCAAGAACCTCAACTCCAAGGTAGTGGTGTTTGGCTAAGGGGTTGTGTGCCAAAAATGCAAAGAAAACTCACTTTCAAGCAATATATATATATATATATATATAGAGAGAGAGAGAGTTCTAGAGAGAGAGTGAATTTTTACTTCTAAATTTTTCAGAACCCTCAAATAGGGGGAGAGACCTCCCCTTATACAGAACAAGCAAGCTAAAAGCTTGCTTCATCCCTCCATACAGTGTATGGAGGATGCATTCAGTGCTCAGCAGCTGGCTCAAAAGATTTGAAAATATCTGAAAAGGGAGAAAATTGGCCGTCAGCCACTTCAGGTGGCCGGCCGACCACCTTCCCTAGCTGACCAGCCACTCCAAGTGGCCTATAAGAGAGAAAAGTGGCCGGCAAGTGCCAAAAGTGGCTAGCAAGGCCTTTCCCCCCCCCTTCCCCCCTTCCAGGCAAGAGGCATCAAGGTTTGGCCCAAAAACAAAGCCAAAACATAAAGGATTTAGAGGCCTAGAGACAACGCGCTCAGCTGAGGACTCGGGCGCTCAAAACAAGCACAGACATGCACAATCAGCGAGTGCACAAACGATGACGTCAAAGTCTTGAGGTCGGTCAAAAATGGGGTGTCTACACCAACTGTGCCCATGAGGCTATGCTGCCTTCTGGCAGCCTTTCGAACCAGGTTAGACCTAGGTCACCAAGGATGGATGGAAACAGGATACACATTAGAGCCTTGTTTCGTTGGTATACTGCCATAACCTGGCGAAAGTGGCTTAAGTGCATGTAGGGGTCCGACTTCCCCTCATAAATGATGAATTTGGGTTGGTGGAAGCTTGAGGATAGTGGTGCGTTCTCAATTGCCGGAATGAACGGCGAACTCTGTAACCTTACTAATACTTTATCCGCTGGTTCATAAGCAAGGCGCGGTATTGGCATCCCTACCTCGACACTCCCATGTGTTCTTGGGGCCAATCACTGTAGGGCTGAAACTCTACGAGGGTCGCGAGCCCTGGTGTCCTCTTTTCATCAGGCCCTCTCCTCGAGCACTGTTCGCAGGTCCGCTGACCTAGGTAACTCCATGTGCCTTGATGTCGTTTGGTGCATGTGCGAGGGCCGATAGCTACTTCCCTCTGTGTACGATCATTCAGTCCTTGTTCTCTCAGACCTTAAGTAACAAGTCCTGAAAGTCCTTGATTGAATGTCGCCTGTTCTAAGGCTCCTACTTTCTGCTTGTGATGGCGTGACATGTCTATCACGATCTTCAGAGTGGTAAGAGGGCGTGTTACATTTATGCCCCTTATCCGTCGCCACCCATTTTTTCTTTATCTGGCACTTCATTGTCTCCATATATGCCGCCATCCTCTTTATTAATTCATCTTGCTCCCTCACGCGATCCTCTAGAACTTGTGGATCCAACCTCCGCCTCTGTCTTTCAGGACTTTGAGAACGACGGGGATTAGTGCCTCGCATCTCCCGTGTGTCCCTCCGGGAGTTCTATTGCTGGGGTTCTAATTTCGTCATGAGCGGGATAGAAGGTACACCTTCGCGCCTCGCGCCCCCCTCCGGGGTTTACCCATCGATAGCAGATTGCGGCAAATCTTCATTGTGCGTCATTGGTTTCAACTAGAGAGGAAAACTCGATCAAAAGGTTTTGTTCTTTGTGTTTCCCACAGACGGCGCCAATTGTACGAGTACGAAATAATCTTTTTCATATAATCCTATTGATCAAGTTTGCGCTCCTCCAAACGTCGTCACTTTACTTCCTGAAAACACAAACATGAGCTAGCCGGCGGGTGTGTGCTGGAAACCTGTCCGATGCCTAAGTCAACAAATAAACAATAGACACAAAAGCCTAGTGTATTCTTAGAATAAAAATTGTGATACGTGGATATAGGTCTGTAATGAGCTTTTATAGAATCCATATGGCACAATCCTAGCAGGACTTCAACTCTCTTTAGCAGAGTCCTCCTAGGAATCAGAAAGGTAAAACTCATCTTTTTACACCCTCCTCACTGCTTAACCAAGTGAGATAGTTTTATCACGGTAGCATAACAAAAACCAACCGAGCTAACACCACTGTGCTTTACAGCAGATTTCACTGAGCTTACCTAGCTCGGTTATACCTTGCCTCTTACAGCTCGGCTCTTTTCTCTCTGTACCTTGATTCAGAACATTAAAACCAGCCTATTGGCAAACAACTTTGACCAAACTGACGGGATAAAGGACCGGGCTAATCAAGCTATCACCACAGCCTATAGCTCGATCCATTTCCCATCGGGTCCTAGCTCGGCCCATGTTAAAACATAAATTACCCTCTCAGTCACTATTCTATTTAAGTCACATCATCTTATTTAAGTCACATCATCTCTCTACCACATTACTTCAAACCCAACTCATATTTCATAAAAAGTCAAAAAGTGTACTTATTTAGATCATCCCAAACAACTATGGTAAACTATACAGGTTGGCTAAAAATAGTTGGATTAGCAGATACAACAATGTTAAAAATAAATAAATAAAAAATCAAGAATTTGAAATATATATATATCTTATATGAACTCAGATACCGGGGTTAGGTGTAGGCAATGACGACTCCAGAAAATTTTCATTATTAGGGTCAATATCTCTTATGAATATCTATTATTAATCTTAAATAACTTAATAAAGATAATTTATTTTCTCAAATCACAAATAAATTAAATTTTATTACATTCGTACCAATTGTGTTACAACAAATATATATATATATATATATACATATATTTTTACAATTGCCCTTAATGATTTTTCATATTTTGAAATTATTTCATAATCATCTCATTATTATTACTATCAAATACATCATTTTCAATCAATAACTATACTAAAACACAATTAGAGAAAAGAGTGATCAAAACAACCTAAAATGAATCAATAACTATACATATAAATTCGTATATGTTCAATTATTACCACCCAAAAAAAACAAAAAAACATTTGTAAAAGTTAGCTTCAATAAACATTCACATGTTTAGTCTTAGATATCATAAAATTACTTAAGAGTTGACTGTTGATTGTAGTGGGGTTTAGACAAATATAAAGATGACTGATTTTTAAACAGGTTAATTATCTTACATTAATTATAAAGAGGTCAATATTTATAAATTAATGAGTTTAATTTTATCTAAAAATTCATATATTTTTTTTTTTCATCTATTTTTTCGAAATCTTGTAGGTTCAATTGAACCCACACTACCACATGTGCAACTGCCGACGTGGTGACTCAGAATTTCTGCCTTGTTGACACCAAGAGGATAATTCATTTCACGTCGCATACCTGCAGACAAGAAACAAGTTTAGGTGGGGTAGTGCATCAAGTGAACCCTCCAAAGCTTTAGTTAGTATCCTTTTATGATGTCAATACTTTATTTTCTTGCTTTCTTTCTAGTTTTCTTTTTCCACATAGCTTTGCTTCAAGGGAAGATCATCTATTTATAGGAATTTTTTATTCTTATATTATTGTCCTTGGTCTAAGCACGTCCCATTTCATTAATTTCTCTTCCACTGATATGACATATTTTTTTCTCGTAATCACCTTTTGGCGATTCTCACTTGGCATTCATATACCTTGTCGATGTCATAAGCGACTTCTCGGCAAGCGTGCACTTGGTTGATGTGCATTTGCGCCCTTTTTTGGCTAGCACCCTTCTTGCACTTTACTGAAACAATGTCAATCACTATAGGCTTTAATTCTGATTACCACATATATATATATATATATATATATAACTTCGTATATGTTCAATTATTACAGCAACAAAAAAACGAAAAAAAAAAATTATAAAACCTAGCTTCAATAAACATTTACATGTTTAGTCTTAGATATCCAATAAAATTACTTAAGAGTTGATTGTTGATTGTAGTGGGGGTTTAGACAAATATAAAGATGACTGCTTTTTAAACAGTTTAGTTATCTTACGTTAATTATAATGATGTCAATTCTTATAAATTAATGAGTTTAATTTTATCTAAAAATATAGAAAAAATATATTTTTATCATTATACTTTGCCTCGATAATCAATTACACCCTTAGATTTCAAATAATTTCAATTTTACTCTCAAATTTTTTGAAATTGTATCAATTTTACTTATGTTGACACATTTAAAATGAAAAAGGTTTTATAAAATTGCGTTTCAGCCCTAAATTTCAAAAGGAATATGCAAACCCACCCTCTGAAAACCAATTATCTTCTTCCTCAAGAAATCTCTGAAAATTCCTAGAACCAAACCATAGACAACCAGGAATCCCAAACACCATTAGAGGACCAAAGCCAACTTGCTCCCATTCTTCAAATCCACCATCTTGTCAAACCCTCTCCAAATCCAAACCCCAAAACCCCTTCTTGGAGCTTGTCTCACTGATAATGGGTCTGTGAAATTAGATCAAAAATTGAATGCATCACATCGAATTCTAGATTTTTTTGATGGGTTTTCTTGGAGATTTGGTGAGAAGATTGTGCATTACAGGATTGGAAATGTTGGGCTTTAAGCATAGTGGTTAGAGGTGTGGTGGCCGAGCTCGAACAACGAGTTTGCCTTTGTTGTGGAAGATGATTTTGAGCTTTCTCTTCTATATTACAAATTTTAATTCTTCAATCTATGGGGCATCACTGCAGAGACCAAGGTTTGTTCCAAGTATCACTTTCTGACTTTATTGTGTCTTTTGCTCCTTGTGTGGTAGCACAGAAAATTTAATAATAACCAAGAAAATGAGGTGTTGGCAATTGAACTTTTTCATTACTTCAGACTTGAGAAAACTGAAACAGACATCAGGTGGGTGTTTTGAATTTTGGACACCAAACCAAACACAAACATGAGATTCAGCATTCAATTTCTTTTTCTTTTACGGGTTCTCAGCGACCACTGAGGCAATCATTGCTTTGAATTCAAATCACTTTAATAACTCGAAATCCAAACCCCAAAACTTGACGAGTGAGGATCCTCTCCTTGCAGCTTTCGTATTTGTGCCCGTCCTTGCAGGCCTTCGGGTCTATTTTTAGGCCCAATTTTGATAATCCGAACCGTTCATATTTTATGATTTATTCAGTATATCATACCTGTAAAAAATCAAGTTGATCGGATATCAGAAAGCATATGTTCGAAAAACTGTTTATTAAATTCTTTAAAAAATAGTGTTTAGTTCAATTTTTCAAACACATACTTTCTGATATCCGATCAACTTGATTTTTTACAGGTATGATATACTAAATAAATCATAAAATATAAACGGTTCAGATTATCAAAATTGGGCCTAAAAATAGACCCGAAGGCCTGCAAGGACGGACGCAAGCACAAGCTTGCAAGGAGAGGCTCCTGACTCAAACTTGACAGCCCCACCATCGTCACCTCATTGTCGTATTCATCCTCACCCCTCTCTCTTCAAACCATCATCTCTCCTCCATAACCTCCCCACCACCACCACCACCACCACCACCACCACTCCATCACCTACTTTTTCTCTCTACCCTTCTATCTCTCTCTCTCTCTCTCTCTCTCTCTCTCTCTCTCTCATCCTCCATGTTAGAACAGTAGAGATAGAAAATAATATGTATTGTATTGAATAAATTGTCCCATACAATAGAAGGCCTATATATATATATAGACTAAAAAATAGTATCCTACTATAAATCTAACTATGAGAAAGACTATCCCATAAGAGACCTAACCTAACTATGACAATACCTAATATATCTAGGAAATCAATACCTAATATATGTAGGAATATATACCGTATATACATTAACATCCCCCCTCAAACTCAAGGAGGATAAACATCTTGAGTTTGAAGAGAGAAACTAAACCATGAAACAAAACTAAATAAAATAAAAGGCAAATAGATTGTAAAATCCGAATGGGAGTGCAAGGGCGCTTGAAATAGATCAGAGGCCAGAACTAAAGCTGGGAGACAGTTTATGGTCGTCTCGGACCATTATAGGAATTGCCTGAAACTAATGTCAAGACAATTTAAGATCGTGCCGGACCAATGTAGAAACTGCTTAGAACTAATGTTGAGAGACAGTTTATGGTTATGTTGGACCATTGTAGGAACTGGCTGGAACTAATACCAGGACAGTTTAAAGGGGTCATGCCGGACGGATGTAGGAGCTAACCAGAATCAATGTCGAGACAGTTTACGGGATCATGCCGGGCCGTTGTAGGGACTGGATGTTGAACCAGCAAGCGTGACACATACATAACTTATGACGTGGTGCTGAATGATGATGGCAACAGATGACTGAGTGCGCCAGGAGGCGGCTTGGATGGTGCGCCAGGGAGCGAGTTTGGTGGTGCGCCAGGGAGCGAGTTTGGTGGTGCACCAGAGGAAGTGGCTTGGATTGTGCGCCAAAGAGTGCGGCTTGGATTGTGCGCCAAAAGAGACGGCTTAGGTAGTTTGCATGGTGTATAACCATGTTCACGATGATATAGCTATAATAACTCCCCTCAAACTCAAATAGGTTTGAAGATAGAAACCAGCGGCTTGGATTGTGCGCCAGAGAGGGGCGACTTGGGTTGTGCACTAGAGAGTACGGCTTGGATTGCGCACCAAAGGAGGCAGCTTAGGTGGTTTGCATGGTGTATAACCATGCTCACTATGATATAGGTATAATACCTCCCATCAAACTCAAATAGTTTGAAGATAGAAACCTATTTGAGGTTGAAACAGAGGGAAAAATAGAGTGGAGCAGAAACACACAAAAAAATAGACTACAAGTAAAAAAAATAAAAAAAATATGATAGAGATATTTGGGGTAGGAATAAATTAGTGGATAGAGGAAGAATCACCACGATGCAATACTGAAAGAAAAATATAGCAGCAGAATAGGTTGAGGTTCGAGGGGCGGCCAAGGCAAGGCTACCGCTTGCCGGTAAGGCGAAGAACACCAAGAGCTTAACCTATAGCTCTGATACCGTTTTAGAATAGTAGAGAGAGAAAATAATAATATGTATTGTATTGAATAAATTTTCCTATACAATAGAAGGCCTATATATATAGCTGAGAAAGAGTATCCTACTAGAAATCGAATTATGAGAAAGAGTATCCCCATAAGAGACGTAACTATAGGAATACCTGATATATCTATGAAATCAATACCTAATATATGTACGAATATATACCATATATACATTAACACTTCAAACCCTTAGCATCTACCTCTGACACTGACCCAGAAAACAGAAATGGCCCAATCTCTCTCCTCTAACTTCTCAAGGACCCAATTGAAGACTCTCTCTCTATGACCCAACATTTCAATCTCAATTTCTCTTCATCTTCAATGAAATTGAGTTTGAGAGAAGTTGGGTGGGAGAATTGAGTGATTAAGGTGGTGTGGCAGTGCTTGTAAGGGCGGAGGAGAGAGGGAAGAATTGAAGGAAGAGAAGAGAGGATGAGTTTGGGTAGAAAATGGTGGGTTTGTATTCTTTTTTTTTTTTAATTTGGAATCAAAATATAATTTTTTAAAATTTTTTTTTTGTTTCAAATGTAATGGTTGGGACAAAATTGATACGATTTCAAAAAATTTAAAAGTAAAATTAAAATTATTCAAAGTCTGGAGATCTAATTGATCATCGAGACAAAGTATAAAAATAAAAATGAAATTTTTTTCAAAAATATATATAAATTTTTTTCAACTCTTTTTTCGAAATCTAGTGGGCTCAATTGAACCCATACCACATGTGCAGTTGCTGGTATGTGCGGGTTCATAATTAGAGATCAAACCTATCAAACTTTGAAATATAATTTGAAATAAGGTAAATTATATCATTATATGAAATGTCACTTTACTGTCCGTAGTTTTAATTTGAATAATTAAAATCTTACATTTTTAATTTTGTTTTAATATCCCTCCATTATGTGTCGTTAACAACTTTAAAATAAATAAAAAATAAAATAAAAATTAGAGGGATCAAAATAGAATTCAAAAGAAGCTATAGGTACCACCAGTAGTCTCTATAATTTATTTTGAAATCCTCTTTGATCTTCTCTAATTTTGTACGTGGTTTTTTGTATGGAAAATTATAAAGGTAAGTGATAAGAAGACTATATTGCACCAAAACTGATGGTGTAAAATTTAAATTGTTCAAATGAAATTACAAGAATTAAAATAAAATTTCGTTCAAATTAAAAGGACCAATGGTATAATTTGCCGATTGAAATATCTCCTTTAACCATTTTTTAAATTAAAATAAAATTTGTTCATGTAGATTTTTCACAACTTTTAGTTATAAAATATAAATTGTACGGGAAAGAAATAAACGTTCTCGTATAATCCTGTTGATCAAGTCTGCGCTCCTCCGAACGTCGTCGCTTTATTCCCTGAAAACACAAACGTCAGCTAGCCGGCGGGTGTGTGCCGAATACCTCTCCGATGCCTAAGTTAGCAAACAGACAAATAGACAAAAAGCTCTGTGTATTTGAGGATCAAAGTTGTGTTACCTCTCCATAGGTGATATTGGTGAGGTTTTATAGGTCCCGTGTGGCACAATCCAAATAGGACTCTTACTCCTCCATGTAGAGTCCTCCTAGGATTCATACTCCTGAAAGATAGTGCCTATCCTTCAACACCCCCCTCACTGTTTAAACCAAGTGAGATGGTTTTACCATGGTCGGACTCCAATGTGGCCGAGGTACGCATAGCTATGCTTAGCCGTAGAACAGACCGAACTATCCTTAGTTCGGTTCGTCCTTTTACTGCCCTTACCTCAGTTCCTCCTGTACAAACCGTGGTAGGTCTAAACTGAGCTAACTTTTAGCAAGGTTTAGACCGAGCTAACCATACTGCACCATAACCGGTATAAGTTTTAGTATGATGACCGAGCTAACCTCCTTGGAACCGGAGTAACTTTACACCTCTCTTGGGCCGGAATAACTTCATGGCCTTTTTACTCAGCCCTTCGCACTGTGGCCCATAACGGCCCATTACCCAGCTCGGCCTAATTTTCATATAAATTACCCTCTCAATTGCTCCTTAATTCCATCTGCGCAGCATGATAGGGATTACCAGTACCCATCCGAGCTAAAAAAGTTTCTGCCTTTTCAGCCGAACTAAACCCCTTTAGTTCTTCCAGCCGAGTTAAAAACTCTTAAGCTCTTCAGCCGAACTAAATTCCATACTGGGCTCAGCTTGTCCAGTCAAAACGTCCCTTCAATCACAGCAACTGAATCGATTCTCATTTCAATGACACGTGGCACGCTCAGATTAGCTAAAGGCAGCTGTCACGCTGCCCTCGTACCTCGAGTAATTTGAACAGTTCCCGCCTTTGTCCCATTGTATCAAAACATAAACTCTTTATTTAGATCAAGCACTGTACTATTCATCTTCTCTCCTCTTGTGCTCTCTGTCTCGCTTGCATCTCTACTGTTTTGCATTTGTGAAGCTCGCGTTTGTGGTTGCTTTCTACTTCCTTTTCCTTCCTCTTAACTTGGTGAGTAACACAAATCTGTTCTATTTTTCTGGTTTTCGTACTTTTTTAGCCCATGACATTTGTTTTATGTGTTTTTTCGCAAAACATTTTTTACTTCCATTTCCTGCCTTGTCTTTGCATCTTCTGTAAAAACTCAGTAGTAGAGCCCCTCTGATTCAAGAAAAAACATGAAAAACACTAGTTTTGATCCAAAATCACAATATAACCGAACTAGGAAGTTATTTGTAGTGGATGTCGGTCTAGCCGGACCAACCAACCGAGCTAACTCTTTATTGTTATACTTGTGGTTCTAACAAGTTAAGCCTTGAAAAACCTTAACTATGCCCGAGCTAAGTCTAGGGGCTAGACCAGCCTTCCAAGTTCAGACCGAACTAAAAAAGCTGCCCCTTGAGGCTCAACCGGGCTATCAAATGCCTTGCTTAAACCGAGCTAACAAACCGCTTGCCGAAACCAAGCTAACACCCGTAGTTCTTCACTTAACCGAGATAGGACTCCATTTATTTTACCTTGATATCTTTGCAGCACGGTCCATCGATCTGTGCATAACCCCTTTCTTTTTTCACTTTGCAAACTTAGGCTGCCAGGCACTCCTTTGCACGCTCAACCGAGCTACTCAGCGTCATTTTTTAACCGAGCTATCATAGTAAAATTATACATAACTTAAAAGTAAATGGGTAAATATAGGTTTTTGGTAGAAACACTTGGCGGCATGGCCGAATTCCGAAGGGAGTACAACATTCCTGACGACGTCCACCTTACCTTAGCCGAACAAGATATCATACCCTGGGGAAACCCTAGTTTTGTTCCCTTCACCCTCCTTTCCATTGTAGAAACCGGCCTAAGATTCCCTGTACAGCCTTTACTTTGTGAATTCCTTCGGCAAACCAGGATATGCCCAACTCAGCTTTCCACAAACTCATACCGCATAATAAATGGTATAGCCGAGCTAAAACGCCGTGCTGGTATTAACCTCGGCTTAGCCGAACTCTTTCACCAATATTCTATAGGCTCAAAAGAAGACGGGTGGGTGTATTATTTAAGAATATGCCGTCGTCGAGAGAAAATAATAACGGACATACCGGATAAAGACTTGAACGACGATGATTTCTTCTGGGTTTCTGAGAACTTCGAAGACCAAGAAGCCCAGATTCCTGGTGACCGAATAAACTGGAATAAAGGGACCCCCGGTATAATTACCTCGGTTTCCTTGCATGCTTCTATTTTGTTTTGGTATTCTATTCCTTAACCGAACTGACAGTTGTCTTCTTTATGCAGATTCAGCCCACCTCAAGTCACTGTATAATTACCCAACTTAAACACACTTCGCGCCGCACTTCGGTATTCCGAAAGAAGTTGGGCCAAGCTACTGAATTTCGAGCCGACGTACAGATACAGCGGCCGACGTAAAGTTAGAGTAACAGACTTCTTACTGGAAGCCTCTCCCGAACCGGACCCCAACTTGCCACAAATTAACCTGATTCACACTACCGAAGAAGAAGAAATGGCGAAGCGGAATAGAGTGAAGGCCCTCTTAACCGAAACCAACCGAGCCGAAGTACCACCATCCAACCAGACTCAGGAAAAAGTGGTGGCCCTCCCATCTCAACAACCTTCTTCATCACGCCCAAGTAAACGTGCCCGGACTACCCAAACCGAGCAACGCCTTGTCGATGAAGACGAAACCACGCTTCCACTGAGCCCTCCACTGAGCCCTCTCAACTGAAACCAACCTGAGGGCTCTGACCGGGCTAGCTCCTCCAAGTGAGCACCCAAACTTACATTTCAAAACCGAGATATACAAGATACAGACTCAGTGGTCACTGAGAAAGATCACTTAATGGCGTTTAACCTTGCCAAAAGTGTCTGCCTTCCAGCAGACATGGAACATTACAAAAATTTGACCGAGCTAAAGGCCATCCGCTCGGCCACCAAATCCATGGTGCTTGTAACTAGCTGTCTCTATTTATTCTTTCTGATTTGTACGTCTTTTATCTCGGTTTGATTTCCAGTCCCACTCTTTTTGCAGGCCATGCAGAAGAGTCACATCGCTCATAAGCGAGTGCTTGAACTCCGTAAGACTACAAGGCAAGCGCTGGCCGAAGTAACAGAAAAGACTGCCGAGCTGGAGCAAGCCAGGTAGCAAATAGCCGAGCTAAAATCTGAGAACGGTCACCTAACCGGTCTTGTTAGCTCGGCTAAAGCAGAAAAACAAAAGGTTGCAACCGTTATCAAAGACAAGTATCTGAGCGAACTTGCTAAACTTGACACAAGAAAAAGGCCGAGATAGAGCAGCTAAAGAAGGATGCTGATGACGCCGAGCTCTAGGGTTTCAAGGAGGGGGAGGCGACTTACATTAAACAATGTGAAGCTGCCAAGGATCTCTTCTTCAAGTGCGGTTGGAGGGCAGCTGTAGAGCAGCTCGGTCACGGTCTAGGGACCGAGGTCTTCAACGCTCCAGCATACTTCATTCCAGGCTCTATGATGGAATATGCTGCTGCTCTTCAGCAACAGTTACTTGAGGACTCAGATAATGATGAAGAAGAAGCTGCGCCAAAGGATACTCCGGTTGTCAGTGACCCTGACGAACAATCAGTTCGGTTGGAACCATTGGTGGAAGACCTGACCAGCGAGCTGCCTACTGAAACCGTACCTCCAACTGACACCGAGCTCTCAACCGAGGCCGTGCCACCGTCTGAAACCGGGCCTCATGTTGATATTGATGCTGATCTTGACGCCGAAATAGATGATCTTTTTAACTGAATATGTATTTTTCTTTTCTTGTTTTTGGTCTTGTAACCGGGCTGAGGCCCCTCCTTTGTATTTTCTTTGAATTTGATCAATGAAGATCATCTTTTGTATTGGACACTTATTCTGGTTCTAATTTGTATGCTTGCACTTGTAATGAGTTTTTCGATGAATTCTTTTGCTCCAACTGTTATCTCGGTTTACTTTCATGTTTGTGCTTGCTTTCTAACTACAACTTGAACGAAACACAATATTTTTCGGCCGAGATACTTTATTCCGGTCTGAGCTGAGCAATCTGATTGAGCTTACTAGCCAACCACTCTTTAGCCGATATCCTTACTTCGGTTGAAGAGTGATAAGGGTTTAATCCAGCCAACCTCTAGGTTATTTTCTAGCCAACCACTCTTTAGCCGATGTCCTTACTTCGGCTAAAGAGTACTAAGAGTTGGTTTAATCCAGCCAACCACTCTTTAGCCGATGTCCTTACTTTGGCTAAAGTGTACTAAGAGTTGGTTTAGTCCAGCCAACCACCCTTTAGCCGATGTCCTTACTTCGGCTAAAGAATACTAGGAGTTGGTTTAGTCCAGCCAACCACTCTTTAGCCGATGTCCTTAACTTTGGCTAAAGAGTACAAGAGTTGGTTTAATCCAGCCAACCACTCTTTAGCCGATGTCCTTACTTCGGCTAAAGAGTACTAAGAGTTGGTTTAGTCCAGCCAACCGCTCTTTAGCCGATGTCCTTTACTTCGGCTAAAGAGTACAAGAATTGGTTTGATCCAGCCAACCACTCTTTAGCTGATGTCCTTACTTCGTCTAAAGAATACTAGGAGTTGGTTTTAGTCCAGCCAACCTTTAGATTGGTTTTTCCAGCCAACCTAAAGTAAAGTGTTTGGTTATTCCGACCAAACGTCCTGCAGCCTGGATCCTTATCCTGGACTTAGGAGGGGTGTTGGTTTTTCCAGCCAACCTTTAGATTGGTTTTTCCAGCCAACCTAAAGTAAAGTGTTTGGTTTATTCCGACCAAACGTCCTGCAGCCTGGATCCTTATCTTGGGCTTAGGAGAGGTGTTGGTTTTTTCAGCCAACCTTTAGATTGGTTTTTCCAGCCAACCTAAATTAAAGTGTTTGGTTATTCCGACCAAACGTCTTGCAGCCTGGATCCTTATCCTGAGCTTAGGAAGAGTGTTGGTTCTTCCAGCCAACCATGTTTTCAATATCCCTAACTTACTAAAATAATTTTTTTACAGAATAAAACTTCTTATGTTGAAAAGAAAACTACTTGTTTTATTGAGGAAAAAAAAAGAAAATTACAAGTATTTTGAAGAAAAGCTAAAAATAAAATAGTTTGAGATTGGCAGTGTTCCATGGCCTAGGAATGGTTTTGCTGTCCTTGTCTTCCAGGTGGTATGCCCCTTTGCTAGCTAACCCAACCACTTTGTAAGGTCCTTCCCAATTAGGCCCTAACTTGCCATCTCCTGGTACTAAGGTGTTTCCCATCACTTTGCGCAGTACCCAATCTCCGATCTTGAATTGTCTTGGATGTACTGTTTTGTTGTATTTCCTAGATAACTCTTGTTGGTATGAGGCAATGTGAACCAGTGTTCTTTCTCTTCTTTCTTCGGCGAGGTTGAGCTCCAATGTTATGGCTTTTCCATTTAAATCTGGATCAAAATTTTCGCTTCTAATTGTGGGGAGGCCAACTTCCAGTGGGATTACTGCTTCCATGCCGTAGGCTAAGGAGAATGGTGTTTCTCCTGTTGATCGTCGAGGTGTGGTGCAGTATGCCAATAAAACATGAGGAAGTTCCTCTGCCCATTTGCCTTTTGCCTTTTCTAACCTTTTCTTCAGTCCATCCAAGACAACCTTGTTTGATGCTTCTGCTTGGCCATTTGCTTGAGGATATGCTGGTGTAGAATTGTAGAACTCTATCTTGTATTCTTCACAAAAGCCTCTAAAGATTCTGCCATCAAACTGGGTGCTGTTGTCTGATATTAGGGCTTTGGGTATGCCGAATCGAGTAATGATATTCTGCCAGACGAACTTCTTCACATCTTTTTCCTTGATTGATGCCAATGCTTCTACTTCCACCCACTTTGTGAAGTAGTCTGTTGCTGCGAGAAAGAACTTCCTGTTTCCGGGCGCTGTTGGAAGTGGTCCTACTATGTCCAAGCCCCACATTGCAAAGAGCCATGGGCTGGTCAATGGTAGGAGTTCTCTGGCCGGCTGATGAATTTGGTGTGCGAACTTTTGACATTTCTCGCACTTCTTCACATACTTTTCCGAGTCTGCCTGCATGTATAGCAACCAGTATCCTTGTGAAATGGCTCTGTAGGCTAACGATCTTCCTCCTTGGTGGCTTCCGCACACCCCTTCGTGTATTTCGAACAAGAATGCTTATATTTTGCTGGGGTGGACACACTTTAGATAAGGTCCTGAGAATGACTTTTTGTATAATGCCATAGATGGGGAGAGCCAAAATCGCTGCGACTTTGCTCGAATTTTGTTGGCTTCTTTCTTGTCTTCCGGTAAGACGCCGTCTTTTAAGAACAGTATAATGGGATCCATCCATGAGGGGCCTAATTCGGCACAACACACTTCTTCTACTTCAGGATCCTCAATGCTTAGTTTTGGTAGATAGTCAATTAGTAGTGGGTGAGGGATGGATGTATCTACCATTGACGCAAAGCCTGCTAGTTCGTCTGCTCTGCTGTTTTCTTCCCTACCAATCTGTTATATCCTTACTACTTCAAATTTCTTGATCTCTGTTTTGACCAATTCTTGGTACTTGGCCATCCTGTCATCCTTTGCTTCATAGTCACCAGAAATTTGGTTTACCACCAGCTGTAAGTCGCTATAGATCATTAGTTCGGTGGCCTTCATGTAGAATGCTGATTTGAGTCCTGCAAGAAGTGCTTCATACTCCGCTTCGTTGTTTGATACTGGGAAGCCAAGGTTGATTGCTTGCTCCACAACTAGGCCGTCTGGTGAAATGAGGACTATGCCAAGTCTTGCACCATGCCGGTTGGATGCTCCATCCATAAAGAGCTTCCACATCTCTCCAACGAACAACTTCCAGCAAGTGGAGGGGTCAGATGATGTCGTGGGATCAAGAATGTTGCTGGTGTTTTCTTCAAGGTCCATGCTTGCTGTCTGCCCCTCGCTATCTGATTGTACCAAGTTTTTATTTGTTGGTGAGTCTTGGCTTGGTGTAGCATGGTTTGCTTCTTCCTTGCTGTCTTTACTCTGGTCTGCCATGGGGTCTGACTGAGTATACTGCATCAATGGTTGCGCTATTCCGGCGTCAACTTCTGTCCCCAGTTCGGTTGTGTCAGTCAGGTTGACTGGGCAGATATGATGACTTCCTGGGATAAATTCTGCGACAAAGTCTGCCAAAGCTTGGGCCTTTATCGCGGTTCTGGGTTGGAACTTGATGTCGAATTGTCCCAATTCTACTGCCCACTTCAAGATTCGCCCAGAAAAGTTTGCCCTCTCAAACAAAGCTTTTAATGGGAAAGCTGTGAGGACGACTATGGTGTGGGCGTGAAAGTAGTGCGATAACTTTCTTGAGGCCATCATCAAGGCCAATGCCAGTTTTTCCAGCGGCAAGTACCTTGTTTCGGCACCCAGTAATGTCTTGCTGACAAAATAGATGGGCAGATGTTGGATTCCTTCCGCATGGACCAACACTGCGCTAATCGCGTGCTGAGAGACCGCCAGGTACAGGAAGAGTTCTTCTCCAGGTATTGGGGTGACCAGCAGTGGTGGAGAAGACATGTATTCTTTCAAGCTTTCCAGAGCGCGGTCGCATTCTTCGTTCCACTCGAACTTGGCTTTTAACGCTTGAAAAAATGGTCGTAGTCTGTTTGACGATCGGCTAATGAATCGGTTGAGTGCAGCAGCCATGCCGGTGAGATGTTGTACTTCTTTTACTGAGTTAGGTCTCTCCAGATCCTGAATAGCCTTGATCTGGGAGGGGTCTGCCTCAATACCCCGGTTAGTCACTAGGAAGCCTAGGAATTTGCCAGACCCTACACCGAATGCGCACTTGGATGCATTAAGGCGCAACTTGTGCTTCTTCAGAATTTGGAACATCTCACCTAGGTCCCTTAGATGGTCATTCTTATCCTTACTCTTGACCACCATGTCGTCAATGTAAGCTTCCATTGTTTTGTCTAACAATGGTTCAAACATCTTGGTGACCATCCGTTGGAATGTTGCCCCTGTATTTTTTAGGCCAAAGGGCATGACCTTGTAGCAATACAGCCCTCTTGGAGTTGTAAAGGACGTGACCTCCTGGTCTGGTTCGTACATGGCGATCTGATGGTAACCTCTGTACGCATCAAGAAAGCTAAGTCGGTTGTGCCCCGCCGTTAGGTCTACCAATTGATCTATCTGTGGTAGAGGAAAGCTGTCCTTTGGGCATGCTTTGTTGACTGTCTTGTAGTCGACGCGGACACCCCATTTGCCATTCTTTTTTGGTACCACGACTGTGTTGGAAATCCATCTGGGGTAATGCACCTCTCTGATTGCTCCTGCCTCCAGCAGGTTTCCCACTTCTTCTGCTACTATTTCGGCGTGGTGGAGTGCTGACCTGCGAGTGCGCTGAATGATTGGTCTGGCGATTAGGTGGACATTGAGTTGGTGACAGATGAAGTTTGGATCGATACCTGGCATGTCATATGGTGTCCAGGCGAACACTTCGATGTTAGAGGTCAGGAATTCCAAGACCTCTAATCTCTTAGTGCTGGACAATGACGAACCGAGCAAAAAGAACTTATCCGGGTTCTTATCATCTATCACTACCTTTACCAAGTCTTCCACCGCTTTTTGGTCAGCTGCTTTGCCGACATCTGCGAATAGTTCATTGCTCTCAGGTTCTTCCACTGAATGAACATATCCCTTGGCAGCGCGGCTGCCATTAACCGTGACGAAGCACTGTTTGGACATAATTTGGTCTCCAAAGACCTCTTCAATTACACCGACTTCGTTGGAGAACCTCATTACTTGATGGTAAGATGATGCTACAGATAGCATGGCATGCAGCCATGTTCTTCCCAAGATTATGTTGTAAATGGAAGGGACTTTTAACATCCAAAATTCCACTTGTTTTGTCACGCTTCCTGCCCTGACTGGAAGAATGATTTTGCCGACTGGCCATTCTGGCATTGAGTTGAATCCGATCATGGGGGATACAGCCGGTGCCAGGTCTTTGTCCTCCAATTTCAGTTGTTTGAAGGTGTCGTAGTACATTATCTCACACGAGCTACCTTGGTCTATCAGAATTCGCTTGACGTCGTAGTCCTTGATGCGGAGGGTGACGACCAGTACATCGTTGTGAGGGCAATATATTCTTTCCAAGTCCTTGTCTGAAAAAGACATGACGTTCGTGGCCTCTGTTCTCCCCTTTTTGATGGTAGGTTGGGCACTTAGTACCTCCCTTAAATGCTCAGCCTTCTTGATCGATCCTCTGAGCTCGCATACACGCTCAGGTTCGAATACCCCATGTATCACATTGATCACACCTTGAGATGGGGCATCAATTGGCATTCCATTGAGGTTATTGTGGTCCTGGGGGGCTGGTTGTGTCCCTCCTTCAATGTATTTATCCAAGTGACTGGCTGCCACCAACTCCTCCAGATGCTGTCTCAATGGCATACAATTTTCAATGCGGTGCCTCTTTTCTTTGTAGAAGGTGCATCGTGACCTTTCGTCGTAGTCTTTCTGTGCTTCTCCTAGCTTAGCTGGCCATCTGACGAAAGGTTCATCGCGTATTTCACTCAAAATCCGATAGATCGATTTCTTGAATACCGTGGTTATGGCAGTGTGGACTCTCAACCATCTTTTATCCTGGTCCTCTCCGTTGTCTCGCCTGCCTCGTCCGTTTTTGTTCGGACGTTCTACCGTGTTGATCTTTGCTGTGGTCTTCTTATCTGGTACTACGGTCGTGCCAGATTTTGTTTTGGCACGGGCGCCATCCTCTTCCACCCTGATGTGCTGATGCACTCTTTCTATCAAGGCTTCCATAGTGAGGGGCGGTGTCATGGTGATTGAGTCCCTTAGTCTATTTTCGACTTGAAGGCCTCTTTTGTACTGTGCATTGGCGAGATTGGTGGGGTAGTCCCCAATCTGGTTGAACGTCTCCCAGTAGTGACTATTGTAGGATCTTAGTGTTTCCTTTTTGCCCATGTCGATGGAGAGTAACTGGTCAATCTCCACCGGGGTTTTGGTGTTCATTCTGAACCTTGTGACGAACGCCTCCGCCAATTGTGCCCAGGAGGCTATGCTGCCTTCTGGAAGTTTTTCGAACCAAGTCAAGCCTAGGTCTCCAAGGCTTGATAGGAAGAGGATACACATCAAAGCCTCGTTTTGCCGATATACCACCATAACCTGGCGGAAGTGGCTTAGGTGTATGTAAGGGTCCGTCTTTCCCTCGTACGTGGTGAATTTGGGTTGAAGGAAACCTGAAGGAAGGGGCGCGTTTTCAATTGCCGGAACGAACAGCGATGTCTGCAGCCTTGCTAATGCTTTGTCCGTTGGTTCGTAGGCAGGGCGTGGCAACGGCATTCCGACCTCGACGCATCCATGCGTCTGAAGAGCCAACCGCTGAAGGGCAGATACCCTGCGAGGGTTGCATGCTCTAGTATCCTTCTTCCATCGTGTCTTTTCTTCCAACATGTTCCGCAAATCGGATGATCTTGGTAACTCTGTCTGCCTGGATGATGTCTGGTGCGAGCGCGAGGGTTGATAGGTACTTCCCTCTGTGTAAGACCTCAATGATCTCGTTCTCTCAAACCTGGAGAAACGAGTTCTGGGGGTTCTGGATTGAGTATCGCCTGTCCTGGGGCTTCTACTCTCTGCTTGTGATGGTGTGAAATGCGTTCCACGGTCTTCTAAGCGGCGAGGAGGCGTCTTGTTTTGCGCCCCTCACTTGTCGCCACTCCTTTTCCCTTCATCTGGCGCTTCATGGCCTCCATGTCCACCGCCATCTTCCTTATTAATTCATCTTGCTCCTTAACGCGGTCCTCCAGAACTTAAGGATCAATCCTCCGCCTTTGTCTATCAGGACTTCGTGAACGAGAGTGACGGGGGCTGTTAGTCCGCCTCCTCCCCCTTGTATCCCTCCTGGGATTTTGTCGCTGTGGCTCTAAGTCTGCCATGGGAGGGATAGAAGGTAGACCGTCACGTCTTGTACCCCCCTCTGGTGTTTGTCCGTCGATGGCGGACTGTGGCAAATCTTCGTGGTGTGCCATTGCTTCTAAAGAGGAAAAGCTTGATCAAGAGGTTTTGTTCTTATCTAAATTCCCACAGACGGCACCAATTGTACGGGGAAGAAATAAACCTTCTCGTATAATCCTGTTGATCAAGTCTGCGCTCCTCCGAACGTCGTCGCTTTATTCCCTGAAAACACAAACGTGAGCTAGCCGGCGGGTGTGTGCCGGATACCTCTCCGATGCCTAAGTCAGCAAACAGACAAGTAGACAAAAAGCTCTATGTATTTGAGGATCAAAGTTGTGTTACCTCTCCATAGGTGATATTGGTGAGGTTTTATAGGTTCCGTGTGGCACAATCCAAGTAAGACTCTTACTCCTCCATGTAGAGTCCTCCTAGGATTCATACTCCTGAAAGATAGTGTCTATCCTTCAACACCCCCCTCACTGTTTAAACCAAGTGAGATGGTTTTACCATGGTCGGACTCCAATGTGGCCGAGGTACGCATGGCTATGCTTAGCCGTAGAACAGACCGAACTATCCTTAGTTCGGTTCGTCCTTTTACTGCCCTTACCTCA
Organism: Camellia sinensis; assembly: GCF_055761805.1. Taxonomy (NCBI): domain Eukaryota; kingdom Viridiplantae; phylum Streptophyta; class Magnoliopsida; order Ericales; family Theaceae; genus Camellia; species Camellia sinensis. The sequence continues at coordinate 177,380,620 of NC_138970.1, read as the reverse complement.
GTTCCTCCTGTACAAACCGTGGTAGGTTTAAACCGAGCTAACTTTTAACAAGGTTTAGACCGAGCTAACCATACTGCGCCATAAACCGGTATAAGTTTTAGTATGGTGACCGAACTAACCTCCTTGGGACCGGAGTAACTTTACACCTCTCTTGGGCCGGAGTAACTTTACACCTCTCTTGAGTCGGAATAACTTCATGGCCTTTTTACTCAGCCCTTCGCACTGTGGCCCATAACGGCCCATTACCCAGCTCGACCCAATTTTCATATAAATTACCCTCGCATTTCTTCTTTGAATTGAAGATGATCTATATCCACATATACCATGTTTTTCCCAGCCACAAAGTGCATTCAACGAACTTAATGGGTTTTGGGCATGCACTTGAATTTTTTTTATTTTTTTTTCAAACATTTTTGAATTTAGTTGGGTTTTTTAAAACAAATATTTGTCAATTTTTTTTAAATTTAATAGTTTGTCTTATGTAGACAAATCTAAAATATAGGGAAAAAAATTGAAAACAAAAATCTAATAAAAGTAATCAATTTTAATTTTTTTTATATAAGTTTTTCTATCAATCTAATAAAGTAAAACCCAAAAAATTAATTAAAGACGAAAAAAATAAAAAAAAAACAACCCCTAAATGCTAAATAATGCTAATCCTTGTTTGGTAAGTGAGAAAATAATTAAAAAATCAAAAAATATTAAAAAAAATTAATTATTCTGTGTATTTTTTTTACATGTCTTTTTTTTTTTTTTATATATAAAAAGTAAAAAAACACAAACAAACCCATTCCCAAACATGGAATGCCGCGAGGCCAACGCGCACGTTTGAAAAAAAAACAAAAAAACGGAACGCACCGAAATGGCCACGTTGTTATTGGTTACCACTTCTCCTCCAGCTGTTGGCGCGTTCCAATGACATGTATTACTATTATGTATGTCTCTACGTTACTCGTTAGCAATTGTGCAACATTCATGTGCCCCGCTAAAATTAAAAGACTCGAGTTAATTCATTACAGAACGGTTTTAATAATTTGAGCAAAAAGATGCAAATGTATTTTTTACAATTTATTTAAGTTCAAATAAATGATAGATGATCGAAGATAGATGAAAAATCAACTCAATCTGATACATCACCACTAGTGGCAGAGTCACAGCTGGACAAGGGGGTCACGTGTCTCCTTTCAGTTTTGATTTTTTTTTTTTTTTGAGTTGCATTATTCACACATAATATGTAGTTTATTTAGTACTCTTCGAACGTCATGTGATGTTATTTATGTGGTAGTCTAAATCAATAATATAGTGTCAAATTTTATGAATAGAACATAATAACTCATTATTATTAAGTAATTAGAAGATAATAGGTAAATCACTTAGTATGAGTTGTGATTTCTTATATCCAAAACTCCACGTCATCAACACCACATAACATTCTGGAATTATCTAATAATGTCTATTCAAAAAACATTTTTATAATCAATACTGTCTCTTTAATATTTTTCTATCAAATAAAAATTATAGAAATTTTATAATGATTTGTGCTATAAATAATTTGCTTCTATTTTCTAAAATTAAGAATTTTAATTTGTAATTTTTTGTGCTAAAATTGCATACTTACATTACTATTGTATTCAAATTATTCCACATTATTATAAATTTTTGATTAGTTGCTATTAATAATAAATAATTAAATTTTTATACTTACATTTAGCTCATAAAATTATTATTATTTTATTATTGATCACCAAAAAAAATTAAAATTATAAAGTGCCTCCTCTACCTTAATTTCTTGGCTCCGTCACTGATCATCACCCCTAAAAAAATGATATTATACTTTTATATTTTGTGTGTTAAAAAGGATCTTTCATCTAATAATTTATTTATTATTTATGAAATGTAAAAATTAGACTTTTATTTTTTTTCATAAAAAATGAAAAAAAAAATGGGAGAATTACACCTAGTGGTGTCAGTATAAATTATTTACAAAAAATGACAAATATTATAAATACTAATAATTAATATCATAATTTTTTTCATTAGTGTAATAAATTTTTAAAAATGCACTGAATGATTAATTTTTCAAAAAAAAAAAAAAGATCTAAAATAATAAAAATTACTAAAACATAGTTTTAAAAAAATATTTATAACAAAAAGTTCAAATCATTAAATCGATCACATCGACCCATAACACACACATAATCACCTCAATTCACATCTATTAACTAAGGCCTCTTTTGACATTTAAAATTGAGTTATGACATCAAAGAGGTGTTTCTTGAGATGGTGGTTGTTGGATTGGTTGTTGTCGGTGTTTGGGTAATAAAGGACCATAGGCATGAAGACTGGAGTGGGATTTGGTCAAGAAATGAGAGTTGGTAACAGCGAAGATAGGAAGGGGTTGGAGAAGAAGGCCTGAACATTTCTCTCCTGATAATTTCAACTTCCATTGTCGCAGACTCAATATCCAAAAATTGTAATCCTTAGATATGTATAGATGTAGATATATCAATTACAAAAAGAATGTCAAAGCATCCTGGGCTAGTTGCTGTATTTAGTTCTTGGCTGTCCTGTGTGCCTTTTGGGGGGCCTTGTCACGTGGCTGCTATTGTTTCTATTGGAATAATGTTCTGTATAAAATAAGTAACTTGAAACAAATTAAACAAATAAAAATAAATTACTTATCGAATTTATTTACCAAACCGAATATATATTTAAAAGATCAAGTCGACTGTGTGACACTCTGTCCTTAAGACAGATTCACCCCACTTCGGTGCTTACGGATAAAAAGTGTCCATCTCCTAGGATACAATGAACTATACAAATTGTAGTAACACTCCAAACAATTTGTACAGCGAACAAAACCTGTGTTCTATACTCTCTTAATTTTTCCTAAAAAACTAGTATGAAGAGAATTTATGCAAATGTGCAAAATCGGGAGGGAACTAAAAGAATTTCAAATTTTTTTAGATGTTGAAATATGCTGGAAAGGCCTGGTATTTATAACAGATTGGTGACGAAACAGATCTGTCCGAACATATGCAGTTTTGAACCGAACAAGTATGACATTTGAATGAATAGATACAGTTCAAATTTAAATAGATTTGTAGCAGTTTGAATCTATATAACTGCTGGCAGTTTCTGCTAGTTTTAAACCTGTTAAAAGACAGTTTATCTGTTAGGAATTTTGGACTGGAAGAGGCACAATTATAGACATAAATTTGAATTCAAATTTGGTGCAAATTTTGAATTAATTTCCAGCAAGAATTTTTTGAAAAAAATCAAATAAATTTTTGTCTAAAAAATTAATGTTAGAACCGACCTAACCCACAACCCACACCCGCGTCCAGTCGGAAGGTGACGGCGGTGTGCGCACGCTTGTGTGGTGGTTTGAGCCAAAGTTTAATTTGTCCATAACTTCTCCCTTCTACAAACTTAGGGTGCCCCTTGGGCCCCAACCCAAGTGTTACTACCTAAAACTTATATACACACATAAGTTCTCTTAAGTTTCTAATGTGGGACAAGCCTTACAAGGAAACCCACATTTTATTCTTCAATGGTCCATTTCACTAACCTGAAAACAACGTCAACTTCTCATTCACTCATAAATGGTTTTGACGAAGCGTCTTCACCGTGAGACTCACCACGTGGCAAGGAACACGTCACCTCTTTGGACCCACCCCAAAAAAAGTTTAGGACCCACTCAAAATTGGGCTCAAAGTTGGTCCAAAATAAGCCTATAAAACCATAATTCCAACAATTCCTCACATGAATGGAATTTGACGGAGAGAAAATGCAAGAACATGATCTAATTACAGAGAGTACAAAAATTGAAAAATTCTGCAAAGGATAGATAGCTTTTGGCTTTGAGCCTTCCCTTGTGAGATACTATCGGATTTACTAGCTAATTAGCGAACATGATGTCTTGAATTATTCAGCCGTTTGTGTAAACCAAGACAATAAAACTCACACAGTATATTACCAGACACAGTTTAGTTTTCACTGTTGTGTTTATTTTGGCCTTGAACAACCTTGTCTTTCATAAGTGCTCTAGAGAATTGTAGCCCTTCGCAAATCTCATAGAACTGGCCTAGTTCACACTCATATAAATGATTCTTATGAAGAGTATCCTGCCATACTCCACTAGGTATTCCTAGATATAAGAATCATTAAAAGTTTACTTAACCTAAAACGCTGCAGACATCACTATTTCATCATAGAAATGGGTAGGAGTTTAACTCCCCAGTGATCCTTATGAGTCATACACAACTCAGTTGTCCCTTTGAACCTAGATCTTGGGATCTCCAGTCAACTGGGTTGGGTTGCCGTTGTGGTAACTCTTATTTAATAGTCTTAAGTCTCATTCCTCTCGATGAATTCTCAACAAATTCTCTTACTAAGCCTTTGGTTAGTGGATCTACTATATTGTCTTTAGACTTCACATATTCAATAAAAATAATTTCATTAGAGAGTAGTTATCTCATGGCGTTATGTCGACGACAAATGTGTTGTGACTTACCGTTATATATATAACTCTATACTCTACCTATTGCTGATTGACTATCGCAATGTATGCATATAGCGGACACCGATTTTGGCCACGTTGGAATATCTTCAAGGAAGTAACGAAGTCATTCTGCTTTTTTCCCAGCTTTATCTAAAGCTATAAACTCTGATCCCATAGTAGACCTAGTAATGCACGTCTGTTTAAAAGATTTTCAAGATACAGCCGCACCACCAAGAGTAAAAACATACCCACTTGTGAATTTCGAGTTTATAATATCCGATATCTAGTTTGCATCACAGTATCCTTCAAGTACTGTTGGATATCTAGTATAATTTAACCCAATATTATGAGTAAATCGAATATATCTTAGAACCCTTATAATAGCTTTCCAGTGTTCTACTCCTGGATTACTCGTATATCTACTTAATTTACTTATTACATAAGCTATATAATTCTCCCTCTTTCTCTACAAATTTCCTACACTTTTGCCTATAATTCCTACACTCTTGCCTATACACCTTTAACCAAATCCCCTAATCTTTGAGCTGAGGTGTTCACTACAACAAATTTGGGATTTAAAGACGAAACAAATTTGTCCCAAAATGTATATATTTCATCACTCAAACTAATTACGACAAAAATTTTTCGTCACCCGTTTTGTCGCCAAAGCGTCGTCGCTAAAGGGTCTTAGAGATGAAAAAACAAATTCGTCATTAAAAATGATAAATTTGTGACGAATTTTTTTGTCTCCAATACACTCTGTTGGGAACATACTTGTAAGTAATTAGCGACAAAATATTTTGTCATTAAAAGAAGAAATTAGAGACAAAAGTATTTTGTCATAAATATAAAAAATAGAGACGAAATAATTTTGTCACATTTAATATAAACAAAGACGAAAAATTTTTGTCAAAGAAGCTACCAATAGAGACAAAAACAAATTCATCATTAAAAATAATAAATTTGTGATGAATTTTTTTATCTCCAATACACTCTGTTGAGAACATACTTGTAAGTAATTAGAGACAAAATATTTTGTCATTAAAGAAAGAAATTAGAGACGAAATAATTTTATCACGTTTAATATAAACAAAGACGATTTTTTTTTTTCAAAGAAGCGACCAATAGAGACAAAAACAAATTCATCATTAAAAATGATGAAATAATGTCAAAAAAAATCGTCACACATTAAGAGTAATAGTGACAAAATGTGACAATATTTTTCTTCATGACAAATTCATTTAGCGACGAAATAAAGAATTCATGACAAAATTAATCTTCCACCTAAGACAAATAAGAGACGAAAAAACCTTGTTTAGGGATGAAAAATTTTGTCACTAATTTCATAATATTTTTTTCCACATTATATACCTATTTTATCAAAATCTAAATTTTAGTTCAACAAATATAACCATGTTCATGTTGAAACCTGTTGAATACAACAATTCCATTCACAACTTAACCTAACTTGTTATCAACACATTTACAAATTAACAAAATGAAAATATCTATTCATCATTACAAATAATTTCATCCTAATACAATAAAATAGTGCAATATCCACAAATATCCAAAAGTTACTTGTACAATTCCACCAAACATCCAACAATAACTAGTGCAACTCCACAAAGTATGTGTATCCTTATCAAACAAAATGAACATTCAAGCAAATTGCATCATTGTTGCACGTCAAAAATACCACCCCAATCCAATCTGCAAAAAAATAAATTAAAAGCTTTAGTAATTAATTAATTATACAAAAGATTAAAAATATTAGTAACTCATCAATTTACAATTAGATCGATTATATAATTTATCCCTCTAACTGACTTTTTTTCGAGATTATGAGAATTAAAAATTAATTTTAAGGCTAATTCACAAATGGTGCATCCCATTAATGTGCCGTAAGTTCATACAACTTATATTGGTCCCTCCTAAGGTGTTTCTGTTACTTCCTATACAAATCTATGGTTGTGTGATAATTTAAACATGTACACAATTTTTAAACATCATCATCTTGGACTTACATTGAAGAATGTTGACGACTCTTGCACCATCCCAAAATCTCTGGTGACCATTAGAACTTGGCGTATAAGCAAAATTAACATCAACTGTATAGCAAACTTTTGATTAATCTTCCACTACTCTAAATTTCTGCTTTGCCTCAAGACAAAAGGTTCATAAAATAGCTTTTTTAGAATACTTAAAACTCCAATTTCCTAATATTAGGAAGGCAAAACTAATACTAGTTGTCAAATTTTCAATAGGTATTTGGGTTACTTTCAATGATAGCCACAGAGTGGATGCAAGCAAGGCTACTGTTTGCAACACCATAGTCATCATACTCTGATTGCAAGAACTGACGCTCAGCAGCAGTTAAAGCTAGGAAATGAGAATCTCGCAGATCAATATGTGGCCCCCATGGTTGCTTGAAAAAAAAGGGGGAAAAGAAAGAAAAGAGATAACTATAAATATTAAAAGCTAATCAATTATCTTGTGGTAAACTGACGAGCATATCTAATTGGGGAGGAAAACTATGGTGCGCTTGGAGAATGTATTTTGACCATTAAAAAATATGAGGGGGCAAATATCCAAAAATTCTAGTTGATGTATTGTTAAACCTCATTTAGCATAAGGAGAGGGAGGAACAGGCTCCTAGTCTAATCTACATGGCAGCAATGTCCATAGGGACACAATGACATACTACAATCAACACCAATCTTCATATCTTTCATGCCCTCACCATCTAAAATATGAAAAATCGGAGAGAGAGAGAGAGAGAGAGAGAGAGAGAGGATGAGGATACTTTACATCCAATTGAAAGTAGCATTCCCCTTTGAGTGGCCAATTCATTGACTCATCAATTAGAAATACAATAATATCTAATTTCAGATTTTTGTGGCAATAAAACCCAACATCTAAATATAACAGTTATAAATGAAGAGGCCACATAAAAACATGTCTAAATCTCAATCATGACATTCTCAGGTGATAGAGTAACTTAATCTGCAGGTGTTATAAGACCCATTGAGAACACTATAGACTCCTAAAGTTGATCTATACAACAAAGACTTCACACCATTAATACACCCGTCTTCTCCCACAAGTCTCTCATGCCTAGGTAGTCGTGCATGCCAAGTTCATTAATACATCCAGAATGATCATTGTGAGTGATATTCATACAAAACTAAGCATTTCAATCTGAGACAAAACTGAAAGCAATATTTCCTAGTTTAGACACACTATTTGATGCTCAAATCAAGACATCGTAAAATGGAAGCATGCTATCATTTCCATAATAAAACGGTTCACCAACCAAGAGCTTAACCTGCAGATAGAAAGTGAAATACCCAGTGTTTACATTCAATTTCATAATTGATCTGCAGCAGCTTATAGTAATAAAAGTTACTTAAAATAAACAAAGAAATGGATGAAATCAACTATTGATAATTTGGCAATTCACATCATGTTTGACTAGAAGACAAACACTGTAACATTTTGGAGGGAAACTTCATAAAAACTAGATATGGTGTACCCTAGTGGCTTTCTATTTGATTGGAAGTGATGTAAACTCAGAGAGAGGCCTTTCTACAAAATCTTAACAAACACTTTCTAAAGTATAATATGTATGAAAGTAGAAAGATGAATGTAGTAACTCTACCATTGATATCCACATACATCAGTACCAGAGAAGAAAAATTAAACAGGAGAGAATATAAATGTATGTAAGGATGGGGTGAAAATTATCTTCAAAGGTGAAATTAGAATGTATCATGAACCATATTCATTCCTTATTCATTGCCGAGTTTCACAAAGTAATTTGATAGTAGAGAAGTAGATGAAATAAAATGGAAGTAATTCTATTCACTGTTCACAGCTCCAATAGCAGAACATTTCTGCATGATTGGGGGGGAAAACCATTGTAGAATTCAAAAAAAAAAAAAATTAATCTTAATTGAGATTTTTATCCTTTTTTTGGGGGGGAGGGGGGTTTGTTTGCGCATATTATATTGAGGACTATTAAGTTTGATGGTGTTAAGTAGGCACATTGTTTCCAGTGGTCACACCAATCCCCTGAACCTAGACAAGAAACAAAGAAAATTAAAATTTTGATAAAATGAATAAATAACAATCATAAAATGCACCTTTTATTAATTGAGCGTCAAATTACAGAATTTGATGCGGAGGATCCCAATGTGTAAGCTTTATTTAGTTCACCATCTACTAAGAGCTGCTCAAGAATTGAACCCTTTGGTGAAAGTAGACATGTATAATTTCCTAGGCTAAATTTGAGAGTAGCATCATAAATACATTACTTCCAATTAAGTCTTAGGTACAATAGAAAGATGCATTAATGCATTCATATGGAGATCTAAATTCTAGTTAAATTACTTGCAACCAACTTCAAATACTTGTGTGATTTCTAGAAGTAGATATGACCTACTTCTTCAAATGATTTAGGATGTCCAACTAAGAGAATGAAAAAACAGTGTGTCTCATTAAAGTAACATGCTTTAGCACTATCCTTAGCCTTCAATTCTTTGTTCCCTAATTCTGACTAAGAGACAACATCAGCAAATAACCAAAAAGCATCATGCTTTATATGTTAATTGATTCCTCATTCTAAGGCAACTTCCAAACACCACTTTAGAACATTATAATTACATAAAGTAATGTAAAACACCTTCACCCACTAGGGAATGGTAACTGTAACTCCTTGTTAAATGGGAAACTTATCCATTTTGGGCCAGTGGAATAGAAAATTGTCCCTTCACAATCAAGCTGAAGTACCCGCCTGAAAAAGAAACCGAGATATTGGAATAACCATCCCTAGAAAAATTTGTGACAGAAAATAGTAATTACGGTACCAACATATATACCATGAAACAACAGCATGAACTATTAGTTGCCTTTATGTGCAGCTTGGCTTTGCCTTGGCTTTCTGGCCTTTTCCAAAAGTCAAATTCAAAAATTTTTAAAGGTTTTGGCAGCTGGATGAATGCTAAACTGAGTACGAATAGAAAATAAACCTCAATTTTCTTAGTAAGTTTTTCAAAAGATGAATTTCATCCGACGCTTTTGCTTCATTATTGTGTAAATCATGTAGCTTCCACAAATATTTGCTTTCAACCAAATATGATGAAAAATTGAGAGGGAGACAAATTATTTTAATGTCAGCACTATGAGCACCAAGTGATTACAGAAATCATTTGTCATCCTTATGATGATAATGAAGTTTAAATGCTCGAAGGATTGATTTTGACCAGTTATAGTTTGAGCGGCCTGGAAACCTGCTTGGATTAAAAAACTTACAAGTTACCTGATGATTCAAGTGTCCAACTTTCAGTTAAATCACTCGCTCACCGTCGTCGTTTGCTGTTAGCACCGTCGTCGCTCACTCGCCGCCGTCGCACGCTGCTCGATGTCATCGTTTGCTGCTCGTCGTCGTCTGCCGCTCGCTATCGTCTCTCGCAGCTCGCTGTTGAGTGTGAGAGAGAAAGAGAGAGAGAGCCGTAAGAAGAGATTAGGGATTTTTGGTTGAAGGGGATTTTGGTTCAAGAGATTGGGGATTTTTGGTTGGGAAATGGGGGGAAAACTGAGCGGGAATGGAAAAAGAAAAAGCTAAGCCTGAGAATTTTTTTTTTTTTTTTCAGTCACAAATGAATATGTAAACAACAAAACGGTGCCGTTTAACTTTTGTTTTTCTTTTTTTCTTTTCTTGCGACGGGGGATTGCCGTTGCCAAAAAACTTTATTTTTTGTTAAAATATTTTTTTTTGTAGTTAATGAATTGTTTTTTTGATTTTTTTTTAGGTACTAAAGTTAAAAATTTATTTGTTTCATTTTTATTTTAATGAAAAAAAATTAATTTTTTTTTATTTGATAGAAGTAGGGGTAATATTTTAATAAAAAATATTTTTCGTTAAAATAAAGTTAATTTTTTGTGGTCAATAAAAAATTCTGCCACCCATTTTTTTTTTTTTGGTTACTAAAAATCAATAACTAATTTTTTGTGGTAGAGGAGAGGGAGTCATAGTTGTGGTGAAGCTAGTGGATAAGAGGTGGTGGTGGTGGTGGCTGTGATGACGAAGGAGATTAGTGGTGAAGTTGTGGTAGTGGTAGAAGAGATAAAGTGGCAGTAGTGGAGGAGAGGTAATGGTAGTAATAATGGCAGTAGTAGTAGTGGAGTGGTAGCGATGATGGTAGTAATGGCAGTCGTAGAGGTGGAGTGGCAACAGTGGTAGTAGTGGTGGCAGTGGAATGTCATTTACAGTAGTGGTGAAAGTGGTAGAAGAGATGTGTGGTAAGAGAGAGAAAGATGAGTAAGAGACAGATAGAGAAAAAAGATAGAAACAGAGAGACAAAGAGAGATAGAGAGACAGAGATAAAGTGATGAGCAAAAGAGAGACAAAGTGGTCGCTAAAAGTGCATTTTCTTGTAGTGGATTAATAAATCAAGAGGGAACTCAATAAATAGAGAAGAGGAAAGAGAGAGAGAGAGTGAAAGTGAGAGTGAGCAAGGTGAACACAGTGAAGGGGAGAGAGACAGACAGACAGACAGACAGATAGAAAAAGAGAGAGAAACAAGAGATGAGTGAGAATAGACAAAAAGAGAGAGAAAAAGATAGCGAAAAGAAATGAACGAGAGAAAGAAAAGAAAAAGAGAAAGACCGAGAGATAGAGAGAAGAGAGATGAGCGAGAGAGATAGAGAAAGGAGAGATGAGTGTGAGAGAGAAGAGAGATGAGCGAGAGACACAAAGAAAAAGAGAGAGACAGACAGACAGAAAAAGAGAGAGAAACAAAAGATGAGTGAGAATAGACAAAAAGAGAGAGAAAAAGAAAGCGAAAAGAGATGAACGAGAGAAAGACATAGAAAGAGAGAGAGAGAGCAAGAGATAGAGAGAAGAGAGATGAGCAAGAGAGATAGAGATGAGCGAGAGACACAGAGAAAAAGAGAGAGAGAGAAAGAAAGACAGATAGACAAAGAAGAGTGATGAGTGAGAGAGAGTAAGACAGAGACAGAGATAGAGACAGAGAAATAAGAAGATGAAAAAATGGTGAAAAGAGAAATGTTATATCAAAAGAGTAAGACGCGACGTCATTTTTTAAAAAAAATTTGTGATAGAAAAATGCCGTTGCATTTATTCAAACCATTTTGTGACTGTATATATATGAAGCCGTTTCAAAGCCACAATATTATTATTTTTTACTTTGTTTTTTCAACGGTGCCTATTACAATGGCAAAAAACACACATTTTTTTTTTTTTTGCGACTGCAGCTGGTGCCGTCGCAAAAACTCTATTTTTTTGCGATAGCAATCTCTGCCGTCGCAAATACTCTCTTTTTTTTGCGATAACAATTTCTGCCGTCGCAAATACTCTCATGTTTTGCTATCGCAAAAACTCACCTTTTTCGCGACAACAAGTTGTGTCGTCGCAAAAACTCACATTTTTTGCGACGGCAAGTTGTGCCGTCGCAAAAAGTCACTTTTTGAGACAGCAAGTATGTCGTCGCAAATGTTTCCGTCTTTAAGCCCACTTTTCTTATAGTGATATATTCATCGCGCAATCAATCAGAATTTATTAGTGACAAAATATTTTCATCTCCCACAACTTATCTTCCAAGACAAAAATATATTTGTCGCCCATTTAATAAAAAGATAAAACAGCATCGTTTGCATGATGGAGTATTTATTGATGATGAAAATATTCGTCTCTAATGAGCTAAAATAATTCGTGCCAGTGCAAATGAAATTGGCGCCTGAATTTTGCAGACGAATTTTGTTTTCGTCTCCTATATGTTTGAGAAAAATTAAAAACGACAAAATTAATATTTTGTCATAATTGGGTTAAATTTTAAGACAAAAAGAAATTTCGTCACCAAATTTTGTCACAATAGCCTAGATTTCTTGTATTTTGTTTCCTTGTTTAATTATTATTATTATTATTTTCTTTTTGTGGAGAGGGGTTTACTGTGAGAAAGAATAGTAGCTTTACACAAAATGTCTTCTTGGATAATAATGTTTGCATGCACAAACGCTTAAATGTGAGAGAGAATAGAGAAGCTTCGGTGCGAAATAGAAGAGATGGTTTATAGAGTTTTTTTCTTGAGTCACAGCGTCAATACTTGTGAGAGAGGAGACTCAAGTGTGAAAGAGAAATGTGGGTTTGTAGAGGGTGTCTTTTCGGGTCACGACTTTAGTATTTGTGTGTGTGTGAAAGTAAGTAATTAAGGTGAGAGTGTCTCTTAGTTTCTGATGACATTTTAATAAAGAGAAATAATTAGTGATAAAATATTTTCATCTCAAACTCATATATTCGTTGCCTAATCAACAAAAATACAAAAACAACGTTGTATGGGGATGGAGAATTTATTGGTGATGAAATATTTTCGTCTTCTTCAACTTAACATTAAGAGACGAAATATATTCGTCGCGCAATTAATCAAAATGTAACACAACACATGAAGAATTTATTAGTGACGAAATATTTTCGTCTCCCAAAACATATCCTTCTGAGACAAAAATATATTTGTCGCCTGATTAACAGAAAGATAAAACGAGCATGAAGAGTTTATTGGTGACGAAATATTTTCGTCTCCCATAACTTATCCTTCCCAGACAAAAAATATATTTGTCACCAAATAAATAAGAAAATGAAACGACATCGTCTAATAAGTTTAGAATTTATTGGTGACGAATTCCTTTTGTTGCAAAAACTTTAAATTTTGTGACAAAAATGTTCGTCTCCAATGAGCTAAAATAATTAGAGCCAACAAGAAAAAAAATTGGCGCCTCTTTTTTTTCTGATGAATTTATTTTTTTTGTCTCCTATAGTTTTGAGAAGAATTAAAAAAACAACAAAAGTAATATTTGGTCATGTTTGGGTTACGTTTTAAAACGAAAATAAATTTTATCACCAAATTTTAAAAATTAATTATTGAAAACTCCATACTAAACAAGGTAATGCTTTCTATTAATTTTGAAAATTAAAATTTTTTTATTATTTGTTTCTCTGTATTTTTTCTCACAAAAAAAAAACTACATTAATTATCTTTTCTTTTATTTTATTTTTTTGTGGAAAGAGATTTTGACCTTCGATTTTTCTGAAATGGGTGTTCTAGACGGAAAGGGTAGAGTTGGTTCAGACAATGAGAAAAACTGCTTGTGTGCAAGAGGGGCCTTCATTGTGAGAAAGAATAGTGGGTTTGCATAGGGTGCCTTCTTGGATAATAGCTTCAATGCTGGCATGCACGAAGGGCTTAAGTGTGAGACAGAAGAGAGGGACTTTAGCACGAAATAGAAGAAATGGTTTACAGAGTGTCTTCTTAAGTCACGACTTCAATACTTGTGAGAGAGGAGTAGACTTAAGTGTGAGAGAGAAATGAGGGTTTGTAGAAAGTGTCTTCTTGGGTCACGACTTCAAGGTTCGTGTACATGAAAATGAGTGATAAGCGTTAGAGTGTATCTCTTGGGGTCACAGTTTCAATGCTTCAAAACACAAAACCACGACATTTTAATAAAGAGAAATGATTAGTGATAAAATATTTTTATATCCTTAAATACCAGAACAAAGAATTTATTATTGGTGATGAAATATTTTTGTCTTCCACAACTTAACCTTATGAGACGAAAAATATATTCATCACGCAATCAATTAGAATTTATTAGTGACGAAATATTTTTGTCTCCCACAACTTATTCTTCTGAGACAAAAATATATTTGTCGCCTATTTAATACAAAGATGAAATGACATTGTCTACATGATGGAGTGTTTATTGGTGACAATATATTTTCGTCTTCCATAACTTATCCTTCCCAGACAAAAATATATTTGTCGCCTAATAAATAGAAATATGCAACGACATCGTTTAATAAGCACAGAATTTTTTGGCGACGAATTACGTTCGTCACAAAAAAAAAATTATATTTTGTGACAAAAATGTTTGTCTCCAATGAGCTAAAATAATTCGCGCCAATGCAAATGAAATTGGCACCTTATTTTTGCAGACGAAATTTTGTTTTTGTCTCCTATACTTTTGAGAAAAATTAAAACAAACGACAAAATTAATATTTCGTCATCTTTGGGTTAAATTTTAAGACAAAAAAAAATTTCGTCACCAACTTTTGTCACAATAGCCTAGATTTCTTGTAGTGGTTCTTGGGCTTGGTTTAAGCTCTCGAATGTGATATTTGCTTGGTTTGTTACCTAGAATTACTCTTCCCTTCAAGAGGTATAGCACTTGTCTTGTACACTTTGTTTTGCATACTCATTTTGCTATCTTTTCCCACTGTTTTTGGGCTACTTTTGAACTATAAAAAAACCTGTTTTGGTGGACTTAAAGTGACGGTTTGAGATCATTTTAAGTAGACGGTGCTTCACCCTTCTTTCTTTCTTGTTTGAAAGGCTTTTGCACCTTTGTTTTCCACTTTCAAACCAACTTTTTTTAGGCTTTTAACCATTGAATTTCAAAGTATTTTCAATGACAAAAAACATGTTTTGAAGTCTAAAATTGGAGGGGTTAGCCTCCCCTTCTTGTGTCTTGTTTGCTAGCCTGGTTAGTTCTATATGTTAGCATGATTTTCTCGTTTTTTGTAGCTATATTCTAGCATGTTTTTGCCTTTGTTTTAGACTACTTTAGCTTTGTTTTGGGCTGTTTGGGTCAGTTAGGCCTTGTTTTGCATGGTTGTAGTGTAAAAGTCCTCACAAGCTTGGTGTTTTAGGCTATTAGACTCCCCTTGTTTGAGTTAATTGCATGTTTTGGTGTTGTTTTGCACTTCATTTCAGCACCTAAAACTTTGCAACCTCCTTTATTTCTTGACTCTTTAAATTTGCTTTGAGGGTTGTTTCAAACTTGGGATTCTTTAAGCTTGAGATTGAGGTCCATGTTTAATGGTTTAATCCTCTTTTGAGGGTTCATTACCAAGGGCATGAAACTTCTCTCACACCTTAAACTATCCCTTGTTTAACACTTCCTTCCCTTTACAGGACTTTAACTCACATTTTGGACTTAATTGCATTAAGGAATGGTTGGCAAAGTAAAATGAATAACTAAAACTTGAAACTAAAAGTTAGCCGAGATAAGAATTTGGTTGTGTTTTTGATGTGCTCAATCGGACGTTAATTGAACACATGGAACTTGGACCTTTTCATACTCGCTAGTGATGAAATGATCCAAGTCTCCAAGGTCTACTTTTTCCCTTGATCTTTTATGAGAGAGAGGAGGTTTGTGTCTCATTTTGCATTTATTGAATTTGCACCTCTTGAATCACAAGCCATCATGCAATGAAATTGCTTGAGTTGGTAGTTTGTGGCTTAAGTTCATCATTCCTTGGATTCACTCATGAAAAGGAAGGGTGAGTTGTGCAAACAATCTGTGGGAATACCCTCTTTTTGCTCTGTTTATTCTCTGTTGCAGCAAGTTGAACTAGTGCATTAGTGACCGTCAAGCCACCATCCATGGCCAGCAGAGCACCATAGATGGCCGACAGGCCACTTCCATGGCCAACATGTGGCCGACAGTCTTTACCAGTGGCTGGCTGGCCACTGATGCAAACCTCAGCAAAACGTTGGTAAGGTGGAGCAAAATGGTTCTGGAAATGTTCAGCTCTGCAAACAGAGGCTTTCGAGAACAAAACAGAGATCTTTTTGGGTGATATCCGAGCATGTGCATCTTCCATTTCCCGAGGCGGAGTAGTGGCAGCGTAGTTAGAGACTTTAATTACTTAGTTTATTTAAATTTGTGTTGTAATTTAATTAGTAAGCTTACTAGTTAGTTAAATTAAAAATGTTGTAATAATTAGTTAATTAGTTTAGCTATTTATTTCACTTGGTTTGTAATAATTAACTTAATTAGCTTAGCTCTAATTAGTTGCTAGTTAGTTTTGCTTTATTCATTCGGACTCTCCTTCGTTAGAGCAAAATGTAATAATGTGTATGTCTTCCAACCCCGCGCCTTTCTCCCTTTTATTTAATCGCTTTTGATCGTTAGATTAGGGACATGTTTCAATTAGCATACCTTATGCTTGCATACATTCATCTTGTCTTGCATGAACCGAGGCTCGGCCCATCATTCAAACTGCATTGTCATTTCAATACATTCTTTGAATACGTGTTTAACCGCATGTTATCAAATTGCTTCACATGCCATATTAGTAGTCGAGCCTATTAAATTGCGATTTTTGCATGCGTTGCATTAAACATCTTGCATAGATAGGAATCATGCATATTTTTCTAACTCATATTTTCTTAGCTCAGAGTACTAGGTGAGTTTTTAGTGTTTTAGCATACCTGCATGAGTGTGAGTGATTGCCATGACTAGTATGCTTGCCATAAGGCTAAATACTTACTTGATAAACTGTTTGAATGCCTGTGAATGAAGGCTTGTTGTTTGAATTGGAATGATTCAACGAATGTACGTTTTAAGCCCACTTTGTTGAGTGACAAATCAGTTTTAAGCCCACTATATTTGGTGGCAAATTCAAACCTTTTTCGCAAAACAAACATAAAATTGAATCGTTCCAAATTTAGCAAACTAGTTTATACTTGCTTGTACGCATCACATAGTAAAGTTAGCTTAATAACCGGAACAAGAGCACATAATGTTGATAAAAATCATATCATGATTAGTAGAGGCTGATCTTGGATCGGGTGAACGGAGGTGCTCAATTCATGACCTTCCCCTCTTGTACTTAAGTTTCTGAGCTGAGACAACTTTGGTGATGACGGACACCTGGCCTTTGGCACGAATTGTGGGTTTTCTAAATTTCTCCAAAAATAAAATATTTAGGTGGCGACTCTATATCTGACAAAGCAGTCCAATTTTGACACTTTTGATTCAAAATCGATTTTTTAAAAGATTTGCCGAATTTGGACTCTTTGGTATTTATCAAATTCACATTGCACTTGTAAGATTAGATTTAGAATCGCGGGAGTCCGAACTGTAGAGCTTTCTTTCAAATTTCCAAAATGAGGCACGAAAAAGGCGGGCTACAATGTCATACAGAATGAGTTGAAGATCTTGAACCTGACTGATCACAATCTTAGAATCAACCATGACAAAATCCGAAAATTTGCCAATCACAAATTTCTTTGAGTCAACGTCTTTTAAATTTTCTGTGTAGTATAAGATTCTAATTATAATTTTGTTTTATAATTTAGAATTCATGGCTGCTGAAACTGGTCAAATTAATGCTCAAATAAGTACTAGTATGGTGGCTGCAATTGTTCTAACCCCTCCTCCTGTTGTGATTGTGCCAGTCAATCACGGTGAGAAGCCAGAGAAGTTCTCAAGAACTGATTTTAAAAGATGGTAGCAGAAAATGTTATTCTCTCTTACTACTCTAAACCTGGCTTGTTTTCTCCGTAAAAATGCTCCTACTCTGAAAGAGGATGAAACCGACCGGCAAGTGGTTGCTGCGGTCGATGTTTGGAAACATGCTGATTTACTTTGCCAGAATTACATCTTGAGCGGACTTGACAACACATTATACAATGTCTACAGTCCTATCAGGACAGCAAAGGAACAAAATAAAAGAAACAAGAATTGTAACTTTTATTTCCAATTAATTTGAAAGTAAAATAAAATTTTATTTAAACAAATTAATTTCAGATAGAAAAATATTTATGTAACACTTCAAAATTAAAATACTGAAAACAGAATTTTAATTAATGAACACTCAGAAATTATTTCTGAAAACCAAAATTAATTTCTAACCAACTTCACAAATAAATATTCTGAATTGTTAATGACTACCAGTATATTACTACTAGTTGTCAAAAAAATAAACAGTATATTACCACTATTTGTCAAACAATACATTTGTTTTTCCAATCAGAATATTATTTTGTAAAATCACAGAAAATAATTTTTGTAAGAAGAAGAAAGAGAAAAAGAAACAAATGAAAAATTCTGTTTAAACAAAATAATTTGAATTAATCTATCTTAAGATTGTTGGAACAATCTTCTGTGTAAAATAAATAACTTGAAACAAATCAAACAAATGAAAATAAATTACTTACCGAATTTATTTGCCGAACCGAATAAATATTTAAAAGATCTAGTCGAGTGTGTGACACTCTGTCTTTAAAACAGATTCGTCCCGCTTCGATACTTACGGATAAAAGGCATCTATCTCCCAGGGTACAATGATCTACACAAATTGTAGTAGCACTGCAAACAATTTGTACGGCGAACAAAACCTGTGTTCTATACTCTCTTAATTTTTTCTAAAAACTAGCATGAAGAGAATTTATGCAAATGAGCAAAATCAGAAGGGAACCAAGAGAATTTCAATTTTTTTAGATGTCGAAATCTGCTGGAAAGGCCTGGTACTTATAGCAGATTGGTGACCAAACCGATCTATCCAAACAGATGCAGTTTTGAATCGAACAGGTATGACATTAGAATGAACAGATACAGTTCAAATTTGAACAGATCTGCAGCAGTTTGAATCTGTATAACTGCTGATAGTTTCTGGCAGTTTTAAACATGTTAAAAGACAATTTATCTGTTGGGAATTTTGGACTGGAAGAGGCACAATTATGGACAGAAAATTTGAATTCAAATTTGGTGCAAATTTTGAATTACTTTCCCACAATAATTTTTTGAAAAAATTCAAACAAATTTTTGTCCAAAAAATTAATGTTAGAACCGACCTGATCCACACTTGCGCCCGACTCGACCGGACGGCGGCGGTGGCAGTGCACGCGCGCACTTGTGCAAGGTTTAATTTGTCCATAACTCCTTCATTCTACAAACTTGGGGTGCTCCTTGGGGCCCAACCCAAGTGTTATTACCTAAAACTTATATACATACATAAGTTCTCTTAAGTTTTCAATGTGGGACAAGCCTTACAAGAAAACTCACATTTTATTTTTTAATTGTCCATTCCACTAACTCGAAAACGACGTTAACTTCCCATTCACTCATAAATGGTTTTGACGAACCGTCTTCATCGTGAGACTTGCCACGCGGCAAGAAACACGTTACCTCTTGGACCCACCCCAAAAGACGTTTGGGAACCACTTAAAGTTGGTCCAAAATAAGCCTATAAAACCATAATTCCAATAGTTTCTTATTTGATTAAACAATGACAATTAAAGTACTGAAAACTAGGGAAATTCTATATGCAATCGTTAGTTATAATTTAGTATGGTTTGGGTTTGTTAGTTATAATTTAGTATGGTTTGGGTCGAGTGTAGATTATCCTTCTGACACTCAAATATCACCACATAACTCTCTTGTGGTTAATGAGTTGAAGTGCACAGTTAACACCGTTAATGACAGACGTAAAAAGACTAATTTGCCTTTGTATATATATAACCTTGCTTACCATTTCACTTCAAACAGTCATGCATTTGAGAGGAGGAAAGTGAAGAGACCTTAGGTTTTTGATTGAACAAATTAGTGCTTAGATTTGACAAAGTAGAGTTTCGATTGTTCGATTCGACAAATTAGGGGTGTAAAGTTACTGATTTGAAGATTTACGAAGCAAATGAAGCCCAAAAGTTCACGAAAAACAAGTTGGAAGGTATTTTTTTGATCATTTATTTTTATTTTGTATTCGATTCGTTTCAATTTGCTCATATACATACATACAATGTTAGTCGATGTAGTTTTTTTTGCTGTATAGTATGGTCCCCTATGTTTTGTATATTAGGATTTTTGTGCCTCGACATAAATATAAAAAGTTACATAATTTTTTGTCGATGTTACCCCTTTTTTGTACTGTTAGTGGTTCACTTTTTGTGATGGACACTATGTTTGATGATATTCTTCTTATCATGTTGCTATTTGCTTTTTTGGTTGTTTGTTTATTTGCAGTGGATGATGACAATGATTTGTGTTATTTGTTTGTTGTCATTGTGCTTTCTCTTGAAGTGGGATATTCACTAAAAATGTAAAAATTCCTTCTTGTTTAATCATTTACTAATATTTAATCAATGATATAAGGTTTGTTATGTGTTATGGTCCCAGTAGAAACATGAATTGGCTTTTTTACGATATATTCTTGGGTATTCTATTATTTTATACGTGTCATATAGTGCAGGCATAACTGTATGTTTGCTTTTATATTCTCTTTTTGTTTTGTGTGATCTGTTTGAGAATTAGAGATTATTCATTTATTATTTTACCTCATGTTGGTTTCATGCATGAATATTTATTTGTTTAGGGTATTGGGTGGTGGTCCAAAAATGTATTTATGGAATTATTTTTTTTTTCCTTTAGAAGTGAATGTTGAAATTCATAAATGTTTTTACTTTATGTTGGTTGCATGCATGACAATTTTTTTGTTTAGGGTTTAGGGTTATAGTTCCAAAATGTATTTATGGAAGCCTTTTCTTCTTTAAGAGTGAATGTTGAAAATGTCAGACAATTTCATTACGGTTAAAATGCACCATGGGAGCTATTTTGTGTTTCATCCACATGTTGTTTATAAGGGTGATAGGGTGATAGGGTGAATTAATTGTGACTCTGACAAAATGTCCATGTTTGAGTTAAGAGATCTTTATTATGACCTAGTTGGTGGAAAATGAGTAAACATAGATATGTATTATACATGGCCTGGTTATAGTTTAGATATTGGGTTGAAAACAATTTACAGTAATGTTGATGTGATGAAAATGCTTCAGGCTTATAAAGGCTTGGATTATGTAGTAGTTTATATGGAGAATGGTGTAAATCCTATTATGGTTTTGCCATTCAATGGTGAGTTATTGTTAGATCCCAATGGTGCACTAGGGCAGACTCAGGGTGTACAAGAGAGAGGTAATAGTACAGATGAGAAGGTGTTGCAAATTGATTGTGTTGAACAGGGTGGTAATGTCATAGGTGGTGCTGACACAGACATTATTAATATAAACTTGTCTGATATTGACATTATAATTAATGATGACATTGGGAATGACTTAGAGGATAGTGCAGAGGTAGCTAAAGGTGAGCATGTGGATAAGGAATATGAAGGTATGGAGAAATCAAGTCAGAATCAAGCTGGGGAGAGTCAAATATGAAGTCAGCATAAGGGTAATGATACCAACATAAGGAGGGGTTGCAGCATACTACTGACACTGAGTCTGTAGAACGTAATGAGGCTGATGAGAGTGATATTGCATGGAGTGAGAATGATTTTTTGGTTGATGAGGAAAGAACATATAGTGACTCATCTGAAGAGTTGGACTATCTAGTTAGTGAAGAATATAGTAATGCTGACACTTCTAAGGATAGTGCAGACGAAAGTGATGACCAAAGTTGGCTGTATGAAAACCTAGAGGATCCCAATGATGACATATTTGATGAAACCTCACACAGAAGAACAGAAGGACTACCACCTACAGTCAATGAAGTAGATGATGTTGGTTGGTATATAGATCCTGATGATGATGATAAACTGATTAGTCTGAAAGGGTCATCAGATGAGAAAGATGAGGCAGATGATGGATACCCTAAATACAAAGAAGTGATGATAAAGGATCCCATCCCAAACTTGTAGTTGGAATGAAGTTTTCCAATCCCCAAGTTTTCAGAGAGTATTTGAGGGAATGCAATGTAATCAATGGTTATGATATAAGGTACATCATAAATGAGAGTGCTAGGATCACTATTGTTTGTAGGCATAATTGTAGTTGGAGGATACATGCCTCTTCATTAAGGGGAACCACAACCTTTCAGATCAAAACTCTATGAGGGAAAAATACATATGGGAGGCATTACAACAACAAACAAGCCAACTCTAATTACTTGGGGAAGAAATTTATAGATAAGGTGAGAGATGATCCTGACATTAATGTAGTAATGCGTTTTACGCTCATAGTCATGCACTAACTTATTGCCGAGCATTGCTAGTGGGCTCCTCGAAAAGCTCATTTGGGCTTTTCCTTCTTTTTAGGCTGATGTTTAATTCCTTTGGGCTTGGGCCAATATTTTATCTCTCCACAATTTGAATATAATAATATATTATAGACTAATTAGAATACAAGTACTTGAAAGAAGATTTCCTAATAAATTTTCTTAAAAAATTATGAGTTAAATTAAAATATGGGTGAATTACATTGACACCCCCTACGGTTTGGTCCAATTATATGCTACCTCTTGACGTTTTGGAAATTACATTCTCACCTTTGTGGTTAATAGTCTCATTTCACAAACCCCCTACTTATATAAAAGGCAACAACTACTAGTAGAAAAACAGAGAAAATTGCATCAAAAAAAAAAAAAAAACAGAGAAAGTAAAGCAAAGTAAAAAAAAAAAGAGAGTGCATGAGTTCAATGTCTTTATTTCGTCCAAATAATTACAATAATAGGGGATTAGTATAATTTCCCAAACGTCAAGGGGTGATCTATATTAAACCCAAACCTTGAGCGGTGTAAATGTATTTTACCCTTAAAATAAATTATTGAGCAAATTACATTGACACCCCCTAAGGTTTATGTTTACTACAGTTCCCCCCTCACCTTTTGAAAATTACATCTCTCCCCTTGAGGTTTAAAGTTTCATTACAGATTCCCCCCCTCAACAATTTAATTTTTTTAAATACCAATTTTGCCCTCACTTGGTAAATTACATTGACACCCCTCACATTTTAGAAATTATAATCCCCTCTCTAAGGTTTAAAGTAGCATTACCAATTGCCCCCTCGGTTAGTATTAGTTGGAAAAAAAAAATCATTGAAAAAAGAATTCATTGGAAAAAAAATTATTTGAAAAAAAAATTTGTTAGTAAAATTTTTAAATTTCTGTTTAAAAATCAACATAAACTCATTTTTTGAATTTACGTTTTTTCCTAAAATTTACAAACTGAGGCAATCATTTATGAACCAAAAAAATTATCAAATAAGTTTTTATGACAGTTTTTAAAATTTTTGTAAATATAAATTGAAAATTGAAAACGAAATAGTTACCAAACAGACTTTAGATGGTAAAAATGTCGTAAAATTAACAAATAATTAAATAAGTTACTAACATAAGAAATGACTTATCAAAAGATTCTTGAGCTATGTATGGTTTGATTTTTTGAATTTTTTCTTAAAAATTAAAAATTAATCTAGTTAAGAAATAAAAAATAAAAAATAATTATCATTTTTATATAATTTTTATCTTTCAAGTGGTTAAAAATATTTTTTATAAATTAAATTGAAACAGCCATACGTATGTATATAACCTGCCAAAAAATTAAAATGATAATTATTTTTTACCCTTAAATGATAATTACTTTTTATTTTTTATTTCTTAACCAAATTAATTTTTAATTTTTTTTAAAAAATTCTAAAAATCAAACCATACATAGCCAAAGAATC
Source organism: Camellia sinensis (assembly GCF_055761805.1). Lineage (NCBI taxonomy): Eukaryota > Viridiplantae > Streptophyta > Magnoliopsida > Ericales > Theaceae > Camellia > Camellia sinensis. The sequence continues at coordinate 177,356,821 of NC_138970.1, read as the reverse complement.
TTATGATAAGTCATTTCTTACGTTGGTAACTTATTTAATTATTTGTTAATTTTACGATATTTTTACTATCTGAGACCTATTTGGTAACTATTTCGTTTTTAGTTTTCAATTTATATTTATAAAAATTTTAAAAACTGTCATAAAAACTTATTTGATAAATTTTTTGGTTTATAAATGGTTGTTTCAGTTTATAAATTTGAGAAAAAAACGTAAATTCAAAAAATGAGTTTACATTGGTTTTTAAACAAAAATTTAAAAATTTTACTAACAAAATTTTCAATTAGTTTTTTTTTCAAATAATTTTTTTCCCAATTAAATTTTTTTTTCAATGAATTTTTTTTTCCAACTAATACTAATCGAGGGGGCAATTGGTAATGCTACATTAAACCTTAGGGAGGGGATTATAATTTTTAAAATATGAGGGGTGTCATTGTAATTTACCCAATGAGGGAAAAATTGATATTTAAAAAAATTAAATTGCTGAGGGGGGAATCTGCAATTAAATTTTAAACCTTAGGGAGGGAGATGTAATTTTTAAAAGGTGAGGGAGAACTGTAATAAACATAAACCTCAGGGGGTGTCAGTGTAATTTACCCTAAATTATGTGATATGTTCCACTTAGTCTAAATTATTTTTTTATGTTTCAATAAATCCGATGAGTGAAATAGTTACCAAAATATCCCTAATAATAATAGCCGTGCGTTAATATTCACATTGACAGTATAAATGTTCCCTAATGTGAATATTCACACTATTAATATAACATTCACCTTGTCACATTATATTTTTTTATTTTATAAAATTACATATTCAAGGGAGATCTAATTTGATAGATCTTGTTAACTAGGTTTCAAAAATATAAATTTCATAAAAAATAAATGTGTACAACAAAAATTATGAATTTTTAAAGTTTAATATATAAAAAGTCCAAAATAATGAACATCAAGTTACTAAGGGTTCAAAAATTATTTGTAAGAATAAAATTGTCTATAAAATACCTTAAATATGAGAATTAGGATTTTGTGGACCAAATACTCAAATATAAGAATATGTTATAGTCTAATTGTGATACAACTCTTGAAAAAGAATTTTCTAATAAATTATCCTACATTCGTTTGATTTTGAGTTTAAAAAAAATAATCTTTTGAGTTTTTAATACGTTTTATTTTTGTTTTTAGTGAATTTTTTAATATTTTAATTAAAAATTTTCACTTTTTTAGATCTTAAAAAATAAAATATTATTAAAATTGACTAAAATTCATTTTCAAATGTCTACTCTAATTTATGTTAACAAAAAAAATGCATTATATGAAATTTATTAATCTTTTTTAATAATTTTAAAATTATTTAACATATATTATCATTATCGAAAATTGTTTATTTCCGATTTTAACAAACTTAGTGGGTGTTTGGAATACACTTTAAAAAAAATATTTTTTTTTGAACTTTTTTTGAATTTAGTGGGTTTTTCCAAAAATTATTTCAATTTTTTTTAACTTAACCTGTCCTGCGTAGACAAAATCTAAAATGTAGAAAAAAATATGAAAAAAAAAAATCTAATAAACGTAAGTCAATTTTAAGTTACGCTAATCCTTGTTTGGGAGGTGAGAAAATAGTTTAAAAGTTAAAAAATTATTTAAAAAATCAAATTTTCTATTTATGTTTTTTAGAAGCAACTACATGCATGTGGGAGTTAGAGAAAAAAATTACAAAGTTCAAATGAAAGACTCTCCATAGTAATTTTTTTTTTTCCAATTCTTACATGCATGTAATTTCCCTTTTTTTTTACATGTCTTTGTTATAAAAATAAAAAATAAAAAATAAAAAAACACCCAAAGCATTGTTTGGTATATTGGTTGGATTGGCTTTTTGACTAAAATAGTTACAAAATAGGCTAAAAAATTAATAAGACAAAGGCTTAATTTGGAAACTTGGTTAAAAGTCAATTTTTAACTTTTAACCTATTTTGAATCACATTACCTCTTTACTTTTTTTTTACACGTTTTTTTTTAAAAAATACTAAAAAAAACTTAGAAAATCAATTTTTAACCAATTTTTCAAAATAATCCAAAATATCGCATCAAAATTATAATTATTTTAATTTTTTTAGAAAAATTTTAAAAATTAAAAAATTTAATTCAAACAAAACTTTTTAATCTTAAATTAAAAAATTAAAAAATCAATTCCCATCCCAAATGAAATCCATTCCCAACTTCCAAGCATGGAATGCCGCGAGGCCAACGCGCACGTTTGACGCAAAACGAAAAAAGACGAACGCACCGAATTGGCCACGTTGTTATTAGCCACCACTTCTGCTCCAGCTGTTGTTGGCGCGTCCCAATGGGATGGGTTCATTTTGGAATCATTCCCATTTCAATAATTTAAACAATTTATATTTTAAAATTTATCAAGTGAGATATATTTATAAAAAATTAAATTAATCAGATCAACAATGATTCATCCCACTAAAAACATCACCACTAATAGCACTAATACATTAAAAAAAAAAAAAAAAAAAAAAATTACAACTCCAAGACCAAAACATCACATCATTCATGGCGGGACCCACTGCCACCTAATTAGTGGGAGCACTAATTAGTGCTCTCAAGCATTTTTCTCACTCCAAATTCGTCCCAATGACTTTTTGGCATGTTTGATTGGAAGGATTAAAGCATAGGATTGGGATTATTAATCCGTGGGCCCAATCATCCTATGTTTGTTTTGATATTTTAGTTTAGGATTATTAATCCAATGGATAATTAATCCAACAAATTTGTAGGATTATTAGTAATGGGGTAGGGGTGGGATAACTAATACCACACTAATTTAATAGGATTATTAATACCTCACTATTAGTGTTGTGAATCAAACATGGCCTTTAGGTATGAGTGCAACTCAGACGGATTCAGTTGAGTTGGAAGGTTATCCAAGTCCAGCCCAAGTTATGTTAAGATCTGTCCAGGCCCGCCCAAGTCTGAATTGTAACCCGAGGTTGTCTGTCCAAGCCTGACCCGAGTTAAACCCGAATTGCCTGAATTGTATTTTTTTATTTTTTATTTTTTTTGCAGCTACATTATTAAATTATTAAAATTTGACTCTATTTATATTATATATATATATATATATATAAAATTATTAATACCATCAAAACAAATAATTTATATAATGTAAGAAAGATATCGCTATAGTAGTTTTTATAATTTATGAGTGAAAATTAAAAAAAAATAAATTATGTTATTTGTATATATAATATAATTCAATATGATTTAATAATCTAAATTAGTTTAACATCATGTAATGACTAATAATTTATATATATATATATGAGAGGGTAATTTATGTGAAAATTGGGCCGAGCTAGGTAATGGGCCGTTATAAGCCGCAGTACAAAAGGCCGAGTAAAATGGCCATGTAAGTTACTCCGGTCGTGTGGTTATTTTGTCGATAGTCCGGTCCTAAGGCCGTGTATCTAGTCCGGTTTGACAGAAGATTGAAGTTAGATCGGTCTAACGGTACTTTGAAGTTAGACCGGTCTTGGAGTTACACCGATCTCGACATATTAGTTCGGTCTGACCACGCCATGGGTTGTGCATGAGGAGCCGACGTAAGAGCATGAAAAGGAAGAGTTAGTTCGGCTTACTCTTCGGCTATGCATAGACATATTTACTTCGGTCATATTGGAGTTCGGCCATGATAAAACCATCTCACTTGGTTTAAGCAGTGAGGGAGGTGTTGAAGGATAAGCATTATCTTTCAGAAGTATGAATCTTATGAGGACTCTGCATGGAGGAGTAGAAGTCTTACTAGGATTGTGCCACACGAAACCTATAAAAGCTCACAAACATCACCTTTGGAGAGGTAACACACAACTTTGCTTTCTGAATACACAGAGCTTTTGTCTATTGGTCAAGCTTACTGACTTAGGCATCGGAGAGGTTTCCGGCACACACCCGCCGCCCAGCTCACGTTTGTGTTTTCAGGTAATAAAGCGACAACGTACGGAGGAGCACAGACTTAATCGACAGGATTATACGAGAAGGTTTATTTCTTTCCCGTACAATATATTTAATATTTTTATATATCTATATATGTATAATTCGGGTTTCGAATTGCTCGGGTTGTTTGATGTCTTTACCCAAGCCTGTCCAAATTTAATTTGGACTTCTAAATTTTTACCTAAGCCCGTACCGAATTTGAAAATATCTTGTCCAAGTCTTAAAAAAATTCGGGCTGGATTCAGATTGTTCGGATTGAGCCCGCCCAAGTTGCACCCCTACTTTTATGAGATGTTTCAGAAATATGATTAAAAGTTAAAATTTAAATTTTTTTTAAGAAAAAAATATGAGTTCAAAGTTGAGAAGTGATTGTTAACCCACTTTCCAAAATAAACTTATGGCTCTACATTACTCATTTGCAATTGTCTGTGCAACATTCATATGCCCTGCTAAAATTAAAAGACTCGAATTAATCCATAGAAAATTTATCCATAAATTTGAAAATGTTAATCCATTTAATTTTAAGAATCTTTTTATAAATCAATCAATCAATCAATCCATCCTTTTTATTTTGAAAAGTTTTATTTATTTAATTTGATGTCATTTGAGTTTAAATGAATATCTTTTTATGATTTATTTTTTCAATTTTCTGATTCGTTTTTGGAATGAGAATAGAAATGTGAGATATGGAAGATTCTTTTTGGGGAGTTTGTGGCTGAAGTGTTAGTTGTCGGGCGTGAAAATTTACATTTCTATTGTTACATTGGAGTGTTACATTAGAGTGTTATGTTTGAAAAAAAAAATATACTAAGAAAATTTTTGTGTGTTAAATTGACGTTTGAAAAAAATACACTAACGAGTTTTTTTGAAATGTTATATTGTCGCGTTTCAGAAAAATATACTAAAGTGTTTTTGTGTTACATTGATTGAAGTGTTGCGTTTGAAAAAAGTATACTAATGAGTTTTTATAAAATGTTACGTTTTTAAGTTTGATTAAAGTACACTAAAGAGTTGTTTAATGTGTTACATTAGAGTATTACGTTTGGAAAAAACACATTACGAAATTTTTGTGTGTTACATTGATTGGAGTGTTACGTTTGGCAAAAATACAATGAGTTTTTTTTTTTTTTAGAATGTTACGCTGTTATATTTGAGAAAAATAAACTAAGGAGTTTTTTAATATGTTATATTTGAATGTTACGTTTATAAAAAATACATTAATAAGTTTTTTGAAGTTTTACATTTAGTAATTTCAATTTATAAAAAAACCTCATATTTGTCCCTCAACACAAAACACACACGCTTATACTTGACCCTTTATGTAATTCACTAGAATAGGACCTTTGGGTTTATAAAAAAAAAGGAAAGACCAAATAGCTTATAAGATCATTATTTGAGATTTATTGGTGTTTCATTCTTAATCCATTATAAAATAAATAATTTTAATAATTTGAGCTAATAGATACAAATGTACTTTTTATAATTTACTTAAATTCAAAACGGGAGGTGTTTTGATAAGCTGGTAAAAAGCTGACTTTTGACTTTTTACCAAATTTTTTGACTTTTTTGGAAGTGATTTAAAAAGTTGGTAAAAAGTTAATTTTTTTAATTTTTAGTTTAATATTTTTTAAAAATATCACATCACTTCAAAATAATCAAAATATCTTTGCTTTTTGATTTTTGAATTAATTAATTAAAATGTTCTAGAAGATAATTTTGTAAATTTGGGTGTTACGTTTTTTTGGGTCTTCCCAAGTAGGATTTTCAACGTTTTGGCCAAGCTTGGCGATTTTGACCAAATGGCAAAACGTGACTTTTTGTGTAGGTTGCCAAAACGGGATTTTCAATTTGATCCACATTATACTTTTATATTTTATGTGTTAAAAATTAGACTTTTATTTTTTTATAAAAAATTAAAAAAAAAAAAGAAGAAGGGAGAATTACAACCAAATTACACCTAGTGGTGTCAGTATAAATTATTTACCAAAAAAAATGATAAATATTATAAATACTAATAATTAATATCATAATTTTTTCATTAATTTGTAATAAATTTTTAAAAATTACCTGAATGATAATTTTTTCTAAAAACAACTGGATCCAAAATAATAAAAATTATTAAAAAATAATTCAAAAACATACTTGTAACAAAAAGTTCAAGCCACTAAATCGATGCCCATTAACCCGTTAATCCACACACAATCACTTCAATTTGCATCCATTAATTAAGAGTTTAATCACCTTAATTAGTATCTGTTGACTAAAAGTTTAGCATCTGACTATTTTGAAGTTAGTAATTTTTTTAGCGATAAAAAGGTAACATAGGCAAAAAAAACTAATTAGACAAAATATCATATTCAAATCATAATTATTTTACTTATTCTCTCACAAAAATAAAAAAAATCCAACCTAAACAAGTTTTTTAACTTAAGTTAAAATCTATCTATCTATCTATATCTATATATTACATAAGAAAAATAGAATTTTTAACCCACAAGCCTAATAAGAGTTCTAATATCCCTTCTAATTTTTTGATTTAAAAAATAAAAAAAAACAAAAAAAAACCTTAACATTAATTAACTTCTCCCAACCCGCAAGTCTTTTAAGAGATTTGGTCAAAACTCTCTTATAATAAAACTTTAATGCATTAAAGACAAATATTAAAAAAAAAAACATTCTTGAAAAGTTCAACACATCATTATTATCAAAATATTAAACTTTCAAATAATATAATTTTTGATGTAGATATCGGTTTTAAATAAAATTGGTATTTTTAGAATTTTCTCATCAAGATCTATCAAATAAGATCAATGTTGGCTATGAAATTCTTTTAAAAAAAATTATTATCGTTGATAGTAATATGTTACTCTGTTTGACAATTATTTTGTTTGACAGTAACATGTTATTGTGTCTCACAGTAACATGTTATTTTATCTCACAGTAACATGTTACTTTGACAATATTGTCTAAGAAAAAAAAAAGAAGATATTTTACTTTGTCCTTACTCAATTATGTGTTTTCTTCTTAGAGGACTTATGAAGCAAAATAAATTGGGCTGTCTTTTTCACCAAACAAGGATCCAATAGAGGTCTTTTGACTAAATTTCCCAAGCCTAATCTAAAAAATAATAATAATTTGCATATTAAAAAAATATCTAAAACAAATATAAATTTTTATTAAAAAATAAAAAGTTGCAATTGCGAAAAAAAAATAATTTACACTGTGCATGTCATTAATAGTGCACAAAAAATGTGTCAAGTATTTGTATAAAGGCTTAATACATGACCACTGTCAAATTATGAAGTGAATATAAATGAAATCAAAGAACTCAGCTTTAATGGCTAACAAATATTAGAAAACCCAATCATTGAAACCTAATAACTATTAATTAATAAAATTCAGCAATTGAAAGGTCCCAAACCACATCTCTTTGTCTACTCAAATGTTTTTTTTTTTTTTGTTCATGCATTCATTTTAATATTAATAGAGAATTTGATATGTGGAAAAGTGAAAGACATTAAAATTATATATTGAGTTATGTAATTGTTGTAATGAAAAATAAAGGTTGGCTTCCCCTTCTATAGAGATTTATCTGGTTATACCTCAAATTAAAATGTCAGGTGTGCTTCTACATGTTATTCTGTCTCACAGTAATATGCTACTCTGACAATATTGTCAAAGAAAAAAAAAATCTTTCTTTGTTCTTACTCAATTATGTGTTTTCTCCTTAGAAGGTTTATGGGTTTTTCACCAAACAAAGGTTCAATGGAGGTGTTTTGACTAAATTTCCCAAGCCTGATCTAAAATAATAATAATTTGTATATTAAAAAAAAAATCTAAAACAAATATAAATTCTTATTAAAAAAAATAACAAGTTGTAATTGCAAAAAAAATAAAAATTTACACCATGCATTTCATTAATAGTGCTCAAAAAATGTGTCAAGTATTTGTGTAAAGGCTTGATACGTGACCACTCTCAAATTATGTAGTGAATATAGATGAAATCAAAGAACTCAGCTTTAATAGCTAACAAATATTAGAAACCCGACCATTGAAGCCTAATAACTATTAATTAATAGAATTCAGCAGTTGAAAGGTCTCAAACCACATCTCTTTGTCTTCTCAAATGTTTTCTTTCTTTTTTTTTTTGTTTATGCATTTATTTTAGGAAAAGTCTACAATGTGCACCTTATAAAAAGGCATATAATATGCACTTATTGTGTGGTCCATATCGTGCCACATCATAAAAAGTGACCTGCTAAACTGGTTATGTAACAGGTTACAGAAAGAATCATAACTTTTGTTCAAATATCATAACAATACTACAATGAATCATAACAATGTCATAATATTGACCTAAGTGTCATAACAAAGACACTATAAATCATAACAATATAATAACAACTCATAACAAATATAGTTATTTGTAATTAATTATCATAACATTTGAATCGTAACATTTTTTATTATGATTCACCATGGCAAATCATAACTTTTGGCGGTACAAATCATAACTTTTAGTGATGAATCATAACCATAACATATTGAGTATAACATTTTTTCCCATAATCATAACGACATTAACAAACTATCATAACTTTTATCAATGAATCATAACATAGCATGTTGATTGTAATTTTGTCCCGAAAATCATAACAACATTAACAAAACATCGTAACTTTTAGAATTTCAAACACAATTGATTGTGTAATCAATTGGTATAGCATATTGGAGTGAATGGAAAATCATAATTGATTGCGAAATCGATTGGATTGAAAGACCACAATTGATTATACAATCGATTAGTGGCCAGAGTTTTGAACTTCCACAATTGATTGTACAATCCATTAGAATATAAGGGAGATTCAAATCTGACAATTGATTGTACAATTGATTGTAGGGATCCTTGATATAATAAACCTAATTGATTCAATAATCAATTAGTTTTCATAAGCCACACTAAACCAATTAATTCCCAACTTATTCACAGTTCCCAATGAATTAGTAAAAGCCTAATCATTAATATCAATTTAGTCAATATTCAAATAGTAATTGATCGGTTGCCATTTATATGTAATTTTGTTGTTGTGTTTTCATTACCTCAAACATTATCACTAACAAAAACGCCTGACACTCCAACTACGTTTGTCGTTTTACAATTCTCTCTCTCTCTCTCTCTCTCCACGCCAAGAATTTCCACTTTTGGTGACTAAATTTAGTCGCCAAAAGTCATATTTTAGTCGCCTATAGTCTTTAGCGACTAAATTTTTTGGTCGAAAAATTAGTAGCCAAAGAGTAGTCGGGAAATATAATTGTCGACTAAACCTAATTTAGTCGCCAAATGTATTCATTTGGCGACTAAATATTTAGTCACCAATAGGTTTGGAAATTAATTAAATAATACATTTTTGCCGACCAATTTTTTTGTCGCCAAAAGCCAATTATTTAGTGGCCAAAAACTTTTTAGCTACTAAATTTTTTAGTCGCCAAAAGCAAAGACTAGTGTTTTGGCTACTAAAATTTTAGTCACCTAAAGTCAATCTTTTTTGGCTACTAAAATTTTAGTCGCCAAATACTATTTCTTTTGGCTACTAAAAATTTAGTCGCCTAAACTTCAACATTTTTTGCTACTAAAAATTTAGTCGCCTAAACTACGACATTTTTTGCTACTAAATTTTTAGTCGCCAAAAGTCATATTTATCCTTCAACTTTTGTTTTTAGCTACAAAACTTTTAGTAACCAAATGTTTGATTTTCTTGTGGCTACAAAACATTTTGTAGCCAAATGGTTGTTTTTCTTTTGCGTACAAAAAATTTAGTAGTCAAATGTTTGATTTTCTTTTGGCTACAAAACTTTTAGTAGCCAAATGTTTTTTTTTTTTTCCCTTTTTATTGGCTACAAAACGTTTAGTCGGCAAAAACATGATATTATGTTTTATTGTTAATATTATAATGTGTCCATAACCTGTTTGTATTCCATTCAACCTGTAATACGTATATAAATAGAATGATACATAAATTATCAATCATTCCACAATATGCATCCGTATACAAAAAATAAATTACTTTAACTATCCAAGTACATACAAACGAACTATTGTCCAAACTAAAATAATAATTCCATACAACATATACAATTATCTAAAAAGTAAAGCCTTCCATATACAAAAATTACATTTACAATACCATGCGAAATGACCATTTGGCATGGTACAAATTACCATCGTAATCTGTACCACGACAAAAGGTGATGTATGTACCAAGCCAAAAATACATCTATGTACCACGACAAAAAATCAATTTAGTGGACGACGTCAAAAGGTGATCTATCTACCATGCCAATAATTATCTGTTCGCTGCCAATAGTTTTCTGTATCAGGAATAGTAAACTGCACAAAAGCTAGAGACGACAAAAGAATTATATTACTTCTATACAAAAGTACAATTTCTTCTCCATACACAAAAATATCTTTGCAAGTCCACGCAACGAAGTCATCTACAAAAAACAAAAAAAAATTAGAATTGGACCCAAAAAATGCCCAACTTCATGAATGAATTTGGGAACAAGTGACAAATAAAAATAACTGAGAAGCAACCTTCCATGATGAATCAATTATCAGTCATTGTACAGTCTTTCTAAAGTCTTTTATTATACGGAACATTGTTAAATGCAGAACAATCATTACTAAATCTTTCATTAGTAACATACAGCTAATGTAACAATCTTCTATTTGTATGCAACATGTATCCAAATTTTGTAGCTAAACCAATATCAAAGCCCAATGTGAATAGCAAGTATTCTTTTTTACCAACTTCCTCATTATTTGTTTGCAAAAGGCACTTGAATCATTAGATTGGATATAAAACCATCGGTGTTTATTATTGTATGTCAGTGCCATTTCAGAGAGGATATTAGAACATGTGATAAAAATAATAACACACGTGTGTACGTTCACAAAATTAGCAAGTTTAAAACATTTTGTCAGTTGTCACAAGTCCTATTTGTAATGGGAAAGCTGCTCGCAAGAGTCAGACAGAGGTTCGGGGGATGTTTTGAAGTTTCACCCCCGAAACGCCCTTTTCCGACTAAGTTTTGGGCGTATTCATCTGTAAATCCCAACCTACGGGTCCGAATAACATCCCGTCAGTTGTCACAAGTCTTATTTGGCATGGGGAAGCTGCCCGTGTCGGCCAAACGAAGGTTCAGGGGCTGTTTTGAATTTTCGCCCCCGAAACGCCCTTTTTCGACTAAGTTTTGGGCGTATTCGTCTCTAAATCCCAACCTATAGGTCCGAATAATATTTTGTTAGTTGTCACAAGTCATATTTGGCATGGCGAAACTGTTCGTTTCGGTCACACGGAGGTTCGGGGGCTGTTTTGAATTTTCGCCCCCGAAACGCCCTTTTTCGACTATGTTTTGGGCGTATTCGACTCTAAATCCCAACCTATAGGTCTGAATAACATTCCGTTAGTTGTCACAAGTCCTATTTGGCATGGAGAAGTTGCCCGTGTCGGCCAAACAGAGGTTCGGGGGCAGTTTTGAATTTTCGCCCCCGAAATGCCCTTTTTCAACTAAGTTTTGGGCGTATTCGTCTCTAAATCCCATCTTATAGGTCCGAATAACATTCCGTCAGTTGTCACAAGTCCTATTTGGCATGGCGAAACTGTTCGTTTTGGCCACACAGAGGTTCGGGGGCTGTTTTGAATTTTCGCCCCCGAAACGCCATTTTTCGACTAAGTTTTGGGCGTATTCAGCTCTAAATCCCAACCTATAGGTCTGAATAACATTCCGTCAGTTGTCACAAGTCCTATTTGGCATGGGGAAGCTGCCCGTGTCGGCCACACAGAGGTTCGGGGGCTGTTTTGAATTTTTGCCCCCGAAACGCCCTTTTTCGACTAAGTTTTGGGCGTATTCGTCTCTAAATTCCAACCTACAGGTCCGAATAACATTCAGTCAGTTGTCACAAGTCATATTTGGCATGGGGAAACTGTTCGTTTCGGCCACACGGAGGTTCGGGGGCTGTTTTGAATTTTCACTCCCAAAACGCCCTTTTTTGACTAAGTTTTGGGCGTATTCGGCTCTAAATCCCAACCTATAGGTCCAAATAACATTCCGCTAGTTGTCACAAGTCCTATTTGGCATGGGGAAGCTGCCCGTGTCGGCCAAATGGAGGTTCGGGGGCTGTTTTGAATTTTCGCCCCCCGTAACACCCTTTTTCGACTAAGTTTTGGGCGTATTCGTCTCTAAATTCCAACCTACAGGTCCGAATAACATTCAGTCAGTTGTCACAAGTCATATTTGGCATGGGGAAACTATTCGTTTCAGCCACACGGAGGTTCGGGGGCTGTTTTGAATTTTCACCCCCAAAACGCCCTTTTTCGACTAAGTTTTGGGCGTATTCGACTCTAAATTCCAACCTACAGGTCCGAATAGCATTCAGTCAGTTGTCACAAGTCATATTTGGCATGGGGAAACTGTTCGTTTCGGCCACACGGAGGTTCGGGGGCTGTTTTGAATTTTCACCCCCAAAACGCCCTTTTTCGACTAAGTTTTGGGCGTATTCGGCTCTAAATCCCAACCTATAGGTCCGAATAACATTCCGTTAGTTGTCACAAGTCCTATTTGGCATGGGGAAGCTGCCCGTGTCGGCCAAATGGAGGTTCGGGGGCTGTTTTAAATTTTCGCCCCCGTAACGCCCTTTTTCGACTAAGTTTTAGGCGTATTCGTCTCTAAATTCCAACCTACAGGTCCGGATAACATTCAGTCAGTTGTCACAAGTCATATTTGGCATGGGGAAACTGTTCGTTTCGGCCACACGGACGTTCGGGGGCTGATTTGAAGTTTCGCCCCCGAAACGCCCTTTTCCGACTAAGTTTTGGGCGTATTCGTCTCTAAATCCCAACCTACGGGTCCGAATAACATTCCGTCAGTTGTCAAAGGTCCTATTTGGCATGGGGAAGCTGCCTATGTCGGCCATACGGAGGTTCGGGGGCTGTTTTGAATTTTCGCCCTCGAAACGCCATTTTTCGACTAAGTTTTCGGCGTATTCGTCTCTACATCCCAACCTACGGGTCCGAATAACATTCCGTCAGTTGTCACAAGTCCTATTTGGCATGGGGAAGTTGCCCGTGTTGGCCAAATGGAGGTTCGGGGGTTGTTTTGAATTTTCGCCCCCGAAATGCCATTTTTCGATTAAGTTTTGGGCGTATTCGTCTCTCCCAACCTATAGGTCCGACATTCCGTCAGTTGTCACAAGTCCTATTTGGAAAATTTAAGATGAGAAAATCTATCCTATCCAGTCTAGGTTTGAGCTTATTTCGGCTTGAGCTACCCATCCAGTCTAAGTTTGAGCTTATCTCAGCTTGAGTTATCCAAACTCAATACAACAAAACTTTTCGATTATCTTAAACCAATGTATTGCAATTTGTTTTTAAATATAAAAGTCTTAAGAAATTATAAACATGAAACATAATCTAGGTTGCTTGGTTAGAGAGATCCCATGCGATGTTCAAATTTAATTTGGATTGACAAATTTTTACTCTAAATTTGGAATTATACTAACCAAAGGCGTTAAATTTTGCAAGCTAAGGTTGTTCAAGTTAGACTCGCCGAAGTTTCACCCATAGCTCATGCAGCCATGCATATACTGGATCCTTTGTACCTAAAAAGCCTTTTTTCCCTCTAACTCATGCACACATGGCCACATGATTTAGGTCTCATGCACTAACAACCACATGATCTTGGTGGTCCTCAGTTCTCTAGGAGTACAACTGAATTATTAATTGCTGTGTCCAACAACCTCATGCCTTAAGGCAATGTTAGGCTATGTTTGGATGAAGTATTTGTGGTGGGAAGGAAATAAGAAGGGGAAAATGAATGAAATAGAATCATATTTCTCTTTCTGTTTTCTGTTCTTTTCTTTTCTCAAATCGTAAATCCAAACACAGTATAGAAGTGCTGATCCACCCTACAAAATGTAGGACAAACTTTTTACGCAGAAAAACAATTCCTACAAATAACAATATGTTTCATGTTTTGTTTGCATCTGTATGCAGAAAAAAAAGGTTAGGTTAACATTTACTAAAGAGGAGCATCTACCATTCCCAACCATCCAATGTTGATTGGGATAAATAGATCCCCTGGTTTTGAGATTGAAGTTTACAAATGCCCACCTACAATTTATGATAAAACTAGGAAAATTGATATGTTGTAACTCTCAAATCATAGGTCTGAACCAATCTTGATTGTGCACTACAAAATATAGTGGCTAAATGTGCAAGTATTTTTAAAAGGACTAAGTTGACAAACACAGAAATTGGATTCATCTTTTTTGGGAGCCAAAGAAACCAGATTTACCTTTCAGGAAGATGACCTTTTGGATATCAATAAACTAGCAAAACCAGTTGAATTTATAGAGACATCCTTAACAATTTTCTTACAGAAGGAAACTAAATTTTTTTTCACATCCAAAATAAATTATGTGAATGAAATGAAACGCACCTAGATAAAGTTTTCAAGTTTGGTGCATAAGCCATACTCCAAGCTTCATACTGTGGTTTGATGAAATTGTTTAGCTCAAAAGAACACAATATCCTAGCAAAATGCTAATGCAGTGGCAATCCATAGGTGTGACAAAAATAGTGTGTTTCTGCTTAAAAAAAAAATCAATAACTAGTGTTCTAATGTAATGAACAAAGATACCATAGCACCAATTCAATTTTAACATTTATTTAAAAGGACATACAAAATAAAAAGAATAAAAATAAAACATAAATTAACAGGTACCAACATTGGGAATTGTAGACAGGAGATTATCATAGTTGGAGGTCTGAATAAGCTGTCAGTTTATTAACAAACTAATGCTGCTCAGTGAATTTGTTGGAAAATGAGCTACAGCGGAGGATAAAGCTTCAAGAAAGTTGATCTGGTCTTTTCATGTGAGGAAAATGTCTATTGACACCACTAAGTTACCCTCTTTTTTTCCTAAAGAATTTTTTCCTGAAGAATTTTTCATCAACCTAATAGAGCCCAGAGAAACATTCCCACTAATGCCCTTGTAAAGGATGGTAAGGGACATTTCTTTTCCTAAAAATTTTCCTGAGAATTTTTCACCAAAACAGCTCAAGCCTAACCCTAATGATCTTTTAAAGGATTATAAACAACACAGAAAAATTGATGATGCAATAGCATGGTTGGTGAAGCAAAGATTTAACACCCTATAAGCCTCTATAATAGATATGTAAGCCATTATTAGAGCAGACAAAAATAAGGAAAATGACCAAATAGAATTAGAAGACAGAGAAACCTCCAGACATCCTTCAAGAAAATATTTATGAAGCTTGAGTAAAATCTGAATTTTCCCCTATAAAAGGAAGGCAGAGACTAGCTCACTAGCCAGAATCCCAGCTCCTTTAGAAAGAAAGGTTGTAAATCCCATTCAGCGTCATCAAAATCAGACACCTCAACAACCCATCACGGCACAAAAATTGAATTTGAATTTTAATTTTAATATACAATCTTCACCACCACAATTACAAGCTTGCTTATGATTATGATGTTACTAGGCAAGCGCGCTTTCTATTGCCTACCTTGCTAGCCATATCAGCAAAAGATGCATTACCTCCATGTTCACTGTTAATACATGTTTTTGTATTTTCAAACAATGTCACAATCAATTTAAAAGGCTGTTGAGGCTTATGGATTAAGACTCACTTCGAAGATCAAGGAAAGTAGCTTACAACAAAACCTTGCAGCTTAAAAAAACAAAGGCTTGAGCCCAAGAAGCAAGGCTCTTATAAAAGACAAGCATCACACTTAGACTGATCTTATGCCTGCAATGCATGCTTCTCAACCTAGCCTAATGCAAGCAACCTATACCGATCATCACAAACTTACTTTTTAACTATCAGTCTTGCTAGTTTATTTCAACACATTAAGATACATACGTTCTACAAATCACACCACTAGTTATAGATATCCCTATTTTTACTTCTTTGCACGGTCAATTAGAAGTTCAAATCATAACAACTTGGTAGCTAAATTAAATTTCTATGAACTTTGCACAAATAATTTGCTCCTAAAACATAGAATCCCAAAAATAGTTGTAAGACATTGGTGTCCTCATATACTGTTAAAAATCTCATCATTTCATAACTTTTATTCTATTGTTAATACCTTGTAGATTTTCTAATTTAGGCCTTAGTCCTATCAAATTTTGGCATTTCATCGTCTCCAAGGTAACTCATAGACCATTTTATAGCATCTCCAACCTTTCACCAATTTTTTCAACTAATTTGATTTCAAATTTGAGTAAAAAAAACTTGATTTTATATGAACTACTCAAATCCTTTCATTAAAATCTTTTTAAAAACCTTCCTCTTATCCAAAATTCCCTGTTTCATCAAATTTGATCAAGAAAACCCACCTCCAATGCTTCTTTTTTTTTTTCCCATCAAATTTAGATTTACTTTATTGGTTCTCAATTTGCTAAAAAAAATAACTCTCCCTTCATGAGATTTAATGAAATAATTAGAGATAATTTTTTAACACTTTTGATGAAAAAAAACAAAAATAACTAAATGGGTATTCAACTAAGTCACAGTAACATCAAAATATCCATTCGTTTCTCACTTTCCACAATTCCCAAACAATTGCTAAAGGTAATACATCCCAAACCACTGTAATTTTTTTTCTAATAGGAAAAACAAGCCAGCACAAGAGTAATTGTTACAAACATAACAGATTTCAATAAACAAATAAAAAATTACAATCTCATATCAGTTACATGAGTACAAAATTCAATTACCCACACATCAGATTTTACACACTCAAGCCAAATTTCAAGTGTATATATATATATATATGAAATCAAAACAACTACCAAAGCAAACAAACATCAAAAACCTAAATCGATTCAATTCATATTTTGACATCCTTTTTATTAAGGCTAAAGCAATCGGAGCTGATAGATACTGTATAGACACATCGATTATCAATGCTAAATTTTATATTTAGCGTAAAAGAGATGAAAAAAGAGACAAAATTTATATGAATTAAAATTTTAAGGGAGCACAGTGAATTTCCTTGTGAATTATGGCAAACTTATGAGTTTCCTTCTCATAGTGCAGCATTATTATTTTCTTCATCTCCTAATTCTCTTTTGTCATGTTTTTTCATAGCCGATTCAAGAACCTCAGTAAAACTGTTGGAGGAGGAGTTATGTTGTCTAAGGATGAAGCATGATGAGATCCTTCAAAGAATTAACAACATGCGGTATTGGTCAAGATCTATGTGAATGTGCATAAAAAAATAAATATAATACTACAGGTTATCTGAATCTCTTACTTTGCGCGGTTTGGCCAGTCTCAATATTGTTTGCACAGTTTGCACAATTGAAACAGATATATGGAGAGAGAGAGAGAGAGAGAGAGAGAGAGAGATGTTTAGAGTGAGGAATTTATATGTACAATGGCTGTTTATGAATCCTTTGCTTAAAAGTTTCTAAACCTCTTTCTCAACTTACAAGTGTCTTTCATGAGCTAAATGGTTTACTGGTCATCATAATCAGCCATTACTGTACAAACTCCCTGATTTAGTACTCCATATCTTATCTACTATCAGACAGTGATCAACTAAAGCTTATAGATCTAGAGATGCAGTCTCTCCAGCATTTGTGATGAAGTTGTCTCATGGACTAATTCATGTTAGTAAACTTGGATTATCAATAATCAAGTTCAAACAATTATATTTGGATAACATAAAAGAGTAGTTTGTATATTCCTCTGTTTTTCAACTCTCTTGTTGAGATTTCTGGTCTGTTCTTATGTTGTCAGATTTAATCGATTTACATTTCAATGCAGGATTAAATTGTTTAACCGCAAAAGAGGTTGGCAGTTTCACTTTCATAGTGTTCCACACATAATTAGTGCACTCATTATTCTAGATAACAAATGGTGTCTGCATATTCTTTATGTTCTTTCACAAATAAGATTTGTTGCCTTTAATAATTTTGGATGCTACCAGCATGCTTGGTCTGGTTTTGTGAAGTCTTGTGTTAAGAAGTGTAAAAAAGCTAATTCTTTGATTCACTGTACTATTACTATGTTTGTAGAGCTATAATTGTCGTTTGGAACATTCCCTCTACACGGCTCCACTGCTAGCAATTTTTTATAATGCAGTAGATTAGGAGAGAAACATGGGTGTAATGTGCTTGCCACAGATAAGCTGATGTATATACTTCTGAAACCCATCCACATGTTGAGCAAATTCGTAATTCTTTCATGTTAAGTTTTATGGGTATTTCTCTCTATTTGACATTGGATGAGGTTTTGTGAAATTATTTAACAGCTATTGGAATGTCTAATACAATTCCATTACCTGGAATTTTGCAATCCTTTTTCCAAATAAAAATCTCTCAAAGCTGTGTGTGATAGTTTCCATAAAAGTATTACCAGCACTTCAGTTTTAGAATTTACTTTATTTGATTTCCTCATATAACTGACTAAATTGTTTTGGCACAGGGAAGGGTTCACTACATCATGCCTAGATTTCCAGAGGAATATTGAAAAGGGACAACTACCAAAGCAAACAAACATCAAAAACCTAAACCGATTCAATTCATATTTTCCTAATTTTATAAACCAACCTAGTGAGTTCACAATGGTGAAAGGGGCAGTTTCGAAGAAGGGAATTTCAGTCTAGGGTTTCATAGAATGGAGATGGAGAAAGGGAGAGAAACAAGTTGCAGCAAGAGAGAGAGAGAGAGACATACCTTGAGGCGGAGTCGAGGGCACGTTATGTTCGCGGGATAGTCTTCGAGGGCGAAGAAGAGCTTCGAAGTCGTGTCTGAAAAAAGCTCCGGAGTTGTGTTTGAAGAAGGCGAAGAGGAGCTTCGGAGTCGTCTCTGAAGAGAGCTCCGGAGTCGTGTCTGAAGAGGGCGAATAGGAGCTTCGGATTGGTCTGAAGAATGGTTTTGGGAAAACAAAGTGAAGAGGGTTTCTGAACATACAACAATCGGTGAACAAAATTGTAACCGGTTGAGAGGGTATTCAATACTTTCAATCAAACTATTTGATGGTTGAGATTATTTTATAAATATCTAATGGCTTAGAATAAATGTGTACATGATGTGCACTCTTAATAAAGTGCACATCTTAACAGCTCCCTTCATTTTAATATTAATAGAGAATTTGACGTGTGAAAAAGTGAGAGAAACTAAAATTATATATTGAGTTATATAATTGTTGTGATGAAAAATAAATATTGTCTTCCTCTACTATGGAGATTTATCTGGTTATACCTCCAATTAAAACGTTAGGTGCTCTTCTATATCATCATTGAATGTTGCTTTTATTTTTTTAAAATACGTTGTCTCACAATTGTTTATGTTTTGTGTTATGAAATTTATTACATTTGTATTTACTAAAGCTATTAGATGGACCTAATGTAAGATGTGTAGACTATTTCAATGTTATTCTCGGGATTAGAATTACAAAAAAACACAAAATTTATTTGTGAATCTCACTTCTTGAAAATCCTATAATTCATTTATTTTTTATATTATATTTTATATTTAGTTTTTGTACTTTTTTTTATACAGTTTTCTTTGTTTTCTTTAAAAGTTTATTTTTAAAAACTAATAAATAAATAAGTAAATCATTTTATATTTCAAATAATTTCATTTTTGTTTTTATTTTTTATTTTTTCTTAAAGTGGTTTTAGTTTTGGGCAATTACTTACTCTCTTTTTTTTTCTATATATTGTAATTTTGTATATTTTAAGTGTACGATGTTTTCATTAATACACTCGGAAATGCACTATGAAAGAAGTATTATGCGGCAATCAAGTAAGAAGAAGAAAAATAAATAAAATAATACGATGAATGTGGAGCAAAAATCAAAGATCAAAACTCCCAAAACAAGCAAGCAAACAAACAAGCAAATAGAATAGAATATTTAACAATAGACATTTGAAAATTTGTAACAAAATTTTAAAACTTTTCTTTTTGCTAAGAAAATTCTATTTGCTACTATAAATAAAATGCTTTTAAATTTTTTTTTTTTTTAAATTTGAAATTAAAACTGTAGTAAATTTATGTAAGTATAATTGCTAATCACATTTTTTCACTTAATGTATAATATTATATTGATTACCTTTTTCAAATTTATTTTTTTAAGTATTTATATAGAAGTAAAAAAATGTCATTAGGAATAAATTTTTCCTTAATTTAGTTATAAATTTTGCCCGTACGTTATTTTTAAATTTTGAATAAAAGCAAACATAAAATAATTGATTAAAGATATACTGCATTTGTTATATTTTTTTTTTATGTGTGCAAAAAAAGAAGACATTTAAAAATAACAATTCATATATATACAAATAATTATAAACACAACCCGTGCTTAGCACGAGTGAAACACTAGTATATTATATAAGGAAAAAAGGGGTTTCTAACTCACAAGCCTTGTGAAAATTTCAATATCTCAATCTTAATTTTTTAATTTTTTGATTTAAAAAAAAAATTCAGCATTTATTGACTTGTCCCAACCCACAAGCCTTCTTAACATCTCTCATACCTACTACCGTACCATTTTGAACTTCTCCCATATACTATGGTTAGTGATGAGAGTACTAAATTATTTTAAAAAAAATCTAAAACAAATAATTTGTATATTAAAAAAATATCTAAAACAAATATAAATTTTTATTAAAAAGTAACAGGTTGCAATTGCGAAAAAAGAGGGAAAAAAAAGTTACACTGTAAAAAAATAATTTGTATATTAAAAAAAATCTAAAACAAATATAAATTCTTATTAAAAAAATAACAAGTTACAATTGCGAAAAAAAAAATACACTATGCATTTCATTAAAATCTAAAAAAAATAATTTCTGTATTAAAAAAATATCTAAAACAAATATAAATTCTTAAAAAAAAATGTTGCAATTGTGAAAAAAAAAAGAGAAAAAATTACTGTGCATTTCATTAAAATCTAAAAAAAAAATAATTTCTGTATTAAAAAAAATCTAAAACAATATAAACTCTTATTAAAAAATAACTGATTGTAATTGCAAAAAAAAAAAAAAAATTACACTGCAAAAAGTAATTTGTATATTAAAAAAATATCTAAAACAAATATAAATTCTTATTAAAAATAATATGTTGCAATTGCCAAAAAAAAAAAAGCGAGAGAGAGAGAAATTTTTTTTACATTGTGTATTTCAATAATATTGCTCAAAAAATGTGCGAAATATTTGTGTTAAGGCTTGACATGTATCCACTCTCTAATTATCAAGTGAATATAGATGAAATCAAAGAACTCAACCTTAATAGCTAACAAATATTAGAAGCCCAACCATTGAAGTCTAATATCTATTAATTAATAGAATTCAGTAATTGAAAAGTCTCAAACGACATCTCTTTGTCTTCTTAAATATTCTATTTTTTTGGTTTATGCATTCATTTTAATATTGATAAAGAATTGGATGTGTAGAAGAGTGAGAGACATTAAAATTATATATTGAGTCATGCAATTGTTGTGATGAAAAATAAAAGTTGTATTCTTCTTCTATGTCAATTTATCTGGTTAGACTTTCAATTAAAACGTCAGATGTGCCTCTACATCATTATTGAATATTGCTTTCATTTTTTTTAGATATTTTGTCTCACAATTGTTGTGTTTTGTGTAATAAAATTTATTATATCTGTGTTTACTAAAACTATTAGATGGACCTAATGCAAAAAGTGCAAACTATTTCAATGCCATTCTCGGGATGAAAAGTACAAAAAATATATCCAAAAAGTATATGAATAGACAAGTTTTTACAAAATTTATTTATGAGTCTTACTTCTTAAAAATTCTATAATTCATTTATTTTTTGTATTATATTTTATATTTGGTTTCTGTACTTTTTATTTATTTATATAATTTACTTTGTTTTCTTTAAAAGTTTATTTTTAAATAAATAAATAAATAAATTATTGGGAAAATTAGTCTAAGGTACCTCTCCCATTTTTAATTATAGAAGAGATGTACAATATTATTTTATGATGTCTAAGGTCCCTCAACCCTACGTCCATATATCATAGAGAAATTTGACTCTCTCATATCAAACCTCATTTCTCTCTCTCTCTTTACCTTCTCTGTTTCATCTCTCTCTCTCTCTCTCTCTCTCTCTCTCTCTCTCTCTCTCTAAATCCAAACCTCACTTCACTCCCTTCAATGGCCATTACCACCGCCACCACCGCAAATTCCATCATCGTCGGAGTCGATTTCATCACCATCGGAGTTGCCGCCGACGTAGATCGGCTCAGATCTCTGTCTCCCAATGCCAAATATTATTGACCAGTTACATATCAAGGCGTTTGATTGGTGATTCTTTTTTATTTATTTTTCCTATTCCTAATCTTGAATCCGTTTTTAATCGAGATCCTCCAAACATATTTAGGCCCTGGTAGAGACTGCTCGTAGCATGATGGTTTGGAAGGAATTTGCAATGGAGGTTTCCCAATGCAAGTGTTATTCTGATCTTGAAAGGACGCTTTGAAACTACAGAGTGTAACTCCCTATCTATTGCTAAATGATAGAAAAGTAGAAATGTAAACACATGTTCTTTTCTGTCAAGCTCACATTCTTTTGTTTTTTTCCAATTGATAAGTTTGATAGGTTATTCTGGTGCTCACCATCCTTGTTCGATTTTCATTACTTGAATATTGAAAGACATCAAATGTGTTTCCTTATTTAGTATTCTCTAACACAATTTTCTCTAGATGAAGTCATCAAAACCACACAAATTTTCTACACACAACTTTCTCTGGTTAGAGCTACACAAAGTCACACAAATTTTCTCTACACAATTTTCTCTAGATAGAGCCATACAAATTTTCTCTGACACAATTTTCTCTTGATGGAACCATACAAAGCCACACAAATTTTCTCTACACAATTTTCTCTGGATAAAGCCACACAAGTTTTCTCTAACACATTTTTTTTTCTGGATAAAGTCACACAAAGCCACACAAATGTTTTCTACACAATTTTCTCTGGATAGAGCTACACAAAACCACACAAATTGTCTCTAACACAATTTTCTCTGGATAGAGTCACACAAAGCCATACAAATTTTCTCTATGCAATTTTCTCTAGATAGAGCCACACAATGCCATACAAATTTTCTCTACACTATTTTCTCTAAATTTCTTTGGTACTCAGAGAAAATTGGTCAAAATAGTAGTTGTTCAATTTTCTCTGGTTTGTTGTTGTCTAAATGGCTTACAGTCTGGTTTGGTCAAAAACACAAAGAAAATTATGAGCAAACCAGAGAAATTTGGTTAAAAACACAAAGAAATTCTCTAGGAAGTCCAGAAATTTCTCTGGAGAGAATTTCTTTAGAGAGAAAATCTATGGTAGGTCCAGAGAAATTCTCTGGGAAGTACAAAGAAATTGAAGAGAATTTCTCTGTAGATAAAATCTCTGGGAGGTCCAGAGAAATTCCTAGAATTTCTCTAGAGAGAATTTCTTTAGAGAGAAAATCTCTGAGAAGGCTAGAGAAATTTTCTGGGTCGAATTTTTTCTGGATCGATATTGAGAGACCTTAGACATTATGAAAATATTAGGTGTCCTTTACAGTATAAAATCTTAATACCAGGGACTTTAAAAAAAAATCTCCCTAAATTATTTCCTATTTCAAACAATTTCATTTTTGTTTTTATGTTTTTATTTTTTCTTAAAATAGTTTTAGTTTTGGGCAATTATTTTTTTTTTCCCCTTCTATATATTATAATTTTGTGCATTTTAAGTGTATGGCGTTTTCATTATTACACTCGGAGAGATACACTATGAAAGAAGTATCATATGAAATTCAAGTAAGAAGAAGAAAAATAAATAAAAAAATACGATAAATGTGGAGTAAAGATCGAAGATTAAAACTCTCAAAGTAAGCAAGCAAACAAACAAGTAAGTAGAATAGAATGTTTAACAATAGACATTTGAAAATTTACAACAAAATTTTATAACTTTTCTTTTTTGCTAGGAAAATTCTATTTGGTACTAGGTAAATAAAATACTTTTAAAATAACCACATTTTTTTACTTAATGTATAATATTTATATTGACTAACTTTTTTAAATTTATTTTTTAAAGTATTTATATAAAAATAATAAAAAATCATTAGGAATAAATTTTTTTTCTTAATTTAATTATAAATTTTGTCTATACATTATTTTTAAATTTTAAATAAAAAAAATATAAAATAATTTATTAAAGATATATTACATTTATTATATTTTTTTTTTCATATGTAAAAAAAATTAAAAATCACCATTCATACATACATATATATATATATATATATATATAATCCGTGTGTAAGACGGGTGCAACACTAGTAGGTAAAAACATCAAAAACGAATTGAAACTTCCGAACCCTTGTAGTTAAAAAAACAATAAACGAATTGAACTTCCGAAACGAAGCCTAAATAGATAGATAGTCGGAAAGCAGAGAGACCTGCTCACCGCTTACGCAAAAATTTCAGATACAAATTCAACGGAAAATCGAAGCTTCCCTCTTCTCTCTCTCCCTCTCTCTCTAGAAGACTGTTCTGTATTGAATTGAATTGGTCTCTCTCTCTCTCTCTCTCTCTCTCTCTCTCTCTCTCTCATTGTGAATGGCGTTTTTATAACAATCAAACCCTAATTCCAATTCTCTCTCTGACTCTCTCAACAATGCCAGGCGTTTCGGTGAAGCTTTACAGCGTCCTCTTCAAGTTCCTTCTCAAACGCCGCTTAGAAAACCTACTCGATTCCTCTCTGAATCCCAACTCCGCCGCCAATCCCTTCGGCGTCACCCACCGCCCCGACGACCCCGTCGCCGCCGCCAACCCCACCTTCTCCGCCGTCGACAGCGTAGCCACCAAAGACATCCACATCGACCCCCTCACCTCTCTCTCCCTCCGCATCTTCCTCCCCAACACCGCCCTCTCCTCCTCCTCTCCCCCCAATTCTAGGGGTAGGGTTTCCCCAAATCCTTCAAAAATCCAAACGTTTTCCGATGATGGGCTTTACAGGGGTTATTCCCCGCCGATTGATAGACACAGCAGCCGGAATTGCCGCAAATTGCCCGTGATTTTGCAGTTTCACGGCGGAGGGTTTGTGAGTGGGAGCAATGACGCCGTGGCGAATGATTTGTTCTGCCGAAGAATCGCGAAGCTGTTGGATGCCATTGTGATTGCGGTTGGGTATAGGCTTGCGCCAGAGAATCGGTACCCAGCGGCTTTTGAGGATGGGGTTAAAGTGTTGAATTGGTTGGGGAAGCAAGCTAACTTGGCTGATTGTATTGTTGGTGGAGGTGTTAGGAGATTTAATATTCATAGGCAGCAAATTGTTGATGGGTTTGGTGAATCAATGGTTGAGCCTTGGTTGGCTGCTCATGGTGATCCTTCTAGGTAACATACTTTTTGTGTTCTTACTCTTTTGTTTATAATTTCAATTTTTATACCATTGATTAATTTTGGGTTGTGCTTTAAATTGGAATTGATGGTGATATGTAAGTTAAGTCTCACCAGTCTGAACTATGGACTTTCTTGAGATGCATATTTTCATTCTACATAACAACAATGTAATTCCAATTCCATGGAAATCCATAAAAAACCGTGTCTTGAATTAGCAGAACCTAAATACAACATTGAATGGGGACCGACAAGAACAAAGAAACTACAACCAAAGCCCGTATAACTCTATTGGCATGAAAGTTATGAACCAACATCTCTATTATAAAGCAAGAACTAACAAGATAGACAACCATTTAATGATGTCCAGCTTGGGGTTTGCTTTTCATTTGAATCTTATCAGTGGAATTCAATGCTCATTTACATTCTACGTGTGAAATAATTTGATAATATTGTCCATTGGTCATATCAATAGTACAGTGGTTTCTTATTTTGCCTCATGTATATAATCCTGAAAATATTAATAGATGCATAATCAATCTTATAGTGGTTTGATGGAAAAATATTACTTCTAAAAATACATACAGGTAAACAAATTAATAAAGATGGGGGCATGTTCATGCGAGAGAGAGAGAGAGTCTGAAGAAATGGTAACTGACATAACTTTTGTAATCAAGTTTTTCTACGATGGAAGCATCAGTTATGGTATTCACATTGGCTTTAACTTGCACAGTTATACAGATTGTTGCATAAGGATCAGCAACTGTCATTCACCTCTTATGAAAATATGAAGCTATCATGTGGATTTTGTCAGTACTTGACATTGTTGGTTGCATGAAGGCAAATTATCTTGTTTTCTTTATACTAGTTATTGCATGAGGTTGTAGTGTTATGCAGTTTTAGGATGTTAATTTAACAAATTTTAGCAGACTGCTGATTGTCTGTCCTAGGTGCAATGTCTTGTCAAAGGTATACATCAACAAGAAGCTCCTCATCAATTTAAGGCTATTGGGCATTTCAGCTTTGAGCTGTAGGAGATAGAATGCAAGCTTCTGGGTGCAAATTTAGCTCATAAATTAGATCCTAGAATCCTTTTTTGATGGGAGCAATCAAATTTCTTGGAATGGTCAACTTTTTTCCAATGGACATTTGTTGGTTAAGGCTCAATTATAGTAATTTTGCAGCCCACCCACAGCCAC
The DNA here is from genome assembly GCF_055761805.1 of Camellia sinensis. Classification (NCBI taxonomy): domain Eukaryota; kingdom Viridiplantae; phylum Streptophyta; class Magnoliopsida; order Ericales; family Theaceae; genus Camellia; species Camellia sinensis. Next base: position 177,330,185 of record NC_138970.1, on the reverse strand, counting down.
CATATGTTGTGTGGATGCCACTTTTGCCACCACATTACATGCCATCTTGACCTCTGTTTCATCCCCTATTCATCTACTTGCTCACCCACTTGCATGAAAACCATTTGTGGCCATCATCGTCAGTCTAGCTTCACTGACTACAACGTTATTTCCATCATTTCCACCATATCACCATTCTTAACCATTTTCATACAACTTTTTTTTCGCCAACCCCTTAGGTACCGTTGCATTTTTGTCATATCACCCATAATTCAATTTTGTGCTCATGTCCTGATCTAGAAGTAAAACTCTAATTCCCACACGATACATTTGACAAAATTGATTCCAATATTGGAGTTAATATCATTCCATTTGCCAACTTTGGCATGAACAAAGCTTAGGAGCTTTCTTTTGAGCTCTTGGTTACCTCATTCCTGCAATCTATAAATCCATTCCGAATTTACAGGACATTCACTACTCTACTGCTGTCCACGAACTATTGAAGTCTTGCAAAATGATTCACTTTGACTTTGCTATCGCCCTACTTTACTGGCCACTGTAGGCTGTAATAGTTTTGGCTTAACCTTTGTCAACTTCTTTTTATATTTCTGTATACAGAGCTTGTGCACACTTTTTATTTGACTTTACTATCATATAAAAGTAGCATTAATAGTGAAGGAGTTTGCCTTTATCCCAAGGAAAAAAAAAACATCACTAAAAGCTTTCGTAGTAGTAAGAAGATTGGACTAGTGAAGGAGTTTGCCTTTATCCCAAGAAGATGCTATTCAATTGAAAACAGAGCTTAGTGCCCTCAGTCATTTAATTGAAAATGATCAGTTCCAAATTGCCGATATTTTCCTTCATAGCTTTAGGATTAGGTACAAATTTTCACATGTGAAGATAGTGTTCAGTGTATATGTCAAGAACTGAAATACAAATTAAATTTCCCTGGAGTTTTAGAACATTTGTGAACTGGTTCCCTAATGCTTCAGAAGTGTTTTTTTTTCACAGGAAAACATCTTGTTTCTTTTATGTATTTCCCACAGGAAACACTTGTTGGAGAATGCTTTTTTCTCAAAGGGACTGTTTGTTAAAGCTTTTGGGGATGATTATAGCTTATTTTGATTTGGGAGTCTGTGCCAGACTGTTTGGTGCAGCTTTTGCTTATAGCTCATTAGGCAGAAATAACTTAAATAAGCTGAAAAAAGCTGATTATTTGAAAGCTGGGGTAGGGGTGCTTTTAGATTCTGCTTTCTGATTATTAGTTTTTAACTTAAAAAAGGTCTACCAAACAGGACCAAAGAATGATACTTGTTAAAATTTGAACTTATTCAAGTTTACTTAAATAAGCTGAAAGAATGATACTTGCATGTTAATACTTGATACAATAGCAATTAGAAGCATGTAGATATGTCTTGTATGACTTCTTTTGAATCAATATATGTCAATTTGGTTTATTTTGTAAACACTGGTTTTGTCAATGCAACCATGTTTGTACAAATAGTCCTAACTTATCACCCCATCTTTTTAACTTGAAATCTTATCATAAATGCTCCATTTTTAGTTTATTCTTTGTTTCAATGTTAAGCTTACATACTGAGCTACTACTAATTCAGTCTTGCCATTATATAGGTGTGTCCTCCTGGGAGTGAGCTGTGGTGCTAATATTGCAAACCATGTTGCACAGAAAGCTGTGGAGGCAGGCAAGAATTTAGATCCTGTAAGGGTAGTGGCGCAGGTACTAATGTACCCTTTCTTCATTGGGAGCATTCCCACACACTCTGAGATCAGATTAGCGAACTCCTACTTTTACGATAAAACTATGAGCATGCTTGCATGGAAACTCTTCCTACCTGAGGAAGAATTTGACCTAGATCACCCTGCTGCCAACCCCCTTGCCTCGGGCAGAGAAATACCCCTCAAGTACATGCCTCCGACCTTAACAGTCGTGGCTGAACATGATTGGATGAGGGACAGGGCTATTGCTTACTCAGAGGAGCTTCGAAAAGTCAACGTGGATGCGCCTCTTCTTGATTACAAGGACGCTGTGCATGAATTTGCTACACTTGATGTTCTACTCAAGACACTGCAAGCCCAGGCTTGTGCAGAAGATATTTCGATATGGGTCAAGAAGTATATATCGCTCAGAGGCCATGAATTTTCTTACTGAGGAGATTGAAAATTGCAGTTTTTGATGACGAGGGTAAGAATCGCATTACCCGATTCACTGAGCTGTTTTTTTTTTTGAGTACTTTTTTCAGTTTTGCTCTTCTTGTGGGCACATTTTATTCATTCATTCATTCATGTTCTTTTTTGTCATGACAGAGATGTATAATATTATGTATAGGAACAAATTGAATAGAATGTATACCTTTCTCTTACTTTGTTATTCTTTACAAATTGATGAGTCTACACTGTTGAAGTTGAAAGTTATTTGATACTGATACTGAAATCAGTTCTGATTGGTAACTCGAAATTCGGAGGCTCGAATTTGGCTCGACACCAAAACGACGTCGTTTTGGTGTTTTTTTTTTCTTTTTTTCTTTTTTTCCTTTCCCTATTCTGAAACAGAGGGGATGGAGAAGAAGAAAAGAAGAAGAAGAAGAAGAAGAAGAGACATGGAGCAGGGGAGACATCATCATCAACAACCAAAATCAAAAAACAACACAACAACTATTCAAATCATCATCATCAATAACAAACCAAACACAGATCTATTATGTAGATCAACACACAGATCATCAACAATAACAAACCAACTATTCTGTTCAAAACAACCATTTCAAGCCATCGTCGAAATCAACACACAGATCATCAACAATAACAAACCAACTATTCTGTAGATCTAATCCCATAAAAAAAATGGTTGTTTTTTGTTTCAAAATAAAAAAAAAAAAAAAACCATACACAGATCTACATCGTCGACCGTCGCCAACTCTCTCTCTCTCTGTCGACCATCGCCGACCGTCGCCAGCTCTCTCTCTCTGTCGCCATCGTCGACCTCTCTCTCTCACTCTCTCTGTTCGCCCTCCCGCTCTCTTCTCTCGCTTTCTCTCACACTCTCCCTCCCTCCCCTGTTTCAGATATAAAACCAAAAAAAAAAAAAAAAAAAAAAAATTACAAAACGACGCCGTTTTGAAAAATCAGGCCAATCGAGCCTTGCAACTTTCGAGCTACCAACCTTTATTCTACTGAAATTTATAGCATTATATGGATTGTGAATATATACTCTACTATGGTGGCCAAGACTATGCACATAAATGCCTATTTTGTTGTTTTGGTTCATGGAATCAAATGAAATAAAATGGTTATTCTTTAGTTTTCTTATAAAATGATCATCTAATAACAATGATAAATGATAGTTTTAATTGAATTGCAATTTTTGTCATTTTTTTAATAAATCAAATGTGAAAATAGGCATGATGAAATAGGATTTGGGGTGGCTTTGTTTACTATCAAATACATCATTTCAATATACATATCTAAACAATTAGTCATCTATTGATCTCCCATTCAATAGCAAAATTAATTTTTGTATAAAATGAATTTCATTGCTGAAAGAACTCTTTCAACAGTTACAATCGTCATTGTTGGTAGAATGTTAATTTGACAAAGCTAATAAAACTGATTATTTTTTGGAAATCTTCCAATCTACTAGGTAGGAGTTCCTACAATTCAAGTAATGTGACATCTTATGATTGGTTAAGAGATTATACAATTCAAGGAAACTTATATTTGGAATCCTAGTTAGTTTAGGTAACTTATTTAACTTTTTTGTAATTAAATCTTTACTAAGTAAAAATATAAAATTCAATATAAACAATTTTTTTATTTTTTTGAACGATCAAATTGTTCCACAACAAAAATTAGGTTTGGTTTCATTTTTGAAAAATATTTTTGAGATTTTTTTTTTAATTTTTTTGTCTTTAGTAACTTTTTTTATATTTGAGTCAAAATTTTAAAACTTTTTATATGCAAATAATCTAAATGCACTTCAGAATATTTGTCAAGAAATCTAAATTTTTTTATTAAAAAATAATGATAATAAAAAATGACATTTTTTTTGTTTTTATTTTGTTTTTTGGGCCAGCTTTCTCTCCAGTACGAGATTGGACTAGAGTGTGCTGTGGGAGCCCACCATGGATCTTGTTTCGATAATCCGAACCGTTGAATACGTAGAACTCGTCGAGTACTTCATTCTTGCAAAATATCGTGTTAATCAGATATAGATAGCCACTTGATCAAATCATATTTCTATCAACGGTAAATATGATTTTTAAAATAAATTGTTGACAAAAATTAATCCGATCAAGTAGCTATTGATATTCGATCAGTGTGATTTTTGACAAGCATAAAATATTCAACAAGCTCTACACATTAAATAATTCAGATTGTCGAAACAGGACCCGTGATAGGCCCCATGGACCCCATGGCCCCATAGGCCCATGGTCTATGACACACACTGTTGGTAGGCAGATTTTTAACAACTATTAATTGTGTAATAAAATTGCGGAACAATTTGATTGTGAAAAAAAAGAAAAAGAAAATTTAAAGTGATAGATGATCCAAAAATTACCAAATTTAAAATTTATATTTTTAGATACAGATTTAATTACAAAAAAAATAAACAAGTTATCTAAAATAAATAGAATTACAAATACCTATTTATTTTCTTAATCAATCATAAAATGCCACATTATGTAGGAGCTCTCTTTAGAAAAAATTATTAGGTATTTTCGGAGTATCACGTGTCTATATTCCTGCACTAATCATCATTTACCATGACCGCTCATATTCCTCAATCACCTAATACAAAATCATAAGTCTTACATTTTTCATCAATCATAATATCGTGGAATACCACGTAACCGTGTCCAAAAGTACTTTTTTAGATGGTAATTAATAAAGAATTAGTGGGCTTAGGGCTGGGTTAGGTGTTGAAACAAAGCGTACTGGGTCAATTGGGGTATTCAATATTTTGACCTGGTGGTGTCACAAGGAGTTATTTATTTACAAAGTGGTTTTACAAGTTGTTTTCAAATTATTTTTTAAATTCACATATTGTTTTCAAAATTGTATTTTAAAAATACCACTTTAGAATTGAGATTATATTTTTAGATTACAGTTTTAAAAAATCATGTTTAATTTACTTTAAAAATCTTTAAAATGGTGTTTTAAAATACACAGACTTTGACCCTTAGTAACTCATCAAAGAAGACACCATGATGTAATCCAAAGCATTCTTTTCAATCCTGTTTGAACTTATATTTTGTTTTGATCTAAGATTTATTGGGAAAAAAATTTGAATAAATTTATTAATTTTTTTTTATAGTTAATCAGGCCCCAAAAAACTAATTTTTTTTGGGAAGTGTATTCATTTTATTCTCATGTTTTGAAGAGATTTTTTTGTCTCAAATTTTTTTGACATAATAATTAGATAATATCTTCAGATTCTTACATGACCTAATGATTGTAATATTTTCAAAGAAAAAAAAGAAGACAAAATTATGGGGAAAACCTCTTTGTCTTATTTCTTAGAGTGAATTAAATAGATTTGTTTTTGTGAGAACAAATAATTTTCTAGCAAAATAAATTTTGGAATAAAAGACAATTTTAATCCTTAAAATATGCGCTCTTGCCATTTTAGTCCTTTAAGTTTTAATTTTATCATTTTGGTCCTTAAAGTTGTCAATTTAGTCTTATTTCTAACGCCTGTTTACAATGATAACGGAAAAAGTATTTTATCTTTGGGTAAAACATTTTTTTGTCATTTTAGTCCGTTAAGTTTTAAATTTTGTCATTTTGATCTTCAAAATTATCAATTTGAACTAGGACCAAATTGACAATTTTGAGGACTAAAATGACAACATTTAAAACTGGAGGGATTAAAATAACAAGAAACGCATACTTTAGGGACAAAAACTGTCTTTTATCCATATGTCTATTATCAATATAGACAAATGTTAGACCTAAGACCAAATTGACAACTTTAACAACTAAAATGACAATATTGAAATTTGAGGGACTAAAATGAAAAATAATACATACTTTAAGGACTAAAATTGTCTTTTATCTTAAATTTTGTTAACCAATAAATTGATTTTAAAGTCATCACCAAACGAAACCTTCAAATCTAAATATATAAAGGGTCTTATTAATATGTGTCCTTAAAGCATATGTTAAGAATATAATTAACGAGTTTAATTACCTCCACTTAAATGAGAGATTGTAAACTTTAAATAGAAATAAATATATAGTGATTTTCAACAACTAGATATTTTTCTACATGGACAAAAATGTCCTCACACTTTTGAAATACCGAAATTCACTTATGTGTAAAAAAAATAAAATGATAGTACTCTCTTGAATAAAATTTCAAAAAAAAAAACATTAATATTTCATTATAAATAAAAAAAAATTCTTTATTTGAAAACTCATTTAAGTTGAAACAATTCCGTAAAATGGATTGATGAAACAAATCCATTGATGTTATAATACTACAACAAAAAATAAAAATAAAAATGCATTTTAATTGATTTCAAAAAATAATAAACCAAATAAATAAAAATATTTTATCTAGAATTATATAATCACGGTATGTGTTACAGATTTTAAAAATATATATAATATAATTATAATAAAATCAAATAATAGAAAGGGAAATTAATGGATGAAATTGAGAAAAATACAAAGAGAGCACTTTGGTTTCTATGTAAAAGAAAAGAACGACGCTACATGCACTAATTAGTGTACTAATTAGTGTACCAATACTAGTTATGACATTATTATTGACTCTACTCATTATACAAATTACAAATACCAAAAACATATTAAATTAGTGCATTAATTAGTGCATATAGCATTAGTCAAAAGGAAAGAGCGATACTACATGCACCAATTAGTGTACTACCGGGAGCGGGGTCACTGCTGTGCCCCCTCCCTGCTGTGTTTTGCTGTGCCGCGAAACGGCACAGTTTCATCCCCTTCTTTCTTTCTTTTTTTCTTTTTTTTTTCACACAGTTTCATCTTCTTCTTTTTTTTTAATTTTTATTTTTTTTATTTTAGAATTTAGAGTTTAGGATTTAAGGTTTAATTTTTAAAATTTATTTTTTTAATTTTAGAGTTTAGGGATAATTTTTTTTTATTTTTTTATTTTAGGGTTTAGGGTTTAATTCTTAAAATTTTTTTATAATTTTTTTATTTTAGGGTTTAAGGTTTAGCATTTAATTCTTAATTTTTTTTTTGTTTTAGGATTTAAGATTTAGGATTTAGGATTTAATTTTTAAAATTTAATTTTTTTATTTTAGGGTTTCGGGTTTAGGTTTAATTCTTAATTTTTTTTTTTTAATTTTATGATTTAGGGTATAGGGTTTAATTCTTAAATTTTGTTTTTTATTTTATTTTAGGATTTAAGGTTTAGGGTTTAATTCTTAAAATTTATTTATTTTTATTTTAGGATTTAGGGTTTAATTTTTTATTTTATTTTAGGGTTTGGGGTTTAGATTTAATTCATAGTAAGAACATGAAAAAAAAAAGAAAAGAAAGTGAAATTAAACCCTAAATCCTAAACGCTAAACTCTAAAATAAAATTTAAAAAAAAAAGAAAAAAAGAGAGAAGAAGATCAAACTGTGCGAGAGCATGACAAAAAAAGAAAACACAGTAGGGAGGGGCCCAACAGTTAAAATAAAAAAAATAAAAAAATTAAGAATTAAACCCTAAACCCTAAAATAAAATAAAAAACAAAATTTAAGAATTAAACCCTAAACTCTAAACCGTGAAATAAAAAAAAAAATCAAGAATTAAACCTAAACCCTAAACTCTAAAATAAAAAAAAATAAAAAAAATTAATCCCTAAACTCTAAAATAAAAAATTAAATTTTAAAAATTAAATCCTAAATCCTAAACTCTAAACTCTAAAATAAAAAATTAAAAATTAAAAAAAAAAAAGAAGAAGATGAAACTGTGTGAAAGAAAAAAAAAAAACAAAAGAAAGAAGGGGATGAAACTGCAAAACACAGCAGGGAGGGGGCACAGCAGTGACCCCGCTCCCGTGTACTTATTTAATGAATCGGCGGTACTATATGTATCAATTGGTATGTATATTAATTAGTGTAATAACATATATTGTGACATTATTATTTTAAAATTATGATTCCACTCATTATATAAATTACAAATATCGAAAACTTCTAAAATTATGTCAAATCATCTGTTAATACACTAATTAGTATACCAATTGATACATATATCATTATTCTAACGCTGTGTTTGGTTAGGAAATTTGAGGAGAGATTTGGAAAGGAAACAAGAAAAGGTGTGTAAAACTATGTAAAATGTAAGTATATTTTATTCACATTTCACTTACCCTTTCTATTCTCTTTTCTAAATCCCCCAACCAAACACAGTATAAATGAATTTCTTAACAGCAATCTTTTTCCCGTAAATCTTAATTTCTCTCTCTTTTTCTTCTTTTAAATAAATGCTAGAATTCATACAAAGTCACACTCCATGGACCTGTCCAACTCTGAAACCAGTGACTGGTTCATAATTTTAAGCTTTCAAGATAATCGTCTGTATTGGGAACCTTAAGGGTCTTGTCCTCGTTGAACTTTTTTTGTTTTTGAACGATTTGTCCTTGTTGAACTTCAAAACATCAAGAATTAGTCTTAAATTCTGTTAAAAAATTTTAGGATAATTTTAGGAATACAAAATTTGGTAAAAAATTTAGAATCTATAGCATTTTTCAAAATTTTATACTAATTTCATTTTGCTAATTAAAATTAGAGTGAATTTCTCTCAATTTATGATCCATCACGCATTTATTTCAATAATTTAAATTGTTTATTTTTATAAAACATTCAATTTATGTCATCTATTAAAAAATTAAATTAAGGGCGAACTTAATACACCTCAAATCACAATGAAAAAGAGAAGTGAATAGAAAAATGATACTTTGAAATTGTCATTATACTAATCATACTTTTCTACATAACACTTCATCGTACTTCCCCTTGACTTTTTTTTCACTTCTCTACTTCATCCCCAAAATGCATACGTAGATATGTATCCCCATAGTACATGTGTATTTTTAGGTTCCTAAGAACATGAACTTTAGTCATGCATTCATGTAAACTTGGCTTCCGAGACTACACACATTGAATACTTGACATATAACTCTTGAGTTACGTGCTTGAACTAATTCATGTATGTATGTGTCTATACAAATCTCTAAATAGATGTCAAACTTACTAAAATGATGTTTATTTGTAAAATTAGAATGGGGATCCATAGTCTTAAGATCCCGTTTGTTTTTAGAGGTAGACTGAATGAAATTTATAGTGAGGGGATTAAATAGAATTATGTTTATTTTGATGATAGTTGTTGGTGTAGGAATTATTAAATTATTTTTATATAAAATAATAAAACAAATAAAAAAATACAAAAACATTAAGCATTAATGTTCAAAAAAAAAAAATGCCCAACATGTAAAAAATAAAAAATAAATAAAAAATTTCTAGAAAAAAATAAAACAAATAAAACAATAATTTTTACTTAACAAACAATACAAAAAGTTAAACATTAATGTTAAAAAAAATACCAACATGTAAAAAAAAAAAAAATAATCCGATAGACTATTTTTCTAATATCACCTCCACCTCCATCTCCACCTCCTCCATCCCAATCCCTCTACCAAAGCCTAACCTAATCTGGACCTCCATCTCAATCCCTTCCCTATCTTCCCAAACAAACACAACATTAATGAGTCTCACTTCTATCTCAATCCCAATTCCCCCCTCCATCTCTTAAAACAAATGAGGCCTAAGGGAGTTTGATAGATCTTGGAGGAAGGGATTAACAAGGGCCTCCAAAGTATGAATTTTAAAATTTGTGAGGGGATTAGCTTGGAAAAAGAATATTTTGCCTAGGTTGTGTGTGTGTGTGTGTGTGTTTTTTTTTTTTTTGGTATTATGTCATTATATATATATATATATTAAAATAATATAGTATAAAAAAATATTTATAAAATATAATTTTTAATATTAAAATATATCAAAGATACCAAAAAATATTTATGGTATTTTATATAGTTAACCCCTCACTAAAACATATCAAAAACAAAAATAATTTTTCTTAATTTATTTGCTAACAATTCTCACACTAATAATATTCTCATTAACAATCCTCACACTGACAGTCCTACCGAATCTAACTCTGAAAACAAACGGACCCTAAGACTCATAATTATGTAAAATCAAGTTTACTTTCCAACAAAAACAGCCTCTAATGAAGAAGAAATATTCAATCTTTGTATTTTGGCAAATATTGACCCTTTGATCTCTCAGTTTGAATAAGTAATTAGCCTAGTTATTTCATTTCAAATTACAATTATGGGTCAGTTTGGTATAACTTATTATAAGTTAAAGGTTAATAATCAAAGTAAAAACAAAAAGCACCTCTTTCCCAACTTCTAAATAATTTTCTTAGTGTATTTAAGGTCTTGTTTGGCATAACCTACAAAAGTTAAAAAGTTAAAAAATTACTAAAAAAGCTAAAAAGTTCATACTATTTGGAGGAAGCTTGTGGGGGAAACCTATTTGAATTCAACTACCCAAAAGTTAAGAAGTTAAAAGTCAAAAAGTCAATAAGGGTAGAATGATCATTTTGATTTTATTACAATATTTTATTACACATCTTTTTGTAAAAAGTCAAAAAAATATCCAAACATACATATTTTTTTTTTACATTTTTAGCCAAAAAAAAAAAAATCAAAAAGTACACTTTTTCTGTCTAATAAGTTGTAAATAAAGTTATACCAAACAATATGACACTAAACCACCCAGTGTCAATTATTGTACTGTTGCAACTTGCAATATGATAACACAGTACTCTCAATATGATAATTTTATTAACAACAATGCTAGGGGGCCACAATTTTTGGGGCTACAATGGCTCAAAATTGCCAAAATGACGTCGTTTTGGCATGTTTTGCACCCAAAACGACGTCGCTTTGACAGTTTTGAGCCATTGTGGCCACAAAAATTGTGACTCTCAAACATTTTTCTTTTATTAATTTCCTGCTAGAGGTAAAGGATAACTTAACAAACATTAATTTAGAAGGAAAATTGGAGGAATAATTGAAAAAGATCATGGAGTGTAGAATATTCAGAGTAATCAGCCAAGGATTTGGCATATGGAATAAGTTAATCAATTTGGGTTAAAATAATAACCAGTTATAATATTCATGCTCTCAATTAGCAGAAGATCGAGTTGTCCGCCATTAATGAAACTTGCCAGCTACAAGGGGACCATGGAATCTTTCAATTTTTATTTTTTGAAATTTTCAAAATATCCAAATCAAAATAGTTGGTACGTGTCAACGACGTCAAGGATTCACGCCTGTTTCTCTGTATTTTCCTCTACTACTACTTTTCTCTAGAAAATTCATGTATAGTTTAACAATGGTGATGAATATTGAGACTATTATTCTAGTATTTGATGAGTTTGATGCTTTCTTAATCAATCATGATTGGTTTATAAATAATATTTCTTTCATCTGTGTATGATCTGGCAGAATCTTTGCTTTCATTTATAAGTGCCATTTCAATTTGCAGAACTTTCACTAATCTTCACTTGCTATAATTTGTGTTATCTAGTCGCGAAAACACAAATTCTCGCTCTGATGGGAAGACAGCCTTGCTGCGATAAGATTGGATTGAGGCGCGGTCCATGGAGCATTGAGGAGGATCATAAGCTTATGAACTTCATTTTGAACAATGGCATACAATGCTGGCGACTTGTTCCAAAACTTGCAGGTGTTCATCTCTCTCTGTGTGTGTTTTTATGTACTTGTTACAAGTTGTCTAGTTGTTTGTTACTGATTTTATTTTCTGATTTCTGTTTTCTGTTTTTGTTTTATTTTTTATTTTACTAAAAAATTTCAATGCTTGTTGTTTTGGATGATGGAAGGTTTGTTCAGATGTGGAAAGAGTTGTAGGCTAAGATGGATTAATTATCTGAGGCCGGATCTTAAGAGAGGGGCATTAACAGCAGCAGAAGAAGACATGATTATTCAACTTCATTCCCACTATGGTAATAGGTATTATCATGATGCAACTAATTACAAAAAATATTAAACATGATTGTGATTTTTTGGATAAAAATGACAATAAAAAAACATGTTTCATGCCCACTCACTTGTTTTAAAAACTTATTTTGAAAATTAGTGTCGATGGTGGCTAAAGGTGATTGTTGACAATCGAAAATGGTGGTTAGAGGTGATTGTTGGCTAATGGTTGTTGCCGATGAAAAGGTGGTTGGTCGGCTACTGGAGGTGGTGGCTGAAGGTGTGGTTTTAGGCAAAAGGTGTTGGTCGAAGGTAGTTGCCACCAATGGGATGTTGTTGTTTTGAAGACGTCAGTGGCAATGGCGACTGAATGTGGTGATGAAAGTTGGGTAGTGGCCCAAGAGGGTGGAAAAAGTACAAGGGAATGAAAAAAAAAAAAATTAACAAGTGAAACTAATTTTTTGTAGTTACAAAAATAATAAATTTCTACATACGAAATAAATTTTGTTTACCATTATCAAAATTTTTATAAATATAAATAGAGTAGTGCTATTCAAATAAAAAAAATTAGACTCATTTTTTTAACTAAATGATGTGACTGTGTATTAAAATATTTTTAAAAAACCTTCTTTCATATATTTTCTAATCACTTCATTTATACAGCATTAGGTCTAAAAACTAAGTTTATAAGTGAATTTGTATATCATTTTTCATATACCTAACAAACCATAAATATCACCCATAAGAGGATTACCTTTGAGTTCACAATGAATTGACAATTTGTTGCCTAAAATTTGTGATATTCAACAGGTGGTCCAAGATTGCTTCACATTTTCCAGGCCGGACAGACAATGAAATCAAGAACCACTGGAATACCCGGATCAAGAAAAGACTAAAGCTTCTTGGTTTAGACCCCACCACCCACAAGCCTATCGAACAACCTGAAATGTTTACCACAAAGGAATTAGATTGCAGAGTTCCTTCGTCTTTTGAACAACACCAAATGTTTACCACAAAAGACAAAGTAATTCTGCAATCTAATTCCTTCTGGAACCAAGCCAACAACAACCTAGAGCTCGACTTGCACGATAGTCTATGCTCAAAAGGGACATCAATGGCGATCTCCGCAACACAACCTTCTAATGCATCTGCGAGTGTGAGTGAACCAGTTCATGAGGACTTTCTTCAACAATGGATTGATAACCCAACAGTATGCTTTCATGGGATGGCTTTAATAATCTAGAAGAGATTTTCCTATGAGAATGTCTCCAAATTTGATAGTTGTACACTTTTTTTTTCTTTTTTCTTTTTTTCACTTGCCTCCGTATATATAGGTCTCGTTTGTTTTTAGAGGCAGAATGAAGAGAATTAGTAATAAGAAAATTAATAATGAGGGGATTGATAATGAGGAATTAAATAAAATTGTGTTTGTTTTGATGATAGTTATTGGTGTAGGGATTGTTAAATTATTTTTATATAAAATAATAAAACAAATAAAAAAAATACAAAAACATCAAACATTAATGCTAAAAAAAAATGCCCAACATGTAAAAAATAATAATAAAATAAAATAAAATAAAAATGATAAAAATAAAACTATGATTTTTACTTAACAAAAAATACAAAAAATTAAACATTAATGTTCAAAAAAAAAAATGCCCAACATATCAAAAATAAAAATAAAAATAGTCCAGCGGATTATTTTCTAATACTAAGGCCATGTTTGTTTGGGTGGATATGAATTTGGGATTGGACTAATAGTCCAATAAAATTATTAATCTAATGTTTGGTTAAGCAATTAAAGTACGGATTAATTATTTTAAACTTGACTATTAGTTAAGATAGGATACATAATCCAATGAATTCGTAGTCCTAGGACTATTAGTCATAGGAATGCTAATCCAGTCCGTCCAAACAAACATGGCCTAAGTCTCCATCCTAATGAGGGGATTGATAGTGAGGATTAAGCCTCCATCCTAATCCCTTCCCCAAGGCTCATCCTAATTCGGAGGGAATTATGAATCTCTTCTCCATCTTTCAAAACAAACACAACATTAATGCGTCATATCTCCATCTCCATCTCCATCTTCGTCTTAATCCCAATCCTCCCTCAGTCTCCCAAAACAAACAGGGCCATAATTCTATGTTTTGTTTCATATGTGGTTGAGGGTTCGTAAGGGTTCATGTTGTGAGCAAGAATACATTGAGCTATAAGTCATTTAATTGATTCTTGAGGAATTAAACAAATATTGCCTGGTATTTTAATTAGATATAACATATTAAACTACATTCAATCGCGAAAACATCTAGTTTCAGAGAAAAGTCTTTCAAATAAGTGGAAAAGAAATCAACTTGATGTCCCTCTGATTGTTTTCCATCATCCATATTTTTGGATAGACATTAAAAGTGAAATAATTGAAACAAGAAAACAAGGGGGAAAAAAAATGTAACGAAGTACAAATGAATATTGAAGAAAAAAAATAAAAACAAAAACAAAAAATAGTTGGAACTTGGAAGCGATATGGATTGATGGTTAGAATTGAAAGTGAGGAGTTGAGGTAAAAAAGGTAAAATTTTCAGTTATCATCAAAAAAAATAAGAGTTTTAAGGATCAAAATTTTATGTGTCCAAAAGTAAAACATTTATTATAAAAAATATTTGAAAATCAATTTTTGTCATCGTGTTATTAAAAAATCATCTCAAAAAGTCAAAAAAAGTACTTTTAACGATAAAATTTTAAAAATATCGCTAATAAATAATTTAATCCTTAAAGGTTATTTTTTTAAGACAAAATTCATTGTTAAATGTTTGAATTTTATTCCACGAATTTTCTTTTTCTATTAATTTTTATTTTTCATCTTGCAAAATGTAAAAAAATATTTTGGAGAATCTTGATTCGGTGTAGCATTCCAAGATGTTTGTCAATATATGCCAAGTGGTGAACCATCAATTTCCTGGAACAGATGCTCATGTTTTAGGGCATTTAGAACTTAGAAAAGAGTTTATTTATGATGATGGTTGATGGGCTTGTTTATTATTAGCACATATATAAGGAAAAGACTGGTCTAGTTTATTTATTCAGAATTTTTTAAATGGGTGGTCGTGCGGTGGAAATTAAATTTTTATAATATTGAATCCATATGTTAAAATAAATTTGAACCATAAAATGATAATTTTAGATAATTTTTGAATAATTAAGTTTGAATTTATAATATTATCATAAATATAAAGGCAAGACAAGAAGGAAAAAAAAAATATCATGTATAACACAGAATTATTTTCCTCAACTTATGCATCTTACGTAAAAGTATTCACTAAAAGCTAAATTTAAATTAAAAATAAAAATAAAAAATAAAAAAGGTGGGAATTTGTGGGTGCTATCTCTTTGGAAATTATAATAATTCATAGCTAACAACAATTTAGGCTATAACTCTAGCCAAAGGTTTCAAACAAATTAAAACTTCAGCCCAAAAAAAAAATAGAAAAAAAAATAGAAAAAAAATGGAATTTGTGGGTGCCATCTCTTTGGAAAATATATATTTACAAATAAATATAGCATATCAATTAGCATGAGTCCAGATCTTCTGTAGTGGTTTCCTGCTATGGTTCCTACTGTGGTATCAAAGCGACGTCGTTTTAGCATTTTTTTTTTAAATAAAATAAATAAAAAAATTCAAGCTTCTCTCTCTAACACTTCATTCCCAAATCTGAGACCCAAATCCGAGAGAGACCACCAAGGACGACAAAGAGTGAGAGAAAGTAGTCGATGGAAACCAGCGACGAAGAGCAGCAACGACGACCCCACGACATTCTGCGATTTATTACCAGATAGATGGCATTGTTGGGTTCTTCTAGATGAAACAATGAAATCAAACCCAAATTAGAGAATCAGAGAACCAAAGTAGTGGTTTTGATCAGAAGTCCTGTTCGGTTTTGACTCAAGAAAACAACCAAATCTGATTTTGATTGGCAAAAATCTGATTTCTTTGCTCTGTGACAATCACTGTGTTCATCCTCTTCACTACACTCTTTATTCTTTCTCTTAATCGAATCTGGGTTCGAGTTCGGAAACTAATGAAAGAAGACGAGGAGAGGATGGATGTACGGGAAAGAAATATACTTCCTAGTATAATCCTGTTGACCAAGTCTGTGCTCCTCCGTACGATGTCGCCTTATCACCTGAAAACACAAACGTGAGCTAGCCGGCGGGTGTGTGCCGGAAACCTCTCTGATGCCTAAGTCAGCAAACTTGACAAATAGACAAAGCTCTGTGAATTCAGAAAGCAAAGTTGTGTGTTACCTCCACCAAGGTGATGTTTGTGAGCTTTTATAAGTTTCGAATGGCACAATCCTAGTAGGACTTTTATTCCTCCATGCAGAGTCCTCCTAGGATTCATACTCCTAAGGATAATGCTTATCCTTTTACACCTCCCCCCCCCCACTGCTTAAACCAAGTGGGATGGTTTTTACTTTGGCCGAACTACGATATGACCGAAATAAGCTTGGCTATGCAGAGCCACTGAGTAGGCCGAACTATTCTTAGTTCGGTTCTGCTTTTACTCCTCATCTCGGTTCTCTGCTCAACCCATAGCACAGCTGGACCAAACTTAACAAATCGCGACCGGTATTACTCCTAGGTCGGTCTAACTCAAAAATACCGCTAGACCGACCTATTCAAGATACATCACGACCGGACTAACTCTGAGACCGGCGTAGCTCCAACTTGCCCGGACTAAAGTAGCTTTACTATTCTTGAGCCGAAGTAACTTTGTCTTTCTTGGGCCGGAGTAACTATTTCTATTGGGCCGGAGTAATCATTACGGCCTTTTTACTCTGTCGTTCGTACTTTGGGCCACAAAGCCCAATTCACAGCTCGGCCCAATTTTTTCCAAAAATTACTCTCTCAATTGCCCCTTAATTCCATCTGCACAGCATGATTGGGATTACAAGTCTTCCAACCGAGCTAAAGTTCTTCAAGCCTTTCCAGCCGAGCTAAAAACCCTTTAGCATATCCAGCCGAGCTAATTTTACTCCGGGCTCTGTTTTGTTCGGTCAAAACGTCTCTTCAATCACGACTGTAACGCTTCCCTTTCCAATGACACGTGGCGGGCTCTTATAGGCTGGGGGCAGCTGTCACGCCGCCCTCGTACTACGAAATTTTTGAACAGTCCCGCCTTTTCTCCTTTCGTCCTTTTCACAAAACATCCCTACCCTTTCACTTTTGAATCACTTATTCTTCTATTCTTCGTCTTTTCTCTCTGTGCCTCCATTTCTTCACTTCCAAGCCCTTGCTTCTCATTGCTGCAACTGCTCCATCTCCAGTTCCCTCTTCTTCAAACTGGTAAGCCAATCCATTCTCTCCCTCTGTTTTGCTTTTGTATCCCACTTTCTATGTTTTTGCGAAACATATTTATACATTTTTGTTTTTGCTTCTGTACTTTCATGAGAAAACCAGTAGAACTCATGCATGTATGAATTATCCTGTAGAAAACTAGTCTTGGATCCAAAATGATATAGCAACCGAACTAGGATACTGTTTGTCCTATATAGGTAGATCACCTTAGACAGTAACCGAACTAGAACTTGTAGAGATGACAGCAGCTTTAAAAAATATTCTGTTTTATCCTAGCCGAAATAAGATCACCGAACAAAGTTGGAATACATTAAACTAGGAACTTCAGTCTTCAACCGAGCTAAGCCTTTGGGGCTAAGCCAGCTTTCTTAGTTTTTATACCAAACTTAGAAAGCTGCCCCTAGAGGCTTTACCGAAGTATCAAAACACATAGCTTAACCGAATTAAGTCTTCGGGGCTAAGCCAGCTTTCTCAGTTTTTTAGACCGAACTCAAAAAGCTGTCCCCAGACGATGAACCGGTCTAACCTGCTCAAACCGAGCTACCAAACCTTTTGATGAACCGAGGTAGAACCAGTCCATTAGGCCGGAGTAGGACTCATATACCTTGCTTTTAATTTGTAGCACGGTCCAATGATCTGTGCTTAACCCCTTTGTTTTCTACTTTGCAGACTTAGGTTACTCAGGCACTCCTGCGTGCGCTCAACCGAGCTACTGAGCACAATTTTTGCACCGATATAACTTATTCGTAAATTATACAACAAATGGGTAAGTATAGGTATCTAGTAGAGACCCCTGGTGGTATGGCCGAATTCCGAAGGGATTATGGCATTCCAGACGATGTACACCTTACCCTAGCCAAGCCGGATATCATACCCTGGGGCGAAGCAGGCTTTGTACCTTTTACCCTGCTTTCAATAATAGAGACCGGACTAAGGTTCCCAGTCCAGCCTTTAATTTGTGAGTTTCTTAGGCAAACCAGACTATGCCCAACCCAGCTATCCACCAATACATACCAGATAATAATGGGTATAGCCGAGCTAAACCGCCAAGCAGGCCTGAACCTCGGTTTATCCGAAATCTTCCACCAGTACTCCATAGGTTCCAAAGAAGATGGCTGGGTTTATTACCTTAGGATACGCCGCCGTAGAGAAAAGATAATACAAGACATGCCGGATAAGGACGTTAATGATGATGACTTTTTCTGGGTATCGGGCAATTTTGAAGATCAGCAAGCCCAAATCCCAGGCCGAAGTATAAACTGGAAGAAAGGAAAACCTGGTAGAGTTTACTTCGGTTTTATGCATGTTTTTTCTTGTACTTTGGTTTTAGATGTCATAACCGATCTAACAGTTGTATCCTTTTTGCAGACTTAGCTCATCTTGCTTCCCATTATAGTTACCCAAATCTAAACACACTCCGAGCCGCATTACGTGTTAAAGAAAGGAGTTGGGCTAAGCTTCTAAACTTTGAGCCGACCTACAGATATAGTGGTCGCCGAAAAGCCCGAGTGATCGATTTCCTTCTTGAAGACGCACCTGAACCGGACCCAACCTTGCCCGAAATACGACTTGTCCCACTAACCGCTGAAGAAGAGATGGCAAAGAAAAGCAGAGTTAGGGCCCTTCTGACCACAACAACCAGGGCCGAAGTACCACCATCAATCCAAACGCAGCCTGCCGTTGTGGCCCTCCCTTCTCAACAGCCTTCTTCATCTCGCCCCTCTAAACGCGCCCGATCTACATCGACTGAACAGCAACTTGTCGATGAGGTTGAATCCATCCCCCAAAGTCCTCAACCTACCCTTCAACCGGAGCAAACTGACCGAGCAGAATCTTCCAAATGAGCTCCGAAGCTAACCTTCAACGACCGAGATATCAAAGACTCTGATTCGGTTGTTGCTGAAAAAGATCATCAATTGACCTTTAACCTGGCCAAGAGTGTGTGCCTTCCTAAAGATATAGAGCACCACCTAAAGCAATTAAACACCGAATTGAAGTCCATCCGGTCTTCATCGAAGTCCATGATTTTGGTAAGTAGCTCTGTCCTTTTTTCTGTCTAATTTTTCCAACTTTTACTTCGGCTGAAGGGAAGTCTTCGCTTTGTCAGGCCTTACAGAAAAACAACATTACTTACAAGAAGGTCCAAGAGCTTAGAAAAACCACAAGGCAAGCAATGGCGGAAGCCGAAGCAAAGGTGGCCGAACTAGAAGAAGCCGAAAAGAAAATGGCCGAGCTACAAACTGAGAATGGCCGACTTGCCGGTCTAGTTAGTTCGGCTGAAGCGGAGAAGCAGAAAGCCGCCATCGCTATAAAAGACAAGTATCTCGCGAGTTGGTAAAGCTTGAAAAGAGAAAAGATACCGAAATAACACATCTGAAAAAGAGCGCAAAGGGAGCCGAAAAGCTGGGCTACAAGAAAGCAGAGGATGCTTATGTCAAGCAATGCGATGCTGCCAAGGAGCTATTCTTCAAGTGCGGCTGAAAAGCTCGGTCACGATCCACAGACCGAGGTTTTCAACGCTCCAGCCTACTTCATACCGAGCTCCCTTGGGGAGTATGCTAATGCCTTGCAACAGCAGTTTCTGGAAGACTCAGATTCCGACGACTCCTCTGCTTCTAAAGATACTCCTGTTGTCAGCGCGAACCCTTCAGTTCGGTTGGAGCCCGTGGTGGAAGACCTGACTATTGAACAACCGGGTGAAACCATGGTTCCAACCGAAACCATCCTGGCAACCGAGAGCGAGCTCCCTCCTGAAGCCGGTCTTCGACTTGATGGTGATGTGGCTTTCGATGCCGAAATTGAAGAACTTTTCTCTTGATTATGTACTTTTTCCTTTTGTTACCTTTTGTCTTTGTAACCGGGCTATGCCCCCTTTGTAATTACCTTTCAATGAATGAAAATTTTGTTTGAACTCTTATTCCGGTTTTAGCTGGTTAAACTATGCTTACCAGCCAACCACTCTTTAGCCGATATATTTACTTCAGCTAAGGAGTATATAGTGTTTATTCCAGCTAACCATTCTTCAGCCATATCCTTACTTCGGCTGAAGAGTAACAAGAGTTGGTTTATTCCAGCCAACCACTCTTCAGCCATACCCTTACTTCGGCTGAAGAGCAACAAGAGTTGGTTTATTCCAGCCAACCACTCTTCAGCCATACCCTTACTTCGGCTGAAGAGTAACAAAAGTTGGTTTATTCCAGCCAACCACTCTTCAGCCATACCCTTACTTCGGCTGAAGAGTAACCAGAGTTGGCTTGTTCCAGCCAACCCTCTAAGTTAGTTTTTCCGGCTAACTTAGAATAATGTTTGGTTATTCCGACCAAACGTCCTGCAGCCTGGATCCTTATCCTAGGCTTAGGAGGGGTGTTGGTGTACTCCAGCCAACCTCTAAGTTAGTTTTTCCAGCTAACTTAGAAAAAAATGTTTGGTTATTTCGACCAAACGTCCTGCAGCCTGGATCCTTATCCTGGGCTTAGGAGGGGTGTTGGTTTATTCCAGCCAACCTCTAAGTTTTTCCAGCTAACTTAGAATAATGTTTGGTTATGCCAACCAAACGTCCTGCAGCCTGGATCCTTATCCTGGGCTTAGGAAGGGTGTTGGTTTATTCCAGCCAACCTCTAAGTTAGTTTTTCCAGCTAACTTAGAATAAAGTGCTTGCAATGTACCTAATCTTCACTAAAGCTAACTTTTACAAAGAACAACTTGTGCTGAAAAGGATTGCTTGTTTTTATTGAAGAAAGAAAAAATTACATATGTTTGAAAAAGAAAAGCTAAAAGTAAAATAACTTGAGATTGACAGTGTTCCATGGCCTTGGGATTGCTTTGCCGTCCTTGTCTTCCAGGTGGTATGCCCCTTTGCCTGCTAACCCAACCACTTTGTAAGGACCTTCCCAATTTGGCCCTAACTTGCCGTCTCCTGGAACCAAGGTGTTTCCCATTACTTTGCGCAGTACCCAATCTCCAATCTTGAATTGTCTTGGATGCATTGTTTTGTTGTATTTTTTGATTAACTCTCGTTGGTATGCGGCAATGTGAACCAGTGCTCTTTCTCTTCTTTCTTCTGCAAGGTCGAGTTCCAATGCTATGGCTTCTCCATTCAAGTCTGGATCAAAATTTTCGCTTCGAATTGTGGGGAGGCCGACTTCTAGTGGGATTACTGCTTCCATTCCGTAGGCTAAGGAGAATGGTGTTTCTCCTGTTGATCGCCGAGGTGTGGTGCGGTAAGCCCATAAAACATGAGGAAGTTCATCCGCCCACTTGCCTTTTGCCTTTTCTAGCCTTTTCTTTAGTCCATCCAAGACGACTTTATTTGATGCTTCTGCTTGCCCATTTGCTTGAGGATGTGCCGGTGTGGAATTGTAGAATTCTATCTTGTATTCTTCACAAAAGCTTCTGAAGATTCTGCGGTCGAACTGAGTACCATTGTCTGAGATTAGGGCTTTTGGTATGCCAAACCGAGTGATGATATTCTGCCAAACGAACTTCTTCACATCTTTTTCTTTGATTGATGCCAATGCTTCTGCTTCCACCCATTTTGTGAAGTAGTCTGTTGCTGCGAGAAAGAACTTCCTGTTGCCTGGTGCTGTTGGAAGTGGTCCTACTATGTCCAAGCCCCACATTGCGAAAGGCCATGGGCTAGTCAATGGTAGGAGTTCTCTTGCTGGTTGATGTATTTGGTGCGCGAATTTTTGGCATTTCTCACACTTCTTCACATATTTCTCTGAGTCTGCCTGCATATATGGCCACCAATATCCTTGTGAAATGGCCCTGTAAGCTAGCGATCTTCCCCCTTGATGGCTTCCGCAAACTCCCTCGTGTATTTCAAACAAGAATGCTTCCACCTTGCTGGGATGAACACACTTTAAGTAAGGTCCTGAAAACGACTTCTTATATAATGCTAAGGATGGAGATAGCCAAAATCGCTGCGACTTCACTCTTATTTTGTTGGCTTCTTTTTTCTTTTCTGGTAGGATGCCGTCTTTTAGGAACAGGATGATGGGATCCATCCAAGAGGGGCCTAGTTCTGCGCAACATACCTCTTCTGCTTCGGGGTCTTCTATGCTTGGTCTTGGTAAGTAGTCGATGAGTAATGGATGAGGGATGGATGCATCTGCCATTGAGGCAAAGCCTGCTAGTTCGTCTGCTCTGCTGTTTTCCTCCCTGCCAATTTGTTCTATCCTTACTACATCAAACTTCTTGATCTCTGTTCTGACCAGCTCGTGGTACTTGGCCATCCTATCATCCTTCGCTTCATAGTCGCCAGAAATTTGATTTACCACCAGTTGTGAGTCGCTGTAAACCATTAGTTCGGTGGCCTTCATGTAGCATGCTGATTTGAGTCCTGCGAGAAGCGCTTCATACTCCGCTTCGTTGTTTGATGCTGGGAAACCAAGGTTGATAGCTTGCTCTACAACCAGGCCGTCTGGGGAGATGAGGACTATGCCAAGCCCTGCACCATGCCGATTGGATGCTCCATCCACAAAGAGCTTCCACATCTCCCCAACAAACAACTTCCAGCACGTGGAGGGGTCAGATGATGTCGTGGGGTCAAGGATGGTGTTTTCTTCAAGGTCCATGTTTGCTGTTTGCCCTTCGTCATCTGATTGTACTGTTGGTGAATCTTTGTTTGTTTCTTCCTTGTTGTCCTTAGTCTAGTCTACCTTGGAGTTTGATTGAGTATCTTCTACTAGGGGTTGCGCTATTCCGGCGTCAACTTCCGTCCCTAGTTCGGTTGTGTCAGTCAGGTCAACTGGGCAGATATGATGACTTCCAGAAGTAAATTCTGCGATGAAGTCTACCAAAGATTGGGCTTTTATTGCGGTCCTGGGTTGGAACTTGATGTCGAATTGTCCCAACTCTACTGCCCACTTCAAAATTCGCCCAGAAAAGTTTGCCCTCTCAAACAAAGCTTTTAGCGGAAAAGCTGTGAGGACAACTATGGTGTGGGCATGAAAGTAGTGTGTCAATTTCCTTGAGGACATCATTAAGGCTAATGCCAGCTTCTCTAGTAGCAAATACCTCGTTTTGGCTCCTAGTAATGTCTTGCTGACATAATAGATGGGCAGGTGTTGGATTCCTTCTGCACGAACCAACACTGCGCTAACTGCGTGCTAAGAGATTGCCAGGTATAAGAAGAGTTCTTCACCAGGTACTGGGGTGACAAGCAGTGGTGGGGAAGACATATATTCCTTTAAGCTTTCCAGAGCTTGGTCGCATTCTTCATCCCACTCAAACTTGGCCTTTAAAGCTTGGAAGAATGGTCGTAGTCTGTCCGACGACCTGCTTATGAACCGATTGAGCGCAGCTGCCATGCCGGTAAGATGCTGCACTTCTTTGACTGAGTTTGGTCTCTCCAACTCCTGGATTGCTTTGATCTGGGAGGGGTCTGCTTCTATACCCCGGTTGGTCACAAGGAAGCCCAAGAATTTGCCAGATCCTACTCCGAATGCACACTTGGACGCATTGAGGCGCAACTTGTGTTTCTTCAGGATCTGGAACATCTCGCCTAGGTCCTTAAGATGGTCATTCTCATCCTTGCTTTTGACCACCATGTCGTCGATGTAAGCTTCCATTGTTCTGCCTAACAATGGTTCAAACATCTTGGTGACCATCCGTTGGAATGTTGCCCCTGCGTTCTTTAGGCCAAAGGGCATGACCTTGTAGCAGTACAATCCTCTTGGTGTTGTAAAGGATGTGACCTCCTGGTCTGGTTCATGCATGGCGATTTGGTGGTAGCCTCTGTATGCATCCAGGAAGCTAAGTCGATTGTGTCCCGCCGTTAGGTCCACCAGTTGATCTATCTGGGGTAGAGGAAAGCTGTCTTTTGGGCATGCCTTGTTGACTGTTTTGTAGTCGACGCAGACTCGCCATTTGCCATTTTTCTTTGGCACTACGACTGTGTTGGAGATCCATCTTGGGTAGTGCACTTCTCTAATTGCTTCTGCTTCCAGTAGGTTGCCTCCTTCTTCTGCCACTATTTCGGCGTGGTGGAGTGCCGATCTGCGTGTGCGTTGAATGACTGGTCTGGCGGATGGGTGGACATTGAGTTGGTGACTGATGAAGTTTGGATCAATGCCTGGCATGTCGTAGGGCATCCAGGCAAACACTTCGATGTTAGAGGTCAAGAATTCCAAGACCTCTAATCTCTCAGCGCTGGACAACGATGAGCCAAGCAAGAAGAACTTATCCGGGTTCTTCTCATCTATTTTTACCTCCACCAAGTCCTCCACCGCTTTCTGATCAGCCTCTTTACCGACGTCCGTGAATAGTTCATTACTTTCCGGTTCTTCCACCGAATGAACGTATCCTTTGGCAGCGCGGCTGCCATTCATCGTGGCGAAACATTGCTTTGACATGATCTGATCTCCATAGACTTCTTCAATTATACCAGTGTCGTTGGGGAACCGCATTACTTGGTGGTAAGATGACGCCACCGATCGCATGGCATGCAGCCATGTTCTGCCCAGGATGATGTTGTAAGTGGAGGGGACTTTCAACACCCAGAATTCCACTTGTTTTGTCACGCTTCCTGCTCTGACAGGAAGAATTATCTTGCCGACGGGCCATTCTGGCATGGAGTTGAATCTAATTAGGGGAGACACGGCTGGCGCCAAGTCTTTGTCTTGTAGCTTCAACTATTTGAATGTTTCGTAGTACATGATCTCACATGAACTACCCTGGTCAATCAGAATCCGCTTGACGTCAAAATCCTTGACTCGGAGAGTGACGACCAAGTCATCATTGTGGGGGCAATATATTCGATCTAAGTCTTTGTCCGAAAAGGACATGACGTTTTTTGTCTCTGTCTTTCCCTTCTTAATGGCAGGTTGGGCACTTTTTTTGATTGATCCCTTGAGCTCGCATACACGCTCAGGTTCAAAGATTCCATGTATTACATTGATGATGCCT
This sequence comes from Camellia sinensis, assembly GCF_055761805.1. Taxonomy (NCBI): domain Eukaryota; kingdom Viridiplantae; phylum Streptophyta; class Magnoliopsida; order Ericales; family Theaceae; genus Camellia; species Camellia sinensis. The sequence goes on along the minus strand of NC_138970.1, from coordinate 177,304,880 downwards.
TGTGGTGGGGCGTCGATCGGCATCCCATTTGGGTTATTATGATCCTGGGGGGCTGGCTGTGTCCTCCTTCAATGTATTTGTCCAAGTGGCCTGCTGCCACCAGTTCTTCCAAGTGCTGTCTCAGTGGCTTGCAATTCTCAGTTCGGTGCCCCTTTTCTTTGTGGAAGGTGCACCGTGATCTGTCGTCATAGTCTTTCTGAGCTTCTCCCAGCTTGGCTGGCCACTTGACGAAAGGCTCATCTCTTATTTCGCTCAAAATCCGATATATCGGTTTCTTGAACACCGTGGTTATGGCAGTACGGATTCTCAACCATCTTTTATCAGGGTCTTCTCCGTTATCTCGTCTGCCACGTCCGTTTTTGCTCTGTCGATCTACTGTATTGACCTTTGCTGAGGTCTTCTTTTCTGGTACTGCGGTCGCACTAGATTTTGCTTTGGCTCGTGCGCCATCCTCTTCTACCCTGATGTGCTGATGCACTCTTTCCATCAGGGCTTCCATAGTGAGGGGTGGCGTCATGGTGATCGAGTCCCTCAGTCTGTTCCCAACTGGAAGGCCTCTTTTATACTGTGCAATGGCGAGATTGGTGGGGTAGTCCCCAATCTGATTGAATGTCTCCCAGTAGCGACTGTTGTAGGATCTTAGGGTCTCTTTATCACCCATGTCGATGGAGAGTAGCTGATCGATCTCCACCGGGGTTTTAGTGTTTGTTCGGAACCTTGTCACAAAGGTTTCTGCTAATTGTGCCCAAGAGGCTATGCTGCCTTCTGGGAGCTTCTCAAACCAAGTCAAGCCTAGGTCGCCAAGACTTGATGGGAAGAGTATGCACATTAAGGCCTCGTTTCGTCTATATACAGCCATGACTTGGCAGAAGTGGCTCAAGTGTGAGTACGGGCCCGTCTTCCCTTCATATGTGGTGAATTTCGGCTGAAGGAAGCTTGATGGTAGGGGCGCGTTTTCGATCGCTGGAACAAACGGTGAAGTCTGCAGTCTTGCTAATGCCTTGTCCGTCGGTTCATAGGCAGGGCGCGGTATTGGCATTCCCACCTCGACGCTTCCATGTGTCCAAGGAGCCAACCGCTGCAAGGCTGAAACTCTATGTGGATCCCTTGCCCTGGCATCCTCCTTGCATCGTGCTTTCTCTTCGAGCACGGTTCGTAAGTCGGATGATCTGGGTAATTCCGTCTGTTTAGATCTGGTTTGGTGCGAATGTGAGGGCCAATATGTGCTTCCTTCAGTGTATGACCTTTCAGATCTCGTCCTCTCAGACCTGGAGTGACGAGTTCTGGAAGACCAGGATTGAGTGTCGCCTGTCCTGAGGCTTCTGCTCTCTTCTTGTGAGGGTGTAGTATTCCTACTACGATTTTCTGAGTGGCGAGGGGGCGTCTTGTTTTTGCGCCCCTCTCCTGTCGCCACTTCTTTTTTCTTCATCTGGCGTTTCAAGGCCTCCATGTCCACCGCCATCTTTCTTATCAATTCATCTTGTTCTTTCACGCGGTCTTCCAGAGCTTGAGGGTCAATCCTCCGTCTTTGCCTGTCTGGACTTTGTGAATGAGAGCGATGTGGGCTGTTATTCCGCCTTCCCCTAGCATCCCTCCTGGAGGTATGTCGTTGGGGCTCCAAGTCCGCCATGGGAGGGACAGAAGGTAATCCTTCACGCCTTGCGCCCCCTTCTGGAGTTAGTCCGTCGACGGCGGGCTGCGGCAATTCTTTAATGTGTGCCATTGAATGAGAAAAGGAGAAGCTTAGTCAAGAGGTTTCGTTCTGTCTGTTTTTCCCATAGACGGCGCCAATTGTACGGGAAAGAAATATACTTCCTCGTATAATCCTGTTGACCAAGTCTGTGCTCCTCCGTACGATGTCGCCTTATCACCTGAAAACACAAACGTGAGCTAGCCGGCGGGTGTGTGCCGGAAACCTCTCCGATGCCTAAGTCAGCAAACTTGACAAATAGACAAAGCTTTGTGAATTCAGAAAGCAAAGTTGTGTGTTACCTCCACCAAGGTGATGTTTGTGAGCTTTTATAAGTTTCGAATGGCACAATCCTAGTAGGACTTTTATTCCTCCATGCAGAGTCCTCCTAGGATTCATACTCCTAAGGATAATGCTTATCCTTTTACACCTCCCCCCCCCCACTGCTTAAACCAAGTGGGATGGTTTTTACTTTGGCCGAACTACGATATGACCGAAATAAGCTTGGCTATGCAGAGCCACTGAGTAGGCCGAACTATTCTTAGTTCGGTTCTGCTTTTACTCCTCATCTCGGTTCTCTGCTCAACCCATAGCACAGTTGGACCAAACTTAACAAATCGCGACCGGTATTACTCCTAGGTCGGTCTAACTCAAAAATACCGCTAGACCGACCTATTCAAGATACATCACGACCGGACTAACTCTGAGACCGGCGTAGCTCCAACTTGCCCGGACTAAAGTAGCTTTACTATTCTTGAGCCGAAGTAACTTTGTCTTTCTTGGGCCGGAGTAACTATTTCTATTGGGCCGGAGTAATCATTACGGTCTTTTTACTCAGTCGTTCGTACTTTAGGCCACAAAGCCCAATTCACAGCTCGGCCCAATTTTTTCCAAAAATTACCCTCTCAATGGAGATGTAGAATGTAATCCTAGACTTGAAGGTTTTGAACTAGTAATGGGTAAAAGATGTAAATCCCAATCTTTCTCTATGATAGAAATCTGAGCTACCACTATATATATATATATATATATATATATATATTTATATCATAACTCTCTATTGCTCCAATCAATCACAATTTCTCACCATGAGTCTACAACAAACCACTCTCTAAACACAAATTAAACTCAACCCATCAATTTCACTTGGCAATACACCAATTTCTTTTAATGAAAACATGAACTAATGAAGAAATTGGGTTTTTCAATTTCTGGGTTTTTGGGTTTTGTTTCTAGGTTTTAATTGATTTTTTTTTTTCAGGTTATCGAATGAAAGCAAATCGGTGGAGTTGTCTTGCTTTAGAAAATTGATGTGTTGGTTTATCTCTTGATTCAAATTGATGTCCAAAATGTCAAAGTTTGTGTGTTTAGTTTATAGGTTCAAAAAATCCAACCAAACGAAAGACAAACAAAAATATGAGATTATTTTCTTTGTTTCAAAAATTTGAGATTCCAGTTATATTCATCAATTTTCACCAGTATCAAAACCAAAAGGGAAAAAGAAAGTAAACCCAAAATCAAAAACAGAAAATCAGTAGAATTTCTATAGTTAACTTTTCAAATAAGAATGTCCAAACTCAAAATTTGCCTCTTCTTGGGTGTTATTTTTGACGTGTCCATTGGCATATTGGTTTGAACCCATTTGATGATATTGATGAGGATGATGATGAGAGTCTTGTTTGATAGGGGCATTGGCAGAGATGATCGTATTGTATGTGAACAGAGATGATTGTATTATTTGAACCCATATCTCTCTTCCTTGTGCGAAGAAACCCTAGATTGAAATCTTAGTAACAACATTGTAATCAAAACGAAAATGTAAATGCGAGAAGATGAAGCCCTTTTTTTTCAGAGGCTTTGGCGGCTGTGACAGCGGCGACGGTAGCATGAGAGTTTTCCAATGAGGTAAGGAGGTGAAGGGTCTCGTTGGTGATGCCGGTGATTTCCCTTTCTCTTCCTTCCTTCTGCTTCTCTATCATCCTTGTGGTATCTCTCTGATTTGGGTCTCAAAGTTGGGAATGGAGTGTAAGAGAGGAGCTGGGGAAAGAAAAAAAAAAAAGAAAAAAAAGGAAGAGGTGCCAAAACGACGTTTTGGCACCACAACAGGAACCACTGCAGAGGATCTGGACTCGTTTGGTAAGTGGATTTTGGACTATTTTTTTGGTTAAATTTTATAAAAAGATAAAATAAATTAAAATAATTAATAAAATAAAATATCACATCAAATCTATAATTATTTTACTTTTTTTCTCACAAATATTATATTCAATTATAAAAAAATCAATCATCTTCTTAACTATAAAAATTTTAACCTACTAAAATAACTAAAACTAAAATAATTTATTAAAATAGCCTGCTTCCCAAACGAGGCCAATATCATGCACTTCACTACCAAAGTATTTGATGGAGTTTATTAGAGCATTTTTTAGCTTTTTATTTATTTTTCTTTTTTTGAAATATGTATCTAAATGTTTGGAACAACTTTTATTATGTCAAATGGGTTGTAAGAAAATAAGAACTCTGAGTATTGTCTGCCCCGTTTGGAAAGTTGGTTATTTTAGTAGACTATTTTAAATTTGTAATTATTTTATTAGGCCAAAATAGTTGTGTTTGGGAGTTAGATTTTTTTTATAATTAGATATAATGTTTGTGAGAGAAAAAATAAAATAATTATGAATTTAATGTGACATTTTATTTTATTAACCATTTTAATCTATTTTACTTTTTAATACCAAAAAACCAAAAAAGCTTCTTCCTAAACACCCCCATGATACCAACTCCAATTTACCAAAAAAAGTCTCACACAATCTCTAGACAAATTATGTTTAAAAATAAAAAATAAAAATCTCTAGACAAATTAACTTTCGACATACCCAAAATTTAAAAAAAAAAAATTAAAATTAAAATTAAAAAGTGTCACACAATCCCTACACAAATTACAATATTGCAGCTCAAGCCTTTATCCATGGCTTTCCAGGGAGGTAAGATTCCCTAACATTATTCTTTATCCCCCTACTCGAAATTAAAATCCAAAAAAATAAAATCAAATAAACAAAGAAGCTAAAAAAAGAAAAGGGATTAAAACACAATCCATCCTTCAAAGTTCCTTGCTGATACAAAAAAAGAAAAAAAAGAAAAGAAAAAAAAAGGAAGATAAATTATAAATACACCCTTTGAGATTTGATTAAAATAAGAATTGCCTCTGTAGTTTTAAAAATTACATTCCACCCATTGAGGTTTCTAATTTCATAACAAATCGTCCTTTTTATTAATAAATTATCAAGTCAATTAACAATTTTTAATAATGTTAAAAATATGTTTCAATTAATAATTTAGGTAATTTTATATTGTATAGGAGAGCAATTATAAATTTTATTTTTTTAGTTAACTTTGTTAAATAAATTTTTTTAATAAGAGGGTATTTGTTATTTTTCAAATTACAGGAGCAATTTGTATTTTAAGTAAATCTCAGAAAGTGTATTTGTAATTTACTCTTAACAAAATCCAAAAAAAGTACTTGAACTTAAAAATCTAAAATTTTATTTTCTTATACGACTATGCACCCTCTGTTTTAAAACAATTGTTTAATGAAATTTTCATCTTTAGTGGATTTTTTTAAAAATTTAATTTAATTTTTTAAAAAAATTAGGTACTTTTACATTAGAAGTACCTAAAATTTTAAAAAGAAAAATATCTTAAATCTACAAAAAAAAAAAAAGTCTACTAAAAATAAAAAATTCCAAGGCAAATTATATCGATAGTACTTCCATTTTGCCTCTTGTGTCAATTTTGATCATTAATCGTATCGATTTGGTCCAATTAATAATACCGATTAAGGTTTTTGAAAGAAAATAACTACTAAGTTGATTGAAATTAACTTACTTAATTGAAAAATTTTATAATTTCGTCTATAAAAGTATAACAAATGCTACTCGTGTTTGTATTTTCAATTAAAAAAAAAAACTAGCAATTATAGCAATTAGATAAATTGAGACAAAATCATAAATTTAAGGTTCAAATCGAGTAATTAAAATTGCAATTAACAAAATGACATAAGAGGTAAAATATAAGGACTACTAATGTAACCTATCCAAAATTCAATTTAATTGAAAAAGTTGAGAAATTAACTATTTTGGTCTTTAATCTCTTTTAAATTTGATTCATTTTTCTAAAAAAATTTAAACGACTAGTTTAAATTAAAGATTCTAAAAATTATAAAAAATATTAAGTTTGAAAAAAAAAATACTAAAGGCAAAAAAAACTCAAAAAATTAACTTAAAAGTTGAGGGCAAATGAAAATGTTGTTAAAAAAAGTGTGGTAGTAGTTAGAGGTGTGCGTAATGTGGTTCGAACGATTTGGAAGTAAAATTATAAATCAAATAACAGATTAACGGATTGGCAAATTTTGATTTAGGCAAGTTTTGGACAGATTTGTGAATTGAAAAATATTCTAACCAATTATCAAGTATTTGCATAACATATAATAGTAATTTGCATAATATTTTTCATATATATAATTACTAATTTATAACAACTTTCACATTTTAAATCTTTCTCATGCTCATTTTTATTTTGATATTAGAGGTTAAAATATATGTATTGATTATAATGGAGCAGAGTGATTTCAAAAACGAATTATAAAATTTAAAATTTAAAATTTAATATGCAGTTAACAGATAGAACGGTGTAAATTGATATAGATCGGTGCAGTTTTAATGGATTTGTCACACCCCAAACCCGCCCCTAAAAGTTTGGGCATGACCACTTCAGAAACGGACACTTAACCTGTTATATATAAATATATGGGGCCTGAACGGAAGCATTAAATATCAAAATTTGACAATAGAAGCAAACTCCATTGAGCTACTACTATCATGCCAGGATCACAAACTTTAAACAGACAAATAAAATCTAAAACATACACCTGAATATCGGATATATACGCACATATATACAAGCCCAGCTCTATAATTGGGCATACACCAAAAACGTTTCGGAAGAAAGTATTATACACATTTCAACCTTGGGCCAACAACTAAAGTGCAAAACCAAAGTTCGTCAAAACTTCATGAAAATAAGAGCCGCTTCTCTTAGGCTTGGACATGGAAAGGTTGACCAAAAAGGACAAGCGTCATGGTTTAGGACTGACCACTTGGTTGGTTACCTACAGAAACAGACATAACATAGGGTGAGCCAAGCTCAGTGAATAGTATGATACATAAATGCACAATTTAAACATAATACATAACAATGCATAAATAAATGCGAAGATCATGTAGTTAATCTGTTCCTGTTTTCATTTTAAATGGCCTTAGGCCCCAATCATGAGTCATAATGGTTTTAAGCCCTTGAACACATTAACATTAAGCTTTTAAACATAATGGCATATAGCCCTTGAACATATGGCATGGAGCCCTTAAACATGGTGGCATATAGCCCTTGTACATATGGCATGAAGCCCTTGTCAGAATGTGTAACAACCCTCATACTGTTTACTGATTAAGGACTGATTGATTACCGATAATCACCGATTACTGCTAAACGGAACTGATAACTGACTGATAATCGAACTGAATGAAATACTGAACTGACTGACTGAATTGACTGAGTATATGTTAGTTAATTGCATTCTATCTGTTTGATTGTCTGATTATCTATTCATGTTTATATGTTTAAACTGCTAATTGAAGGCCTTATCGGCGGCCGAATTAGAAACCGATTGATGTTCCGTGACCCTCATAATTAATGTGATTTTATGGTATATTTATCTGAAAACTGATTAGGTATGATTAAATTAGATTAAATTAAGCTAATTAAAGAGTTGGACTTAATTACCATTTTGCCACTTAAGTGGCCCACTACTTGGATCATCTTTGATTCTCATTATGCTCACACATACACATTTCCTCAGCCATTTCCCCTCTCATTGCCGACCATAGAGAGAGTTAGGGAGGGAGAGAAGTGTTCTTGTTGATTTAGCTTGTGAATCTTGAAGAATTGAAGTGTATTTGCATATTTGAGCTCCCTCACTCCTAATTCTACAAGACTAAGGTAGGACATCCATCTTCTTGTTGCTGTTCTTGAGTTCATTCTTGCATGATTCATGTTAATTTGTAGAGCTAAGTCATGATTTGGTTCATTAGTGATGGATTGAAGATCATTTCTTGCATGCATATTGGTATTGTTGCATTTTGAGGTTGATTACATGGACATTAGTGCATGCATGCTCATATTGTTGTTATAGACCATGTTTCCAACTGGTTTGAAAAGAAATGAGCTCATTTGATCAAGCTTTGGAGCTTTAATTTGGTTTAAAACTCATGCATGACATGTTTGAATGTTGTTCTTGAAAATGGGTTTGAATGTGGTTTTAATTGACTCACCTTTGGGGCTTGAATTCATAAATTGAGCTTTGAAACTTGTTATACATTGAATTTAATGATGTTTTCCAGAATTTGGGCCCAAGAGGTCGAGTTTGGAGTGGTAGAATGCTTGGTTTGAGCTTGGGAGGCAGATCTGGAAATTCCAAATTTGGCTTCCTTGCTCGAGCGAAGGATTCCCCGCTCGAGCGAGCACCTTTGTCCAGGACTCCGCTCGAGCGACCATCGAGCGACGATCGCGCGTAAAATTTCAGCATCCAGTACTTTTACTGTTTTGCAGACCGCTCGAGCGAAGGATTCCTCGCTCGAGCGAAGCCTTTGATTTTGGACTTACGCTCGAGCGTAGAAAGTCTCGCTCGAGCGAGGCTCCTATTTTCAGCAAACTTTGCGAAATATTTTCTAAGTGTATTTTTGCATCCTCATCCCATCCTAGGCATTCTTAGGCCTAGTTTAGGGCATCTTGATGAGGATATCATTGTAGAACACACCAAGGCAAATTAGGGATTAAGTTATGAGATTTCCCAACTGTGTAGCTTAGTGTGTTCAACCTGTGAACTGTGTAGGGTTGGCAACTGGGGAGACACGCTCTAGCATACTGTAGCCCAGAACTCTGTGAGTAACAATTGTGTAAAGATATGTTCAACTGATTATCTTTTGAATACTGAACTGAACTGTTTACTGAACTGGTATTATTTACTGAATGAATGTATGTCCTTTATTTCTGAACTGTACTGTGGCATCCTTAGTACCTACGGTTTACTGTTACTGTTACTGTTACAGAGATCTCTGTTGGTTCCCTCGTGGAACCACTACTGTTTACTGACTGATGGCCATCATTACTGTTCGGTCTTTCAAGACCTACTGTTACTGTTATGCTAATGGATGTACCACATATGACTGTTTACTGTACTGAACGACTGAAATACTGATTGAATTGAACTGTTTTCATTACTGTAAGGACATTCATTCTAAACCTTTTTACGCTTTATGTTATTCACTGGGCTTTAGCTCACTGCTCATATATATATGTAGGTGTACAGGCACCAGATCGGAGCTAGGAGCTTCAGGGTAACTCCAGTTTTGTCAAGCCAGCCTTTGTGCCTCACTGCGAGGTTCCGAGTTGCCATGCTATGGCTTGGGGGTGTTTTGGTTGTTTCCCCCGCCTGTCTTCTGTACTGTCTAACTGTTCTGTATAGACTGACTGTTTACTGTACTGTTATACAGGGATTAGGTCCCTGTTCTGTGTGACTGTAAATTTTGTATAAACCGTACTGTTTTGTACAGACGGAATGTTTTCTGTACTGTTATGTAGGGTTGAGTCCCTAGTTTGAATGGATGTCAATATTGTACATACTGTTCTGTACTGTTTATGTATGAATGCATGAAAAATCTTTTTGGCATACAGACTGTCACAGCTCAATGGACACTATTTATTTACTGTATTGGCTTCCGCCAGGCCCTGTACTCTGATTTACTGTGTTACTGTTCTGCAGGCCTTCGGTAATCTCGGATTACTGGCCGGTTACGGTGCTAAACCCATAGGGCCGGGTTTGGGTCGTGACAGAGTGGTATCAGAGCGATACTTAACCACGAGTTATACCGCACACACGTGTCCAAATGAGCTATAGGGTGTCCTAGAAAGTGATTAGGGCATCTCATGAGCATGTTAAGTGTGTGATTACGTTATGACTGAATATCTGCTAATGTGTTAAACTGGTAAGCAAATGACTGCTTATGTTTAAAACTGTTATAACTGCTTATAGTGAAATGGACAATGCAAATGAACCTGAATCCTCGTCTACCGAGGCAAGAATGGAAAGAATGGAAAGAATGATAGAACTGATAACTGCTAGACTTGAACAACAACAGAACCAACCGCCCCCACCTCCTCCTCCTCCGGTACAGCCGGAACCTAATGCGAATGTGGATGATGGGGATATTATTGCTCTCACCCATAAATTCAGCAAGATGAAACCGCCATCCTTTTAGGGAGGCCTTGAACCGTTAAAAGCTGAAGCTTGGGTTCTGGAAACAGAAAAATTGTTCGAAGTGTTTCCGTGCTCAGAAGCGAACAAAGTATTGTTAGCTACCTTCACCCTGCAAGAAGAGGCTAGAAGGTGGTGGATGTTAATCCGTGATACAAATACTGTTATGACTTGGGCTCAGTTCAAGGAGTCCTTCTTTGAAAAGTACTTCCCACAGTGTGTCAGGGATAGGAAAGTAACTGAGTTTGAACAACTGAAGCAGGGCACAATGTCCGTTGCAGAATATGAAACAAAATTCACTGAACTTGCCCGTTATGCACCGCATATGGTGGATACTAAATATAAGAAGGCCAGGAAATTTGAAGGTGGCCTTAATGTTGCGATCCTTGATCGAATAAATGTCTTGAAACTACCGACTTTTGTGGGTGTTCTCGACCGGGCATTGATGGCCGAGTCGAACATTGTAGCGGTGAAGCAATCTGAAACACCAATAACCGAATGGCATGGTAAAAGGCAGGGTTTCAAATTCAAGAAAGGCAAGCACAACCCAGCCAACAAGAAACAGAATACGGGGACAACAACTAGCCCCAGTCAAGGGAGTGGATTCATACCACCCTGTCCTGAGTGTGGCAAGAAGCACAAGGGAGTCTGTTACAGAATATCTGGAGCCTGTTACAGGTGTGGCAAGGTGGGCCACATGGTTAAAGACTGCCCCTCTGCTCCACAAGCCAGTGGTAAAGCTGCACCAAGCGCAGCAGCATCAAACGCTCCACCAAAACCGAACCCCAGAGCTACCGGGAAAGAGCCTATGAGGCAAGGCCGAGTGTTCGCACTAGTGCCGGGAGACGTGCAAAACACTGAGACCGTTGTGTCAGGTATCCTCTCTATCTGTATGCAAAATGCATATGTATTGATTGATTCGGGGTCTACGCATTCTTATGTATCGCATGCTTTCTCACGGAAATTGAATAGACCCTTAGAACCTATGAACTATCTGCTAGCCGTATCATCACCCGTAGGGGGATCCATGACATGTGCTTATATGTACCCCGCATGTGAAATCATTGTTGGAGATATGCATCTGTTTATTGATTTACTGCCATTGAACATTGATCATTTTGACGTAATATTGGGGATGGATTGGTTACAAAAATATTATGCCACTATTGACTGTGTGACCAAGCAAGTTGTTTTCCGTCCACCTGGTTTACCTGAATTTGTGTTTAATGGGAGTGGAGTAGTACCTCCTCCGTATTTGATTTCGTCTGTGAAAGCTGTTAAATTAATTAGAAAGGGGTGTAAAGGATATCTGTGTTCTGTACTGACTGTGTCTACTGATGATAGCGTTAAAACTGATGTGAATTGCATTCCTATAGTCAGAGAATTTCCAGATGTTTTCCCAGATAATCTTCCAGGAGATTTGACTGACAGGGAGATTGAATTTACCGTTGATGTGATTCCCGGAACACAACCAGTTTCTAAAGCCCCCTACCGAATGGCTCCAACTGAACTGAAAGAACTGAAAGTGCAACTGCAAGAATTGTTAGACAAAAAGTTCATCAGACCTAGCACTTCGCCATGGGGTGCCCCTGTTTTGTTTGTCAAGAAGAAAGATGGCTCACTGAGACTGTGCATCGACTACCGTGAACTGAATAAGGTAACTGTAAAGAACAAATACCCATTGCCACGCATCGATGATTTATTTGATCAGTTACAGGGTGCACAAGTGTTTTCTAAGATTGATCTCAGATCGGGGTATCATCAACTGAAGGTTAAACCGGAAGACATTGATAAAACTGCTTTTAGAACGAGGTATGGACATTACGAATTTTTGGTTATGCCTTTTGGAGTCACGAATGCCCCTGCTGCTTTTATGGACCTCATGAACAGAATTTTTAAACCATACCTTGATGACTTTATTGTTGTGTTTATCGATGACATATTGATTTACTCCAAAAGTATAGAACAGCATGAACATCATCTGAGACTTGCCCTACAAACCTTAAGAGAACAGAAACTGTATGCTAAACTGTCTAAATGTGAATTTTGGCTTGACCATGTTATGTTTTTGGGGCATGTTGTTAGCAAAGATGGAATTTCTGTTGATCCGCAGAAAATTGAAGCTGTAGTGAACTGGCCTAGACCAACAAATGTGACTGAAGTCCGAAGCTTTTTGGGATTGGCTGGATATTACAGAAGATTTGTCAAAGATTTCTCCAAAATTGCTCTACCATTGACTCAGTTAACTCAGAAGGGGACATCATTTGACTGGACTGACCAAAGGGAATCTGCCTTCCAGGAGTTGAAAACTCGATTAGTGACTGCACCAGTTCTTACCCTACCTTCAGGTACGGATGGTTATACTGTATTTAGTGATGCTTCTCATAAGGGTCTGGGGTGTGTTTTAATGCAGAATGGGAGAGTTATTGCTTATGCTTCCCGACAACTGAGACCGCACGAAAAGAACTACCCGACCCATGATCTGGAACTTGCTGCAGTAGTATTTGCACTGAAAATCTGGCGTCACTATCTGTACGGGGTGACATGTGAAGTATACACCGACCATAAGAGTTTAAAGTATTTCTTCACACAGAAAGAACTGAACATGAGACAGCGGAGATGACTAGAACTGATTAAAGACTATGACCTACAGATATTGTACCATCCGGGAAAAGCCAATACCGTTGCCGATGCATTGAGCCGGAAATCGATTGGAAACTTAGCCTGTTTGCTTACAGGGCAGAAAGAGTTGCTTTGTGACCTTGAAAAATCTGAAATAGAAATTGTTTTGAGAGAACAAGGTGGAACTTTAGCTGCTATTTCTGCTCAACCGGCACTGATTGAAGAGATTAAAGAGAAACAGCAACTGGATGACTTCTTGAAGAAGATCATCGAAGAAAGAGAATCTAAACCGAGACCGGGATTCAAATTCGAGAACAATGTACTGAAATTTCAAGAAAGACTGTGTGTACCGAATGATACTGAACTGAAAAGAAGAGTTCTGCAAGAAGGCCACAATTCGAAACTGTCTATCCATCCGGGGAATACGAAAATGTACCAAGATCTAAAACAGAATCTCTGGTGGCCGGGAATGAAGAAAGAGATTGCCGACTTTGTGTCCAAATGTCTTCATTGCCAACAGGTCAAAGCTGAACATCAACGACCTGCCGGATTATTGCAACCCTTACCCATACCAGAGTGGAAATGGGAGCATATCACGATGGATTTTATCGTTGGATTACCTCGCTCCAGAAAAGGTATGGATTCAATTTGGGTTATTGTTGATAGACTAACCAAATCTGCTCACTTCTTACCTGTCAAGACAATCTATAATGCGGACAAATTGGCTGTTATCTATATTGATGAAATTGTAAGACTGCATGGAGTGCCTGTGTCTATTGTTTCTGACAGGGATTCGAAGTTTACATCGCGGTTTTGGCAAAGCCTACAAACTGCACTGGGTACTGAACTGAGACTGAGTAGTGCCTATCATCCTCAGACAGACGGCCAATCAGAAAGGACCATCCAAACTCTGGAGGATTTATTGAGAATGTGTGTCCTTGATTATCAGGGAAACTGGGAAAGTCACTTGCCCTTAGCTGAATTCGCCTACAACAACAGCTACCATTCGAGTATTGGTATGGCGCCTTTTGAGGCATTGTATGGCAGAAAATGTAGATCTCCAATTTGCTGGGCAGAAGTTGGAGATGGGCCTTTGCTTGGGCCCGAGATTGTGTATGAAACAACTGAAAAAGTGAAACTGATACAGCAAAGACTGAAAACTGCACAGAGTAGACAGAAAAGTTATGCAGATGTCAGAAGACGGGACAGAGAGTATGAAGTGGGTGATCACATTTTTGTGAAAGTGACACCAATGAAAGGCCAGACTCGTTTCGGAGTCAAAGGCAAGCTAGCACCGAGATACGTCGGACCATACGAGATTATTGAGAAAATCAATCCGGTGGCGTATCAAGTTGCGCTTCCTCCTGAAATGGAGCACATGCATAACGTCTTCCACATCTCTATGTTGAGAGACTATCTCCGGGATCCCTTCCATATAATAGAGCCTACCCACGTAGTGTTGAGTGATGACTACACTTACGAGGAACGGCCTATACAGATTGTAAACAGACGAATCAAGAAACTGAGGAACAAAGAGATCCCGTTAGTGAAAGTTGACTGGCAGAACCATGGTGGCGTGTATGCCACTTGGGAAAGGGAAGATGACATGGCTAAACGATATCCCGAACTGTTTCCACTGAATCCTGTTTTCTTCCAGAATGAAGGTAACTCGAGTTTAGAGGACTAAACTCTTTATAAGGAGGGGAGACTGTAACAACCCTCATACTGTTTACTGATTAAGGACTGATTGATTACCGATAATCACCGATTACTGCTAAACGGAACTGATAACTGACTGATAATCGAACTGAATGAAATACTGAACTGACTGACTGAATTGACTGAGTATATGTTAGTTAATTGCATTCTATCTGTTTGATTGTCTGATTATCTGTTCATGTTTATATGTTTAAACTGCTAATTGAAGGCCTTATCGGCGGCCGAATTAGAAACCGATTGATGTTCCGTGACCCTCATAATTAATGTGATTTTATGGTATATTTATCTGAAAACTGATTAGGTATGATTAAATTAGATTAAATTAAGCTAATTAAAGAGTTGGACTTAATTACCATTTTGCCACTTAAGTGGCCCACTACTTGGATCATCTTTGATTCTTATTATGCTCACACATACACATTTCCTCAGCCATTTCCCCTCTCATTGCCGACCATAGAGAGAGTTAGGGAGGGAGAGAAGTGTTCTTGTTGATTTAGCTTGTGAATCTTGAAGAATTGAAGTGTATTTGCATATTTGAGCTCCCTCACTCCTAATTCTACAAGACTAAGGTAGGACATCCATCTTCTTGTTGCTGTTCTTGAGTTCATTCTTGCATGATTCATGTTAATTTGTAGAGCTAAGTCATGATTTGGTTCATTAGTGATGGATTGAAGATCATTTCTTGCATGCATATTGGTATTGTTGCATTTTGAGGTTGATTACATGGACATTAGTGCATGCATGCTCATATTGTTGTTATAGACCATGTTTCCAACTGGTTTGAAAAGAAATGAGCTCATTTGATCAAGCTTTGGAGCTTTAATTTGGTTTAAAACTCATGCATGACATGTTTGAATGTTGTTCTTGAAAATGGGTTTGAATGTGGTTTTAATTGACTCACCTTTGGGGCTTGAATTCATAAATTGAGCTTTGAAACTTGTTATACATTGAATTTAATGATGTTTTCCAGAATTTGGGCCCAAGAGGTCGAGTTTGGAGTGGTAGAATGCTTGGTTTGAGCTTGGGAGGCAGATCTGGAAATTCCAGATTTGGCTTCCTCGCTCGAGCGAAGGATTCCCCGCTCGAGCGAGCACCTTTGTCCAGGACTCCGCTCGAGCGACCATCGAGCGAAGATCGCGCGTAAAATTTCAGCATCCAGTACTTTTACTGTTTTGCAGACCGCTCGAGCGAAGGATTCCTCGCTCGAGCGAAGCCTTTGATTTTGGACTTACGCTCGAGCGTAGAAAGTCTCGCTCGAGCGAGGCTCCTATTTTCAGCAAACTTTGCGAAATATTTTCTAAGTGTATTTTTGCATCCTTATCCCATCCTAGGCATTCTTAGGCCTAGTTTAGGGCATCTTGATGAGGATATCATTGTAGAACACACCAAGGCAAATTAGGGATTAAGTTATGAGATTTCCCAACTGTGTAGCTTAGTGTGTTCAACCTGTGAACTGTGTAGGGTTGGCAACTGGGGAGACACGCTCTAGCATACTGTAGCCCAGAACTCTGTGAGTAACAATTGTGTAAAGATATGTTCAATTGATTATCTTTTGAATACTGAACTGAACTGTTTACTGAACTGGTATTATTTACTGAATGAATGTATGTCCTTTATTTCTGAACTGTACTGTGGCATCCTTAGTACCTACGGTTTACTGTTACTGTTACTGTTACAGAGATCTCTGTTGGTTCCCTCGTGGAACCACTACTGTTTACTGACTGATGGCCATCATTACTGTTCGGTCTTTCAAGACCTACTGTTACTGTTATGCTAATGGATGTACCACATATGACTGTTTACTGTACTGAACGACTGAAATACTGATTGAATTGAACTGTTTTCATTACTGTAAGGACATTCATTCTAAACCTCTTTACGCTTTATGTTATTCACTGGGCTTTAGCTCACTGCTCATATATATATGTAGGTGTACAGGCACCAGATCGGAGCTAGGAGCGTCAGGGTAACTCCAGTTTTGTCAAGCCAGCCTTTGTGCCTCACTGCGAGGTTCCGAGTTGCCATGCTATGGCTTGGGGGTGTTTTGGTTGTTTCCCCCGCCTGTCTTCTGTACTGTCTAACTGTTCTGTATAGACTGACTGTTTACTGTACTATTATACAGGGATTAGGTCCCTGTTCTGTGTGACTGTAAATTTTGTATAAACCGTACTGTTTTGTACAGACGGAATGTTTTCTGTACTGTTATGTAGGGTTGAGTCCCTAGTTTGAATGGATGTCAATATTGTACATACTGTTTTGTACTGTTTATGTATGAATGCATGAAAAATCTTTTTGGCATACAGACTGTCACAGCTCAATGGACACTATTTATTTACTGTATTGGCTTCCGCCAGGCCCTGTACTCTGATTTACTGTATTACTGTTCTGCAGGCCTTCGGTAATCTCGGATTACTGGCCGGTTACGGTGCTAAACCCATAGGGCCGGGTTTGGGTCGTGACAGAATGGCATTACAGCCCTTGAACATATAGATATATGAACTCAAGAGGTGTCTCACACGGATTCTAGAGGTGACTCACATCGTAGCACTTAGTTCCGTGTAGCACTTTGCTTCATTTCATAACAACTTATACAGATGGCCATGAGCCTCATAATTTTCACATATGTATGGACTTAAGAGGTGTCTCACATGGATTCTAGCGGTAGCTCACAACGTAGCATTTAGTTCCAAGTAGCACTTTGTTCCATACCAATAATTAGCAGGTCTTACAGACCAAACCATACATAAATGTCATACCATAAACGGAAATAAATTCATACATATGCATTATGCTTGAATCATTAACAGAAATCAGAATTCATACTTACTTATACTTAGCCTTTTAATAGCGCTGGCAAATCAATAAAAAGCATTCTTGTTAGTTCCATAAAGAAATTTCTCAACATTGTGAACTTATAGTACACTTGAACTTGTACATATATAAGCATGTAACGTAGCTTGTAACATACTTACGCTTGTATCGTACTTAAACTTGTAACATACTTAAGCTTGTAACGCACTTAAACTTGTGACATACTTGAACTTATAACATGCGTATACTTGTAATATACTTGAATTTATAACATACATGGACTTATAACATACTTGGACTTGTAACATACATGAACTTATAACATACTTAAACTTGAAAACTTGTAACACATTTAAACTTGTATATACTTGTACTTGTAACCTTACTTAAACTTGTACATATTGGAACTTGTCACACATATATAAACTTGTAACATTCTTGACTTAGAGCATACGTAAACTTATAACAGACTTAAACTTAGAACATACGTAAACTTGTAACTTAATTATTTAAACCACAGTATTATTACCCCTGGGTAAGGGCCTTGTGCTAGAGATGATGTGAATACTTCTACATATATGAATAATCATTAAGTTAATAGAAAACAGAGCTTTTCTTGTTATATCATGTCATTATCATGCACTTAACAAAATAGAATGATTCATATCCTTATGTGGGTTGCATACTAATGGTAAACCTTTACATTCCTATCATAGATTCTAAACGTTCTTGGGTCCCTTCGTAACATAATCTTAAATTCACACAACATCATTCTTCAAGGACGAACATAAGTTCCATTTATTCTTTAAGAAATAACATACTATACTGATAAATAACAAAGGCTAATATTCGTCATTAACGGAATATAAGGATTCCAAAATCACACCGACGTACGCAAATCTTTCAGCGTTCATATAAGTTCACATTGCTTCCCAATTGTCATAAATGTTTGAATAATACTTCCAAAGAACAGAGCATTAGTGACAATAATTGTCAATAGTATATAAAATGTACATTCTTGTACTACTACTCACAGTGCTACAACGGAGTGCTTGCCCCTCCTGGAGTGTGCCCTGTACACACACATAACTTAGTCATTAGTTCTTTTGCTTTCTTAATTCCTTTCCTGCTGTAGTTTACTTCGAATGAATTTACAGGCATCTTAGGGACATTAAACACAAATTCTAAAAATACCAGAGGGTTAAACACGTAAAACCGAGCAAACAAATTTTTGCAGCATGGGTCGCACGTGCGGCTGTGAGCCCCGCACGTGCGGCAGGCCTTCCGCACGTGCGGCAGTGATCCCCGCACGTGCGGCGATTCCAGCAGTGTAGTCCGAAATTTTCCCAAACAAAACCCCATTTTTGTAAGCTTGCATAAGGCTCCAAATAGGCCTTTTAATTGATAAAGTGTGGTTCAAAAACATGTAAATAAAGACTATAAACATGTATTAATCCAAACATAAACTAAATCCTTAATCTAACATTACCAATACATGACTTCAAACTTGAGTATCACAAGATAACATGCTTAGAAGCTTAATCAAATCACAACCTTTCAAAATTCCATCCTTGGATTCAAATTCCTCACATAGCACACTTAAATTAGGTTGTAAAACAACCAAATGATGAGAACACCCTCTTCAATCAAACATAAATCATGAACAATTGTCCATTACAACCCTAGATCATCAAACATAAATCATAAACAACTCTTCTTCACAATTGAAAGGATAATTCTCATATATACAAAATTTAACATACCTTAAGTTTGATCTCCTAATTTAACCTCAATTTCCTTCCTTGTTGAACCTTGTCTTTGTTCTCCTTTCCCCTTCTTTTCAACCCTTATTCTCTCCAAAAGATGCCGGCTCAAGAGATTTGGGTGTATATATTTACAAATAATGACATATAAGACAAAACTTAATCGTTTAATCATTCCAAAATTGAAATTTCGTAAACATGCTTAATATTACTTAAAAATTATGCTGATCACAGATATATAATCAATTTCAGATAATTAAGCCGTTAAGGCTTCCAATTTCTGCTTCAAACATTCTACATGTAACAGATACTTTTCTTGTTCAACAGATAGACATCTTTAAACATGAGATTTACTTACTTAACCGTAATTCCACATGGAATTTCACAATAAGCATATAAATATACAGAATAAGGGAACTGAAAGTATACCAGAATCATAGACGAGGGTCGGGTTATTACAGGATTGAGCGATAGTTTGGAAGGGAATGGCTCCCCTCTATATTATTAGTCTTCATACACCAATGTACTTCATTTTTTGAGCTCAATTTTAGATTCACAATGATAATTTAAACTGTACATCTCATATTCCCAATAATTTAGACGAGTTATGCAAAAAATCAATTTCACTAGACGAGTTATGATAATTGTGAGTTTAAACTAAAACATTTCATTTGATAAAACAAAAAGTTTTTGTTCATGTATTAATTGATATTTGATGAAGTTAATTTTTTATATAGATGGTTTTCATTGTGAGATTTACTACATAAACAGTTTAAATTATCATCGTTAACCTAGAATTGAGCTTAAAAAATATAAAATATGAAAGAATATAGAGGATAATAGTATGAAGAGTAGTCAATCCTATTTTACAAAGCCTAGTAGTAGCATAGCATGACTTTTTCACAAAAATATAAAGATAAAGAGCCGTGCTAGGGAGCTCGAATTTGGAGCCCCCGAATCCCCCAAATCAACCAAAAATCAAGAGAAAAAGAAGAAGAATGAAGAAGAGAAGGAAGAAGAAGAAGAAGGACTGGAGGGGGCAATATCAACCGGGCGGAGGCGGAGGCAAAGGCCGAGGTGGAGGCAGGGCGGAGACGATCGACCGACGAACTGCTACGAGCGACGAGCTGCGATTTGCTATCGACATCCACCGTCGTTCGCACCGCCATCACCACACCCACCATTGCACCCACCGTCTCTCTCTCTCTATTTCCCTTCTGTAGACACCCCGTTTTTGACCGACCTTAAGACTCAGACGTCACTGATTGAGCGATTGGTGATGTTGTGTAATGTGCTCGTTCAGAAGTTTCAGAGTTGCGGCCGTGAGCCCTGCCTCCGGACTTCCGAACCCTCTTCTGTGCCTTGTCTCGGTTTGCGAACCAGACTCGGTTTTCTCGGTTTCTTTTCCTGAGGGGAGGGAGAGGTCTAGTAGACCATCTCTCAATGTCCGTAGGCTACATTTGGTGGCCGTAGGCCATTTTGCCCTTTTCGGAGCCCGGTTTCCGGTTTTCTGGGACCGTCAGGTCGTGTGCCTCGGTTCGGGACCGCCTAACCATCTCCGTTTGCTCTGATTTTTGGCATACTTCCTATTTGCTCCCTTTTGAGGGACACTGGGGTCCCGGAAACCCACTTCATGGTCGAATGCCACTTTCGGTGCTTAACAGCCCATTTTCGGGACCTCGAACTGCGTGTTTTGGCCCCGGAACATTCGTTTTGCAATGGTTTTCGTTCATTTTTGGCAGGTACCTCTGTTTTATCACAGGGAAGGTCACTGAAGGGTGGGAGGCCAGCAATTGTTGCAGCAACCAGTTATCTCTCCTCCGGAGCCTCCCGGCGCCCGTTTTCCCAACTTCCGGGCTAATGTTGAACACCTTGGAGTTAGTGTTGCCAACTTTCGACCACATATCTGTGATCTACACACTTGGGAGGACCCTAAAAGTTCATGGCCGGCCACTATTTTTGATCAATCGGCCACTTCTCCTAACCGAGACCTTTTCTTGAGGGAGCTTGACCTTTTTGGACCTTTTTTTTAGCTTCTCCAAGAAGCTTGACCTCTTTTAGCTTCTCCAAGAAGCTTGACCCATTTTTTTAGCTTCTCCAAGAAGCTTGACCTTTTTGTTTAGCTTCTCCAAGAAGCTTGAACCTTTTGACCCTTTTTTAAAAACTTCTCCAAGAAGCTTGACCCTTTTGAACCTTTTTGTTTAGCTTCTCCAAGAATCTTGAACCTTTTGACCATTTTGGCTAGCTTCTCCAAGAAGCTTGAACCTCTTGACCCTTTTTGCCTAGCTTCTCCAAGAAGCTTGGCCCTTTTGCTCCAAGCTTCTAAGAGAAGCTTGGCCCTTTTGGTCAAAGCTTCCAAGAGAAGCTTTGCCCCTTTGGTTTCTCTATATAAAGAGAACCTCTCCTCCCCTTTAGGAGGTTAGAAAATTGGTTCTTCAAGCCTCAAGAGACAAATCCTCCTCCATCTCTCTTATTTTCCTAAAAAAGCTTCAAGTCCTACACCACCATTTACACTACAACACCAAGCTCTACCACCACCACTCCATTCCAAGAGCAAGGAGAGGAATTCCAGCAGCTAAGAGACAACAAATTTGGCCCAAGAAGCAACAAAAGAATTGGTCTTCAAGGGTAAGTTGCAATTTCCCCTTTTTGGCCCTTTTCTTGGATCTTTTGCAAGTCATCCATGCTTTTTTCTTTGAGCTCCGGCCATAACTGAAAGTGGCCTTATTTTGAGCTCATTTTCATGTCTCATTAAGGGCTCAACCCTGTTTGAGCCCTCCATATGCCACTTGCTTCAATACCCTTCGTAAATACCGTTTTCTTGCATGTTTTGTTAGCCCACCATGCTTTTGTTTTTGGTCGATTTACAGGCCTATAGATAGTCTTATTTTGACCTTCTTAACATGTTTCATTAAGGGTCTTTGGCCATTTGTGGAATATTTTGCATACCTCATGTTATAGCCTCTTTTGAGCCTTATTTTGCATTGCATTTCTAGCATGTTTTTATACTGTTTTGGCCATTTTACAGTTCTGGAAATATACTTATTTTTGGTCCCTCTTCAATGTTGTAGAAGGGAATTTTTCAGTTTGAGCATTGTATATACCACTTGCCTCTTTGGCCACCTTTTGGTCCGTTTTCTTGCATAAAAGCTTAGCCTTATCTATATTTGTTTTTGAGGATTTTACAGTTCTGTAAATGTGCATATTTTTGGCCCCTCTTCAATATTGTAGAAGGGCCTGAACCTGTTCGAGGACAGTAGCTATGAGTTGCTTCTTAATCTCATGTTTATTCCCCATTTTTGCATGCTTGTTTTGCCCTGTTTTTGTCCACTGTTTGGCCATGCTATAAACTGGAAAAGTGCTTATCTTGGGGCTGCCTTGCTTCTGTCTTTTCATTCCATGTCCATATTGTGCATGTTTGGCATAGCTGTAGGCCATTTCGGGTGCCATAATCGCATTTCGGGACAATTCCATGCATTTCATGTCATTTCGCCTCATTTCGGAACTGTTTTCCCCCATATTTTACTGCTGAAAATCCATTACCATGTTTGCATATCATTTCCCATGCCATAATTTGCATTTTTGCATTGCCTCGGTTTGCGTGCCCGTGTGCACGCATTTCGAGGCACCTCATTTTTATCCGCCGGCATCCTATATGAGTGTGGCTGAGGCTCACTCATGTTGGTGTAAGCCCATTTGTCATTTCCATGTCATTTGCATTGCGTATGCCATTGCCTCGGTTTGCGTGCCCGTGTGCACGCATTTCGAAGCACTTCATTTTCATCAACCGGCATCTCATGTGAGTGCGGCTGAGGCTCTCTCATGTTAGTATAAGTCCATTTGTCATTTTCCATATCATTTGCATTGCATATGCATCGCCTCGGTTTGCGTGCCCGTGTGCACGCATTTCGAGGCACCTCATTTTCTGCCATCGGCATCTTATGTGAGTGCGGCTGAGGCTCTCTCATGTTAGTATAAGTCCATATTGCATTCTGTATGTCATTTGCATCGCATTCTGCCATCGCTTCGGTTTGCGTGCCCGTGTGCACGCATTTCGAGGCACCTCATTTTTATCCGACGGCATCCTATGTGAGTGTGGCTGAGGCTCACTCATGTTGGTATAAGCCCATATCATGTTTCTATGTCATTTCATCACATTCTGCCATCGCCTCGGTTTGCGTGCCCGTATGCACGCATTTCGAGGCACTCCATTTTTATCCGACGGCATCCTATGTGAGTGTGGCTGAGGCTCACTCATGTTGGTATAAGCCCATATCATGTTTTCATGTCATTTCATCGCATTTTGTCATTGCCTCGGTTTGCGTGCCCGTGTGCACGTATTTCGAGGCATCTCATTTTCATAGCATTCTATCGTCGCCTCGGTTTGTGTGCCCGTGTGCATGTATTTCGAGGCACCTCATTTTTATGCCATATCATCGCCTCGGTTTGCGTGCCCGCGTGCACGTATTTCGAGACGCATATCGGCGCCTCGGTTTGCGTGCCCGCGTGCACGTATTTCAAGACACATATCATCGCCTCGGTTTGCGTGCCCGCGTGCACGTATTTCGAGACACATATCATCGCCTCAGTTTGCGTACCCGTGTGCACGCATTTCGAGACGCATACTATTGCCTCGGTTGCGTGCCCATGTGCACGCATTTCGAGGCACCTCATTCTCACATCATTCTGCTATTACCTCGGTTTGCGTGCCCTCATGCACGCATTTCGAGATATCTCATTTTCATAGCATTGTGTATGTTAGGATTATATCTTAGTTGCATTTCATGCATATCATGCATATTGCATCGTGTCCGAAATAGGAATTAGCCCAGGCACGGGAAACGAGGTACATTTCGTACTCCAAGTGACGGAATGTGTCTCAATTCCCCAGTTACCGACACTCCGGATTATCCATGATGGAGTTAGGTTTTAGCTGTAGTTTCATGTGCATTCATCCTATATTGAGTTGTGCATTTCGACTCCTCGGCCATCATGCCTCGGTATGCGTGATTAGTGGCACGAGGATCGAGACATGCATATATCTGTGCAAATACATTGTTGTGCCCCTTTCCTGCTCTCTGTTGCAGCAAAACGAAGAATCAGCAACTTTTTTGGGGCTTGGCACGTATTTCAAGAACAGGTGTAAACAGAGGCTAATTGGGGCATTCCGGTGAATTTCCGCGCAAGACAATCCGGACATGCATCATCCATCAGAAGCAAGGCAGTCCCTGGCTTGCACGCCAGTTTTATTTGCTTTCTTAGTTAATTCTTTAACTAATTAGGATTCTGTAATATTTGGACTGTAATATTCTTTTATTCGGGACTGTAATATTTGGACTGTATATTTATTCGGACCCTCTGCGCGAGGGCACAACTGTAATAAGTGTGCATGAGTGTGATGTATGTCTTCCAACCCCACGTCTTTCTCCCTTTTATTTATCCGCTTATGAAGATTATATTAGGGCATGTTTAAATTAGCATACAGTATGACAGCATGTTTGCATCATTCATCTGTATTGCATGCACCGGGCTCGGCGCATCATACTAACTGCATTGTACTTTCAATTCCAAATTGAATACATGGTAGTTATAGCATTCCATATGCCATCTTAGAATAACCGAGCCTGCTATAGTTGCATTTTGCATGTGTTGCATTAGGCATTTCTGTACACTTAGGATCATGCATGATTTCTAATATAGTTTCTATTTTGGCTTGGAGTACTCGGTGAGTTTTATGCTTTAGCATCCTTGCATGCGTGTGAGTGAATGCCATGATAGCATGCTTACCATGAGGCTATGTGCTTATATGATATAACTGCCTGAATGCCTGTGGGTGAAGGTTGGGTTACTTGAATTGGGACAATTCATCAAATGTTTGTTTTAAGCCCACTAGATAGTGGCAAAACCATCTTTTCCAAAAGCCCACCTGAGGGTGGCAAATCCGTGTCTTAGCCTACCTACGGGTAGCACCATCAAACCATTTTCAAATAAACAAGCATGAAATGTTTTGTTCCAATTCGAACGACCCAGTCTATATTTATATGCTGCGAGCATCACATAGTAACCTAGGCTAATAACCGGAATAAGAACATACAATGTTTTCAAAAATTGATATCATGGTTAGTAGAGGCCGGTCTATGACCGGGCGAGCGGGGGTGCTCACGAAGTGACCTTCCCCAATCGTACCCAAGTTCCCGAGCCGAGGCAACTTTGGTGATGACGGACACGTGGCCTTTTGGCACCGAGTCAGGGTTTCCTAAATTTCCCAAAATAAAATATTTAGGTGGCGACTCTGTATCTGGCAAAGCAGTCCATGTTTGGCACTTCTTTCAAAAATCTGTTTTCTTAAAACGATTTGCCGGATTTGGACTCTTTGGTTCAGATTTAGAACCGTGACTGAAAAAAGTCGAGTCCGAGCTGTAGCGAGGTCCCCCCGCGGGCTTGTTACAGTTTCTGGCGACTCTGCTGGGGATTTAGAGAACTTGACTCGAACTCATGATATCTGTTTTTGACTACACTTGTGTGTTTCTTTGCATTGCATTTGCATTGGTGCGCCTAGGACATCGTGTTTGCCATCTGCTATTCCTGAACGGTTTGCCGGAGGCTTGTCTTGTCAAGGCATGACCATAAGGCTGACCGGTTGTGGGCTCTGCCAGTATGGGAACACAAACCCCGGTTTTACCGGGGCACCCTCTTTGACCATTCGACCTAGTGCATATTCGGAATCCATAGTGACCATTCCATACTAGGACAGGTTGCTTACCCGTTTATAGGTTGTTTGAAACCGCTGCATGCGTAGTGAAACCCTAGCTCCTGACAAAATAGGACAGGGAAACCTTACCCCTTCATAGGGGTGTTTTGGCTCTCACTTATCTGTTATGTGCTTTAGAGTGCGTCTCTACAGGAATGCATGTATCAGTGTATGAGTTTGGGCGTCAGGCCTGCGGGCACCAGTTTGCGAGTTTGGGCATCAGGCCTGCGGGCATTACTATCAGTATTTGGGAGTCAGCTTTACCCGTGGGTATCAGACTCAGTTTAGGGCAGGATTTTGGGGCAGAATTCAGTAGAGGGCACACTCATTCAACTATGCTTGTATCCGTTCAGATGGAATCAGGCTGAGATGCTGTCTGTTTTCTCTTTTGCTAGGTAGTCTGGGAACCATAGCTTCTGAAGGCTCCGATATCCCCCGAGGTTCATCGAACTTGTGCTGATAGACTTTGCTAGGTCAGAGATTCAGTTCAAGGGCAATCAGTGTTCCTCCACCAGAGGCAAGGGATAGATACCAATCAGTCAGATGGAACGGCAGAACACATCAGGGATAGAGGCCATGATGCGCCAGATGCAAGAAAGTATGAAACTCATGCAGCAGGACGCTGCCCGTCAGGAGGAGTTTTCCAAACAGCAGGCCGCAATCATGACCCAACAGGCCGAACTGATTACTAGACTGCAACAGCAGAATGAGGCATCTGCTTCACAACAAATTCCTCCACCGGCAGGGGCTCCATTACTTGAGCAGATACCTGCTGTTCGGAACGCTCCTCCAAACATCCAGAATACTGTGCCGACTATCCAGAACCAGCAAGAGGACACAAGTCTTCCAACGGGGCCAGCTCCGCCCCCGCTTCCACCACAACTGTCCAAGGTCCATACACCCAATCACCCGGACTCTCCATTCGAGGTCGAGGTTGATAATACAGCTCTGAAATTGAGCAAACTGGAGAAGCTCTTCAAAAAATCCCAAGGGGCCAAGGCTATGCCGGATATCGGAGACGGATATACCGAGGAGGCCGTAACACTCCCTGATAGGTTCAAAATGCCACAAATCGACCGCTTTGACGGGACCGGCGACCCCATGGTCCATATTCGACTGTTTGCAGACGTCTTGCGGCCGATGGGCCTAACACGACCACAGAAGCTCTCACTATTCGGCCGAACCCTGTCGGGTGTGGCCTCCCATTGGTACGCAAGATTACAAGATGAAGTGAAGAAGAATTGGGATGAGATGGCTGAGGCCTTTGTCACACAATATTCATACAACACTCAAATCGAGATCACAACTCGTGATCTCGAAACGACAAGGCAAGAGCCCAAGGAATCTTTCTCGGACTTTGTGATCCGGTGGAGGGCGAAGGCCTCGATGATGACTCTAAGGCCTACTGATAAGGATCAAATTCGGATGATTGTGCGCAATCTCCAGCCTAAGCTAATGCAGAGAATGATTGTAATCCCCTTTCCCACTTTCTCAGATTTACACGATATGGGGGTACAAATCGAAGATGCAATGAGGCAGGGTCTGTTTGACCAGGATAAGGAGCAGCCCAGGAGGGCGTTTTCCCGCAGTTCGAATGCGACCACCAGTGGTGATGCAGCTGCAAGATCTTCTGATGTGGGCATGGTTGCTACCACCGTATCAAAAACAGCTACCCCATTCACCGGTGCGTCCAGAAGTAGCTCACAAGCGGCCAAATATCCACCCCAAGCTAAGAAGGTTTTCACCCCACTTTATATGCCTTTGTCAAAGGCTCTTGGGGTTTTGATCAAGAAAGGGCATCTGAAGCCCCTGGAGCCGCAACCATTACCAAAGAACCTCCCTCTCTCGCACAATCTAGCCGACTACTGTGCCTTCCATCAGCGAGCCGGCCATGACACTGACATGTGCTTTCGTCTCCGCCACGAAATACAAGATCTGATCGACAACGGGATCATCCCCGCGCCAAGTCCCGCAAAGTCTATCGGCACTTGATCAGTGAACTTGTAGGGGATAATGTGATGTGATTGGAGGGATGAACCACCTGCGAGCAGCGCTCAGTTTACTCCAGATATGGTGGACGGCATGCACTGTTTTGAGCATTTGCAAATGCTAGTTTTTGTACATACCGACTTAGGTATTGAGTCAGTCTTGTTGTTTTGTTTCTGAGTCTGTCTTTTTGTTTTGAGTCAGTCTCTTTTTATTTTGGATCTGTCTTGTTGTATCGAGTCAGTCCTGTTGTACAGGAGTCGGGTGATTCCGGGGGGGTGTTACCTCGGGCGTCACCATTTTGTTTTGTGTTTGTCTTTTCGTTTTGTTTTGAGTCTGTTTCTGCCAGGGAGCCAGTTGTACCAACAGATTTGAATGAAACAGCAGTAATTTTTGCACTTCTATGTTCGCTTCTGCCGTGTGCTAGTTGTGACGGAATCTGAATGAAATGGCAGTACATTCCACCTGCTCTCTTGTGCCCCAGAATCATTGCATCGACCTAAGTTTTTCAAAACTCTTTTTGAACATTGCAGTAAAAACGAAGAGGAAGGAATTCCTTGGGATTTGCAAAACTTTGATCATTTGAGAGAAAGAGAGGCATGCTAAGCCCTTAATGAATGAAATCATGCTTGTTAGCGTGAGTACTGAGAAGGATCCTGGCTTGATCCAGATTGGTTTCACACTGCCTTCAGCGCGAGTGATTTGTCGCTTTCTTAAAAAAAAACTTTCAAAAACAAAATGTTTTGCGCGGTCTTGCGAAGACCTGTGTGGAATCGCTCTTGAGATTGTGCAGCCTAGGATCGCTCTCAGCCTCGAGACTCAACCCCTTCGCTTCCAAACCTTGAACTTGAAATCAGAAGGTTCGACGGTCAACTACGATGTGAGGCCTGTGTGGCTAGATTTGAAGCAGCCCTCGAACAAGAGGCACCAAAGTCAGGTCAAGAAGATCAGATCTCATCAGAAGAAGCTTACAAAGCAAAGCAGCAGCCATTCTCCTGGATTCAGATGACTCCAGGATCTCAAAACCATTTGGCATGGACTTGTTATACTTTTACCCTTGAGAGGCTCGCTGGGCCGAAAACCCGGAAGGGCGACCCAGGCAAAAGTTAGAGCAAGAGAAAAATACAAAAAAAAAGAAGAAGCAAAAAATGCAAAAAGAAAAAAAGAGAACAAAAAAGAAAGATGCAAAGAAAAGAACGAAAAAATCAAAAAAGGAAAAAGAAATGAAAAGAATTGAAAAGAAAAGAAGAACAAAGCTCGCAAGGTCGAAAACCCGCAACGGGCGCCTTGGCAAAAGTTAGAGCCTAAAAAGGAGAGGTTAATACCCGAGTGTACCTTAACCCCGAACTACGTGAGGCTTGATTCCCATCTTTGGGATACGTAGGCAACTTCATTCTGAAGTCCAGCCGTAAAACACTTCAAACTCAATCATGTCCATGTAATGGTTCTGATAATCTTTGCCTTCTCTATATCTGAGAGTCTGGTTGCGTTCGTCGCTCTGAGGACTGACTACAATACACTACGGTGCCATTCAGACAAGGGGCAACTTTTCGTTTCCATTCAATGCACCGCGGTGTAATTCAAACAAGGGGCAACTTTCCGTTGCCATTCAATGCGCTGCGGTGCTATCCAAACAAGGGGCGACTTTCCGTTGCCATTCAGAACGCCGCAGTGTCATTTCAAACAAGGGGCAACATTCCGTTGCCATGCAGTGTCCTTCAGACAAGAGGCAATTTTCCATTGCCATGGATCCGAGGTTGCGCATCTCAAGAGTAGGTTCCGTACTCGTTGAGCAGTGGTCATTTGCAAAAATAGTTTTTGAGAATTTTTACTAAGGTTGACTAATCTTCTCGAAAAGTATTCCATTTTCAAAACTGGACCATTTCTTGGACCCAAAAAAGGAAAACTCTCAGTGCTCACTGCCTAACTTGCATGATTTTAAATCAGAAAATTGAACAAGTATGTTGATCTAACTCTCATTTTGGTCAAAATTTTTTTTTTTAGGAGAAAACTAAAACTAAAAAATGGTCAAAATGATGAACTACGGGCACAGTTGAGTCAGGCTTCCTGTCTTTTCCCCATTGCCAACATACTTGCCAGAAGGGCACTCTACCCGCCAAAAAAGGGGATAACCGAAGTTAACAACAAATGGCTGAAAGTTCTCTCATCCTCCAAGCAGCGAGGTATCAAGCCGAGTGCGAAGCACGATTTGGAATGGATCGAGATGCTCCATTCCCTCATCCGGCGCATCGACAGATGTCACCGAAGGAAATAGCCGCGAGCTGATTATGTTGGGCATGAGCCCGCAATTTCCTATTCATCCATCAACCACCCAAGGGAGGGATGAAAAATGAGAGATTGAAGAATAGAGAGATGTGTGATGAGAGAAAAAGTGAGAAAAGGGCTTTTTCAAAAAAACAGAGCTTGAGGGCCGAGTGATGTGAGGATTACAAATGAGAGAGGGTGGGGAACACTACCCGGTGAAACAGGCTCCCTGTGCACGTCTGAGTGTCGTGTCTTTTTGTTTTATCTCGATTCTTGTTTTGAGTCGTTTCGAGTGTTACTCGATGTGTCTAGGTTGTGTGCCTTTTATTTCCTTGTTGCGTCGTTTTGCTGCGTTCAGTCATAGGCTCAATACTTGGTCGAAAGCTCATCTCTGAATTTCAAAAACAAAATCGTTTTGTGCTCCGAGTGCCATGCCATTCTCCACATTTGTGCAAAACAAGATTCGTTTTTTCATAAAACCGCAGGGTTCAACCCAGGTCATGCGAGAACAGTAGAACTAGGACCTATTTGAAGCTATATGGGTTCCAGACTACAAAGCAAAAGCAAAAGAGGAAATGTCGGCTATCTGAGTTTGTTTCAACTTCAGTAAGTTCCGAGACTACATCCCGTGTGTGCCTCTTCAAGTCTTGCCAAGGCTCCGAAGTATGAGTGTGCCTCTACCTCAAGCTCAAGATCAAGTCTGCTTCAAGCCAAAATGGTAATCAGAAGTGCTCTCCTTGAGTACCATTCCCCGCCAGAGGCATCTTGGCCGTGTTCGCAATGAGTTCCTAGGAGACCAACTGCGACGGTGGAAACTAGAGTTCGAATGGCCGATGCCTAGAACGTAAAGGTTCGGGATTTCCGAGACCAAAGTCTGGTTTAAATACCCAGAGGCATGCCCTCGGCTTGAAATCTGTATGGCAGCCCCATAGATTGAGATAGCATGTGAATGCGCCTCGATTCTGGATACTGAATCAACCTAGCCTGTCACCCCGTTGGAGAATAGGGAAAGTTGTGAACATGGCCAGGAAGGAAAGGTAGTAACTGCGGTTTGGAAGTACAATCAAGAAAGTGCAAGGAGAACCCACTCTTTTCAGTTCAAAATGTTTCTGCGGAATTTTCAACTCATATCTTCGATGTGTGGCTCATCGTCAGTCGGCATGCACGAGGTGTATCCTTTTTGGAATATATCGTGACCCCTCCGAGAGGTAAATCGGAGGTTGCGTTTGGAATTTGGTCTACTTAAGGCTTGTATTCCCTTATTCGGTATTTTTGTTTCAAACGGGTGTTGTTACGCGCGTTCCACTGGCATTGTTGTGCTCATTCGTTGCATTGTTATGCACATCTATCTAGCATTGTTATGCTCATTCATTGCATTGTTATGCACATCTATCTAGCATTGTTATGCTCATTCCTTGTATTGTTATGCGCATCTATCTAGCATTGTTATGATCATTCGTTGCATTGTTATGCACATCTATCTAGCATTGTTATGCTCATTGCTTGCATTGTTATGCACATCTTCTAGCATTGTTATGCTCATTACTTGCATTGTTATGTACACTTCACCTGCATCATTATGCACCTTTTCACTTACAATTCTTATCTTTCCTCTCTTGCATGTGATATGCTGAGTAGTTTTCTCTTGCATGTGATACGCTGAGAAATTTATCTTTCCTCTCTTGCATGTGATATGCTGAGTAGTTTTCTCTTGCGTGTGATACGCTGAGAAATTTATCTTTTCTCTCTTGCTTGTGATATGCTGAGCAGTTTTCTCTTGCGTGTGATACGCTGAGAAATTTATCTTTTCTCTCTTGCATGTGATATGCTGAGCAGTTTTCTCTTGCGTGTGATACGCTGAGAAATTTATCTTTCCTCTCTTGCATGTGATATGCTGAGTAGTTTTCTCTTGCGTGTGATACGCTGAGAAATTTATCTTTTCTCTCTTGCATGTGATATGCTGAGCAGTTTTCTCTTGCGTGTGATACGCTGAGAAATTTATCTTTTCTCTCTTGCATGTGATATACTGAGCAGTTTTCTCTTGCGTGTGATACGCTGAGAAATTTATCTTTTCTCTCTTGCATGTGATATGCTGAGCAGTTTTCTCTTGCGTGTGATACGCTGAGAAATTTATCTTTTCTCTCTTGCATGTGATATGCTGAGCAGTTTTCTCTTGCGTGTGATACGCTGAGAAACTTATCTTTTCTCTCTTGCATGTGATGTGCTGAGCAGTTTTCTCTTGCGTGTGATACGCTGAGAAATTTATCTTTTCTCTCTTACATGTGATATGCTGAGCAGTTTTCTCTTGCGTGTGATACGCTGAGAAATTTATCTTTTCTCTCTTGCATGTGATATGCTGAGAAGTTTTCTCTTGCGTGTGATACGCTGAGAAACTTATCTTTTCTCTCTTGCATGTGATATGCTGAGAGGTTTTCTCTTGCGTGTGATACGCTGAGAAACTTATCTTTTCTCTCTTGCATGTGATGTGCTGAGCAGTTTTCTCTTGCGTGTGATACGCTGAGAAATCTCCCTTTTCTCTCTTGCATGTGATATGCTGAGCAGTTTTCTCTTGCGTGTGATACGCTGAGGAATTTGCCTTTCTTCTCTTACGTGTGATACGCTGAGAAGTTTACCTTCCCTCTTTTGCGTATAATACGCTGAAAGGTTTACCTTCTTCCTCTCCTATGTGTGATACGCAGAGAGATGTTGTGTGTTAGACTCTGGGTATTCTCGGTAGTCGATTTTAGCCTTCTCCACGTGAGACGCAGTGAGAATTGCATAATTTTCTTACATCCTTCTGCATGAAATGTAGTTAGATTTGTATTCGCTTGCTTAAAACTGCTGCATGGTATGCTTCATTACAGCTCTCTTTGCATAATCATAAGTTATGATCAGCTGCTTGCATATCATTTTCATTTTGCCCCTGCCTGCGGGCATGCCTGCGGGCACATCTCTGTTTATCTTGCCTGTTTGTCTAAGTCTTCGGCCTTGTCAAAAATGGGTCGTCTCTTGGCTTTGACATTCACTCCCGTCACTTGTGACTTCCGAGTTCTGTCAAAGAGGGGCAACTGTAGACACCCCGTTTTTGACCGACCTTAAGACTCAGACGTCACTGATTGAGCGATTGGTGATGTTGTGTAATGTGCTCGTTCAGAAGTTTCAGAGTTGCGGCCGTGAGCCCTGCCTCCGGACTTCCGAACCCTCTTCTGTGCCTTGTCTCGGTTTGCGAACCAGACTCAATTTTCTCGGTTTCTTTTCCTGAGGGGAGGGAGAGGTCTAGTAGACCATCTCTCAATGTCCGTAGGCTACATTTGGTGGCCGTAGGCCATTTTGCCCTTTTCGGAGCCCGGTTTCCGGTTTTCTGGGACCGTCAGGTCGTGTGCCTCGGTTCGGGACTGCCTAACCATCTCCGTTTGCTCTGATTTTTGGCATACTTCCTATTTGCTCCCTTTTGAGGGACACTGGGGTCCCGGAAACCCACTTCGTGGTCGAATGCCACTTTCGGTGCTTAACAGCCCATTTTCGGGACCTCGAACTGCGTGTTTTGGCCCCGGAACATTCGTTTTGCAATGGTTTTCGTTCATTTTTGGCAGGTACCTCTGTTTTATCACAGGGAAGGTCACTGAAGGGTGGGAGGCCAGCAATTGTTGCAGCAACCAGTTATCTCTCCTCCGGAGCCTCCCGGCGCCCGTTTTCCCAACTTCCGGGCTAATGTTGAACACCTTGGAGTTAGTGTTGCCAACTTTCGACCACATATCTGTGATCTACACACTTGGGAGGACCCTAAAAGTTCATGGCCGGCCACTATTTTTGATCAATCGGCCACTTCTCCTAACCGAGACCTTTTCTTGAGGGAGCTTGACCTTTTTGGACCTTTTTTTTAGCTTCTCCAAGAAGCTTGACCTCTTTTAGCTTCTCCAAGAAGCTTGACCCATTTTTTTAGCTTCTCCAAGAAGCTTGACCTTTTTGTTTAGCTTCTCCAAGAAGCTTGAACCTTTTGACCCTTTTTTTAAAACTTCTCCAAGAAGCTTGACCCTTTTGAACCTTTTTGTTTAGCTTCTCCAAGAATCTTGAACCTTTTGACCATTTTGGCTAGCTTCTCCAAGAAGCTTGAACCTCTTGACCCTTTTTGCCTAGCTTCTCCAAGAAGCTTGGCCCTTTTGCTCCAAGCTTCTAAGAGAAGCTTGGCCCTTTTGGTCAAAGCTTCCAAGAGAAGCTTTGCCCCTTTGGTTTCTCTATATAAAGAGAACCTCTCCTCCCCTTTAGGAGGTTAGAAAATTGGTTCTTCAAGCCTCAAGAGACAAATCCTCCTCCATCTCTCTTATTTTCCTAAAAAAGCTTCAAGTCCTACACCACCATTTACACTACAACACCAAGCTCTACCACCACCACTCCATTCCAAGAGGAAGGAGAGGAATTCCAGCAGCTAAGAGACAACAAATTTGGCCCAAGAAGCAACAAAAGAATTGGTCTTCAAGGGTAAGTTGCAATTTCCCCTTTTTGGCCCTTTTCTTGGATCTTTTGCAAGTCATCCATGCTTTTTGCTTTGAGCTCCGGCCATAACTGAAAGTGGCCTTATTTTGAGCTCATTTTCATGTCTCATTAAGGGCTCAACCCTGTTTGAGCCCTCCATATGCCACTTGCTTCAATACCCTTCGTAAATACCGTTTTCTTGCATGTTTTGTTAGCCCACCATGCTTTTGTTTTTGGTCGATTTACAGGCCTATAGATAGTCTTATTTTGACCTTCTTAACATGTTTCATTAAGGGTCTTTGGCCATTTGTGGAATATTTTGCATACCTCATGTTATAGCCTCTTTTGAGCCTTATTTTGCATTGCATTTCTAGCATGTTTTTATACTGTTTTGGCCATTTTACAGTTCTGGAAATATACTTATTTTTGGTCCCTCTTCAATGTTGTAGAAGGGAATTTTTCAGTTTGAGCATTGTATATACCACTTGCCTCTTTGGCCACCTTTTGGTCCGTTTTCTTGCATAAAAGCTTAGCCTTATCTATATTTGTTTTTGAGGATTTTACAGTTCTGTAAATGTGCATATTTTTGGCCCCTCTTCAATATTGTAGAAGGGCCCGAACCTGTTCGAGGACAGTAGCTATGAGTTGCTTCTTAATCTCATGTTTATTCCCCATTTTTGCATGCTTGTTTTGCCCTGTTTTTGTCCACTGTTTGGCCATGCTATAAACTGGAAAAGTGCTTATCTTGGGGCTGCCTTGCTTCTGTCTTTTCATTCCATGTCCATATTGTGCATGTTTGGCATAGCTGTAGGCCATTTCGGGTGCCATAATCGCATTTCGGGACAATTCCATGCATTTCATGTCATTTCGCCTCATTTCGGAACTGTTTTCCCCCATATTTTACTGCTGAAAATCCATTACCATGTTTGCATATCATTTCCCATGCCATAATTTGCATTTTTGCATTGCCTCGGTTTGCGTGCCCGTGTGCACGCATTTCGAGGCACCTCATTTTTATCCGCCGGCATCCTATATGAGTGTGGCTGAGGCTCACTCATGTTGGTGTAAGCCCATTTGTCATTTCCATGTCATTTGCATTGCGTATGCCATTGCCTCGGTTTGCGTGCCCGTGTGCACGCATTTCGAAGCACTTCATTTTCATCAACCGGCATCTCATGTGAGTGCGGCTGAGGCTCTCTCATGTTAGTATAAGTCCATTTGTCATTTTCCATATCATTTGCATTGCATATGCATCGCCTCGGTTTGCGTGCCCGTGTGCACGCATTTCGAGGCACCTCATTTTCTGCCATCGGCATCTTATGTGAGTGCGGCTGAGGCTCTCTCATGTTAGTATAAGTCCATATTGCATTCTGTATGTCATTTGCATCGCATTCTGCCATCGCTTCGGTTTGCGTGCCCGTGTGCACGCATTTCGAGGCACCTCATTTTTATCCGACGGCATCCTATGTGAGTGTGGCTGAGGCTCACTCATGTTGGTATAAGCCCATATCATGTTTCTATGTCATTTCATCGCATTCTGCCATCGCCTCGGTTTGCGTGCCCGTATGCACGCATTTCGAGGCACTCCATTTTTATCCGACGGCATCCTATGTGAGTGTGGCTGAGGCTCACTCATGTTGGTATAAGCCCATATCATGTTTTCATGTCATTTCATCGCATTTTGTCATTGCCTCGGTTTGCGTGCCCGTGTGCACGTATTTCGAGGCATCTCATTTTCATAGCATTCTATCGTCGCCTCGGTTTGCGTGCCCGTGTGCATGTATTTCGAGGCACCTCATTTTTATGCCATATCATCGCCTCGGTTTGCGTGCCCGCGTGCACGTATTTCGAGACGCATATCGACGCCTCGGTTTGCGTGCCCGCGTGCACGTATTTCAAGACACATATCATCGCCTCGGTTTGCGTGCCCGCGTGCACGTATTTCGAGACACATATCATCGCCTCAGTTTGCGTACCCGTGTGCACGCATTTCGAGACGCATACTATTGCCTCGGTTGCGTGCCCATGTGCACGCATTTCGAGGCACCTCATTCTCACATCATTCTGCCATTACCTCGGTTTGCGTGCCCTCATGCACGCATTTCGAGATATCTCATTTTCATAGCATTGTGTATGTTAGGATTATATCTTAGTTGCATTTCATGCATATCATGCATATTGCATCGTGTCCGGAATAGGAATTAGCCCAGGCACGGGAAACGAGGTACATTTCGTACTCCAAGTGACGGAATGTGTCTCAATTCCCCAGTTACCGACACTCCGGATTATCCATGATGGAGTTAGGTTTTAGCTGTAGTTTCATGTGCATTCATCCTATATTGAGTTGTGCATTTCGACTCCTCGGCCATCATGCCTCGGTATGCGTGATTAGTGGCACGAGGATCGAGACATGCATATATCTGTGCAAATACATTGTTGTGCCCCTTTCCTGCTCTCTGTTGCAGCAAAACGAAGAATCAGCAACTTTTTTGGGGCTTGGCACGCATTTCAAGAACAGGTGTAAACAGAGGCTAATTGGGGCATTCCGGTGAATTTCCGCGCAAGACAATCCGGACATGCATCATCCATCAGAAGCAAGGCAGTCCCTGGCTTGCACGCCAGTTTTATTTGCTTTCTTAGTTAATTCTTTAACTAATTAGGATTCTGTAATATTTGGACTGTAATATTCTTTTATTCGGGACTGTAATATTTGGACTGTATATTTATTCGGACCCTCTGCGCGAGGGCACAACTGTAATAAGTGTGCGTGAGTGTGATGTATGTCTTCCAACCCCACGTCTTTCTCCCTTTTATTTATCCGCTTATGAAGATTATATTAGGGCATGTTTAAATTAGCATACAGTATGACAGCATGTTTGCATCATTCATCTGTATTGCATGCACCGGGCTCGGCGCATCATACTAACTGCATTGTACTTTCAATTCCAAATTGAATACATGGTAGTTATAGCATTCCATATGCCATCTTAGAATAACCGAGCCTGCTATAGTTGCATTTTGCATGTGTTGCATTAGGCATTTCTGTACACTTAGGATCATGCATGATTTCTAATATAGTTTCTATTTTGGCTTGGAGTACTCGGTGAGTTTTATGCTTTAGCATCCTTGCATGCGTGTGAGTGAATGCCATGATAGCATGCTTACCATGAGGCTATGTGCTTATATGATATAACTGCCTGAATGCCTGTGGGTGAAGGTTGGGTTACTTGAATTGGGACAATTCATCAAATGTTTGTTTTAAGCCCACTAGATAGTGGCAAAACCATCTTTTCCAAAAGCCCACCTGAGGGTGGCAAATCCGTGTCTTAGCCTACCTACGGGTAGCACCATCAAACCATTTTCAAATAAACAAGCATGAAATGTTTTGTTCCAATTCGAACGACCCAGTCTATATTTATATGCTGCGAGCATCACATAGTAACCTAGGCTAATAACTGGAATAAGAACATACAATGTTTTCAAAAATTGATATCATGGTTAGTAGAGGCCGGTCTATGACCGGGCGAGCGGGGGTGCTCACGAAGTGACCTTCCCCAATCGTACCCAAGTTCCCGAGCCGAGGCAACTTTGGTGATGACGGACACGTGGCCTTTTGGCACCGAGTCAGGGTTTCCTAAATTTCCCAAAATAAAATATTTAGGTGGCGACTCTGTATCTGGCAAAGCAGTCCATGTTTGGCACTTCTTTCAAAAATCTGTTTTCTTAAAACGATTTGCCGGATTTGGACTCTTTGGTTCAGATTTAGAACCGTGACTGAAAAAAGTCGAGTCCGAGCTGTAGCGAGGTCCCCCCGCGGGCTTGTTACACCTTCTCTCCTCTTTTCCTCTCTCTTTCTCCCTCTCTCCTCTCCTCTGTTTCTCCCTCTCTCTCCCTCAGTTTCAGAAGAAAAAAAAAAGATAAAGAAAAAAATAAACTGCCCAAAATGACGTCGTTTTGGACAGTCGAGGGATTCGGGGGGAACTTTCGAGCTACAAAACATTTTTCTAAAGATAAATTTAAAAAAAAAAAAAAAACCTTTTCTCTCATGTGATACTTCTCTCTTTTATATTTTATTTTTTGCAAACATAAAATGCTTTTTACAAGCATAAACTGCATGGGAAAGTCTATAACACACAACTCAAACGATGTGTATTATATACACCTTATAATTAAAAAGAAAATGACATATTATATTTTTTAAATCATAACTAAAAAAAATATTCACAACAAAACACCATATCAATCTCATAAGTTATAATTAAAATATTATCATAACTAAAGAAGAACATTAATTATAACTAAATAAAAAAAATTACATAACTAAAAATACATATGATACACCTCGTTCAAGGGGATCAGGGTCACTGCAACTGCTGTGTAGCTTGCACATCAGTGACTGTTGTGCGGCTCATGGGAATTATTTCGGACTTTATTTTCATCATCCAAACCGTTCAATTTTTAAAGAATATTAAGTAGAACATACCTGTAAAACAATCAAGTTGATCAGATATCGATAGACCCTTCATCAACTCGAATTTGTATATATAAAAAAATAAATATATAAGTATTAAACTGAATATGGGTCCGTTTGGGAAGATGATTTGTGGCTAAAATAGCCACAAAAGACAAAATAAGCTATTTTAGCTATAACATACAAAATATCACATCCAATCCATAATCATTACACTCTTCTCTCACAAAAAAGTCAAAAAAATCAAAAAATCAAAAAGTCCTTCCCAAATCAAGTTTTTTAGCTCAGGTTAAAATAGTCAAAAAAATCAAAAAGTCAACCCACTTTCCAAACCCACCCTATAAATGTTAGTTGATAAATGGTCTATCAATATCCGATCAACTTGATTTTTTACAGATATGTTCTGCTTAATGTTATTTAAAAATTGAACGGTTCAGATTATCAAAATAAATTTAAAATAATTCTCACATGCCGCACAATAGTCACTGATTTGCTAGCCGTACAATAGTGACTCCAACTCCCTCTTTCAAGGGGTGAATAGTAAAATTTTCCAAAAATACATTTCTAATGTACATATTTCTATATTATACATTGAAAATGCTCTCACTCTTATAACATTCTTGTGACAGCACTCCATTTCATTTTATTTTCAAAACCTATTTTCTATATTATTTTTCAAAAAATAAATACTAATTTGACTAAAATAAACACACAAATATATATTTTTAAATTTCTAAAATTATTCACTGAAAAAAATTATATAAAAATGATGAATTTTTTAATTTTTCTCCCATTTTAGTTCTTTCGAAAAGAAAAAAGAAAAATAAAAAAAAAACAAAATTTAAAAACCCAAGCCAGGCCAAAGAAAGTGGTGCCCTTCGTTCTTATAATATTTTCGTCCAATGACATCACTCGATTTCATTTTCAAAATTTATTTTTCTATCTAGTTTCACTAAAATAAACATAAAAAATAGGAGATGTTTGATTTGTCTCTCAAAATATATTTTTCAAAATTTAAAAAAAAAATGTTTAGTTGAAAATTAAAAAAAAAATTAAAATCACATTTTTCTCTACTATACATCAATTAATCATTTTAATTTATTTTGACAAGTTGTTAAAAACAATCTTTTTGACTTTTTGATTTTTTCACTTTTTTAGATTATATTCCGTTTTTACTATTTTTTAAATTTTTTTTTTATATCTTTTCAAAAAAATATCCGAAAAAAAACCAAAAATTTATCTTCTGACCTACTTTCTAATTTTTTTTTTCTTTGTTATCTTTCTGTCTCAATTATTTTCTCTTACACCCATTTAATGAACGAAAATGTTTCAAGCCACCAATTTAAAATCGGATTTGGGGTGACTGCTGTGCGGGGGCACAGCAACCACTGTCGTGCAGCAAAATAGGCCCATTTTGGGGCCTATTTCGATAATTCGAACCGTTCACATTTTAGAATACGTCAATTAAAATATACCTGCAAAAAATAAATTAATCGGATATCGTTTACCCATTTATCCATTCACATTTGTATCTACAAAAATAAATAATAATTATGATTTAAAGTATTAAGATGAATACAAATGTGAGTGGATGAAAAGGTTAACGTTATCCGATTAACTTAATTTTTTGCAGATATGTTCTACTTGATATATTCTGAAATATGAACAGTTTTGATTATCAAACTGGACCCGAAAAGGCCCAATTTAACTGCACAACAGTGACTACTTTGCACCCAGCACAACAATGACCCCAATCCGAAATCGAATTTCACTGCTATGCAAAACACTCTATTTGAAACAAAAATATTTTAGAGCTCTAATAAAGGAACTCTAAGAACTCTAATTGGGGGTGAGCCCCACTATGATAGTGACATTTGTATGTTGTTCGTTCGTTTGTTTGTTTTTTATTTTTTATTTTATTTTTCATGTCATTAAAGCTTATTAGAGCTCCTTCATTTAAGGAGATGTATCATCGTTGCTGTTTAAAATCTCTAATGCATTTCTAATGACCTAGATTGAACTGACGTGAGACGACAGAACCACGTCGACCACGCTCCTCTCCCCCCTTCAAAAATGTTTTGGAGCTTTAATTTGTGAGCTCTAATAGCTCTAATGTGTATGTAAAACCCATCTAATATGATATTTTGACTTCTTATATATATATATATATATTTTTCACTTCACTAAAGCTCTAATTTTAGTGTGACGTATCATTGTTGCTCCCTTCTCTAGCTTTTCTTTCTCTTTCATCTTTCATCTTTGCCAAAACAGAGTGTTTTGTGTTGTGCCTTCACTCTTCTCTCCGCCAAATCTGTTAAATCTGCTTTTTTTTATTCTTTGTTTAGTGTTCTTTGTTTGGGACCTTTTTTTTTTCACTTGGGTTGTTGACAGATGTTTGTTTTGTCTTATGGGTTTTGTTTGAAATGTGTTTCTCACACTTCTACTCTAATGGATTTGATGTGGGTTTGTCTTGAAATCTTGTAAATTTGTTTGTGACATGGACAGGCCCACAAAGGCCATGAACCACTATAAACAACCCAAGCCCATCAATCGGAGCTCAATACATAACCCAGCCGAAGAAGTCCAGAACAGTTGGAATCCAATATGGCATAAGAACCAATGGCATTCAGGCACATAGCAGGTGAAGGACGAGCCACATCAGCAGACAAAGATCTGCAAAGTTATTGCCACGGCACATCACCATTAATGCAGCGCGTCACAGCATTTATTACGACAACACCTACCGTCGGAACAGGGTCCCCTTACCCTGAACAAGGTAAGCTACAGCATAGACTTTCGGCGAGGAGGGCAGGTCGGAAGAGACAGCGAAATGATTACCAAAGAATATAAGCAAACGTTGAAGACAAGAAGAAGGTTAAAATTTCTATCTCTAATCTCTCCCTCTATACTCTACTTCTCTTCCTAACTTGCTTGTCGGAGGGTTCACTAGGGGACTACCTCGTTCCCCGTTGAACTTGTTTGCAGGTTATCCGGTGGGCTCAATTATTTGGGCTTGGGCTTGAGGAGCTTGGACCAGTTCGCTCCATTCACTAGGATAAACTGTATCAATAGTTGGCACCGTCTGTGGGAACGCTTTGCTCCTCGTGCCAATTGTGTTCACTGTCGCCGGAGACCCCGTTCCAACAACCTTTTTCTCCTACCCATCAAAGTGTATGGTCACGACTAGATCCATGGCTTCTCACAATAATGCTGTCGACCATCAGGCCGACCCCCCCAATCCAAACAACCCACCACAGTATTTTATCGAGCTTACCAACAGCATTAACCGCATAGCCGAGCAAAACCAGGCCTTGATAAATGCTTTACTCCAAAGAAACCTTCTGATGTCTCCTCCACCACCTCTAGATATTCCGCCCGACCAAGAAAGAGTCCCGGGCCACACTGCTCCACAACTCCATCCACCCAACTTGGAAGGTTTGCAACCTCCCCACCCATATATAAATCCACCACCACCACCCCCACACCCGTCAATCGTAGCACCAGCCCCTGAAGAGGAGGCCAGCAGCGTCCAACCTCCATTGACTGACCATGGTGACCACGTTCCCCTCTGGGACGCTGAGCTCCGAGCAATGAAGCTCCAACTCCAAGGGGTCATGCAGAACATTCAGCATAAACCCTCTACCACGGCAAATTCACCATTTGTTGCCTCCATTCGCGACAAACCTTTGCCCGCCAAGTTCAAAATTCCCACCATTGACTCCTTTGACGGTACGACGGACCCAGTCGACCATCTGGAGACCTACCGTACCCTCATGATCCTCCATGCCTTCCCTGACGACATCATGTGTCGGGCTTTCCCCATGACACTGAAGGGGTCAGCTCGACTGTGGTTCAGTCAGTTACCAGCGGACTCTGTCTCCACTTTCCAACATCTCAACGATTCCTTCCTCAGCCATTTCATTAGAGCCCAGCGCCAACGTCGCCCTGCAACCCAACTCCTCAACATCCGTCAGACCGAGGGGGAGTCGCTGCGCACCTTCGTTACCCGCTTTAACATCCAAACCCTACAAGTAGCGGAGAATAACGATAAGATCATCCTCACGGCTTTCATGGCCGGGCTACGATCGTCTGATTTCCTCTTCTCCCTCTCCAAAAACCCTCCGACCTCCATGTCAGTAGTCCCCCAGTGAACCCTCCGACGAGCAAGTTAGGAAGAGAAGTAAAGTATAGAGGGAGAGATTAGAGATAGAAAGCTTAACCTTCTTCTTGTCTTCAACGTTTGCTTATATTCTTTGGTAATCATTTCGTTGTCTCTTCCGACCTGCCCTCCTCGCCGAAAGTCTATATTGTAGCTTATCTTGTTCAGGATAAGGGGACCCTGTTTCGACGGGAGATGTTGTCGTAATAAATGCTGTGACGTGCTGCATTAATGGTGATGTGCTGTGACAATAACTTTGCAGATCTTTGTCTACTGATGTGGCTCGTCCTTCACCCGCCACGTGCCTGAATGCCATTGGTTCTTATGCCATATTAGATTCCAGCTGTTCTGGACTTCTTCGGTTGGGTTATGTATTGGGCTCTGATTGATGGGCTTAGGTTGTTTATAGTGGTTCATGGCCTTTGTGGGTCTGTCCATGTCAGTAGTCTCCCATTCCCGAGTGCAGCTTCAGTCCAACGAAGGGGATATGTATGAGGAAGATGAGTCCGACCAGGATGGGCGACCGGTTGGTGGACCGAGCGTGAGATGGTCCGACCATGGGAAGGGCTGATCACGCGAAGGCCGAGCGGCAAGGAAGACCGTGATGAGGGCTGACCGTGCGAAGGCCGAGCGGAAGGGCCGACCGTGAGGAAAGACGACCGCACGCGAAGGCCGAGCGAAACAGCCGGCCGTAAGGAGGGGCGACCGTGCGCGAAGGCCGAGCGGGGGACCAACCGAGAGGAGGGGCGATCGTGCGCGAAGGCCGAGTGGAGGGGCGCGGGGCTCAAGAGGTGGCGTGTCAAGTGATGATTTGAAGTGGAAAAAACAAGTGTGAAGGAAATCAGTGCTGTCAAGAAGGCTGAGGGGGGAGAAATGAAGGGGACTCCAGGAAGGATAGGTGGCCCAGAAGCGGTAGATGTTGCTTCAGAGGGCATGGAGGTGGTGCCAATGGTGGCGGCGATCGCCTCAGAGGTCGCGAAGGCCGTCCCTGAAGGGCAAGGAGAAGATGGGGCAAGCGGTCCTGGCTCAAGAAGAGAAGAGCAGCCCTAGGGGGGCCCTACACCCCAAGGAGGGGGAGTTAGTCTGACCACAGCGATCTACCATGCTCGCGCGGTGGTTGGGCGGCTAGAGGGAGAAGAAGGCCCAGCTAGGGCAGGGGCAGACCGCCTGGTGGGGATCGTAGAAAAGACAGCCTTGCGCTCGGCATCCAGATTCAACGAGGCTGAACTGCTGAGGGGGTTATGCTCCGCCCAAATGGAGTTAACCACCTTAGCAAGGGCTCTGTTGAGGAAAGCAGGGGCTGCCAAACTCAAGGCAGATGAGGCCAAGGCCCAGCTTGCGAAGTTGGAGAAGGAGAGGGCGAGTTGGAAAGCTGCCCGTGCTGATCTGCAAGCAGTTGAGGTGGAGCTAGAGAGCACACGCCGTCAGGTTGTGTTGCTCGTGTTCCAACTTGCTGGCGAGCAGAAGAAGTT
This sequence comes from Camellia sinensis, assembly GCF_055761805.1. NCBI lineage: Eukaryota > Viridiplantae > Streptophyta > Magnoliopsida > Ericales > Theaceae > Camellia > Camellia sinensis. Next base: position 177,260,333 of record NC_138970.1, on the reverse strand, counting down.
GGAGAAGGCCGAAAGAGCCTGCGCCGTCGCGGTCGAGCGACATGAAGAGGCCATAAGCAGTAATGAAGAGCTAGTCAGGCAAAAAGATGAGGCCGATGGCAAAGCGGGCGATCTCTAGAAAGAACTGGAGGGCGAGCGCGCCAAGGCAGTAAAGAAGAAGGGGAGGCTTCAGAAAGAGTTAGAAACAGAGAGAGCGCAGGCGACGGTGGAGAAGGAGAGCCTGAAGAAGGAATTGGAGGCGGAAAATGCAAAGGTTGCGTCGGAAAGGGCGACCCTACAGAAAGAGCTGGACGAAGAGAGGGCGAAGACAGCCCCTTTGAATTCGGCAGACTGTAAACACCCCATTTTTGACCGACCTTAAGACTCAGACGTCACCGATTGAGCGCTTGGTGATGTTGCATATCGTGCTCGTTCAGAGGTTTCAGAGTCTCGGCTGCGAGCCTTGCCTCCGGACTTTCGGACTCTTTCATGCTTGGCCTCGGTTTGCGAACCAGGCTCTGTTTTCTCTGTTTTCTCTTCCCGAAGGAAGGGAGAGGTCTCGTAGATCATCTCTCAGTGGCCGTAGGCTACGTTTCGTGGTCGTAGGCCATTTTGCCCATTTGGAGTCCGGTTTCTGATTTTTCAGAGTCGTTGGCCGTGTGCCTCGGTTCGGGACCGCTTAACTGCCTCCGTTTGCTCCGGTTTTCGGCATGCATCTTGTCTGCTCCCTTTTGAGGGACACTGTGGCTCGAGAGACCAACTTCGTGGTCGAACACCACTTCCAGTGCCTAACAGTCAGTTTTCGAGGCCTCGGGCTGCACGTTTCGGCCCCCGAACCTTCATCTTGCATCGGTTTGGGTTCATTTTTGGCAGGGACCTCTGTTTCATTGTTAAGAAGGTCGTAGAAGGGTGGGAGGCCAGTAATTGTTCTGAAAACCAGTTTTATTCCTCCATCGCCCTCCGTCGCCCGTTTTTCCCACTTGAAAGCCAATGTTGACCACCTTAAGGCCACTTTTTCTTGTCCCAAACTACATATTTGTGTTTTACACACTTGGGAGGCCACCAATATCACATGGCCGGCCAGTAATTGTGTGTGCCCCTTTTGAACCTCTCCTAAAAGTGGCCTTTTCTCTCTCCTGGTTCATTCTCTCCAGTTTTTTACCACATGGTTGTGTTGTGCACACATGAGAGGCCCTCTTTTTGGCATGGCCGGCCATTAATCTTCATTGACCCTTTTGACCCTTGGCCGACCGGCCATGGGGAAGGCTGACCGGCCACCTAAACCCTAGGAAACCGGCCGGCCATGATCCTCTCTCCAGGTACATTACAAATATGTATTTTGTTTCCCCCCAGATTGTGTATCCGGGGGGGCCAACTTTTGGGGGGAAACTTGAATTCCATTCCCCCCCTTTTTCCCCCCCTCTTTTGCCTATATAACAGCACCTCCAGCTCCCATCTGAAGGCTTACAAAAATTTCTTTGAGGCTCTTGCATTGATCCTCCCTCTCCTTCTCTTTCAAGCACCAAAACCTCTCAAGTCCTACACCATTTACCCTACACCCCTTAGCACAAGGCCTCCACCCTCCATTCCAGCAGCTTCAAGGCCATTTCCAGAGGTCAAGGGCTCCCAAACTTGGTCCAAGAGTTGTTGAAGCATTGGTCTTCAAGGGTAAGTCTTCTATCCCTCTCTTTGGCCCTATTTTTGCTCAATATATTAGCTCCTCTTGCTTGCATATTTGGGATCCAAACCTAACTGAAAATAGCATTATTTTGAGCTCATTTTCATGTTTGTTTAAGGGCCTCTCCCTGTTTAAGGCTTCCTTTTTACACTTACTTCTTTACCTCTCTTGTATGCCTCTATCTTGCATAGTATTTTAGGCCTATTTTTAAACTGTTTTGAGCTTGGTTATAAACTGTAAAGTGGCTTATTTTGAGCCCTTCTTAAACATTGTTGAAGGACTCTTCACTGTTTGAGGCTTCCTTTTGTCACTTGCCTCTTTATCCCTCTTTTGGCCTTACTTTTGCATGTTTTGTTAGCCCCTTGTGCTTGCATTTTTGGGCTCTGGTCCAAACTTTACATAGCCTTATTTTGACCCTTTCTTCATGTTTTATCAAGGGACTTTTGCTTTTTGAAGCTCCCTTTTTTCTCTTTGTGTTTAAACCTCTTTTTAGGCCTTATTTTGCATAGTATTTTAAGCTTGCATGTGCACTGTTTTGGGTTTGGTCACTAACTGTAAAATACCATTTTTTGGGTCCCTCTTCAACTTTGTTAAAGGGCCCTCCTCTGTTTGAGGCCAGAAACCATCACTTGCTTCTTTGTCTCCCTTTTGGCCCATTTCTTGCACAATAGTTCATCCATACTTGTGTTTGTTTTCGTGGCTTGTTGTAAACTGTAAAGTGCTTCATTTTGAACCCCTCTTCAACTTTGTTGAAGGGCTCTTGTCCATTTAGGGCCATAAGATGCTACTTGCTTCATTATCTCTCTTACGGGGCCATTTTTGCATGCTAACTTAGCCCTATTTTTGTTCACCTTTTGGCCTTGCTTAAAACTGTAAATATGCTTTTTTTTGGACTGTCTTGATTCTATCTTCACACTTCATGTTCAAATAATGCATTCTTTGCATAGCCATAGGTCATTCCATGTACCTTATTTCATGTTTCGGGATTCATTTCATGCATCGGGTGCCATGTTTCCATGATTCGGAGCTGTTTTGTGTCATATTTTAGGGCTGAAATTTGCATGTTTGCATATCATGTTTCATACCTTGCCATGCTTTGTTAGAGTGGCATTTGTGCCTTAAGTTCGGTCCTCGGTTTGCGTGCACGTGTGCACGCATCTCAAGTGTCTCATTTTCATCTAATGGCTACTAATGTGAGTGTGGCTGAGGTCCACTCATGTTGGTGTAAGTCCATTGTGCATTGTGTATGCCATTTCATTTCATAGCATTGCGTATGCTAGGTCGTATGTTAGCACATTGTGTATGCCATGTTATCTCGTGCATTGTGTATGCCATCTCATAGCATTGTGCATGCTAGGTTGTATATTAGTTGCATTCATGCATGTCATGCATATTGCATTGTGCTTGGGATAGGAGTTAGCCTGAGTATGGGGAACGAGGGACGTTTCGTACTTCAAGTGACGGAACGTGTCTCAATTCCCAGTCACCGACACTTCGGATTATCCATGATGGAGTTTAGGTTTTGTCGTGTTTATATGTGTATTCATTTCATATTGAGCCGTGCAATTCGACTCCTCGGCCATCATGCATCGATATGCGCGATTGGTGGCACGAGGACCGAGGACTACACTCCCTGAAGGGTAGTCATGCATACATATGTGAAAATATTTTTCCATGCCCCTTTCTTGCTCTCTGTTACAGCAAATCAAGAGTCAGCAGCCTTCCGGAGCTTGGCACGCATTCCCAGAACAATTGCAAACAGAGGCAAACCGAGGCATCGCAAGGGATTCTTCGCACAAGGCAACTCAAGCATGCATCATCCCTCATCCGGAGCAGAGTTGAGGCAGTCCCTGGCTTGCATGCCAATTTATTGCTTTCCTAATTTAATTTGTTAATTAATTAGGGTTTTGTACATATTTGGACTGTAATATTCATTTGGGACTGTATATTATTTATTCGGACCCTCTGCGCGAGGGCAATGTTGTTATAAGTGTGCGTGTGTGCGATGTATGTCTTCCAACCCCACTTCTTTCTCCCTTTTATTTACCCGCTTATGATGGTTAGATTATGGCATGTTTCAATTAGCATACAGTATGATAGCATGTTTGCATTCATTCATCTGTCATACATGCACCGGGCTCGGCGCATCATACTAACTGCATTGTATTTTCAATTCCAAGTTGAAAACATGTTAGCTGTAGCATTTCATATGCCATGTTTAGAATAACCGAGCCTGCTATAGTTGCAATTTTGCATGTGTTGCATTAGGCATTTCCGTATAATTAGGATCATGCATGGATTTCTAATTAGCTTATGTTTTGGCTTGAAGTACTCGGTAAGTTTTATGCTTTAGCATCCTTGCATGCGTGTGAGTGACTGCCATGAATAGCATGCTTACCATGAGGCTATATGCTTATGTGATATAACTGCCTGAATGCCTGTGGGTGAAGGTTGGGTTATTTGAATTGGAACAATTCATCAACTATGTGTTTTAAGCCCACTAGATAGTGGCAAAATCATGTTTTCTAAGCCTACCTGAGGGTGGCAAATTCACGTCTTAGCCTACTTACGAGTAGCACCATCAAACCATTTTCAAACAAACAAACATGAAATGTTTTGTTCCAATTCAGGCGATCCAGTCTATACTTGTATGCTGTGCGCATCACATAGTAAACCTAGGCTAATAACCGGAATAAGAACGCATAATGTTTTCAAAAATAGATATCATGGTTAGTAGAGGCCGATCTTTGATCGGGCGAGCGGGGGTGCTCACGAAGTGACCTTCCCCAATCGTACCCAAGTTCCCGAGCCGAGGCAGCTTTGGTGATGACGGACACGTGGCCTTAGGCAAACGAGTCAGGGTTTCCTAAATTTCCCCAAAATAAAATATTTAGGTGGCGACTCTGTATCTGGCAAAGCAGTCCATGTTTGGCACTTCTTTCAAAATCTGTTTTCTCAAAACGATTTGCCGGATTTGGACTCTTTGGTTCAGATTTAGAACCGTGACAAATTGAGAGTCCGAACTGTAGTGAGCCCAATATCGAACGGAACGGGACTCGTTCCTCCCCGGGGCGTTCGAGGACGTCTACAATTTCTGGCGACTCCGCTGGGGATTTAGAGAACTTGACTCGAACTCATGATATCTTGTTTTGATTACACTTATGTGTTTCTTTGCATTGCATTTGCATTGGTGCGCCTAGGACACCGTGTTTGCCATCTGCTATTCCTGAACGGTTTGCCGGAGGCTTGTCTTGTCAAGGCATGACCATAAGGCTGACCGGTTGTGGGCTCTGCCAGTATGGGAACACAAACCCCGGTTTTACCGAGGCACCCTTTTGACCATTCGACCTAGTGCATATTCGGAATCCGTAGTGACCATTCCAAACTAGGACAGGTTGCTTACCCGATCGTAGGTTGTTTGAAACCACTGCGTGCTTAGTGAAACCCTAGCTCTTGACAAAATAGGGCAGGGAAACCCTACCCCAACATAGGGGTGTTTTGGCTCTCACTTATCTGCTATGTGCTTTTAGAGTGCGTCTCTATAGGAATGCATGTATCAGTCTACAAGTTTGAGCATCAGGCCTGCGGGCACCAGTTCAGTACTTTGGGATTCAGTTCACCTGAGGATATCAGTTTACGGGCAGAATTTTGGGCAGAATTCTGTAGGAGGCACAATCATTCAACTCTGCTCATATGGGTTATCGTGAAATCGGGCTGAGATGCTGCATGTTTTCTCTTTTACTAGGTAGTCTGGAACCATAGCTTCAGAGGGCTCCAATATCCCTCGGGTACACCGAACTTGTGTTGATAGACTTTGTCGGGTCAGAGATTCAGTTCAAAGACAATCGGTGTTCCTTTACCAGAGGCAGGGTGAAAAGGTCGGTCAGGCACAGACCACCAGTACAGCAGTTACCAACTCAGTGGTCTTTGAACAACCAGGTTGAGATTTCGGAGCCTACTGCAGACACAGGTATACCAGTTGCTCAGTTAGATCAGGACAATATGTCAGATCTGGAAGAGATGGTGCGCCAACTCCAGGATAGTATGAAAGCCATGCAGCAAGATGCTGTCCGTCAAGCGGAATTCACCAAGCAACAGGCCGTGGTCATAGCCCAACAGGCAGAGACAATTGCCAGGTTAGAGCAGCAAACTGGAGTATTTACTTCACACCAGGCTCCTCCCCCACCAAGAGTTCCCATACTCAGGGAGGCAACCCACGTCCAGGATGATACGGACATTCCAGGTGGTCCAGCTCCGCCCCCGGTGCTACCCCAGCTGTCTAAAACACCCACCAACCTGCCAGACTCCCCCTTTGAGTTCGAGACGGACCCCACAGCATTGAAAGTGAGCAAGCTTGAGAAATTGTTCAAAAAGTCTCAGGGGGCCCGCTCTATTCCTGATATAGAGGATGGTTATACCGACTTAGTGGTGACCTTGCCAGAGCGGTTCAAAATGCCGCATATCGATCGATTTGATGGCTCTGAAGACCCAATGATGCACCTCTAACTGTTTTCTGATATCTTGAGGCCAATGGGTTTGACCACAGCCCAGAAATTGTCACTATTCGGCCGAACCTTGTCTGGGATAGCCGCAATCTAGTATGCAAAATTGGAGAACTCTGTGAAACAGAACTGGGAAGGGTTGGCTGAGGCCTTTATTGCTCAATACTCCTACAACACACAGATCGAGGTCATGACTCGTGATCTCGAAGTCACCCGCCAAGAGCCAAAGGAGGGTTTCTCAGAGTTCGTGACAAGATGGAGAGCAAAGGCCTCAATGATGACTACAAGGCCTTCCGACAAAGATCAGATCAGGATGATTGTTCGGAATCTGCATGGCAAGTTGCTGCAAAAGATGGTCGTTCTACCTCTGTTTACCTTTCCAGTCCTTCATGAAATGGAGGTTCAAATCGAGGATGCCATCAGACAAGGGATCTTTGCAGAAGATAATGAGCCTTCGAAGAGGAATGTTGCTCGCGGTTCCAATGCTACTACTGATGGTAGCACAGCTGCGAAATGCTCAGAAGTAGACGCTATCACCACTTCCCTCAATGACCAAAAACCAACCACTTCAACTCAGCCCCAATCCTGAAAATTCCATCCTCTTTACATGAGTCTCTCCCAAGCTTTGAAAAAGCTGCAAGAAGAAGGGCACCTAGAACTCCTAGAACCCCAACCCCTTCCAAATCCTCTTCCACCAAGATATGACCCAGCTAAATACTGTGCCTATCATCAACAACACGGTCATGATACGAACCGTTGCATCTGCCTCCGTCATAAGATTCAGGATCTTATTGATGAAGAGACCCTAGCTCCACCCAAAGGACCTCAAGATAGTACTGACTCGTCACCTCCTCACCTCAACCTCATCCATACACTACCATCCACCTTCGACCCCAGCATATACATCACCCCAGCCCATCTACCCAAGCCTGAGGTGTTCATTCCAGAAAGCATGGACTTATGCATGATGGATGCACCTGGACCCCAATCATCTCAAACCCGTAAACCCACTACTTCTGAGCTGAAGAGAATGATCGAAGATCTTCAAAGAACTGTGACAGATTTGGCCACCGGGACATCGGCTCCGTCATCAACCACATCACATACCAGGGAGTTCATGTTAAAAGGCTCCCCAGTCTTGGAACGGGCTGTATTTGAGGAATGTCAATCCCTTGGCAAAGTGGAGGCGAGTGGAAAGAACAAGATAGGGGTGGACATGGATCCCCATGAACACCTTCAACGGGCTGTTGAGGCTTTGAAGGCCGAAGGACTAAACAAACAACAAGTGCTTGCAGTGGTTACAAAAACTATGGATAATACTTTTGCCACTCAAGTTGGGGGCAGTCTGAATCAAGGGGCAAACCCAGACAAGAGATGTTGTACCAGAAACACCCCTTTCAGCTCCAATCCTACACTCGGAAGAGATCATCAAAAGTCAGCACCTACCGACCCTTTCGCCGGTACATCCAACACAACCAGCTCACAAGCTGCCAAATACCCACCTCGGGCCCAGGGGGTGTTCACCCCATTGGACATGTCTTTGTCAACGGCCCTGAGGGTCCTGATCGAAAAAGGGCATCTGAAGCCCCTGGAGCCACGACCATTACTGAATAAACTTCCTCTCTCCCACAACCCGGCGAAGTACTGTGCCTTTCATCAACAAGCCGGCCATGACACTGACATGTGTCTTCGTCTTCACCATGAAATACAAGATCTGATTGATAAAAAGGTCATCTTCGCGTCAGGTCCTGCAAAGTCTATCGGTACTAGATCGGTGAACTTGGGGGATAATGTGATCAGGAGATGAACCAGCTGCGGGTGGCGCTCGATTAACTCCAGACGTAGGAATGGCTTGCATTGTTTTGAGCACATTTGCAAATGTTGTTAATTTGTACTGTTTGACTTGGGCATTGGGTCAGTCTTGTTGTTTTGTACAGAGTCAGTCTTTTCTTACTGAGTCAGTTGGGCCTGTCTTGTTGTACTGAGTCAGTCCTGTTTTGTTAAAGTCAGGTGATTCCGGGGGTGTTACCTCGGGCATCACTGTTTTGTTTTGTGTTTGTCTTTTTGCTTTCTTTTGAGTCTGTTTCTGTCTTGGAGCCAGTAATGCCAACAGATTTGAATGAACAGCAGTGATTTTCACATTCTTGTGTTCGCTTTTGCCTTGTGCCAGTTGTGCCAGAAGTTCTGAATGACACGACAGTGCTTTTCACCTGCTTTTCTGTGCTTTGAAAATCATTGCATTGACCTAAGTTTTTCAAAACCTTTTAAACATTGTAATGAAAACAAAGCGGAAGGAATTCCTCGGGATTTGTAAAACTTTGATCAAATTGAGAGAAAGAGAGGCGTGCTAAGCCCTTAATGAATGAAATCATGTTTGTTAACGTGAGTACTGAGAAGGATCCTGGCTTGATCCAGATTGGTCCCACACCGTCTTCAGCGCGACCGATTAGTCGCTTTCTTAAAAGATTTCAAAAAAATGTTTTACGCGGTCCTGCGAAGACCTGTGTGGAATCGCTCTTGAGATTGTGCAGCTTAGGATCGCTCTTAGCCTCGAGACTCGACTCCTCATTTTCAAACCTTGGACTAGAACTCAGAACGTTCAATGGTCAACTACAACGTGAGGCCTGTGTGGCCAGATTCAAAGCAGCCCTCGAACAAGAGGCAAGAAAGTCAGATCAAGAAGATCAGATGTCATCAAAAGAAGCTTGCAAAGCTAGATCAGAAGCACCCTTCGAACTAGGGGCAAAGGATTTCAAATGTGCTCGAGGAGCCGAAGATGGATCATTCCGCAAATCAAAGAAGGTCGGCAAGAATGCCAAATCCCAGAAGGGAGGAAAGAAGAAGACATTGTTGAAGGACAACCGAGTTCCTATCCACAGACACTAGGGGCAAATTCACCCTCTATTGGATGGACTCTTGCATCGTCAGCGAACAACAGCCATTCTCCTGGATTCAGATGACTTCAGGATTTCAAAACCATTTGACATGGACAAAGCTATACTTTTACCCTTGAGAGGCTCGCTGGGCCGAAAATCCGGAAGGGCGGCCCAAGCAAAAGTTAGAGCAAGAAAAGAACAAAAAGAACAAAAAAGAGAAAAGAACAAAAGCACAAAAAAGAAAGATGCAAAGAAAAGAACAAAAAAGAAATGAAAAAAAGAAATGAAAAGAAAAGAAAAGAACACAAAAATTGAAAAGAAGAAAAACATAGCTCGCAAGGTTGAAAACCCACAAAGGGCGGCCTTGGCAAAAGTTAGAGCGCAAAAGGAGAGGTTAAATACCCGAGTGTACCTTAACCCCGAACTACATAAGGCTTGATTCCCATCTTTGGGATACGTAGGCAACTTCATCCTGAAGTCCAACCGTAAAACACTTCAAATTGATTGTGCCCATGTAATAGTTTTGACCATCTTCGCCTTCTCTGTATCCAAGAATTTGGTTGTGTTCGTCACTCTAAGGACTGACTACAATGCGCCACGGTGCTATCCAAACAAAGGGCAACTTTCCGTTGCCATTCAATACGCTGCGGTGCCGTTCAAACAAGGGGCGACTGTCCGTTGCCATGCAGCTCCCCTCAAGCAAGGAGCAATTTTCCTTCGAATCTGAGGTTGTGCATCTCGAGAGTGGGTTCTATGCTTGTTGGGCAGTGGTCGTTTGAAAAAATAGTTTTTGAGAATTTTTACTAAGGTCGACTGATCTTCTCTCGAAAACTATTCCATTTTTCCAAAACTGGACCATTTCTTGGACCTAAAAAAAGGAAAATTTTCAGTGCTCATAACCTGACTTACATGATTTTAAATCAGAAAATTGAACAAGCATGTTAATCGAACTCTCATTTTGGTCAAAATTATCTTAGTAGAAAGCCAAAAACAAAAAAATGGTCGAAATGATGAACTAGGGGCACAGTTGAGTCAGGTGTTCTGTCTTTTCCCCATTGCCACAATACTTGCCAAGAAGGGCACTCTACCTACCAGAAAAGGGCACAACTGAAGTTAACAGCAAAAGGGTTGAAAGCTCTCTCACCCTCCGAGCAACGAGGTATCAAGCCAAGTGCGAAGCACGAACTGGAATGGATCAAGATATTCCACTCCCTCATCTGGACAGATTTGATCATGTCCAAACTCCCCAGCAGAGCATCGTCAACCGATGTCAGTTGCAGATTTGCTACACACCCAGTTGTAGCACAACCCCTCTGTGGGAGAAACTCACTAGCCGCGTGCAGAAGAAGAAGAATCTAGCGAAATGCTAGGGGCAAGAGCCCACAACTTTCTGTTTATCCATCAACCACCCAGGGGAGGGATTTAAAATGAGAGATTGAAGAATAGAGAGGTGTGCGCTGAGAGAAAAAGTGAGGAAAGGGCTTTTTCAGAAAAACAGAGCTTGAGGGCCGAGTGATGTGAGAATCACAAATGAGAAAAGGTGGGAAACAATACCTGGAGAAACTGGCTCCTCGTGCACCGAGAGGTCTCTCACCTTTGTAACACAGCTGAGTGTTGTGTTTGTGCGTTTTGTTTGTCTCGTTTCTTGTTTTAAGTCGTTTGAGTGTCAACAAATGTGTTTAGGTCATTCTACCTTGTTTTTCCTTTGTGAGTTGTGTTTAGGTCGTTCTATCTTTATTTTCCATTGTTGAGTCGTTTTGGCTATGGTCAGTTGTAGGCTCAATACCCGGTAGAGAACCCTTTTTCTCATTTCAATTTCAAAAATCGTTTTGTACTCAGAGTGCCGTGTCGTTCTCCACATTTGTGCAAAAAATGATCAGTTCTTTCATAAAGCCGCAGGGTTCAACCTAGGTCATGTCAGAATAGTAAAACAAGGACCTATCTGAAGCTATTTAGGTTCCAGACTGCAAAACAAAAGAAAAGAGGGAAAATTTGGAACATCCGAGTTTGTTTTAACTTCTACAGGTTCCATTTTTACATCCCGTCTTTTCAGATCGGACTGTCTGTTCAGACTGAGCTGTGTACCGAGTAAACCGAATACTGTGTTATGAACTGCGTGTTCAGAATGAGCAGTATGCCGATACGAGCTGTGTGTTCAAATTGAACAAAATACTGTGTTGACTGTTTCACTGTTTCAAGCCAGAATGGCGATCAGAAGTGTTCTCCCTGAGTACCGTTCCCCGTCAGAGTAAAGCGGTTTACCGCCACTCACTCCATAAGGTGCTTTCTAGAGTGCCGCTTTGTCTATTCATTGCATTCCCTAAACATCATGCTTTACATTGCTTGTAACATGTATTGTATCATCGCACTTGTTGTGTTTATTTGCATCTTGTATTATCTTATATCCTTTTGCGCCGTGCTGCGTTTAGAATCCTTGTCCTCCGGGACTTTCTCAGGTTGTGTTGTGCGCGCACCTGGGCGGTTCTTGTTTGGACCTCCTCTCACGATTTCAGCGTGGTTTGAGTGTTCCATTCCTTACGCGTTTTCAGCGTGTTTGGAATTCATCTCAGGTTGCGTTGTGTATGCACCTGGGCGGTTGTTTTCGGACCTCCTCTCACGATTTCAGCGTGGTTTGAGTGTCCCCTTCCTCACACGATTTCAGCGTGTTTGGATTTTATCTCAGGTTGCGTTGTGCGCGCACCTGGGCGATTGTTGTTTGGGCCTTCTCTCATGATTTCAGCGTGGTTCGAGTGTCCCGTTCCTTACGTGATTTCAGCGTGTTTGGATTTTATCTCAGGTTGCGTTGTGTGCGCACCTAGGCCGTTATTGTTTGGGCCTCCTCTCACGATTTCAGCGTGGTTTGAGTGTCCCGTTCCTTACGCGATTTCAGCGTGTTTGGAATTTATCTCAGGTTGCGTTGTGTGCGCACCTGGGCAGTTGTTGTTTGGACCTCCTCTCACGATTTCAGCGTGGTTTGAGTGTTCCATTCCTTACGCGTTTTCAGCGTGTTTGGAATTCATCTCAGGTTGCGTTGTGTATGCACCTGGGCGGTTGTTTTCAGACCTCTTCTCACGATTTCAGCGTGGTTTGAGTGTCCCGTTCCTTACGCGATTTCAGCATGTTTGGAATTTATCTCAGGTTGCGTTGTGTGCGCACCTGGGCGGTTGTTGTTTGGACCTCCTCTTACGATTTCATCGTAGTTTGAGTATTCCATTCCTTACGCGTTTTCAGCGTATTTGGAATTCATCTCAGGTTGCGTTGTGTATGCACCTGGGCGGTTGTTTTCAGACCTCTTCTCACGATTTCAGCATGGTTTGAGTGTCCCCTTCCTCACACGATTTCAGCGTGTTTGGATTTTATCTCAGGTTGCGTTGTGTGCGCACTTGAGCGGTTTTTCAGACCTCTTCTCACGATTTCAGCGTGGTTTGAGTGTCCCCTTCCTTACACGATTTCAGCGTGTTTAGAATTTATCCCAGGTTGCGTTGTAGACGCGCTGGGCGGTTTGTGTTTGGACCTCCTCTCACGATTTCAGCGTGCTTTGAGTGTCCCGTTCCTCACACGATTTCAGCGTGTTTGGATTTTATCTCTAGTTGCGTTGTGTGCGCACTTGAGCAATTGTTTTCGGACCTCTTCTCACGATTTCAGCGTGGCTAGAGTGTTTTTTCCCTCACACAATTTCAGCATGTTTGGAATTTATCTTAGGGTGCGTGGAACGCGCTCCTGATTTGATTTTCTTTGTTCTTCCTCCACTCACGAGTCCAGCGTGGTTGGCGTGTGTTCACCCTTTGCATCTATTGAACCACATCTATTACATCGTATCTATTTTACTGTCTGGTCTAGGAGACCTTAAATCCTCCGGTCTAAGGAGACCTTAAATCCTGCATCTTTATTCGCACTGTCTTGTGCACTCCCCGGTCTAGGAGACCTTAAATCCTCTAAAGGTGCAATTCCTTTGGTGTTTGTCGTGCCCAAACGACTTTCGATGGTCTGGTATAGCCACCTGCCTGTGTTAGTAGTGAGTTCCTAGGAGACCAACTGAGACGGTGGAAACTAGAGTTCGAATGGCTCATGCCTAGAACACAAAGGTTCGGGATTTCCGAGACTAAAGTCTGGTTTAAATATCCAGGGGTATATCCTCGACTTGAAATCTGTATGGCAGCCCCATAGATTGAGATAGCATGTGTATGCGCCTCAATTCTGGATACTGAACCAACCTAGTCTGTCACCTTGTTGGAGAATAGGGAAAACTGCAACCATAGTCAGGGAGAAAAGTAGTACCTGCGGTTCAACCAAGGAGAAGTGAAAGATCCCCAGCAGCATGAGGTAAGTCATTGCCAATTGCCCCTGTAAGGTACCTTTACCTCTTAGCTATTACATTGCATTTTAGCCACTACATTACAGTGCATTGCATGAATCCTCAATTTTCAAACCGGCTTCGCGTAGCGTATAAGTCCAATTATCAAACCGGCTTCGCGTAGCGTATAAGTCCAATTTTCAAACTGGCTTCGCGTAGTGTATAAGTCCAATTATCAAAATCTTCCTGCATATCATTTTGCATCTTGCCCCCTGCCTGCGGGCACGCCTGCGGGCACATCTTTGTTTATCTCACCTGTTTGTCTGAGTCTTCGGCCTTGTCAAAAATGGGTCGTCTCTGGGCTTTGACATTCACTCCCGTCACTTATGACTTTCGAGTTCAGTCAAAGAGGGGCAACTGTAGACACCCCATTTTTGACCGACCTTAAGACTCAGACGTCACCGATTGAGCGCTTGGTGATGTTGCATATCGTGCTTGTTCAGAGGTTTCATAGTCTCGGCTGCGAGCCTTGTCTCCGAACTTCCGGACTCTTTCATGCTTGGCCTCGGTTTGCGAATCAGGCTCTGTTTTCTCTGTTTTCTCTTCCCGAAGGGAGAGAGAGGTCTCGTAGATCATCTCTGAGTGGCCGTAGGCTACGTTTCGTGGTCGTAGGCCATTTTGCCCGTTTGGAGTCCGGTTTTCAATTTTTCGGAGCCGTTGGCCGTGTGCCTCGGTTCGGGACCGCTTAACTGCCTCCGTTTGCTCCGGTTTTTGGCATGCATCTTATCTACTCCCTTTTGAGGACACTGTGGCTCGAGAGACCAACTTCGTGGTCGAACACCACTTCCAGTGCCTAACAGTCAGTTTTCAGGGCCTCGGGCTGCGCGTTTCGGCCCCCGAACCTTCATCTTGCATCGGTTTGGGTTCATTTTTGGCAGGGACCTCTGTTTCATTGTTAAGAAGGTCATAGAAGGGTGGGAGGCCAGTAATTGTTCTGACAACCAGTTTTATTCCGCCATCGCCCTCCGTCGCCCATTTTTCCCACTTGAAAGCCAATGTTGACTACCCTAAGGCCACTTTTTCTTGCCCCAAACTACATATTTGTGTTTTACACACTTGGGAGGCCACCAATATCACATGGCTGGCCAGTAATTGTGTGTGCCCCTTTTGAACCCCTCCTAAAAGTGGCATTTTCTCTCTCCTAGTTCATTCTTTCCAGTTTTTGACCACATGGTTGTGTTGTGCACACATGAGAGGCCCTCTTTTGGCATGGCCGGCCATTAATCTTCATTGACCCTTTTGACCCTTGGCCGACCGGCCATGGGAAAGGCCGACCGGCCACCTAAACCCTAGGAAACCGGCTGGCCATGATCCTCTCTCCAGGTACATTACAAATATGTATTTTGTTTCCCCCCAGATTGTGTATCTGGGGAGGCCAACTTTTGGGGGGAAACTTGAATTCCATTCCCCCCATTTTTTCCCCCCTCTTTTCCCTATATAACAGCACCTCCAGCTCCCATCTAAAGGGTTACAAAAATTTCTTTGAGGCTCTTGCATTGATCCTCCCTCTCCTTCTCTTCCAAGCACCAAAACCTCTCAAGTCCTACACCATTTACCCTACACCCCTTAGCATAAGGCCTCCACCCTCCATTCTAGCAGCTTCAAGGCCATTTTCAGAGGTCAAAGGCTCCCAAACTTGGTCCAAGAGTTGTTGAAGCATTGGTCTTCAAGGGTAAGTCTTCTATCCCTCTCTTTGGCCCTATTTTTGCTCAATATATTAGCTCCTCTTGCTTGCATATTTGGGCTCCGACCCTAATTGAAAATAGCATTATTTTGAGCTCCTTTTCATGTTTGTTTAAAGGCCTCTGATCCTCCGCCTCTTGAGCCCTTCTCCTCGCCTCCAACTCCGCTCAGTCGAGGTCCCCACTACTTGGCTTTGGATCCAACCCTGCCTCAAACAATGCAAACGGCTGAACGAGTTCATCCCATTTGGCCCATTCTTTCTCCCTCCACTCCTTCACCCTCTTCACCCCCCCTCCGCGGCTGCTCCCAGTTTCGACTCCACAGACCTGATGAGTACTTTCCAAATGGTGCGCACTCCAAGCCCCCCATTGGTAGACACGTAGAACCATCGTGGTTGCCACCCCTTGATCGACGACGGCAGCCCTTCCACCAACCCTTTCCCCACTGCTGCCTGCAGAGTGACCCACGTCTCCTGCTGCCCCAAGGCCTTAAAACATCCAAAGAATTCGTCTACTGTCATAGCCTCCCTCCATTCACTTTCAGCCACGCACTTGCACAGGCCAGCAGGATCTTCCATGCATTGGGCATTAGTTGCTCCGGTGCTACCTCCAGACGGTTAAGCACATCCACTACCACTTGCGGCAGTGGCAACCTCAGTCCACCCTTTAGAGCTTCCTCATAAAGGGAAAACTCTCCTGGCCTGGCGTCAGACGGCCTTTCCGTTGATGTCGGCAGCAATAACTCCACTTCCACAGGGATCTGGTATTTTTCGCGGATAGCCTCCAACTTCGCCGCAGTAATCGTGGATTTGTCAGCCTTCGTGTGCCAATGATCTGGTTCCGCCTGGCTGATTGGCTTTGGAGTTACTATCATGGTGGAACCACGGGATCATACCACCGACTCCTCGACCCTCTCTGTCCTATACTGCACCGCTAGCTCCACTGCATCATCATCACCAAGTGGGTCCACCCTCACACTCACAGCTTCTTCTTGGGCCATTTCTATGGAATGTTTGCGAATCGCTTCTGACGCAGGAGCAAGAAAATTAAAAAACTGTTGCAGAGGTGTATCGTGCGCAACGAAGGAATTAACACTTGGGATGTTTTGAGTTTTCGTAAACAAGTAGGTGAATCGAATGACGCCTAAAGCCCACGGTTTGCCCGTATTCCAAGGATTCCAATTAATTTTCGCCAGTTTGAAAACTTTTCAAATCATCTGCCAAAACTGCCTTTTCAACACCCATAATGACCTATCGTTTCATTTCTGCTCCAACGCCTAACCTCCCCCCCAACATATTGCCACGTGTACGACCACGATGCACTGTCTACTCCCTTTACCCTGTCTTTTCCACTTCAAATCATCACTTTACACGCCGCCTCTTGAGCCCCGCGCTCCTCCGCTCTGCCTTTTCGCGCGATCGCCCCTCCTCCCAGTCGGCCCTCCGGTCGGCCTTCGCGCACGGTCGCCCCTCCTCACGGCCGGCCTTTTGCTCGGCCTTCGCGCGCGGTCGCCCTTTCTCACGGTCGGCCCTTCCGCTCGGCCTTCGCGCGATCAGCCCTCCCCACGGTCGGACCATCTCACGCTCGGTCCAACAACTCGTCCGCCCATCTCGGTCGGACTCATCTTCCTCTTACATATTCCCTTCGTTGGACT
Organism: Camellia sinensis; assembly: GCF_055761805.1. Classification (NCBI taxonomy): domain Eukaryota; kingdom Viridiplantae; phylum Streptophyta; class Magnoliopsida; order Ericales; family Theaceae; genus Camellia; species Camellia sinensis. The sequence goes on along the minus strand of NC_138970.1, from coordinate 177,243,608 downwards.
GAAGCTGCACTCGGGAATGGGGGACTACTAACATGGACAGGCCCACAAAGGCCATGAACCACTATAAACAACCCAAGCCCATCAATCGGAGCCCAATACATAACCCAGCCGAAGAAGTCCAGAACAACTAGAATCCAATATGGCATAAGAACCAATGGCATTCAGGCACGTGGCAGGTGAAGGACGAGCCACATCAGCTAACAAAGATCTGCAAAATTATTGCCACAGCACATCACCATTAATGCAGCGCATCACAACATTTATTACGACAACACCTCTCGTCGGAACAGGGTCCCTTTACCCTGAACAAGGTAAGCTACAGCATAGACTTTCGGCGAGGAGGGCAGGTCGGAAGAGACAGCGAAATGATTACCAAAGAATATAAGCAAACGTTGAAGACAAGAAGAAGGTTAAGCTTTCTATCTCTAATCTCTCCCTCTATACTCTACTTCTCTTCCTAACTTGCTCGTCGGAGGGTTCACTGGGGGACTACCTTGTTCCCTGTTGAACTTGTTTGCAGGTTATCCGGTGGGCTTGATCATTTGGGCTTGGGCTTGAGGAGCTTGGACCAGTTCGCTCCATTCACTGAGATAAACTGTATCAACAGTTTGTAAGTTGGTTCATAATCTTGATTGACACCTTCCAATAGGACATTTTTGGCGCTATTTTGAAAGTTTTGAAGCAAAACCTCATGCTAATCAATGTTTTCAAATAGAGCTCTCTCTACCTCTTTCTCTCTTTTTTCATTTCTGCAATCTTGAAATGGTTAAATTTGCTCAATTTCCGCAATCTTGAATTTGGATTTAGTTTCATATTATTGTTTTAGAGATAGAGTATTTGATCATTTATATTGTTTTAGAAATGGAGTACTTGATCACTCATGTAATGGTAGCCCAAAACTGCTTAATTGGCTCTTAGCTAGCAAAAATTCGCAGCACAAAGAATGAGGAAGAGGAAGGAGGGGGACTGTGTTTGTGACGATAATGGCAGCCTTGGTGGGTGGAGGGAGGGCGAGGTGGAATGGTGGTGGGTTTGCTAGGTTTTAGAGAGAGAAAGTTGGAGGATGCTGGAGAGCCTCTAAAAATTATTTTTAAAATCATATCTCAAAATACAAAGGGAGTTTTCTTCTTCTTTTTTACTTCATTTTATGCTCTAAAAAAAAAAAAAAAAAAAACAACAACAACAACAACAACAGAATTTGAAAGCCAAATGCTATAACTTAAAAAAAAGTAATAAAAAAAAATTGTGACGGCATTGAAATTTATATAACATAAACCTCCAAATTCCAAAAAAACAAAAAGACCACTGTGCCCTTCACTAGTCCAAAAAAGCCTTATCCTAGAAGAACTTCTGGAGAAGTCCAGAAACTGAAAGAAACACCTCCACCATTTTCCAGCATCTTCTTTCCAGAAATGTCCACTCTTCTCTTTAAATATCATTCAACCCCCTCATCTTCTTCCTCAGAATCCACACAAAGTTTCAATCTTTTTGCTTCCATTACCAAAGAAAACAGAAACAAAAAATGTCTCTCTATCTTTCAAACCTCACAATCTCTCTCCCCATATCATCCCAAAAAACCAGTACCAATTCCAAGCTCTTATGTCCCAAAACCCCCAATTTTTTGAACCCAATGGGTAGTTTTATTAACAGAGGTTGTAGCAATGGCATTAAGGCTATGGCTGGAGATGGGAGGGACAGTCTTGACCATTTGCAGAGAGCAAACAAGAGCCAACAACAATCTCAACCACCCAAGAAAAGAATTGCCGAAGCTCCTTCCATAGGTAAATATTAATACCCAATTCACAAAAATCACTGAAAAAAAGTATTTTCTTGTTAAATTTGTTTATGTATGCTGACTGATAAATCTGTGTATTTCCAATTCACAAAAATCACTGAAAATAAGTGTTTTCTTTTTAAATTTGTTAATGTATGCTGACTTGGTAAATTTGTGTATTTTTTTAGTATATAGTGGTTGATATTTGTAGTATATAGTGGTTAATACAGGTGTTTGTAATTGTACACATCTAAATTTTTAAGCGGTTTAACAAGTGAGAATTGAATTAGAAAATTGTTTAGCACTTAGGGGAAAAAATTGTATTGACTAAAATTGTTTAAACTTAGGGGGGGAATTACATTTTTGATTTTATAGTTTTATTAAAATTTTAGTTTAGTCCTATTTCACTTTCGAACAATTTAAATTATAGACTTCAAATCTAGTTTAATTTGTTTTTTCTATTGAAATTATAGTCAAAATTTTCTACATAATTAACATGTTTTCAAAAATCTTAAATTTTAACTATTAACTTAGATGAAATAGTGAAATTGAAACTGAATTAAAAATATAAAGTCCATCATTATTTAAATTGAAATTATAGTGATTGAAGTACATCTAAGTAAAATTATAATAGTGAAATGTATAATTTATCTAAACGAAACCGTAGTGATTAAAATACATTGAAGCAACACTATAATGGTAAAAAGTATAATTTTATTATTTAATTATTGGGAATGCATTAATATCTATATAGTGTAGTTTTGACCCTTCATTATATGCAGGGTTGTGGGATAGATTTCCAACAGCAAGGACAGTGCAACAAATGATGGAAACCATGGAGAGGATGATGGAAGACCCTTTTGTCTACACCAGCGGGTGGCCGTCGCCGACATTAACCGAGACCGGCGGGTACAGCAGGGGAAGGACTCCATGGGAGATAAAGGAAGTAAAGGGGGAGTACAAGATGAGATTTGACATGCCCGGTATGACCAAAGATGATGTGAAGGTCTATGTTGAAGAGAAAATGTTGGTTGTCAAGGCTGAGAAAATGCCCAAGGACAGAAATGGCCAAGAAAGTGAGGTAGAAAATGAAGAGTGGTCTGCAAAGAGCTATGGTAAGTATAATAGTAGAGTTGCTCTGCCTGAGAATGTTGAGTTTGAGAAGATTAAAGCTGAAGTTAAAGATGGGGTTTTGTATATAACTATACCTAAAGCTAGTGGCACTTCCAAGGTTTTGGACATTAATGTTCAATGAGTAGATGAATGTATAATCAATCATTAGGGTTAATTTAGTGGTTAGATTTCCATGTTAGTTAGTTTAATTTTTCCTCTCCTCCAATATAGTGAAAAAGAGTGTAGTCTTTTCAATTAAGTATTTTGTTCTCTTTAAATATTTTGTGTTGGTTTCATTTTTATTTTGTTTTTCTAATTTTGTTTCTCATTGATTGTGTGGGATGTTCATGTCTTATTTTATAAAGAGTCCATGAAATTAACATTTTCAATGTATGAATGCATACAATTTTTTTTTTTTTTTTCAAATTTTGTGCAACTATTTTATATTATGCCTCATGGAATGTTCTGTTTTCATTGTCATTACTTATATTTTTACTCAAGTTGAGTAGAAAGTTTCATATTCAATGAATAAACTTAAATGTGAGTAGGGGATGTTTGGGGTATTTTAAATAAGTGTATTTTTTGTTTTTTTAGACTAAAAAGTTGAGGAAAAAAATATGGATGTTTAGGTTAGTTTTTTGATTTTTTATTAAAAAATGTGTATTAAAAAATTATATAAATTAGTGTGTAGGAAAAAATTAGAATTGAGAATTATGCAATCATAATTTTTGATTTTTAGTGAATAGTAATAATTTTTTAATTTTTTGAATAATTTTTTGATTTTTTAAATTTTATGAAAGATGCCAAACTTGGCCTAAAACTGATAAGAGTGTTGTAGTTTGAGTGGAAGCTATAAATTAAAGTAAAGCATGATAGTGGAAAGATTGGATAAAAGGGTTCAATATTTTTTAGATTGAGTTGAATAAAAATTTAAGTAATGAGGAAAGAAATTTAAGATATTTTAACCACCAAAGTCTTCAAAAATAGTTTTTAAAATTTTTAATTTGTATTTTTTATAATTTTTTAAATATTTTAATTAATTTTTTGTAAGTTTTAAATTCACTTGATTTTAATATACTTAAAATTAAAAAATATAAACAAAAATCTTTACAAAATTTATTAAATATAACAAAATATAAAAATGTATTAAATTTTTATATTTTTTGTATTTGATAAATTTTTTTATTTTTTTTTTATTACAAATATTATATTTTTAAGTATATTTAAATTAGATGTATTTAATAAATAAAAAATTGTGTAAGATATTAAAAAAATATATAAAAAATAAAAATTTTAATTTTTTGAAAAGTGGACTCAAATTTTAATAAGGATGAGAAATGTCCATGTAGTGTTCAACTGGCACAAAATTCGTAGGGTTTATTTGGATTTTTTTTTTTCAAAATTTTCCCTACACTAATGTCACAAAATCTCAATTTTCAATAAAGAGGTAACAAAGAACAAATCTTGCAACACTGTGTAAGGATTGAAAGTCTAAAAAAAATATTAAAAATAGATCTAATTAAAAAATAGAGAAGTTTATTTTAAAAAAGAGAGTTGCGCTATATTTGTAAGCAAACAATTCTTTCAAAAATTAATCCAAGTTATTCTCAGATCAGAAATTAATTCAAGTTAAAATTAATTTTTTTGCAATCCAACGAAAAAACCATGGAACACCCAAAATAAAATTTTAATTAAAACAATATGAATCTCGTGTAAAATTCACACTTAAAAATGTCACACTTAAAAACTGACTTGTAAGGGGAGAATGTTTAACAGACTTGTTTGGGATGACCTAAATAAATGCACTTTTTATTTTTTTACGAAAAGATGTGCAGAAAAGTAGAGAGGTGCTGCGATGAAAAAAAGATAAAAAGATGAATTATTTTGTGTATGTCAAACTTGGCCTTGTAATTATGATTTGGTAGAGCTTTGTATGAGTTGAGAGTAAGATTTGAGAGTATGAATTGTATTTGGTAGAGTTTTGTAATTATGATTTGAGAGGATGAGTTGTATTTTGAGTTTGTGAGCTTTGAAATTATGATTTGAGTGTAGAAAATTTGTTTGGTGAAAGAATTTTAAAAATAGTTTTGAATTGAGTGGGGAATTATTGATGTGACATTTGATAGTTGATACAAAAATTTACAACTTATAACTAAACATACAACTCAAAATTATTTTAAAGCACATAAATTTTTTTTAAAAATTCAAAAAATATTTTTTTTGAATATTTAAAAATTAACATATCAATTGCAAAGAAAAAAAAAAAAAAACAATTCACTGTTTCGGTCAACCGGCCGAACGACCGGTTAGGCCAATTTTTGAAAAAAAAATTGAAAATCACGCTCTGTTTGACAGAGTTTTCTGCAAAGTTGTGAAAAATTAATTCTACAACTCTGTCCAAACACCATATGCGAACTCAATGGTAAAAAACGAATTTGAGAATCGTTCCAAACAGAGCCTTAATTCTCGTTTGGGAAGTGTTTATTTTAATTTAAGTTAAAAAATTATTAAAAGATTAATAAATTATACAAAAAAATTAAATATTTTTTTTCTAAAATAAAAAAATATCACAAATATATTATTTTTTTTACCTCATATTTTAACCAAAAAAAATCAAAAATTACTAAAATAACATATTTACAAACGAGATCTTATATGCATAGGTGATTATTCGGTAGTCCGGAAGTACTATCACGTGGCATTTTATGGTAGTATAATTCGTAAAAAATGTGAAATATTGATTATTTGTATTATGGTAGTATTGTTGGTAGAAAATGTGAAATATTAATTTTTTGTATTGAATAATTGAAGAACATAAAAGAGTATAGTAAATAATGATTGGTAAAGGAATATAACTACGTGATACTTTAAAACTATTATATGATTTTCCTATGTGGACATTGACAAAATGTTAACCAATTTGAGATTGTAACGGTAATAAAAAATCCCATCCAAGAAAAATTATTTGGTTTCTTTGCATTCTAAATTCAAAATCTCCAAACAAAATTTTAAGAATTTTAAAATCAAGTTGAAACTGATCAAATAAATTCTCACAAATCCTAATCTAAAGAAAATACATCAAAATCAAATTAATTTAAGAGTAATTAATAAACAAAAAAATCAATAAGTATGCTATGTACAAAAATGTTTTCACCAACTCCTCCCCCAATTTTTAAACTATTAATCAATTGATCTATTTTTTAAAACAAAACCATCGTGAACGTGAAGGCAAACTAGTACGACTAGGCTATGAGAAGTGCTGTACAAGGAAAAGAACGAGAAAAGGAATCTATCTATCTATACTACATATATATTATATAAGAAGCCTTCAAAATGTCATTTTAAAATTTTTATAAATTTAAAAAATACGTGGTAATTCTCTTTTGAGTTTATAATTTTTTTTCTTCTCTCTCAAAGACTTTCATAACAATAAAAACTCCTACTCTTCCAACTTTTTCCTCTACTCTACGTTTCCCCTACTCTCAAAGACTTTCACTCCCACTCTCCCACTATCCACAACTCCTATCCGTAAAAAGCTGTCAACAAAAAAAAAAAAAAAAAAAAACTATCCATAAAAAGTTGTTACTCTCCCACCTCAAACAAATCTTTCCTACCCTCAAACACTTTCAGTCATACTCTCTCACTATGCTACAATAGATAGATATAAAAAAAAAAAAAAAAAAAGCACCCATCTATCCATATCTCCTTAAACCATTACTTCTAACAATCCACTACTATAAATGCATATACTTCATCAACTTCCTTCATCAGCAGTGAACGTCAGCAGTTCGTAGTTCGCAGTTCGCCATCAAATGCAAGACTCGATTTTTTTTTTTTCTCTTTTGCTTTAATAATTTATTTTTTGTTCTAAGCATTTGAGATTTTTTGTTTTGACTACAAAGATTGCAGAAAATTGTAATGTCCATGTCTCTGTTTTTTTTTTTTTTTTTTTTTTTTTTTTTGCTCTAATAATTTGTAGCATATTGTGTCATTGAGGATATTTCTAGAGTGTTTGTTCCACCAATTTTGAATTTTTATTGAAGACTTAATAGGATATAGGATATATATAACCCAATCTTCTCTCCGGTTCTATATCTCTCTCCCTCATCTCCATTGAAGAATCCTATAAACACAAATCTCTCTTCTCTGCCCCACTCCCTAGAGCTTAATTAAGTGCACATGGCTATTGTTTATGAGGGCAACAAACATGTCTCTGTTTCTCTTTTTCTTATGCTTTGAAAATTGTAATGTTCATGCCTTTGTTTTTCTTTTTCTTTTGCTCTAATAATTTATTTTTTTTCCAACCATTTGTGATTTTTATTTTCATTATAAAGATTACAGAAAACGCAAGTGTAATTTACCCATAACTTTACGTGCAAACATAGGCAAATCAGTCTAACAAATCCAGCTGCACTTACGGTTCAAAAATTACAAGCTTAGAATAACATGCACATGGGCTGCTGAAGTTACAGATTTTGAAACCACAAATCTTTTAAGTTTTAAGAGAATTTCAACCCAAACAACTTTCAAGCCCAATTCTGCAGATTCATTATGTTTCTTCTCATTAATAGTGTATTTTTATTATTGAAATACCTTGAATACACTTGCACAATGACACATTTTTGTATTTATTGAGAAAAGTATGGGTTTGATTTGCATTAGGAATTTAAATAGCGTTTATATTTTTGGCAGATTGTAATTTAAATCATGTTCATATAAATTCTTTTGGTTGTAGTATTGTTCTTCTTTTCTTTTCTTTTCTTTTTTTTTATTATTATTTTTTATTTACATATCTTACTTTGAGATATGGTAGGAAATGGTTTATAACGGCATAACTGTGGATGGTACTATGAGTGTTCCAATCAAAATTTAATCTTTCATGTTTTATTTTGTGTTACAAAATCCAAAATATATATGTACATACTTGGTTTGAAAATCGAAAATATTATGTTTTGAAATGAAAATTCTACCATATTAGACATGATTTCAATTCTTTTGTTTTTCTTTATAGTTTTTAATTTAAGATTAAAATTTAACTATTTTCATTACTTCTTTAATTTCTTAGATTGCAAGAATCTATTAAATTTAATACTATATTTTGTTTATGATTTTAGTGGATAAATAATTCAATAAAAATAAAGTTTAAGATGGTTAAAAGTATATTTTGATAGGTATTTGTAGTGTTCCACCAATAAGATAATTTGGCCCTGTTTGGTAGAGCTGTGAGAAAGTGCTTATAGCTTATGCCTAAACAGCTTATAGTTTATAATTATGAACATAAGCTGATTTATGACTTCCAAAACTATAAGTTATAAGCTAAACCAAACACATCAAAATAGCTTAAATTAAGCTGAAAGCTGAAATAAGCAGCTTTTAAGCTGCACCAAACAGGCACAATGCAAGTTTACCATTATATTAACAATACATGTTAGTTTTATTTTTATTTTATGTTATGAAAAATAAAATCAATAATTTTACACATAATACAACTAAATTTATTTTGGGTGGAGTAAGGGGAAATTAATTAATTTTATGTATATTATAAAATCATAACAGGTATTAATTTATTTGTGCGTTAAACTCATAATTTTTTAATTCTTTTTTTATAATTTTACACAACTTTTAAATTTACAAATAATACTCTATTTTGTTTAGAGTTTTCAAAAACAATTTTTTGAGTTTTCAATTCTTATTTTTATATTTTTAGTGATTTTTTAAATATTTTTATTTTTTAGATTCACTTAATCTTGATATACTTAAAAGGTATAAAATTTGTACAAAAATCTTTAAAAGATTTATTGAATACAACAAAATACGAAAATGTATTGAATTTTCTTATTTTTGATTTTTTTTTTTGTATTTGGTGAATTTTTTTATAAAAAAAATTATATAAATATTTTACTCTTTAAGTGTATCTAGATTAGGTATATCTAGAAAATTTTTAAAAACTACGTAAAATATTAAAAAAATTACTAAAAAATAAAAACTTAAATTTCTAAAAAGTGAGTTAAATCAAAAGTTTTATATAAGAGAAACAAAATGATTAAAAAAAAATGCGTATAATATATATAGACAAAAAATATTTATCCCGTGCATAGCACGGGGTGAGCGCTAGAGAACAAGAAAAGGAATGAAGAGAATAAATAAGAAGAGAATAAGGCAATGTTTGAACCTACCTAATAAGGAGAGTTTATAATCCAAACAGTGATACTAGAGACCTCTAGATCACGTTTGTTTTGGGTTAAATAGATGGGAGGGGATTAGGATGGTGGAGGTGTTATTTAATGTTGTATTTGTTTGTAGAATTGGGGAAGAGATTAGGATGGTGGAGGTGATATAGATGGAGGTTGGGGAGGGGATTAAGATGGAGGTTGGGGAGATGGTATTAGAAAAATAGTGAGGGGATTAGAAATTATTTTATTTTTTTTATTTGTTATATATTGAGAATTTTTTATGAATATTAATGTTTAATTTTTTATATTTTTTTATTTGTTTTATTATTTTATATAAAAATAATTTAACAATTTCTACACTAACAATTATCATTAAAAAAATACAATTTTACTTAATCTTCTCACTATTAATCTATTCACTATGAATCACTTCCATTTTACTTTTAAAAATAAACGAGACCCTAAATTAGATACTCTAAACACATCGGTGGATAAGGTAAAAAAAAAAAAAATCAGCCCTACCAGTGACAGTGGGACATCACTAGTGTAACTCTAATCAGAGGCGGCAAACATTTTTACTAATCCAAATATGGAATACAAAAATAATATATATATCATATACAAAGAAGATCAGAGTGAAAGAAAGAGGATTCAGGGAATCATCAGGGTAGGTTTCTTTGAGTTTCTCTCTCTTCACTGCAAAGACAGAAATGGGTGAATCGCCAACTTGTCTTGCTCGATCCTCCTCTCAATCTGCTGGCACTACTTCCTCTGAACCCAAAGACGTTTGTCCGAAAAACACAATCTTCTTCATTTTCACAGAAAACCCTAGTGGGTTGGATTTTTCTGACATGGGATTGCTATTTCTTTGTCGTTTTTTTTTATTCTTTTGACAATACTTTATTTGTTACTGTTCTCAGTATTTGGTTTTTCATTTGAGTTCTTGTTTTGTCCCTTTTGCTAGTTATAGTTTCTTCTTCTTCTTCTGATTCTTGTGCTCCTTTCTTTACTAATAACTGCAATCATCAACCAATTGAATGGGAATTTCATGTAATGCTTAGTCAATGTTGTTAGGGCAAATTAAACCCGTAGTCTTGTAGTTTGTTGCTTGTGTCAATTTCGTTCTTATAGATTTTTCTAATTTGATCAATTCTACCCTTGAATTTTTCACATTTTGTGTCAGTTTAGCGTAATTGATAATGCCCATTTAGAAATTGAACTGAAATCAAAGGGCAACATAGTCTATTTCAAAGTGATTGATGGATTAAAATGATCAATTCCCTTTTTAAATGTACCATTTTCTCTTTGATTTTCGTCTAATTTCTTAGCAGATGTTTATCAATTGAGCTAAATTTACACAATGTGAAAGGTAAAGAGGCAAAATTAATACAATGGGAACTACAATGACTAAATTGACGAAAGAGTCAAATTATAGAGACAATTGGTATAATTTGCCCATGTTTTATTAGAATCACAAAATAATAGGGTACCTTGTTAAAATGTTTCTCATCACACGTGTTCTTGAAGTAGATTATATTTGGAGTTGGGTGTGTATGTCTTTGCAATTCTATTTAAAATATATTAGTGGATACATGTGTAAGCTTTGATGATTTTACTAATAAACACTTGAAAGAATCTCATTACAGGGAGATCCTTATTGTGCCCTAACAACATCAATCTCAGTTCGGAGGTTCATGTTGGAATCATTGGCGTGGGAAAAATGGCCATGTTTCTCTAACAATCGGTTCTTGGAAGAAGCTAAGAAATCTTCTAAGCTAGGTTTAGCTGCCCAGAGGAAAGCTTATTTCGAAGCCCTTTACAAGAGAAATGCTGCTAAGAAAGCTGGAGACAGCTCAAATCCAGCGAGTAATGACTTGTCTGAACCAAATGTTATGGAAGAGACAGCTCAAACCCTCCAGGAATTCCAACTAGGGTGCTTACTTTACTTCCTTGCCTTCACCTCATTCACCTTGTTTGCTGCTTTGTGCATGTGCAATAGTGTGCTAGTGCACACTGCATACAAAGTAGTTTATTTAAACTATCTGTAACACATAGCTGAGATAACGTTTTTGGTTTTTGGTAAACTGCAGGCATCAGTGAATGGGTTATCAGTGCATTCTTCAGCAACTCCTCAAGAAGAAAGAAGAAGGTTGTTTGTTTGCATAACCCTTTAAAATTGTGCCATTTTTCTATGTGTATATATATTCGCCTTCTTTCACTAAAATGTTTAATTTCATGGTTTACAGAAGTAGAGCAGTGGATGATTGCTCAGTTTCTGGAAGGAGGATAGCAGATGGGAAATCAGATGGGATAGAGTAAGATCTTAGTTTGTCTATGTTGTGGATTGTGGAGTTCTCATTAGATGCTCATATGACTATCTGCTGAGTGTAAAGATTTTGTATTGCATACTAGGAACAATAGCTCCAAGAAAGTTCCAAAAGTCTTGCTAGTAACATACAGAAGGCAGCATAACAGAAAGTGTAAGGGAAGCTACTTCATTTTGGATAGATAGTTTGTGGGTTCGACCATGAGAGTAGCCACTTTGTGCAAATAATGTTAGGTTTGTGTCCAATCTACCCCTCCTAGACCCCAATCCTATGGGCGCTAAACTGGGAGTACTTTATTATTATTATTATTACTTTTTTTAGTTTGCATCCACGTCTTATCAATAGCTTGTGCCAGAAACACAATACTAGCAAGACTTTTGGAACTTTCTTGGAGCTATTGTTCCTAGTATGCAATACAAAATCTTTACACTCAGTAGATAGTGATATGAGCATCTAATGAGAACTCCACAATCCACAACATAGACAAACTAAGATCTTACTCTATCCCATGTGATTTCCCATCTGCTATCCTCCTTCCAGAAACTAAGATCTTGGCATTTGTCTTCTCTTCTAGCTTCTGAAAGAACTGAAACAGCAAATGATAAAAAGACAACAAAAAACATCAGCATAACAATAAATGAGTAAAACTGCAGATATATATGAAGTGAATGGATCTGGACTTGCCTCTTTACGTTTTGCCGCTCTTTCTTCACACCTCAAGCTAAAAGAGGAGGGTACTATGGGAGGTCGTGCTTTGGGTCCAGATACACCTGAGGTCTTCAAATGGCTGCATAGTGTTAAATAAAATTTAGAATTCTTGCATAACATCGTTAAAGTAATTGTGTTGCACGAAATTTTGTTTAGGTTTTCTCACATGTGATGAGGAAAAGTGATACTTGAATTGCAAAATTGGTTCCTACAAATTGTAATAGGAACCAATTTTGCAATTCAAGTATCACTTTCCCTTATCACATGTGAGAAAACTTAAACAAAATTTCGTGCAACACAATTACTCTAACGATGTTATGCAAGAATTCTAAATTTTATTTAAAACTATGTAGCCATTTGAAGACCTCAGGTGTATCTGGACCCAAAGCACGACCTCCCATAGACTAGTACCCTCCTCTTTTAGCTTGAGGTGTGAAGAAAGAGCAGCAAAACGTAAAGAGGCAAGTCCAGATCCATTCACTCCATATATATCTGCAATTTTACTCATTTATTGCTATGTTGATGTTTTTTGTTGTCTTTTTATCATTTGCTGTTGCAATTCTTTCAGAAGCTAGAAGAGAAGACAAATGCCAAGGGGGCAGATAAAGTGCATCTCCAAGCAAAAAAAATAAGGTCATCTCTTGACCTATATTTTAATGCTGATCGGATTAATTGATTGAATTTTTTTTTTTTTTTTTTTGACACAAGCAATGCAAATGAAATGCATACCTCTCACAGACCTAAAGAACTAACAAGAGCAAGTGCCTAAATGTCTTGGTCTGGTTTCAAAGTAATTCATGGACGAAATAATTGAGAAACACATAGCCTCAGTTGATCTGAAGTTGTTGGGTTCAATAATATCTCCTTTGAACAAAGAGCAGTTACATTTTCTTGTTTAAGTGTTTTAAAACAGTTAAACAGTTGCCTTGTATTGTTGTCATGCAGGAGAAAGCTGACGACGGCTTCAAAAAAATTATCAGAGTACTGTTTTCAGGGCTAAGTCAATTGTAAATTCTAATCCTGAAACAAAATCACCAAGTAATTGCATGATGAAGGTATGTCCATCAATCTTGTTTGAATATGATGCTAGCTGTTCTTGCTAATATATGATGTAAAGCCCCTAAGATGGGATTGGATTATGTGTGCAGTAAATGCATGTGATAATGATTTGGAAACATTCTGCTCTATGTTTAAATACTTGATGTCAAGAAAGATGAACTCGAGTTTGGTATGTTTGGTGGAGCTATTTAGGGTGTTTTTCAAATTGTGCAAACAAATGTGGGATAAATGGATCCCACAGATAACTAATCCAATCCGTTCTTTTATCCAGCAACCAAACGTGCCATTAGTGTACAAAAATTTCTACTATCCCAAGTTTCTCTTACACCTTTTGGGTGTCATAGGGGTTCAATTTCTGTTAAACATTTCTCATGAATTCTTAAAACTATTTGCTTTTCTCTTGTACCTTCCCTGGCAGCACTGAACCCATCAATGTAAATTCTTTGTTGCAGATCTCACTGACACAGCCCCCATCACCAAAACTTGGACGGAAGACAATTCCCGGCATGGTTCAGGATACTGGTTCCCGACCTCCTAGGAGGCCTTCAGTCAAGATTTTGCCCTCCTCCAAGGATGTTACAGAAAAGAGTATTCAAAATTCAATTCATTCTATCAATTCACTGCTGAGGAAGAATATGCGTGAAAACACTTCCCCAAATATCCAATTTTGAGTGGTGGAGCCAGAGGATTGATTGCCTTTCCAAGCTTACACATATAGAACACTACTAAAGGATTGATTGCCTTTCCAAGAATTTAGAAGAGAACCAATACAAAATTCCACATCTACTAAAGGTTGAAAGCAACCATCAAGACAAATTAGGCATGTCCCACTTCTATTTTCTACCATTTGGATCCATTATGTTCTTTTGGGTACATACACCGCTGATTCCTCTAGTTTGAATAAAATTTTAGTTTGGTTCTCGCAGTGTCAATTCATTAATTTAAACTATACACTTTAAATTTCCTTTTTATGTGAGTTATCCATCAATTCCCGTTAACATTTTGGATGGAAAAACAAGTGTGAAATTAGAAGGATCAAAGTAGAATTTGAAAAAAAATTACAGGCACCATTGATGTAATTTATTTGTTTTTCTTTCTTGTGCATGAATTGTTAAAAATTCTCATGAGTCTTTTTCTGTTCAAAATGCTAACGACAATTGACAAGGGACTACATTGAAATGTAATTGAAAGTGTAATTTAAATTGATGAAGTTACAACTAAAGATCTAAAGTGAAATTTCACAAATTAGAAGGATAAATAGCGTAATTCATCTTCTTCTTTTTTATTTATTTATCACAAATCGAAGTCCAAAGCGGTATTTTTTGTGTCTTCTTTTTACCATATACTTACGGGAAGAGATGGGGTGCCGTTCTCATGGAAGAGTGTTTGGGTGGTGGGTTGTCTGTCCAAAGTTGCTTTTTTTGTGTGGGTAGCAGCATTAGGGTGTATTTTGACGATTGATAATTGGTGTTGCATGTGTTGTGGGGATGCTGAGATGGTGGATCACTTGCTTATTTGCTATCCGGTTACTTCACGTCTTTGAATGTTTATTGTTGCTATCTTTGGTTTGGTTTGGGTTCAACCAGGGGCAGTGAGGGCGGTGTTACAAAGTTGGGCTAGTGGAAGGGTTGGAAAGAGACGTCGGAAGGCATGGAAGATGGCTGGCTATTGTCTAATGTGGCTAGTTTGGTTGGAGTGTAATAGGCAAGTTTTTTTAGGAGAGGTGTGTTTAGTGGCATGGTTGGAGCGGCGTTTGTTCATTGTGCTACATAGTTGGATATCATTGACAGTAGACCCGGATGTTTTGACTTTTGTTGATTTTGTAGAGGATTTGATTTAGTAGCTATTTTGTTTGTTTTTGTCTTGCTGTTTAGTGTTGTTTTGGTTTATGTTTGTTGATAGCTGTTAGGTTTGTTTTTATATTCCTTACATCGTCTTGATATTTTTTCAATAAAGTTTGCTTATTTATCCAAAAAAAATTCATCTTTTTCTTTTCTTTTTCTCTCTTTATGGTTTGGGGAGGGTTGGGGATGGAATTTGTAGGGGGTGGATTGGGGCTAAATTCTTGACTTTGCAACACAAGTTAAAGCTCCTCCTAAACATCTATGGCATAATAGGACTCATCATTTAGTTGAACACCTCAAAAATTTTG
Organism: Camellia sinensis; assembly: GCF_055761805.1. Lineage (NCBI taxonomy): Eukaryota > Viridiplantae > Streptophyta > Magnoliopsida > Ericales > Theaceae > Camellia > Camellia sinensis. The sequence goes on along the minus strand of NC_138970.1, from coordinate 177,228,302 downwards.
TTTGCACTTTCCACCTTTTACTTTTTACTGTCCAAGGTTTGTCAAGTAGAATTAGCAGGGACCAAAAAGCAATATTCATGTAATTCAAAGTAGAAAAATCAGCTGTCTTAACATACACTTCTGCTCAATTACTTTGCAACTAACAAACTTCTTTTTTACAAAATTTTCAAGGATTGTTATGTGCACACATACATACATACATACATACATACATACATACATACATAAATACAGAGATGTAACACACAATACTGATGTCTCATCTATTCTAAAATTACTCCAAGAAGCTTGCTAATTGTGCTTAATATTTTCCATCAACCTATTTCATGTTTTTCGACATCAATTGCCCAAATTGATAGTGAATATCATATATCAGTTCAATGGAAGAAAGATGAAGATGTCTAACAAGCAAAAGCTCCAATGGATCAATCAGACAATAAATAGGCCTTGATCTATGACAGGATATTCCACCGATTCACTAGAATACTCATATTCAAACCTCTGTGCATCATACAAGAATGCCGGAGTTTCAGCAAAGAGCTCTGTGCAGTTGTGATTAAAAGATTCATTGTCCTCAAGTCCAACATTTGTTGTATAACGGTCACCTGGAAGCAAACAAGTGAGAAAATCCTCATCCGAAGATGCAAAACCTACACTTCTTCCCAAAACTAGGTTTCTTTGGTTGGGTTCCAGATCATTTGTGAAAATCTGGCTTAACCCATTATTCTTCATGCTCGATGCAGTACTGAGAATTGGCTCAGAAGCATGAAAACTTGCCAGGTGGCTCTCAGATTGAACAGGACACAAGTTAGTTGCACTTCCTATTGGAGCTACTTGTCTTATTTGCGGGCTTCTGCAATTGGCATGGGAAGTCTTCATTTCAATGCATGCTGGTTTCTTACTTTCTTTGTTGAAAGGTCTGGGACTAACCGATGGTGCAGGTTGAAGGCAATCAACCTGGACATGATGCTGGAGACCAGGTAGTGAGAGACGATTGAAGCCATTCCCTAACTGATGACGTGGCTTATGTTCTTGTTTGAATTGAATTTCTGAAACTTCACTCCAAGAGTACTGTTTTGGGACGGTTGAATCATACATTGTATACTTCACATCTGGCTCCAGTGATCCAAACGAATGATTGAGGCCCATCTTTGAACCACTGGTCTTTGGAAGATTGGGAATATCATGAACCGGACCTTTCTTGGGTTCTGCCATTGGCAATGAAACAATACCTTTCAGATCACCTTCGTGGATTTTGGGATCGACATTCTGGACAAGAGTCTTATTGCTAGATATTCCATAGATCCCGCTAGCAGCATCACTTTGTTGCCTATTGATCGAATTCTGAAGGCCAAGACTTGCAGCAGTGTCTCTTGAAGATGAATCCGATTGCTTTACCCCACCAAACGAAGCCTTTAGCTCGTTTTCCTTCTGTAACCTACTCAAGTAGAGGCGGTACTTCTGTACAATGAAAATATATCTCTGTCAAATTTCCAGTGAGTATTGAATATATGACATATTTCCCTTCAATCTTCAGAGCTATCATACAAACACATGTGCTTAATTTTAATTTTAATGGAAGAAGATATCATTCACAGAATGAGTGCGGTCTATCATAGATGGTGAGCGTAGTAGTAGAATCTACTTAAGAAAGGCACAAGTAGAATTAGGAAGACATTTATATAAAAATGAGAACCCATACTATCAGATAATTAGGATGAAACACAAAAACTACTATCCAAAGACAACCAATGTAAAAAGCTAACCAACAAAACGTAAACAGGTTCTTAAACCCACTCCCCAACAGCACTCAAAACCCGCTACAACCCTAATCACGAATGTCAAAATATATGAAACAAACCAATGCGATTTTCAATATACATATATTTTCATCGCTAACACCTCCCCATATCAATAGTTAATTCCAGCTAATATCTGAGCAAGAGTTACGAGTATCACCTGCAAGTGGCTAGCAACATTTTCTCTTGTCAACCATGGTACGTTCATCAAGTCAAGAATTTTTTTAGGACCAACTTCTGCCAAACAAAAATGAAAATCATCAGCTTCTAGAACACAACAGCCGAATAACAGAAAACCAATTCGAGTACAAACAGCTGTAACTACAGAGTTGCACCTAGGAGGTCAAGGGTTCGAATTCCCTCCACCTGCGTGTGGGTTTTCTCTCCCACTTAGTTGTAACAATTTACCAAAAACAAAAAGAAAGACAAAAAAAAAAAAAAAAAAAATAGAATCAGTAGGACGTCTGATTCCCACTTTAAAGGAAAGGTCATACTAAACTCACTATCGAATCCAATCTGATTTACAGCTTTGACAAATTTCTGATGCAGATCTACAGTCCAAACTACTCTAGCTTTCTTCACTGAAGAAGGATCAACACAGTCTCTGTCGTCATGCCTGTTTTCAGCATCTTTTCTTTTCTTTCCTGAAGTCAGGTCGCCTCCACCGAACAACTGCCCATCATCAGATTGGTCTGATCCATGTCTCATCATCTGAGTTTCTTCATAGCCTTCATGACCTTCAATATCTCTTACTTCATGTATCCTCTTTCTAAAGACATGTTGCCATATATTACGTAGTTCTTTCATTCTTATAGGCTTGAGAAGATAATCGCATGCCCCATGTTGGACACCTCTCATTACTCTGCTTGTTTCCCCATCAACGGACATCACTGCAAAGATTAAGAATGTAAAAGCGTTAGAAATAAAAGTTTCAATGGACGTGAATGGAAGAGAACAAGAAAATCTAGCAATCACAACAAAGCTTCAAATATTAATCATAGGTACTGACTGATGACAGGAAGATCCATCTCAAGACCAACATGCTCAAGAAGCTTGAACCCATCCATGTCAGGCATGTTGACATCACTGATTACGATGTCAAATCCATCTTTTCTTTCACGAAGTAAGTCCAAAGCCTCTCTTGCCAGACAACATGTAGTCACTGAAACACAAAAAAGCATCACAGAAAAATTATAAAATGTCAGCATGTACAGACATTAAGCATTTTCATCACCAAAGAAATGATGAAAGAAGAATGAAAGAAAGAAAGATGTCCGGTCAATAAAGATCATTCGCTGAACAAAATGAAATATGTGGAGGACATGGGAAGTAAATCCACATCTTTTGAGATCAAGGATGCTTTAGTGTTCATCCACGATCAAGCATTTCTGCACCAAAGAAAGGCTGTGATATTTTGATCGATATGTTAGATGCTCTGCCCAGCTCCCACCAGGAAATATAGTCCAATATGGCCCAGCCCAACAGTCGGTGTCCCTTTGGGCTCCAACCCAAAAGGCACCTCCAAGTTAGAAGTGCCATGTGCCTTCTTATACATCCATCTTGGACATCGTCTGCAGCTGATGCGTGCGAACACATAAGGACATAGAGTGATATGGTTGTCTCTAACACCATTTGATGCACATCTCAACTGTTCATCAACCTAGCCAATCCCAACATGCGCACAGAGTAATCCCTTGCTAAGCTTGAAATTGGCCTCCCTATGGGACAAATTGACTAATGTTTCGATCTCAAGGAGATCACAAGAAGCTGTTTTGTCTATCAGCTATAGAAGAGGTAAAGGAACCAAATGAAACTATAATCTGAATTTCATAGTGTGTATATGAATACAATTAGTTCTTAAATTTAAATAAGCTGAGATTGGGTAGTTCAGAGTCTACTTGTGAGGAAATCAAGTCAAGGCTTCACTTCAAAGCCTAGCTTATTTGATGGGTGATGATCTTGCTATCACATTGTGACAACCTCTCACCAGAAGTTTGTTTGACAAACCCTAACAATCCCATACGTACCAATTTTTGAGAAAAATGCAAAAAGTACGTCACTTGGATTGATTTACAAATTATAAACATCTAAACCACCGTGCATGAAAATTTGCACCTTCATCCTTGCTATACTACCACCTTTTTAAACAAAATCTCAGTGGTACTTGACTATGACCTTCCATTTTATCTTTGGTAGTGGGCCTTTCCAATTGCTACTTATCATGGATGAGAATATTTTTTTTTTTAGGCATCTTTAATTAGGCATAGTTGTGGTAAACCATTGCTGAGTAAGTCTTCACCTACAAGGGTTCTTAGAATTGCAAAATGAGAATTACATCCCTTGCTGAACTGCTTCCCTATTGTTTATATAGTGACTAAGCCGTGCCACTCTCTTGCATATGTTCATCAGATAAAATGTCTTCCCAAGACTTATGTTTAGGGTAAATTTCATGCACCCTTTTCACCAGGTTGACTAATAACATCATCTGAACCTGATGATCACAAATACTTGAGGCAATAAAAAGCATTGGAGGCATTCTTTTTAAATGACTCTTGTACTTTTCAGCTACAATCAAACAAACAATGAAAATTCGGGGGAAAAAAAAAATTACATCATTTGAACATAATTTATTTGCAAAGTTGACTTGACTGTTATTTTGACAGACACTACTAGTTTTATAGGGAATAAATCAAACATAGGTCCGGGTTGGCTGAGGCATCCATCACAGGAATTGGAGGTCTCAGGTTCAATTTCTCCTGGAATTACCTGATGCGCATCATTTAGTGATTACATGGATCCATAAGGATTAATCTCACTTCAAGAATCGTCAGGAGGGGCACCTTGGTGTAACAAAATAGAAAGCAGTTTACAGCAAACAACATTATGTTCCCTGAGCAAGGAATCCATCTAAAGCAATAACTGAATGCAATATTCCTGTTTGAGAATATGCCACTTGACAAAATGTTGAATCCTATGCTTAAACTTGGAAATCACTCATGATGCTTACTCAACTAGCACTTTGGAATATAAAACAAAAGTACCACACAGTGGTAGAATAAGACTTTACTTTAACAATACCACAAAGTGGTAAAATAATTTATTAAAAAAAGGCCACTGTATTGTTTAACCTCTTTTTACCCCATTACCTTTTCCACAAGTTGTCAGACAAATTTAAGAAGTTGAATGTGAAAGCACCATAATGTTCACCCCTGAATCCCTCCCAAAAAAACAACCTCTGTAGCTTGTTAAATTATTTTTTTTTGGAAATTGACACAAACTTAAGATCAGGGAATCCATCAGTCGAAATTCTCACGTGTCAATTTATTGTAGATAGTAATTACAAAACAACATTGACCCGAATTCTGTCAACAAGGAAAAGCCAAACACCATCATCAAGATGAATTAATCACTAGCAACTGACAATCTTATATAACATTTTTGATATAACATAGTGGCTTTGATGAATTAATCACTAGCAACTGACAATCTTATATAACATTTTTGATATAACATAGTGGCTTTGATGAATTAATCATTTATTTCACCCGGGTTTTGTACTACATTCTTGTGGGTGAGAGGGTTTTTGTTTTCCCTGTTGATCCAATTAGATTCGAGGCCAAACGGTCATGAAAACAAACAACACAAAATTCATGAAGACAAACAACAAAAATATCTCTGACCTTATTCCCAATGCCTCAAAAATTCACTGGAAACAATTGGAGCTTTTTTTAGGAGACAATTCACCAAACATCACACATGTTCATCAAAACCCAACATTAAAATCAACAACCAAAAAAAAAAAAAAAAAACATTAGAGAGCCAAAACATACGATTTCCTGAGAACCCATCAAGAATTCAAACTCATATAGCTAAATCACACATGAAAAAACACATATAATCAAGCACAAAGACATGAATTCTGATAAATCAATCAAGTGTCAATCAAATTGAGAATTGATTGTATGAAGAGGAAATTAACCTTCGTAAGAACACTTCTTGAGCATCTTTTCAAGGATTCTAAGCCATGCTAAATCGTCATCGACAACGAGAACACGAAGACCAGCAGGGAAAGCATCGATTCGAGAGGAGGAAGAAGAAGAAAAACAGGTCTCCATGAAGGAGACAGAGAGCTGGAAAAACAGATCCGATGGTTCAGATTCAAGCAAAAACGACAACACTTGAACTAGGGGATATACAGAATTTATCTATAAATATGTATAGATTAAAAGAAACCATTTTTGTTGTCAGTGATCTTAGTGGGAGTGAGTTAGAGAGAGAGTTGAGAGTTCAAAAATGAGTGAGTTGGGTTTTAAGCGCATAATAGAACAACGAATATTGGCGCCGGCACTGGATGGTAGTTAATGGTCCCCTACTGTGCACGTTAGCATTTTCCCTTATTTTCAGATTAATTATTTTTTTACTTATTTTATTTATTAAGAAAAAAGAAAAAAAAAATGTTAGTATGTATTACCGATTTTATTTTATTACTTTTATGTGAATTGTTGAGGATGGTATCAGTTATTTGTGAAACGGTAGATTGAAGGCGTCTCATTTTTAGATGTATTTGGATAATATTTTTTATGAGTAATTAAATTAGTGGTGTTTTAGGAAGATGGTAAAAAGATGATTTTTTGACTTTTTTGACAAAAAATTGAACTATTTTGGATCAAAAAATTGACTTTTTTAACTATAAAAAGTTAAAAAGTTAAAAAATTAATTTTTTACCATTGTTCCCAAAAGACCCTTTAGTAAGCCATTTGAAGGTGAAGATAATGGAGATCACAGGTTATAGAGAATTGCTATATTTTGTATATGGCCCCTCTCCATATTTATAATTTACATCTTTTAGAAGATATTCATAATGTGAAGGAGGACAATTATGTTAAGTATTGATCAATAAGAATTTTAGATAAGGGACAACCCTAGCTTCCTTCACTTGCCTCTATTTTACTACAAGAAAGCGTGAATCACAAAGGAGTTATTTTCAAGTTATTTGATTTGTCAACTCCGCTACGTAGTTCGAAATATCAAAGGCTCGAATGGCTCGAAATATCAAGGGCTCGAATGGCTCGAAATCTCAAAACGACATTGTTTTTGGGTTTTTTTTTATTCTCTTACCGGTAAGATAATATTTTCCGTACCATTCGGATCATTCGAGCTCTACGCATTCGAGCTACGGATCATTTTCGTTGATTTGTTTTGAAAACTTTCAAGACTTTCAAGTTAACTTGAAAGTCAATAAGGCCTCGTTTGATAACAAATTATTTTAGCCTCCGTTTGGGAAGTGGGTTAGTTTTTCTGATTTTTTTGGTTATTTTAGCCTGGACTAAAAAGCTTGGTTTGAGAAGAATTTTTTGACTTTTTTGATTTTTTTTGTGAGAGAAGAATGTAATGATTATGGCCTCGTTTGATAACAAATTTTTTTTTTTGTTGTGGCTAAAATAGCCTATTTTGTCTTTTGTGACTATTTACACTTTTGTGACTAAAATAGCCCTAAACTTTCTAGCCAAACTGAGCCTTAATAACTTATTAATATTTTACAAAAAAAAAGTATAAAAAAATAATGTGATAATTTATAGTGATTTTTTTTATTAAAATATATAATTATCAGCCGAAAGCTAAGTCAAAGAAGTTGATTAGTGGCCAACTGAGCATTGGCAATGGATGAACTCTGATCCAATTGTTCGGCCAGTGAATTGGGCCAACCCATTCAAACCATGTCACACCTAAGCCTACTGGTGGGGCTTTATTTTTTGGTGTGTATATGTCACTTGCGATTAATTTTTTTTTTCTACAAACAATTATTAAAAATAATAAAGATGAATAATATTTTATGAAATGTGAAAAAATTTAATAATATATAGCATTTCTCAAGAAGAAAACATTAAAGAAAAATCTTACTTTGAATGAATAGATAAATAAAAATAAAAAACGAGAGAAAAATCTAACTTTAACATGATGATGGAGAATAAGGCCTCGTTTGGCCTAAGGTTTTTTTTAGTTATTTTAGTCATAAAAAGATAAAATAGACTAAAAAGTTAATAAGACAAAATGTCATATCCAAAATATAACCATTTCAATTTTTTTTATAAAAATTAAAAAAATCAAAAAGTCTATCTCAAACAAGATTTTTAACTCTAGTCTAATAGTCAAAAGTCAACTCACACCACAAACAAAAACTAATTGATGAGTAATTATGAGAATTTAAGGTAGAATGTAACTTAACATGAATGACTTTGGAATCTTAATGGGGTGGAAGAATGTTTTAACAAAAGGGTCAGGCTTTGGTCCAGTCCATCATCGGACTGGATCGTGCTGTTGGATTCGTGGAGGTTCATCACGGGTCCCGTTTTGAAAATATGAACTGTTGAATGTGTAGAACTCTTCGAGTACTATATGTCTGTAAAAAATCACGTTAATCGGATACTGATAACTATGTGATCAAAACAGTTTTTTGTCAACCGTTAATTTATTCACCGTCCATTTTTTTTAATACAAAACTGATTTGATCACATAGCTATCGATATCCGATCAACGTGATTTTTTACGAGCATATAGTACTCGAAGAGTTCTACACATTGAACGGTTCAAATTTTCAAAACGGGACCCGTGGTGGGCCTCCACGGGCCCAACAACACGGTCTAGTCCGATGGTGGACTGGACCAAAGCCAGACCCTTAACAAAAATATTTTGAAACTCTAATTTGTGATTTTTAATAGGTTTAATGTGTACATGAGGTTCATCTGATGTTATGTTTTAGCTTTATTATTATTTTTTTTTAACTTTCCACCTCACTAGAACTCAATTAAAATTCTAATTTTAAAAAGATATATCATTGTTGATGTTTTAATGCTATAATACTTTTATTGGCCTATGAAAAATTCGACAATGACACATTTTTTGAGAGAAGAGACAAATGATGATTTTGTTCCCAACATTTCATTTCATTGCTTTATATGATGAGTTTTGTGTGAGTGATTTTCCGATCACACTGCCCAACTCAGTAATCAGCTGGAGAGTACTGGCAGAATAAATGTCACTTGGCTGACCTGCAACAGAAAGAGAAGATTCCGGCGGTGGTTCATCCACCCGGGGGCACTCCGACGATCAAGTCAGTATATCTCTCAAAGATAATCAATAGTGCTAAACTCACTGTTCAGAATATAAATTGTGTACCTTAGACCCACGGGGTGTCTCTCTTTTATAGTTAACTCAATCCTTATCCCAACAGAAGCCTAGCTTCAATGAACTCTTGCTTAGTGCTTAACCTGGACTCTCCAAGAGGTAAAGATAAACTCCCTAAGAGCTTTATCCTTATCCATGCTAAAGTCCTTCCTCATTCTAGGACTCTTGTCCCTTATCCGCTTATCTCGGATTCCGATATCTTCGGAGATAACCTCAGCCTTGCCGAGATCACCTCGGCGTCATGTCCTGGACACGTGGCACCTCGGCTGACACGTCGGCATCACTTTGGCCACGTGTTAAGACTCATAAAATATATACCCACAACTTTCCCCTAGGTTCTATTACCTCGGCATCCTGAGGTGATGAAACCTATATCGGTACTTCCTGTCAGTACATCGGTGTAAGCCGAGATCATCATCATAAGCTGATATGTCTTTTTAAAGATTAAGAACCCCAAGGGCTTCTTCTCGCGTATGAGCTGTTATAACAACTCAATCGTTTAAGCCACGTGCCTTCCCCTCGCTGGATCATACTTGTTACGCGCTTGTAAGTCGTCTCGCGCCCTCATGCACCGTCTGATGTATTAGTTGTTCTAGGCGCATTAATTGCCTTGTTTTTGCCACCGTTTCAAGTTTTTTGACAAAACCTGTTTTCCCCCTTTCGTCTTTTCACTTTTCATCATCTTTTTTCAAACTTTTTCTCTCTCTTGCTTTCTCTCATCCTCTATTGTTCTAAGCTCTGAAGCTCTGCCGCCACCGCTGTTTCACTTCTTCCGCGCGAAGTTCTGGCCAACTTGTTCCATTGCCGCCGTTCTTCTGACTTCGGCGATCTCAAGCATCGGCTTCTTTTCTCTGGTAAGTCACTACTCCTTCTGGTTTTAATTCTTGTTGTGCTCTAAGAAATTATGTTTCATCACTAGTCGCCATTGTTGTTTTACTAAAAATTTTTAATTGATGAATCTTGTATCTGAACATGTTTATGTCACAACCTTGCTTTTTGCCCATGTCTTGAGTATACGCACTGTTCACAACTTTTTTGCACTTTTGCCACTGTTCTTGACTTCATTCCCTTTGTTCTTGCGATGTTCTTGATAGTCCATCTTTGTTCTTGAATCTGAATTGTATTCTTGTTTCTGTTTGCCATGTTTTTCCAGATTCTCATCTTCAATCCTTGCGTTAATAGATCTAGGTTTGGGATTTGCTTGTAGAACCCTCGATTTTTTAGAAAAACTGAAACTATTCCCACACATTCTGTGTATCTTCCAGCTTTAGCCGAGGTCCATAAAAAACCCTTTAGAGATATCCCTTTTAAAATCCAACCTTTTCAGTTTAAGCCGATATCATGGGTATGTGGAAACATAGAGTAGACACCCCGACAAAATTGGAATACTTTAGGCGAGAGTTTTCCATTCTTGTCGACGTCCATCTGATGTTGGCTGAGGATGATTATCATGCCCGATGTAAACCTCATGCCTTTCCCAGTAGTAGCGTTTATTGAATGTGGACTTAGGTTTTCACCTGACCCTTTCTTCCGTGAAATCCTCCACTTCTATAGGTTGAAACCAATGTAACTTGCAATCAATTCGTACCGAGTTATTAATGGTACCATGGCTTTAACCAAACAAGAGAATGCTAGGATTACTCTTACCGACTTCCAGTTCTGTTATACCATTAATAACTCGGTACGAATTGATTGCAAGTTGCATAGCTTTAGCCAAACAAGAGAATGCTAGGATTACTCTTGCCGACTTCCAGTTCTGTTATACCATGTGTCGCCTGAAATCAGAAAAAGGCCACATCTATTACCTTAAGCCGAGGTCCATGGAATACAAAATTGTTGCAGACCTCCCTGACTCCAACAAGGGAGTGGGTGATGATTACTTCATCGTTTCAGGTAACTGAGAGTTTCAGCCAAACGATGACCTCCATCTTTATCCCCTATGTCAAACAGTTTTCAGGGAAGGAGCTGGTACGGGCCACCCTTCACAAGTTTTCTTGCTTTCTTGCATAAAGTTTTTAACATTCTTGCTCTAATGTCTATGCTTTTTTTTTTCTTTTTTTACAGTTCTTCCTCAGCCACCAAAGGGCTTTCGTCAGTCTTTCTTCCCGAGCAAAGACTTGAAGAAACTACTGAATTTGCCAGTCCACAAGCAGAAGGGCCCTCTGCTTCTCAACTTCATCCCTATTTACAAGTCGGCTCTTCCCGACGTCCCAAAAAAGAAAAAGAAAAGCCTTTCTCCACCTTCTGCCACAACTCCACAAGTCGCGTCCACATCTCGGACAGATCAAGGATCAACCTCTAATCCAGTCGAGCATCCGACAACCTCGACGCCTTACCTGATCCCGATATCCCAACGACAGCACCGGCGACGAACCATTTTCCTGCTGAGATGGGCCGTCAAAGAGCTGTTGCAAAAGATCTCCTGGCCAGTATCCTCTCTGATGTCGACGCTCAACCAACGCAAACCTAGTCTCCACCAAAACAGAAAAGAATAAAAAAGGCTCAACCAAAGGCAAAGGTAACTCAGGTTGACACTGAGGACACTTTGTCAATTTCGAAATTAGATTCAAATGAGAAGACCACCTCCATTCCCGTGAAGAGGTCTGCTGAAACACAACCATCCGAATCCACTAGATCAAAGAAGCCGAGGTCGTCTGGTGCAACCACCTCAGGGTCTTCAAAGCACGATGCCCCCTCGGCCCCTAAAATCACCCTAGAAGACAAGCCAGTTATGGCCAGTGATAGCGCCGATGACATCAATGTCGGCGTTGCCCTTAGCACCGCTCTGCTTCTTCTCAGCGATCTCGATCGAAACGCCGAGCTGAGTGAATATGAGAACTATGCTCTGATGCTTCAACGCTTTGTTCAAGTAAATGCCTTTATTTGGTCATTTTTTCTTTCTTTCTGTTCATTCCATACTTATAATTTTTTCTGACAACTTCTGTTCTGTTTACTCAGCACGCTCATTCTTTCTCAATTCAATCTTTTGAGAACCGGGAGAGGCTGGTCGAGAAGAAGAGGGAGGTCTCTGCTCTTCAAAAGACAAACAAGAACTTACAATCAAAGATGAAGACCCTGGAAGATCAGGCTGAGGATGCTATCAAAGCTCAACATGACGCCGAAGAGAAAGCAGGTGCTGCTGAGGCGATAAACAAAGTCCTTCAAGCCCAGCTGAAAGAGGCCGAGGACAAGGTGGCCGAGGCCCAAAGGGAGCTTCAAGACGGCCTGGCCACCAAAGAGGCCGAGGTTAAGGCCGCCGACGAGAAGGGCTACAACGAAGGGGTGGCTGACGTCACGGCGGACTACGAAAAGCAAGTGAAGCAGGCATGCAACAAGGGTTTTACCCTTGGTTGGATGTCTCTTCTAAAGAAGCTTGAAGTCCCCGAGGACTCGACCCTTCGAAATGCCGACACCATTCCTCTTCCATTCCCTCCAACTCCAATTCAATCAGATAACGACTCTGAATCTGAGGAGGAGGTTTTGGTGAGGAAGTCAAAAGATGTCGCTGGGCCCAAGTCTCCTCCTCAAAATGAGCAAGTCCTGGACTTGACTCAAGATGAGGAGGATGGGGAGGTCCTCAGGGATGCCACTCCAAAGAAGGAGTCATCGGACATGCCTCCTGCTGATAAGAGCATAGATGAAACCATTCAAGAAATTAATGCTGAACTTGCGGCCGAGAAGGTTGCCGAAATGTCTTCTCAGCAGTCCTCCGAGGTCCAAACCTAGCCTACTCCTGAAGACTCTTGATTTTCATGTTTTTCTCTTTCTTTTGTGCTTTGTATTTTTCTTTTTGGAACAATTGTAGGCTTTGGCCGATATGTCAACTTTTTAATATAACTTTCTTTTCTGAATGCTTGTATATGTGCCTTCTCTATATTACTCTTGTATGATTCCATACTTAGAATAATTTTGTCTTAAAAAATGCTCTTTAGTCTTGTGCAACTTTCTCGGGGTAAAACACCTCGGTAAACTGATGATTTATCTTGGCAAGTACCCAAGTACTTTTCTAAAACATAACTTTAGTTTCATAAAACTTTAACAAGTGTTTTACCTTAGTGTAACTTCAACTTGTAAACTTTTCATAAGTTTCAACAAGTGTTAATCATAATCTCAGTTTAACCTTAACTTGTAAATTTTTTAAGTTTCAACAAGTGTTAAACATCATCTCGATTTAATTTCAACTTGTAAACTTTTTAAGTTTCAACAAGTGTTAAACATCATATTGGTTTAACTTCAACTTGTAAACTTTTCTCAAGTTTCAACAAGTGTTAAACATCATATCAGTTTAACTTCAACTTGTAAACTTTTCTCAAGTTCCAACAAGTGTTAAACATCATATCGGTTTAACTTCAACTTGTAAACTTTTCTCAAGTTTCAACAAGTGTTAAACATCATATCTTTTCTCTACCCCCTAATGTGAACCTAAGTTCAACTTGGGGTCTCATTATGCACGTATTCCGAAACAACATTATGTATCTTCATCAGTCACAAATATAGAAGAATTCTGCTAAAATTTTATTCATGACACCGGCAAATAACAAGGAAAATCTAATGGTAGAAAAACTTTAGATTACAAGTATTCCAAAGTCTTGATAACTCTTTACCCTCACTATCTTCAAGTCGATATGCCCCGTTGCCCAATATCGAAGTGATTCTGTAAGGTCCTTCCCAGTTTGGGCCAAGCTTTCCCTCCTTGGGATCCTTCTTGTTGCCGACGACTTTTTTCAAGACTAGGTCGCCGACTTAGAACTCCCTTGGGTTGACTCTCTTATTATAAGCTCTGGCAAGCTGCTGCTGGTAGGTGTAAAAAGTCCGCGGGGGGACCTCGCTACAGCTCGGACTCGATTTGTAGTCACGGTTCTAAGTCTGAACCAAAGAGTCCAAATCCGGCAAATCGTTTTGAGAAAACTGATTTTTGAAAGAAGTGCCAAACATGGACTGCTTTGCCAGATACAGAGTCGCCACCTAAATATTTCATTTTGGGAAATTTAGGAAACCCTGACTCGGTGCCAAAGGCCACGTGTCCGTCATCACCAAAGTTGCCTCGGCTCGGGAACTTGGGTACGATTGGGGAAGGTCACTTCGTGAGCACCCCCGCTCGCCCGATCAAAGATCGGCCTCTACTAACCATGATATCTATTTTTGAAAACATTGTGTGTTCTTATTCCAGTTATTAGCCTAGGTTACTATGTGATGCACACAGCATATAAGTATAGACTGGGCCGCCCGAATTGGAACAAAGCATTTCATGTTTATTTTTTTGAAAGATGGTTTGCTACTCGCAAGTAGGCTTGAAACGCAGATTTTGCCACCCTCAGGTGGGCTTAAGAAGGGATGGTTTTGCCACTATCTAGTGGGCTTAAAACAAACATTTGATGAATTATTCCAATTCAAATAACCCAACCTTCACCCACAGGCATTCAGGCAGTTATATCACATAAGCATATTGCCTCATGGTAAGCATGCTGTTTATGGCATTCACTCACACGCATGTAAGGATGCTAAAGCATAAAGCTTACCGAATACTCCCAACCAAAACAAAAACTGTATTAGAAATCATGCATGATCCTAATTATACAGAAATGCCTAATGCAACACATGCAAAATGCAACTATAGTAGGCTCGGCTATTCTAAGATGGCATATGAAATGCTACAACTAACAAATATTCAATTTGGAATTGAAAGTACAATGCAGTTAGTATGATGCGCCGAGCCCGGTGCATGCAATACAGATGAATGAAATGCAAACATGCTATCATACTGTATGCTAATTGAAATATGCCCTAATCTAACCATCATAAGCGGATAAATAAAAGGGAGAAAGACGTGGGGTTGGAAGACATACAACACACACACGCACACTTATTACAGTTATGCCCTCGCGCAGAGGGTCCGAATAAATATACAGTCCCGAATAAAAGAATATTACAGTCCAAATAATGTACAAATTTCTAATTAATTTAGCAAATTAACTAAGAAAGCTGTAAAACTGGCGTGCAAGCCAGGGACTGCCTTGCTTTTGATGAATGATGCATATTTGGGCTGTTTTGCGCGGAAATCCACCGGGATGCCCCAATTAGCCTCTGTTTAGCAGTTATTCTTGGAAAGCGTGCCAGACTCCGAAAAGTTGTTGATTCTTCATTTTGCTGCAACAGAGAGCAGGAAAGGGGCATAGCAATATATTTTCACAGATATATGCATGCCTCGATCCTCGTGCCACCAATCATGCATATCGATGCATGATGGCAGAGGAGCCGAAATGTGCAACTCAATATAGAATAAATGCACGTATAAACACAACAAGAACCTAACTCCATCATGGGTAATCCGGAGTGTCGGTGACTGGGAATTGAGACACGTTCCGTCACTCGGAGTACGAAGCACCTTGTTTCCCGTGCCCGGGCTAACTTCTATTCCGAACACGATGCAATATGCATGACATGCATGAAATGCAACTAAGATACAATCCTAACATACACAATACTATGAAAATGACATGCCTCGAAATGCGTGCACACGGGCACGCAAACCGAGAAAATGACAGAATGCGATCTAAGATACAACCTAGTATGCACTATGCTATAAAAATGAGATGCCTCGAAATGCGTGTACACGGGCACGCAAACCGAGAAAATGACATACGCAATGCAATATGTCAAAAATGGCATATAGAATGCAACATGGACTTATACTAACATGAGAGAGCCTCAGCCACACTCACATAAGAAGCCGATAGATGAAAATGAAGTGCCTCGAAATGCGTGCACACGGGCACGCAAACCGAGGCAATGGCATACGCAATGCAATATGGCTAAAATGGCATATAGAATGCAACATGGACTTATACTAACATGAGAGAGCCTCAGCCACACTCACATAAGAAGCTGATAGATGAAAATGAAGTGCCTCGAAATGCGTGCACACGGGCACGCAAACCGAGGTAATGGCATACGCAATGCAATATGGCTGAAATGGCATATAAATATGTTAATGGATTTTCAGCAATGAAATGTGGGGGAAAACAGCCCCGAAATGAGGCGAAAACACACCCGATGCATGGAATCTCTCCCGAAATATGAATTTTGGCATCCGAAATGGCCTATAGCTATACCAAACATGCACAATATGGACATGCAATGAAAATACAGAAGCAAGGAAATCCCAAGATAAGCATTTTTCCAGTTCAAAATATGGCCAAACAGCAGGCAAAGATAGGGCAACGATGGCATGCAAAAATGGCCCTAAACATGAGATTATGAAGCAACTCACATCTGCTGTCCTCAAACAGGTTAGGGCCCTTCAACAAAGTTGAAGAGGGGCCCAAAATATGATGTTTTCCAGAACTGTAAAACCCCCAAAAACAAACACAGGTATGGCTGCACTCCCATGCAAGAAAAAAGGCCAAAAGGTGGCCAAAGAGGCAAGTGGTATATGCAAAGCCCAAACTGAAAAATTCCCTTCTACAACATTGAAGAGGGACAAAAAATATGACTATTTAAAGAACTGTAAAAACTCCAAAACAGTATACAAACATGGTAGAAATGCAATGCAAAATGAGGCTCAAAAGAGGCTATAACACAAAGTATACAAAATATTCCACAAACGGCCAATGAACCTTAATGAAACATGAAGAATGAGCCAAAATAAGACTATTTTCAGAACTGTAAAATGGCCAAAAACAAAATCATGATAGGCTAACAAAACATGCAAGAATGGGGACCAAAAGAGAGATATAACATGAAGTGGCATATGGAGGTCCCAAACCATGAAAGGCCCTAAATGAAACATGAAAAATGGACCAAAATGAGACTATTTTCAGTGCTGTAAAATGGCCAAAAACCAAAGCACAATAGGCTGCCAATGCATGCAAAAATGGGACCAAAAAAGAGAGTATAAAGGCAAGTATAGCATGGAGGTCCCAAACAGTATTGATCCCTTCTTCAATGTTGAAGAGGAGTTCAAAATAAGCCTATTTACAGAACTGTAAAAACTCCAAAACAGATCACACACAAGCTAAAAAAATCATGCAAGAAAACGGTATTTAAGAAGGGTATTGAAGCAAGTGCAATATGGGGGGCTCAAACAGGGTTGAGCCCTTAAGAGAAAGTGAAAATGAGCTCAAAAAAAGGCCACTTTCAGTTATGGCCGGAGCTCAAAGCAAAAAGCATATATGGTTAAGAAAAGTTGCAAAAATAAGCCCAAAAAGGGTGAAATAGCAACTCACCCTTGTAGACCAATCTTTGGTTGCTTCTTGGACCAAGTTGTAGCACCTTTAGCCTTTGAGAATCCCTCCTTGTTGCTAGAAATGGAGTGGTGGTGGTGGTGCTTGGTGGTGATGAAGGAATGAAGTATAGAGCTTGGATGTTTTTTTGAGGAAAATGAGAGAGATAGAGGGAGGTTTGAATGTATATGTTTGAAGGCAATTTCTCTAACCCCTAATGCAAGTGTTGGCTCTTGGTTATATGGACCAAAAAGAGGGGCAAAAGGTGGGGGGAAAAGGAGGCAAGCCTTCCCCCACAAAATATCCCCCGGATATAGATATTTTCTGGGGGATAAAGCTATACAGCTGTAAAGTGAACAGTGTGAGGATCATGGCCGGCCAGGTATTTTGGTTGTAGGTGGCCGGCCGGCCACATCCCCTAGTCGGCTGGCTAGGGGTCAAAAGGGTCAAGTAACATTAGTGGCCGGCCACCACACAATGGTGTCCTCCCATGTGTGTACATCACAAATATGTGGTTTAAAGTTCAAGAAAGTGGGCCCAAGGTGTTCAACATTAGCCCGGAAGGAGGGGTTCAAAAGGGTCAAGCAACATTAGTGGCCGACCACCAACTTTTAGGGTCCTCCCATGTGTGTACATCACAAATATGTGGTTCCAAGTTCAAGAAAGTGGGCCCAAGGTGTTCAACATTAGCCCGGAAGTGCGAAAAACGGGTGTCGGAGGGTGAAAATGGAACATAACCGGTTGCCAAGATAATTTCTGGCCTCCCACCCTTCTACGGCCTTCCCGGTGATAAAACAGAGGTACCTGCCAAAAATGAACGAAAACCGTTGCAAAACGAATGTTCGGGGGCCAAAACGCGCAGTTCGGGGTCCCGAAAATGGGCTGTTAAGCACCGAAAGTGGCATTCGGCCACGAAGTGGGTTTCTCAGACCCCAGTGTCCCTCAAAAGGGAGAAAATAGGAAGTATGCCAAAAATCAGAGCAAATGGAGATGGTTAAGCGGTTCCGAATCGAGGCACATGGCCAACGATCCCGAAAACCGGGAACCGGACTCCGAAATGGGCAAAATGGCCTACGGCCACCAAATGTAGCCCACGGCCACCGAGAGATGGTCTACGGGACCTCTCCCTCCCCTCAGGAAAAGAAACAAAGAAAACCGAGCCTGGTTCGCAAACCGAGGCAAAGCACAAAAGAGGGTTCGGAAGTCCGGAGGCAGGGCTCACGGCCGCAACTCTGAAACTTCTGAACGAGCACATTATGCAACATCACCAAGCGCTCAATCAGTGACGTCTGAGTCTTAAGGTCGGTCAAAAATGGGGTGTCTACAGTTGCCCCTCTTTGACAGAACTCGAAAGTCACAAGTGACGGGAGTGAATGTCAAAGCCCAGAGACGACCCATTTTTGACAAGGCCGAAGACTTAGACAAACGTACAAAGTAAACAGAGATGTGCCCGCAGGCAGGCCCGCAAGCAGGGGGGGCAAAATGCAAAGCGATATGCAAGAAGCCCAACATAACTCAATGATCATGCAAATGCAGCAAGTTGTAATGAAGCAAGTATTCGCAAATAGATGCAACAGTTTTAAGCAAGAATGCAAATCAACAACTACATTTCATGCAGTTAAGAATGCGGAGGATTATTCAATCCCCGCCACGTCTCACACGGAGAAGATACGATACCTGCGCGATTCGTCTGGTCGCACCAGCCTCAATTGAACCGTACATACAATATCGTGCCTGCAAAAGAGAGAAATTCAACAAGCACAATATGCTAATAACATACATTTAATGTGATTCTGAAAGTTTGACACACGCAGCGCCGGTAAGTGAATGCATCACAATGCAAGAGTGGAACATGCGTGACAACGCATGCTCAAGCATAGAGGTATGCCAATATCAAGAAATGTGCATAAAAATGCAAGTATGCTCATGAGAATGCAAGTTATGTGCATGATAGTGCAAAACGAGCATAAATCAGGGTGCCCGTTTGTCATGAAATAACGAGCACGGAAATGCGTGTTTCGGCGAAGACAACTCGATCACGGCCTCCAATCCGCTTCCCAGAAAGGCTACAACTCATTCAAAAAGGATACACTTTGATTTTGATGAATGATGATGAGACACATGTCAGATCCTGAAGCTGAAGTTTCGGCGGAGCAATTTCGCGACCGGAAGTGTACTTTTCTTAAACTTTTTCAGGTCCCGGGAACTCCGATCTTCCTCAAAATTTGCAGGGAGCTAGGTGAGCCTGTGAGGGACATGGCCGGCCAGTTTTATGGGAAGGGGGAGGTGGCCAGCTGGTTTTACAAAAAGTGGATGGCTGGTCGGCCGGTTTTCCAAAAAGGAAATGGCTGGCCGGCTAGAAAAGGTGGCCGGCCGGCCATATGCCCAAATCCGAGGGCATTTTGGTCCTTTCACCTCCTTTCTTTATGCTCCTTCATCCCAAGACTTGGAGCCTATAAATGCAGCCGAGATCTTCTCTTCTCTTGGCTCCTACACCACTTTCTTCTCCAGATCTGAGTTCCATACGCGTTTTCCAACGCCCCACGCAAGTTGTTTTCGCAAAAATATTCAGTTTCAAGCACTTTGAACTGATTAAATTTTGGTTTCGGAGCTTCCTTTCTCATTTTCGCCACTTGAGGTGAGTTTGTCTCAATATTTGGAAGATTTTCTCGGGAGTTGACTTTTGTTGACTTTTTCATTTCTCGAGAGTTGACTTTTGTTGACCTTTTCCAATTTTGGTGCATTTTCGCTCATTTTTGCTCCTTTTGTAGATTCTTCGAAAATGGCGGGTAATTCTCCCCATGGTGGAGGCTTTCTGGGTGCCGGGGACGATTTTGATCCTATGACTTTGCCCCCGAGGGTCCGACCTTTTATTCCCGAGAGGTACAATCCGCCAGCACATGTCCTTCCCCGTGCCGTCTTCCGTCATTTCACTGATTTTGATGAGCGAGCACCCGGGGATCTGCTTCTCCGAGAGCCAGAGCACCACCTCTCCCATGAGGCCCGAGAGGTATTTACTTCATTTTTTGCATTTTTCGTACATTTCGCGCCTTTGCCATGCTTGAATACACAGTTTAGCTTATGACATAGTACTTTGCTTGCATCCTGAACATGTAATTTAAACACTCGAATTTCTGAACACTCGGCTCATTAATTAATTGCGAACGCACAGTACACATTAGTTAAGAGGTGGACACACGGCTCAAACACTGATTTGTCAAACACACAGCCCGAATTCGGAAGTGAACACACAGCCCACACTTTAAATTTTCTGAACACACAGCCCAGATTAGAATAGTGAACACGCAGCCCACACTGATTGAAAGTTGAACACGTAGCCCAAATTCGGAAGTGAACACACAGCCCACACTTTAAATTTTCTGAACACACAGCCCAGATTAGAATAGTGAACACACAGCCCACACTGATTGAAAGTTGAACACACAGCCCAAACTTTAAATTTTCTGAACACGCAGCCCAGATTAGAATAGTGAACACGCAGCCCACACTGATTGAAAGTTGAACACGCAGCCCAAGCTTAAATTTTCTGAACACGCAGCCCAGATTAGAATAGTGAACACGCAGCCCACACTGATTAAAAGTTGAACACGCAGCCCAAGCTTAAATTTTCTGAACACGCAGCCCAGATTAGAATAGTGAACACGCAGCCCACACTGATTGAAAGTTGAACACGCAGCCCAAGCTTAAATTTTCTGAACACGCAGCCCAGATTAGAATAGTGAACACGCAGCCCACACTGATTGAAAGTTGAACACGCAGCCCAAGCTTAAATTTTCTGAACACGCAGCCCAGATTAGAATAGTGAACACGCAGCCCACACTGATTGAAAGTTGAACACGCAGCCCAAACTTAAAATTTTCTGAACACGCAGCCCAGATTAGAATAGTGAACACGCAGCCCACACTGATTGAAAGTTGAACACGCAGCCCAAGCTTAAATTTTCTGAACACGCAGCCCAGATTAGAATAGTGAACACGCAGCCCACACTGATTGAAAGTTGAACACGCAGCCCAAGCTTAAATTTTCTGAACACACAGCCCAGATTAGAATAGTGAACACGCAGCCCACACTGATTGAAAGTTGAACACGCAGCCCAAGCTTAAATTTTCTGAACACGCAGCCCAGATTAGAATAGTGAACACGCAGCCCACACTGATTGAAAGTTGAACACGCAGCCCAAACTTAAAATTTTCTGAACACGCAGCCCAGATTAGAATAGTGAACACGCAGCCCACACTGATTGAAAGTTGAACACGCAGCCCAAGCTTAAATTTTCTGAACACGCAGCCCAGATTAGAATAGTGAACACGCAGCCCACACTAGTTGAAAGTTGCTTATACTGAACACACAGTTTGTACACTTCACTTCTGAACACACAGCTCATTCATTTTGCATGCAGCTTATTTCACTTCATTGGTACGTAGCCCATTTCACTTCATTGGCACGCAGCCCATTTCATTTCATTGGCACGCAGCCCATTTCATTTCAATATTGACACATGTATTCATTTTGAATGTAGGTTAGTTCTCGCAGTGTACGGGGATATGGCTCCACCGCTGCGAGGGATTGGTACGCTGAGCTCCCGGAGGGTGTCCGAGATTTAGTAGACTTGGCAGGATTCGGGGCTTTCTGCGTTGGGTTGTCACGTTGTTCTGCCAGGAGGACTCTGATGGCGGCATTGGTAGAGAGATGGTGGGACACCACCAACTCCTTTCATTTCTCTGCTACCGGGGACATGACTATGACCCCTCTAGACTTCGTTGTGTTGACCGGCCTAGACATAGGAGGTTGGCCCATCCCCTATGACGAGGACATGGGCGAGTGGGAGGCCGCTTGGACATATCTGTTGGGGGCTCGCCCGGCTGTTGACAGGGTTTCTAGGAGAGTCCGATATACTTGGTTCTCTTCCCACTTCCGACGGGCGGAGATGGTGCCCGAGACTCCTGAGGAGACGGAGCAGTACGCCCGTGGTTTCCTTATGTTCCTCTTCGGGACTACCCTGTTCGCCGATAGAGGGAACACAGTCGGGCTATACCTGTTGAGCGCTCTGGTTGACCTATCACAGGTCAGTCGATATGACTGGGGTGGCGCCGGCCTGGCTACCCTTTACTTTTACATGAGCGCCACTTCCCGCGGGCGGGGAGACTTACTTGGCAGTTACTAGCGAGCCTGGGAGGTACTTTTTTGTCCCCTTGATTTACATTTCTGCTCTTCATTACTTGTTCATTGCACACACACAGCGCACTCTACGGTCTGTATTCTGTTCTCAGCACTTTGTACTTACATTCTGCACTGCTTTTCTCAGCTATAGGTCTATGTATACTTCCCAGCATTAGCTCCAGAGTTGGAGGTGGCAGGGCCTCCCATGACCCCATATTCATTGGTATTCGAGGGCCCGCACCGGCCGAGACCCCGAGAGACTCTTATTTATCTGCGACAGTATTTTGACACTGTGTGCCTATCGGAGGTACTTCAGAACTTTCAGTTCTTTTCATTTTCATCTTTGATTTGCTCTGTGTATTCCCGATTTCTGATTGGCTTATGTATTTGTTATCCGCAGATCACATGGCAGCCGTGGGCACCCTTGGGCGATGGTCTCCGATTTCAGTATCCCGGAGGATCGGGCACCTCCCAGTACAGGTTCCTGCTCGAAGGACCTGTTGGTAGAGCATGGTTTTTGGGGGAACGCTTTCCGCGTCAGGTATGGGGGTATCTTTCTCAGGATCCTCCCTCAGCACCCCCAGTCAGTATGCGGATTGCTGACAGGCTCTCTTTCTCGGAGGTAGTCGGCGCTATGCTGGGTAGCGATGCTTTATTATATCTCGAGGAGGGGGATTACGGCACTTACCGCCATACATATTTGATGCCTCCATTGACGGGAGCTCGTACCCCGATGACGAGGCCTGCTGGTATGTCATCCTCGGGCCAGGCCCGGGCTCGGGCTGCAGACGCCCCTTCTACTAGTAGGGCTGGTACATCTAGAGGTAGGGGTAGATCGGTTCCTCCGACTCCTCCAACTTATCCTCATCCTGGATGGCCAGATATGCCAACTGAGTTGATGGCGTGGCAGTATGGGGCTATCTCTCCGACTCCGATCCCGCTAGAGCCTCCGATGCCCAGTGAACGATACGCCATTGATCCTGACTCACCGCTGGTATGCTCCACTATTTTTCATTCATCATTCAGACGTTTAGACACTCTTTCATTCACTGATGATTATGAGCTCATATTTGCAGCCATCGCGAGGGTACGTGGAGGAGGTGGTTGGACTGGTGGCCACACTCGAGGGCATGGTCCTGCGGAAGGAGGCACAGTTGTCTATCGCGGGCATTCAGGTACCCTTCAGTTTTCTGGCATTTATCATACTTCTGATGACATGCTGATTTCTACTGCGTCGATAGACTACTTGTGTAGAGCACATCTGACACACACCCCACTTGTACACTGTATTTACATGCACCCACTTCACGTAGTCTTTGCTTGTATCTGCATCTGATGTATATATTTGGACTGATGTATTTGAATTGAACTCTTTGTTTTCAGATACCTTCATGGTCCGGTCAGCCGCAGGCCAGGCCACCTGGGCCTCCTTGGGGAGCTGGGCCATCTGGGCCATTTCACGGAGTTGGGTCATCCGGGCCTTTCCAGGGGGCTGGGCCATCTCGGCCTTTCCGAGGAGCCGGGCCATCTAGGCCTTTTCGAGGAGCTCGAGGAGGGCCTGTCCGCAGACGCAGGGCTCACGTTGTAGAGGCGGAGCCTGATGAGGAGGAGGAGGATGTTGAGGAGGAGGAGGAGGCTACCGACCGTCAGTCAGAGACATCTGCTGAGGAGGGGGGCTCCGGTCTTGGTTCGGGGAATAGAGGCGAGGCTGAGGGGGATCCTGAGGATGACAGCTCCGACTCAGATGATGATGATGATGGTGCAGAGGTTGTCCCGCAGAAGAGGATGAGGAGTGCTTCTCATTCCCGCTCCCGAGGACATTGATGCTGCTGTTTCCTGCTTTATTTTTCTTTTTGCTAGTAGTTTGTAGCACTTTGCACATTGTTAGGTAGTTTTATTTTTTGTAAAACTTGTACCTTTGTTCATTGTAAAGCATGATGGAATGAAATAGCTTTTGAAAAGGTGTTTGTATTTTAAACTTTTAGCATCGTATCGCATCATTTTATTTTGCACAAAAATGAAATAGAATGGTAATGTGCATTGTGTAATCACCAAGTCAGGTAGTGAACCGACGCAACAAACTAAGCAACTCAACTTACTAAGATATAACAGAACCTTAGGAAGCTTACAACTCAATAAACAAAATGCAATAACGTTGACAACGCAAATAAACAAGACTTAAACAAAGATTGCTTAAACAGAGCGCAATGACTCAAAAACACGAAACACGTCCGCTCGACAAACAACTCGATAAGCAAAACAACAACTCAATAATCAAAACAACAACTCGATAAACAAAACTCGGCAACAACAGAGTGTACTTCGGACGATCTGGGCACAGGAACGCATCCGAAACAGAGGGAAATGAAGGCCTTTGACTCTCCCGTTGCATGGAAATGCTTGAAACTTTCCCTCGAAGGGTAAAACAGGGCCAAGGGGATACACTGCAGCATTGCCGGCCACCTTTGGGAGCCGGCCGACCAATTTTGTGGAGAGAGGGAGCCGGCCGACCAATTTTGTAAAAAGTAAATGGTCGGCCAGCCAGAAAAGGTGGCCGGCCGGCCATTTATTCCTGCAGCCACCTGGTTTTTGACACGTGTCCCCGTGAATAGTGTTTTTTTTCCTCTATAAAAGCCTCAACTTCGGGAACATTCATTTCATCTTAGTTTTACACAAAGATGGAGGCGTTTCTCGCGGAAAATCTCACATCTTGGATCTCTTCTCTAGATGGCTCGGAAAAGCTGAACTTCCGGGGTTTCGGCTTGAATGCACTATTCACGCTGAGCCGTACCCCGTTACAGCTCCCTTTTCTCCATGCCGCGGCAAGGTTCTGGAACCCAGTGACGCACGTTTTTAGCTTTGGCGGCCATGAGATGTGTCCCACTTTCGAAGATTTTCAGGTTTTGATGGAGTCTGAATGCTCTGAAGTGATCTTGCCCCAGCTCTGTTTTGGCCATGCTCAGGCTTTAGGGCGGATGTGTGGGCTCACGGCGCATGACGCTCGATCTCTGATCTGCAGTGGGGAACTGGACATCCTCGGCTTGATCCATCGTTTTTCCGACGCCGGTGACCGCAGCAACCATTATTGGCAGGGTTTCCGGCAACACGCCCTCTGCTTGTGTTTGTTGTCTCACTTTCTGCTTTCCTCGGGCTTCGGCGAAGCTAGCATTCGCCTGATTGAAGTTGCCCAAGGCTTGAGAGAAGGAAAGAGCTGTATTGCCATGACCTTGGCCGAGACACTGATGGGCTTAGATTCTGTCTATCGCCGGGAGGCGACTAGGTTTGCTGGGAGTCCACTGCTGCTGCAGGTAATGTTTCCCACCCGACCTTACATATATATTTGCTCACATCACTCGACCCTCAGGCTCGGTTTTTCTCACAAAACCCTTGTCTTACTTTTCTCTCATCGTACATCTCTCTGTTCTTTATTCTCTCATTTTCCATCCCTCCCCCAGGTATGGTTAATGGACAAGTTGCAGGTTGTGGACTCTTGCCCGGCCTATTCAGCTCGAGGCTACTTCTTTCGGCAGCGCCTAGTCAATGCTTTTGACGAAAGGTGGTGGTTCGATTGGATGTGCAATTTGTCCGCAGACGGCATTGCTTGGCGTTGTCCTTGGCTCAACCTCCCGGCAATGAGCTATAGTATGTCCCGGCTGATTGGGATCCAATTGATTGGTCTAACCCACTGCGTATTCTATTTTTCGTTCCGGTTCCTGCGTCAGTTCGGTCATGATCAGACCTGCCCACCGGAGGGGATTGAGTACCCAGCCGCTTTCCCGATCCGGGGTGCACAGCTTGCCCGATATGCCACAGCATGGAGGACTAGAGAGCTCCTGGCCCCTGCTTCCACTTTCAGTTGCACTTTGTCCGATGAGTGCTTGGATTGGCTCAATGAGGAGGCACAGGTTGGGCCTAGCTTGGCATCAGATGCTTCGTCCAGCTCTGGGAGGGGACGCAGAGATACTTGATTCAACTATGCCCCAAATTTATTGCTTATTTAGCATTTTCAAGTTTTCTTTATGAATGTACTAAAAAGCAACCTCGATTATATATAAGAGCAGGAGAACTCTGTTTTGAAATCAATGAAATTGAAAGTTGTGGTATTGAAGATTTTCCGCTTTGGTCCAAAAATGGTCTTAGTTGTAAAAAGATTAATTTGAACAAAGTCAACTTTTATTAAAACTTTTCAGAACTATTTTCGATGTGGATCAGAACTGGACATGCCGAAGATCTGTCACTGAGATGCACAACCTCAGATCCCTGCAACTGGAAAGTTGCCCCTAGTCTGAAGAACAATGCGGCACTTCATGGCAACGGAAAGTTGCCCCTAGTCTGAGTAACTTTGCACCGTCGCGGCAACGGAAAGTTGCCCCTAGTCTGAACAGCACTGTACCGGAGATCGCGATAAATGCTGATGGATAAAGATGACTGAGATGATCAAAATGGACAGAGTTGATCGGGGAAAAGTTTATGGCTGAACTTCAAGGTGAAGTTGCCTACGTATCCCAAAGATGGGAATCAAGCCTTACGAAGTTCAGGCCTAGGTTCATTCGAGTATTTTCACTCTCCTTTTGCGCTCTAACTTTTGCCAAGGCCGCCCTTTGCGGGTTTTCAACATTGCGAGCTCAGTTTTCATATTTTCTAATTTTTTGTGCTCTGACTTTTGCCTAGGTCGCCCTTTCGGGTTTTCGGCCTAGCGAGCCTCTCAAGGGTAATATTTCTTCAACTTGTCCATATTGATCGGTTGTGAGAACTCCAAGCCATCTAGATCCATCAGAACCACAGCTCCACCTGACCAGATAGCTTTGATGATGTAAGGACCAGTCCAATTGGGTTTGAACTTGCCCCTTGGGTCGTGGATGGGAGCTCGGTTGTCTTTGAGCACCAAATCTCCTTCTTTCAGATTCCTGGACTTAACCTTCTTGTTGAAAGCCCGGGCAATTCTGCGTTGATAGCCTTGGATGTGGTACAGTGCTTTCAGTCTTCTTTCATCAAAGAGCATGAGTTCTTCGAATCTGCTTTGCTACCAATCTGCTTCGGCTATTTGGCATTCAGCCAATACTCGTAATGACGGAACCTCAATCTCGATGGGTAGAACAGCCTCCATTCCATAGACCAATGAATATGGAGTTGCTCCAGTAGAAGTTCTGATTGAAGTCCTGTAGCCCCACAGAGCAAATGGCAGCTTGTATGGCCAATCCCGATAGGTTCCCACCATCTTCTGCAATATATGCTTGATATTCTTGTTGGCGGCCTCAACCGCTCCGTTGGTCTGCGGCCGGTATGTAGATGACTTATGGAAAGCCACATTGTATTTTTCCAACAAGTCTATCACTTCTTTCTTGAAGTGGGAACCATTATCTGAAATTATCTCGTTTGGCACCCCGTAGCGACAGATGATGTTGTTTCTGATGAACTTTGCGACGTGCGACGCCTTCAACACCGCGTATGATTGGGCCTCGACCCACTTTGTGAAATAATCTATCGCTATTAGGATAAACTCATGCCCGTTTGACCCCTTCGGGGTAACAGCTCCTATCACATCAATTTCCCAAACCGAAAAAGGCCATGGTGAAGTCATGTTGTACAACTTTGACGGCGGGATGTTCATGCGGTTTGCATGAATTTGACACTTGTGGCATCGCCGAACAAAACTAATACAATTCTCCTCCATGGTTGACCAGTAGTAGCCCTGTCTGAGGATCTTTCTGGCCAGCATTACTCCATTCATATGTGCACCGCACTCCCCCCCATGGATGGCCTCCATCAGGCGCTTCGACTCTTCAGCTTCTACGCAGAGCTTATGCATTCCTAGATGACCCCTTTTGTACAGCTTACCCCCGCAGATAATGAACTGAGCAGCCATTCTTCTGATGGCCCTCTTATCCTTGGCATTTGCCCCTAGTGGATATGTCTCCTTTTCCAAGAAGTTCCAGATGTCGTAATACCAGGGGTTGCCGTCTTGAACCTCATCTATGGCAGAAATTGACTCGTATGCTGGCGCAAACTTTTGATCAATAATGACTGGACGCATCCGGACTCCGGACGGGATGTCTATCATGGAAGATAGAGTTGCTAGTGAATCTGCAAACCTGTTGTTCTCTCTTACGAGGTGGGTGAAATTTAGCTTCTCAAACCGAGGAATTAACAAATCCAAGGTTTGGTGGTAAATTATCATTCTTTCCTCCTTGACTTTCCAGTCTCCTTTTGCTTGAGACACAACAAGGTTCGAGTCCCCAATAACGTCCAACCGTCTTGCCCCTAGTTCTAGGGCTGCTTCCAGGCCAGCAATACATGCCTCATACTCTGCCTCATTGTTCGAGACTTTGAACTGGAGCTTGAATGCTAAAGGGATACGGGAATCGTCAGGCGCTATCAGCAGCACCCCTATCCCATACCCGTACTGGTTTGACGCTCCGTCAAAGTACATCGTCCAAGTTTCATCTTCGACGTACAGAATGGCTTCATCTGGGAATAGGTACTCAACCGCTTCATCCCCCTCAACCGGGTGGTCGGCAAGGAACTCTGCTACCGCTCTTCCTTTTACTGACTTGCGCGTTACATACTTCAAATCAAATTCGGAGAGCAACAGCAGCCAATGAGCTAGCCTACCTGTAAGTGCTGGTTTCTCGAAAAGATATTTGATGGGATCCAATCGTGAAACCAACATTACAGAGTGAGCTAACAGGTAGTGCCGCAGCTTCCTGGTTGCCCATACCAAGGCCAAACAAGCCTTCTCCAGCGGTGTATAGCGGGTCTCGTAATCCAGCATCTTTTTGCTCAGATAGTAGATGGCCCTTTCCACTTTGTCTTCTGATTCCTGCGCGAGCATGCAGCCCATGGTAGTCTCAGTTACCGAAAGGTACAATATCAACGGTCTCCCCGGCTCTGGTGGTGACAACACGGGCGGGTTCTGTAGATATTCTTTGATCTGCTCAAAAGCTGCTTGACATCGGCCATCCCATTGGAATTTCTTTCCTTTCTTCAGGAGACCAAAAAGTGGTTCACAAGTCAAGGTTAATTTAGAAATAAACCGTCTTATGAATTGCACTTTACCCAGAAAGCCTCGCACCTCCTTTTCAGTCCTTGGTGGTGGCATTTCTAAGATGGCCTTGATTTTGGAAGGGTCGACCTCGATGCCCCTTTGTGTAATCAGAAACCTTAGCATCTTCCCTGCTGTAACACCAAACGTGCACTTCTGGGGATTCAATCGCAGCCGAAACTCTCTGATCCTTTGAAAGAATTTTTGTAAGGCGGTGTAGTGGCCCTCTCTTTCTTTGGACTTGACAATCATGTCGTCCACATACACCTCGACCTCTTTATGGATCATATCATGCAATATTGTAGTTGCTGCCCGTTGATACGTAGCTCCAGCATTTTTCAACCCGAATGGCATCACTCTATAACAATATGTACCCCACGGGGTAGTGAATGCAGTCTTCTCCCGGTCTTCGGGTGCCATTACTATCTGATTATAGCCTGAGAAACCATCCATAAACGAAAGCAAAGCGTGTCCTGCCGTGAAATCCACCAATTCATCAATGTGTGGCAAGGGAAAGTCGTCCTTCGGACTGGCCCTGTTCAAATCTCTGAAGTCTACACAGACCCGAATTCTGCCGTCCTTCTTTGGCACCAGAACAATGTTGGCTAACCAAGTTGGGTATTCAGATACTAGCAGGAACCCTGCGTTAATTTGCTTGGTGACCTCTTCCTTAATTTTGAGAGCCCAGTCCGGGCGGATCCTTCTGAGTTTCTGTTTGACAGGGCGGGCCTCGGGATCAAGAGGGATCCGGTGCTGTACAATCTCAGGATCGATTCCAGGCATGTCTTCGTAGGACCACGCGAAAACATCTTTGAAATCTTTTAATAAAGCGACTAAGCGCTCGCGTTCCTCCGAAGACAACGTGGACCCGATCTGGACCAGCCGCGGGTCCTTCTCAGTACCAACATTCACAGTAGTGATTTCATCCATTAAAGGTTTAACAAATCTTTCCTGCTCTTGATCAATTAATCGTTGCAAAACTGGAGGAATTTCTTCCTCGTTGTTTTCATCAAAATTTTGAAAATCCTGATTTAAGCAATAAATCAAAGGCACAGAGAAATACTCAGAAACCACATCCACATCATTCTCATTAAATATTTCCAAGCCGTCAGATTCCTCTGTTACAACAGACTCAAAAGAAAATGAAAATGACGACCTAGACAGGACTGTGGCATCCGGGTTATCACCCCCAGGAATACCGGACTCAGACTCAGTCGAGCTGAAATCTGATTCTGACGCACAAGATTCGGTGGAATCAGATTCCGGCTCACTACCTGACCCGGAACTGCTAGATAAAAAGCCTTCTTCATATTGCCAGATGAGAGAAGGTGCGATAGATGCATCCAAGATCGGCGCCGGAAAGCCCGCAACTATTTCATCTCCAATCATAGAAACCGAAGAGTCATCCCCCAAGCACTCGTGGCCGATCGGAGGATCTGATAGTAGACTCGCCAGTGCTACCCCCATTTCAAGCTCTATGCTCTCAGGATCCACTGCTCTACACTGCTCAACCTCAGTTGGTGGGTCTGTCTGCGCTTCGGCAACGTCATCCCCAGGTAATTGTAAATCGAAGAAGATTTCGAAACCAGGCACGCGCTTCTTCTCCGCGTTCAGCCATGGTTCTGGGAAGCCGCAGAATGGAAAGTCTTCCCCCTCCCGGACGAAGCGTCCGTTTAGGGTACCCCAGATGGGCCTATGCATTAACTCAAATGGCTTCCCAGCCTTTTTTGCTCTGGCCCTTCCGGCCATTTCTTTCCCTTTCCTCACCCAGTCCTCTTTGGTGGGCAGATAACCCAGTCCAAAGGTGTGAGGGTTGTGTGGCACTTCGGCCGATACCGCGACGCCCTTCCGGCCGCTCCTTCCTAATCCCATTCCGGGGATATGTTGTAGCTTGTTCATGAGGTAGATAGATTGAGCACTGACGTACATACCCTCATTCACAGCCATGACATTCTGCACCACTTGAGCCTCGGCCAAAGTGAACCCCGATAAAAACACATCCTCCGTGCCGTGTTCGATCTCCAAGACAGGTGTGGACACTTCCGGCGGCGGATGGATTGATGAATTCCCAAAAACGATCGCTACCCCTTTCCCGTGAGGGTACTTTAGCATCTGATGTAGAGTGGAAGAGACTGCCTTGACCTGGTGCAACCACGGTCGCCCCAAAAGTAGGTTAAAGGTTGCGGGAACGTCCAAGATATGAAATTCAATGCTGTGTTGTCCTGGACCAACCTTGGTTTGAATTTTAACAGTCCCCATCACTTCTCTGCTGGTATTGTTGTATGCTCTGATCACTTGGGTAGTTGGGACGAAGTCCACGGGCTTCAACCCGATTGCATATGCCGTTCTGGTCGGGCAGACATTAATCGCAGACCCGGTATCAACAAGTACCACCGGTATCCACTTATCTCTACATTCCACAGAAATATAGAGAGGTTTGTTATGACTTGTGCCCTCAGGCGGTAGTTCCTTGTCCGAAAAGGTTAATGCCGGGGAACCTCCTCCCGGAAAAACCAGCCCAACCAGTTGTTCAGGCGTGGTGTCTATGGAGAGTTTGGACTTGTCCATAGCAGATAGGACAGCTTCCCTATGTACTCGTGATGCCATTAGCAGTCCCCAGATGGAGATGTCTGCTTGTATCTTTTTTAACTTTTTCAGCACAGCTTCATCTTCAATCTGCTTCTCCTTCTGTTTCTGCGCTTCTCTATCCTTCCCGGATGCCTCGGGTTGGTCCAGGTGTGGGGGTTTGAAGTACCGCCCACTTCTCGTCATGTGGTCAACCTCATCGAGGTACCAAGTGTCATCCGGTTGATTATTCCCCCAGTCTTCATCCGTGTGGGCAAGACATAAGTCATCGTCTTCCCACCACATTCCGTCGGCAGCCAACAGACACCTGTCTGGTTCCGGTTTAGTTGCACTCGCAGCATTTCCTGTCCACATGCTCGCAGCATTCTCTATCTTCGTGCACACAGCACTTTCAGTCCCCTCAGGGCCCTTAGCTTTCCTAATTCTCTCGGCATCCTCAAACTTTTCTCGTTCCAACTGCATCAGTACAGCTGGTTGTTCAACAATTCCCGTATCCATAATGCCCAAGTCTCGAGCGGAATTCTTAGCACCGGCGCTCTCCGGCGATACAACTTGACTTTCGGCCATTTCGGCCACAGCTGATACTCCTGCCCCTGCCGGGCTCTGTTCTGATTGGGCTTCCCCCACTTCATCTGGTTGATCCTCGAGCCATCCAGTGGCCTCTGCCGATTCCTCATAGTCGAACCAGTTGATTGCCGAATTCCCCGGTTCCTGGTTGTCGAAAAATTGCAGGTTGGCAAAGTCCTCCTCTACGGCTGCCAGATCATCTGCCCCTAGCCCAGATCCATCCCCCCGGATCATGCATAGCTCTCCTGTCTCTGGCAATTCTATACCTAGCCCAATTCGGCTCGTTGATAGGATGTACTCGCTTGGATCATAGGCTCTCCCAGCAAAACTCTGTCCAGTCCCAGATTCAACAATCTCATTCTCTCCCAAAATCTGCCCTGCCCTATCTTCGCCGGTCACCACCGTCGGTTCTGGTTGGGTTTTGGAGATGTCCACCATGCACAAGAAGTCAGTGCAATCAGGGAGGAACACCTCCGGCTTGGGTAGGTGGGATGGGGTGATATAGATACTGGGATCGTAAGATGCGACCCCAGTTTGGATAAAATTGATTCTGTTGGGAGGGGGAGCTTGGTTATGTGGTGGGAGAGGGTTGGTTGTGACATTGGGTTTATCAGGAGGCGTGATCACCTGTTTGTCAATAAGATCCTGGATCTCATGACGCAATCTGTAACACCGGTCGGTGTCGTGACCGTGTTGTTGGTGATACGCGCAGTACTTTGCTGGGTCATGAGAGGGAGGGAGTGGGTTCGGTAGTGGCTTCGGCTCCAGGGGTTTCAAATGCTTTTTCCTGATCAATACCCCTAGAGCTTTGGATAGGGGCATATATAATGGGGTGAAGGTTCTTTGGCCTCGTGGTTGGAATCTGTTAGTTTGTGTGTTGCTTCCGGACGCGCCGAAGAAGGGTGTGGCAGCCATGGGCCTTGGAGGGGGAGGGGGAGCGGTGGTGACCATACTGACTTCCGAGGCTCTTGTATTTGCAGCGCCACTCGGGCCCGCATTGTTGTTACGGTTGAAAGTCCTCCTCGGTTGCTCCCTGTCGTGGTCAAACAGACTTTGTTTCATTACATCTTCGATTTGCACCCTCATCTCGTGTAAATCTGCGAAAGTAGGAAATGGGACTACAATCATTCTCTGCATCAACTTTGGGTGGAGATTGCGCACAATCATCCGGATTTGATCTTTGTCAGTGGGCCTTAAAGTCATCATTGACGCCTTTGCCCTCCATCGGATTACAAAGTCCGAGAAAGTTTCCTTGGGCTCTTGCCTTGTCGTTTCGAGATCACGAGTTGTGATCTCGATCTGAGTGTTGTACGAATATTGCGCGACAAAGGCCTCAGCCATTTCGTCCCAATTCTTTTTTACTTCATCTTGTAACTTTGCGTACCAGTGGGCGGCCACACCCGACAGGGTTCGGCCGAATAGTGAAAGCTTCTGTGGTCGTGTTAGGCCCATTGGCCACAAGATGTCTGCGAACAGTCGGAGATGGACCATGGGGTCGCCGGACCCGTCAAAGCGGTCGATTTGTGGCATTTTGAACCTATCGGGGAGTGTTACGGCCTCCTCGGTATATTCGTCTTCGATATCCGGCATAGCCTTGACCCCTTGGGATTTCTTGAAGAGCTTCTCAAGTTTGCTCAATTTCAGAGCTGTATGATCAACCTCGAACTCAAAGGGAGAGTCGGGGCGATTGGGTGCATGGACCTTGGACAGTTGTGGTGGAAGTGGGGGCGGAGCTGGCCCCGTTGGAAGATTCGTGTCCTCTTGTAAGTTTTGGACATTCGGCAGGGTATTCTGGGCATTTGGTGGGGCGTTCTGAACAGTAGGTGCCTGCTCAGGTAATGGAGCCCCTGCCGGAGGAGGAATTTGGTGTGAGGCAGATGCAGCATTCTGCTGTTGCAATCGGGTAATTAGCTCAGCCTGCTGGGTCATAATCTCGGCCTGCTGCTTGGCGAGTTCATCTCGGCGAACGGCATCCTGCTGCATGGCCCGCATGGTTTCTTGCATTTGGTGCACCATCTCCTCAACTCTTGTTGGCGTTGCCATACTGTTTTGATCTATCTGAACTACTGGCAGATCTGTCTCAATGGGGATCTCAATCTGACTGTCCACTGATGGGGGAAACCACTGTTCTGGTGATCTCTGTTCAGATACACTGCGCTTTTTCTGCTTTCTTCTGGTAACAGGGGGTAGAGAATGGAACACTGGCTGTCCGTCGATTAGATCCTCAGATCGATTGAGTCGACGACCTCGTGTCCAGAGTGCTTGGGGAATGCCTGCTGGGTTGGAAGCAATTGTGCTAGAACTGACCTAGCAAAAGATAAATAAAGCAAAAAGGAAATAAATAAACAGATAAACGGACAGCATAACAGCTTAAAATAAAATGCATGACACACAGCCGGGCATAACAACACACAGTTGATAAGCTGAATACACACTGTCCTCAAACACTGATTATTATCCCTGTATCACTGTCCCCTAAAGCAGAATCTGATATCCGCAGATAACTAATTCTCAAATACTGGCTGATGCCCGCAGGCCTGATACTGACAATACTGAACTGATGCCCGCAGGCCTGATATCCAAACTCATGTACTGAACTGATGCCCTCAGGCCTGATACTGACAATACTGAACTGATGCCCGCAGGCTTGATGCCCGAACTCATATACTGATACATACATTCCTGTAGAGACGCACTCTAAAGCACATAACAGATAAGTGAGAGCCAAAACACCCCTATGTTGGGGTAGGGTTTCCCTGTCCTATTTTGTCAGGAGCTAGGGTTTCATTATGCACACAGCGGTTTCAAACAACCTATAAACGGGTAAGCAACCTGTCCTAGTTTGGAATGGTCACTATGGATCCGAATATGCACTAGGTCGAATGGTCAAAGAGGGTGCCCCGGTAAAACCAGGGTTTGTGTTCCCATACTGGCAGAGCCCACAACCGGTCAGCCTTATGGTCATGTCTTGACAAGACAAGCCTCCAGCAAACCGTTCAGGAATAGCAGATGGCAAACACGGTGTCCTAGGCGCACCAATGCAAATGCAATGCAAAGAATCACACAAGTGTAGTCAAAAACAGATATCAAGAGTTCGAGTCAAGTTCACTAAATCCCCAGCAGAGTCGCCAGAAACTGTAACAAGTCCGCGGGGGGACCTCGCTACAGCTCGGACTCGATTTGTAGTCACGGTTCTAAGTCTGAACCAAAGAGTCCAAATCCGACAAATCGTTTTGAGAAAACTGATTTTTGAAAGAAGTGCCAAACATGGACTGCTTTGCCAGATACAGAGTCGCCACCTAAATATTTCATTTTGGGAAATTTAGGAAACCCTGACTCGGTGCCAAAGGCCACGTGTCCGTCATCACCAAAGTTGCCTCGGCTCGGGAACTTGGGTACGATTGGGGAAGGTCACTTCGTGAGCACCCCCGCTCGCCCGATCAAAGATCGGCCTCTACTAACCATGATATCTATTTTTGAAAACATTGTGTGTTCTTATTCCGGTTATTAGCCTAGGTTACTATGTGATGCACACAGCATATAAGTATAGACTGGGCCGCCCGAATTGGAACAAAACATTTCATGTTTATTTTTTTGAAAGATGGTTTGCTACTCGCAAGTAGGCTTGAAACGCAGATTTTGCCACCCTCAGGTGGGCTTAAGAAGGGATGGTTTTGCCACTATCTAGTGGGCTTAAAACAAACATTTGATGAATTATTCCAATTCAAATAACCCAACCTTCACCCACAGGCATTCAGGCAGTTATATCACATAAGCATATTGCCTCATGATAAGCATGCTGTTTATGGCATTCACTCACACGCATGTAAGGATGCTAAAGCATAAAGCTTACCGAGTACTCCCAGCCAAAACAAAAACTGTATTAGAAATCATGCATGATCCTAATTATACAGAAATGCCTAATGCAACACATGCAAAATGCAACTATAGTAGGCTCGGCTATTCTAAGATGGCATATGAAATGCTACAACTAACAAATATTCAATTTGGAATTGAAAGTACAATGCAGTTAGTATGATGCGCCGAGCCCGGTGCATGCAATACAGATGAATGAAATGCAAACATGCTATCATACTGTATGCTAATTGAAATATGCCCTAATCTAACCATCATAAGCGGATAAATAAAAGGGAGAAAGACGTGGGGTTGGAAGACATACAACACACACACGCACACTTATTACAGTTATGCCCTCGCGCAGAGGGTCCGAATAAATATACAGTCCCGAATAAAAGAATATTACAGTCCAAATAATACAGTCCAAATAATGTACAAATTTCTAATTAATTTAGCAAATTAACTAAGAAAGCTGTAAAACTGGCGTGCAAGCCAGGGACTGCCTTGCTTCTGATGAATGATGCATATCTGGGCTGTTTTGCGCGGAAATCCACCGGGATGCCCCAATTAGCCTCTGTTTAGCAGTTATTCTTGGAAAGCGTGCCAGACTCCGAAAAGTTGCTGATTCTTCATTTTGCTACAACAGAGAGCAAGAAAGGGGCATAGCAATGTATTTTCACAGATATATGCATGCCTCGATCCTCGTGCCACCAATCACGCATATTGATGCATGATGGCAGAGGAGCCGAAATGTGCAACTCAATATAGAATGAATGCACGTATAAACACAACAAGAACCTAACTCCATCAAGGGTAATCCGGAGTGTCGGTGACTGGGAATTGAGACACGTTCCGTCACTCGGAGTACGAAACGCACCTCGTTTCCCGTGCCTGAGCTAACTCCTATTCCGAACACGATGCAATATGCATGACATGCATGAAATACAACTAAGATACAATCCTAACATACACAATGCTATGAAAATGACATGCCTCGAAATGCGTGCGCACAGGCACGCAAACCGAAAAAATGACAGAATGCGATCTAAGATACAACCTAGTATGCACTATGCTGTAAAAATGAGATGCCTCGAAATGCGTGCACACGGGCACGCAAACCGAGAAAATGACATACGCAATGCAATATGGCAAAAATGGCATATAGAATGCAACATGGACTTATACTAACATGAGAGAGCCTCAGCCACACTCACATAAGAAGCCGATAGATGAAAATAAAGTGCCTCGAAATGCGTGCACACGGGCACGCAAACCGAGGCAATGGCATACGCAATGCAATATGGCTAAAATGGCATATAGAATGCAACATGGACTTATACTAACATGAGAGAGCCTCAGCCACACTCACATAAGAAGCCGATAGATGAAAATGAAGTGCCTCGAAATGCGTGCACACGGGCACGCAAACCGAGGCAATGGCATACGTAATGTAATATGGCTAAAATGGCATATAGAATGCAACATGGACTTATACTAACATGAGAGAGCCTCAGCCACACTCACATAAGAAGCCGATAGATGAAAATGAAGTGCCTCGAAATGCGTGCACATGGCCACGCAAACCGAGGCAATGGCATACGCAATGTAATATGGCTAAAATGGCATATAAATATGTTAATGAATTTTCAGCAATGAAATGTGAGGGAAAACAGCCCCGAAATGAGGCGAAAACACACCCGATGCATGGAATCTCTCCCGAAATATGAATTTTGGCATCCGAAATGGCCTATAGCTATACCAAACATGCACAATATGGACATGCAATGAAAATACAGAAGCAAGGCAATCCCAAGATAAGCATTTTTCCAGTTCAAAACATGGCCAAACAACAGGCAAAGATAGGGCAACGATGGCATGCAAAAATGGCCCTAAACATGAGATTATGAAGCAACTCACATCTGCTGTCATCAAACAGGTTAGGGCCCTTCAACAAAGTTGAAGAGGAACCCAAAATATGATGTTTTCCAGAACTATAAAACCCCCAAAAACAAACACAGGTATAGCTGCACTCCCATGCAAGAAAAAGGGCCAAAAGGTGGCCAAAGAGGCAAGTGGTATATGCAAAGCCCAAACTGAAAAATTCCCTTCTACAACATTGAAGAAGGACAAAAAATATGACTATTTACAGAACTGTAAAAACTCCAAAACAGTATACAAACATGCTAGAACTGCAATGCAAAATGAGGCTCAAAAGAGGCTATAACACAAAGTATACAAAATATTCCACAAACGGCCAAAGACCATTAATGAAATATGAAGAATGGGCCAAAATAAGACTATTTTCAGAACTGTAAAATGGCCAAAAACAAAAGCATGATAGGCTAACAAAACATGCAAGAATGGGGACCAAAAGAGAGATATAACATGAAGTGGCATATGGAGGTCCCAAACCATGAAAGACCCTAAATGAAACATGAATAATGGACCAAAATGAGACTATTTTCAGTGCTGTAAAATGGCCAAAAACCAAAGCACAATAGGCTGCCAATGCATGCAAAAATGGGACCAAAAAAGAGAGTATAAAGGCAAGTATAGCATGGAGGTCCCAAACAGTGTTGATCCCTTCTTCAATGTTGAAGAGGGGTTCAAAATAAGCCTATTTACAGAACTGTAAAAACTCCAAAACAGATCACACACAAGCTAAAAAAATCATGCAAGAAAACGGTATTTAAGAAGGGTATTGAAGCAAGTGCAATATGGAGGGCTCAAACAGGGTTGAGCCCTTAAGAGAAAGTGAAAATGAGCTCAAAAAAAGGCCACTTTCAGTTATGGCCAGAGCTCAAAGCAAAAAGCATATATGGTTAAGAAAAGTTGCAAAAATAAGCCCAAAAAGGGTGAAATAGCAACTCACCCTTGTAGACCAATCTTTGGTTGCTTCTTGGACCAAGTTGTAGCACCTTTAGCCTTTGAGAAGCCCTCCTTGTTACTGGAAATTGAGTGGTGGTGGTGGTGCTTGGTGGTGATGAAGGAATGAAGTATAGAGCTTGGATGTTTTTTTGAGGAAAATGAGAGAGATAGAGGGAGGTTTGAATGTATATGTTTGAAGGCAAT
Organism: Camellia sinensis; assembly: GCF_055761805.1. NCBI lineage: Eukaryota > Viridiplantae > Streptophyta > Magnoliopsida > Ericales > Theaceae > Camellia > Camellia sinensis. The sequence continues at coordinate 177,188,790 of NC_138970.1, read as the reverse complement.
TTCTCTAACCCCTAATGCAAGTGTTGGCTCTTGGTTATATGGACCAAAAAGAGGGGCAAAAGGTGGGGGAAAAAGGAGGCAAGCCTTCTCCCACAAAATATCCCTCGGATATAGATATTTTCTGGGGGATAAAGCTATACAGCTGTAAAGTGAACAGTGTGAGGATCATGGCCGGCCAGGTATTTTGGTTGCAGGTGGCCGGCCGGCCACATCCCCTAGCCGGCCGGCTAGGGGTCAAAAGGGTCAAGTAACATTAGTGGCCGGTCACCACACAATGGTGTGTGTACATCACAAATATGTGGTTCAAAGTTCAAGAAAATGGGCCCAAGGTGTTCAACATTAGCCCGGAAGGAGGGGTTCAAAAGGGTCAAGCAACATTAGTGGCCGGCCACCAACTTTTAGGGTCCTCCCATGTGTGTACATCACAAATATGTGGTTCCAAGTTCAAGAAAGTGGGCCCAAGGTGTTCAACATTAGCCCGGAAGTGCGAAAAACGGGAGGGCGAAAATGGAACATAACTGGTTGCCAAGATAATTTCTGGCCTCCCACCCTTCTACGGCCTTCCCGGTGATAAAACAGAGGTACCTGCCAAAAATGAACGAAAACCGTTGCAAAACGAATGTTCGGGGGCCAAAACGCGCAGTTCGGGGTCCCGAAAATGGGCTGTTAAGCACCGAAAGTGGCATTCGGCCACGAAGTGGGTTTCTCAGACCCCAGTGTCCCTCAAAAGGGAGAAAATAGGAAGTATGCCAAAAATCAGAGCAAATGGAGATGGTTAAGCGGTCCCGAATCGAGGCACATGGCCAACGATTCTGAAAACCGGGAACCGGACTCCGAAATGGGCAAAATGGCCTACGGCCACCAAATGTAGCCCACGGCCACCGAGAGATGGTCTACGGGACCTCTCCCTCCCCTTAGGAAAAGAAACAAAGAAAACCGAGCCTGGTTCGCAAACTGAGGCAAAGCACAAAAGAGGGTTCGGAAGTCCGGAGGCAGGGCTCACGGCCACAACTCTGAAACTTCTGAACGAGCACATTATGCAACATCACCAAGCGCTCAATCAGTGACGTCTGAGTCTTAAGGTCGGTCAAAAATGGGGTGTCTACAGTAGGCTACGAGCTGAATTGCAGCTTTCTCTCTTCTTTCTTCTAGTAGATCTAGATCTCGGGCTAAGAGTATATCATTAGTCCCACTTTCTACTCCCTGGGTTCTGATCCCAGGGATGCCGACTTCAAGCGAAATAACAGCTTCCGTTCCATAGGTCATGGCAAAGGGGGATTCTCCCGTTGATCTTCTTGGCGTAATCCGATATGCCCAGAGCACGTTTGGTAGTTCATCCACCCACTTTCCTTTTGCTGCCTGCAGTCTCTTCTTTATCCCATCTAGGATTACTTTGTTGAATGCTTCTGCTTGACCATTGCTTTGAGGAAAGCTTGGGGTTGAAAAGTAGTTCTGGATCTTGAACTTTGCACATAAATTCTTGATTAGCTTGCTGTCAAATTGTGTTCCATTGTCAGCAACTATTGCTCTCGGAATCCCAAATTTGGTGATGATGTTTTTCCGCAAGAAGTTCTTCACGTCTATATCTCGGATCTTGGCTAAAGGCTCAGCTTCTATCCACTTGGTGAAGTAATCTGTTGCTACTAGCAGGTACTTTCTTTGTCCAGTTGCTTGGAACAGTTGCCCAACGAGATCCATGCCCCATTGGGCAAATGGCCAAGGACTGGATACTGAGTTAAGGTCTGTTGTTGGCTGGTGTATTAGTGGTGCAAACCTTTGGCATTTTTCACACTTCTTAACATAGGCTTCTGTGTCCTTTTGTATGTAGGGCCACTAATACCCTTGGGTAATGGCCCTATGGGCTAGTGATCTGCCCCCGGTGTGACTTCCACAGACTCCTTCATGTATTTCATATAAAAAATCTTCACCTTGTGATGGGTGTACACACCTTAAAAGGGGTCCAGTGAAAGATCTTCTGTAAAGATGTCCCTCTGCTGTTAAACTGAATCTTGCCGACTTCAATCTGATCTTGTGTGTTTCCTTGTGGTCATCTGGCAGCTTTCCTTCTTTCAGGAATGCAACAATTGCATCTATCCAGCTTGGTCCCATATCCACACATATTGCTTCTTGCTTTGTGGTCAGTGGTTCGATGCTCAGGCCCGATAAGTATTCGACCATTATCGTCCTTGCTTTTCTAGGTTGTATTGCACTGGCCAGATTGGCTAGTGCATGGTGTGACTGTTATCATCTCGGCTAACCTGATGTAGTCGATAATTATGAAACAAAGCTACTAACCTGTTGACTTTCTTTGTGTAGGCTGACATCCTTTCATCTCGGGCTGCAAACTCGCCCATTGTCTGGTTGACTATGAGCTGGGAGTCACAAAAGACTATCACTTCATCTGCTTCTGCTGCAACTGCCAACTTTAGTCCTGCAATCAATGCTTCATATTCTGCTTCATTGTTTGAGGCCTTGAACCCCAATCGAATGGACTGTTCCAATACTTCACCATCTGGAGATACCAGTACTACTCCTGCCCTCACTCCTTGCCGGTTTGAGCTCCCATCGACAAACAGTCGAAAGGAGTAGCCGATGTAAATGCTGCAGGGTCTGAGTTTTTCCTTTTTCCTTTTGTTATGTTGTATTTGGATGGGCTTCTCCTTGCTTGCTTGGACATTGTTCACCTCGGCTCAACAGAGCCCGACGTGCGATGGATTCTGGTGTGAACTCGGCCACGAAGTCGGCCAAAACTTGGCCTTTGATTGCTGTTCTAGGTCTGTACTCCAAGTCATACTGGCCCAAAGCGACTGCCCATCTGGCTATTCTCCCTGTCAAGTCTCCTTGTTGCAGTAAGGACTTCAAGGGGTGCTCAGTTAGCACCACAATTTTATGGGCCTGGAAGTAATGGTTCAGCTTCTTTGAAGCCATTACTAAAGCCAGTGCCAGTTTCTTTAAGGGTAGATACCTTGTTTCTACATCAGCCAGGGTTTTGCTTACATAGTAAACAGCCCTTTACTCCCCTTTTTCTTCTCGGATTACCACTGCGCTTACTGCGTATTCTGAAATTGCTAAGTATAGGAACAACTCCTCCCCAGGTTCTGGATTTGAAAGAACTGGAGTTGTGGTCAAATACTTCTTCAGGTCGGCCAGGGCGGCCTCGCACTCTTCTGTTCATAAAAAATCTGTGGCTTTCTTCACGAAGTTGAAAAAAGGATTGCACTTGTCTGAACTTCTACTTACAAACCTATTCAGGGCTGCGGCCCTTCCAGTCAACATTTGTACTTGTTTTGCCGACGTCGGGCTCTTCAATTCTAGAATGGCCTTAATCTGATCTGGGCTGGCCTCAATGCTTTTTCTTGTCACCAGGCATCCTAAGAACTTACCAGATCCTACTCCAAATGCGCACTTCGCTGCATTGAGTTGGAGCCGATATGTTTTAAGGATGTCAAAGACTGCTTTCAGGTTGGCCAGATGACCTTCAGGTTCTTTGGTCTTTACGACCATGTCATCAATGTAAACTTCTACCATTTTGCCAATTAGGTGTTTGAACATCTTGATCACCAGCCTTTGGTAAGTTGCTCCTGCGTTCTTCAACCCGAAAGGCATTACTCTGTAGCAGTACAGCCCTTTGGGAGTGATAAACGCAGTCTTCTCTTCATCTGAGGGGTACATGGCTATCTGATGGTACTCCCTGTATGCATCCAAGAAGCTCATCCTTCCATGCCCCGAAGTGGCGTCTACCAGCTGGTCAATCTTGGGTAGAGGGAAGTTGTCTTTGGGACAGGCTTTGTTCAGGTTAGTAAAGTCTACGTAGACCCTCCATTTACTATTCTTCTTATTCACTACTATTGTGTTTGATAGCCATGTCGGGTAATCTACCTCTCGAATGGCCCTGGCCTCGAGAAGTCTGTCTACTTCCTTCTCCACTGCTTCGATGTGTAGCAATGTCGGTCTGCTTGCTCGTTGTATTACTGGTTTGGCCGACCTGTCAACGTTCAGCTTATGGCAAGTGACCTCGGGGTCAATGCTAGGCATTTCGTAGGGTGTCCACGCGAACACCTCAATATTTGTTCTCAGGAAAACCTCTATCTCTCTTTCTTCTTCTTCGGCTAGGCTCGAGCCAAGAAGAAAGAAGCGTTCCTTATCCCCCTCTTGGACGAGGATTTTCTTCAGTGTTTCTTTACTCTTTTCGGCCGGCTCCTTACCGACATCCTCTAGGACCTCCACGTCCTCGTCTTCAATTTCTGCCTTCTCTGGTTTTCGAATGCTGCAGGTAGATTTCATTGCTGCCATGGAGCAATTCTTTGCCTGCAGCTGATCTCCTCTGACCTCCTCAATCCCATACTCTGTTGGGAACCGCAATAGTTGAAGCAGAGTTGAGGGAACAGCCCTCATTGCATGCAACCATGGCCTTCCCAAAATGATGTTGTAAGGGGAGGGTGTGTCAATTACGGTGAACTCTGTTGTTATCTTCCTGGTGCATGCCTGCACCTCCAAGCTGGTTGTTCCCAGTGGCCATGTCGGCGTTCCATTGAACCTGACCATTGGGCTATTGGACTGCTCCATGTCGTCTGGGTGAAGGCTAAGCTTCTTGTAACATTGGACGTACATGATGTCACAAGAGTTGCCTTGGTCAATCAGGATGCGCTTTACTTAGCACTCCCCAACCTGGAGGGATACTACCAAGGCATCATTATGCGGATGCTGCACCATCTCAAGGTCGGCTTCAGAAAAGGACACTACTAGTCCTTGGCTCTCCTCTGCCCGATGTCTCTTCTCCCCGACTTGGTAGACATGCTGTAGATGTTTTACCCTTTGGGTCTCCCCCCGAATCTCGTTTTCGTTGACCTTTGAGTGAATTACATTAATTACCCGAGGTCCTCCTGCTTGTGGTTGCTGTGCTGGAGGAGGTGGAGCTGTTGTCGCCTGAGGTAATCTTGCATGTTCTTTCCTTGTTCTGGCTTCATCAACAAGGTCTCTCAGATGACCTTGTCTCACCAGGTCTTCCAAATATGTTTTCAGGACTCTGCAGCCCTGAGTTATGTGCCCGTTTTCATTGTGGTAAGCACAATGCCTGACAAGGTTTCTTCCCATGAATTCTCCTGGTGCCTTTGCTGGTGTTCTGAAATAGGGTTGATTCCGAATTTGATCCGGGACTTTGTGAATTGGGATTCGGAACACTATTGTTACTGTCTGTGTTGCCCTCAGTTCTATCTCCTGTTTGCTAGATCCGTTGTTACCTCGGCCTCGCTTCGGCGAGCCGTTTCTGTTTTCTTGCTTTACCTCCTTGGTCCTCGATGTATCTTCTTCGGCCCTAGCGTACTTCTCGATCCTCGCCATGAGCTCTTCTATGCTTTTTGGCAATGTCTTTGCCAAAGATTTTCGTAGTAGATAGTTGTCTTTTAGGCCGTTCTTGAAAGATACGACCGCCACCTCTTGATTACACTCTGGTATTCGGTTGAATACCTCATAATACCTTTTTGCATAGACCCTAAGGCCTTCTTCTTTACTGATCTTTAAAGCCATTAATGCGTCCACCCTTAATGGCTGCAGTTTGTTTGTCACGAACTTGGCCACAAACATCTCGGCCAGGCCTTCCCAGGTTTTCACACTATCCTTTGGTAGTTTGTGAAACCAATCTAATGCAATCTCCCCAAAGGATGAGGAGAATACTTTGCAGAGCAACGGCTTGTTCCTACTATATAATGCCATCGAGTTCAAGTATAATCCAACGTGGAAGTTGGGGTCTGATTTACCATCGTATATCTGGAACCTTGGCATACTGAATCTCTTTGGAGCCTCAAATTTGTCTAGCTCCACCGAGAATGGTGTTCTCGACTTTTCAGGGAAAGTTACCTTGGCATCGGCATTCTGCTGCTTCCTCTTGAGATAATCTCTTAAGTCCTCCTTTGTCTGCCCAGGAGCTCGGCTATCTCCTACTTTTAGTTTGTTTGGTGCACTACTTTCAGTTTCGTGGTGAGTCCTCTTCGACCTTTCTTCATGAGTTGTGTCAAAGCACAGCGCCTGTCCCTGAACATTTCGTTGTCCTTTGGGGTCTGCCTCCTTTGTGCAATGCGTCCTCCGTGATTCTTCTCTTCTTGACTCTCTTCGTCCGACCTCCCTGGAAGGTCAGTGAGAGTATCTTTCGCTCCCGTTATGCTGAGGGGCTACGGGGATTGTCTTCTGCCCTCCCTTCTGGGCATTGGCCGCTGGAATCGGCGTGTCCTGCAGTGGGTATGATGGCTGCATGACATTGTTTTGTATCATGAAATTGACGACCGATTGCAGGTCTGCCAATTTGTTTGCCATCTCCTTTACCTCTTCATCCCTCCGCAGGCATCTATCCTTCCATACCTGGAGGTCATCCTCATTGTAGTACCCACTTCGATCTGGCTTTTTTGGTGCGTCGCCATCCTGGCCAACGTCTTTCTTGCTGTGATTCTGGTCACGAGTTTCTGTGTTGCGGTTGTCTCCTTCGACGTCAAGGTCGATAGGTCTGCCACTCCCAGCGGGAGTGTCGTCCCCAATCTTTTCCTTCTGTCCGTCACTGGCCATCTATTCTCCTTTCTTTTCCACAGACGGCACCAAATTGTGTGAGTGATTCTCCGATCACACTGCCCAACTCAGTAATAAGCTAGAGAGTACTGGCAGAATAGATGACACCTGGCTAACCTGTAACAGAAAGAGAAGATTCCGGCGATGGTTCATCCACCCGGGGGCACTCCTACGATCAAGTCAGTATAACTCTCAAAGATAATCAATAGTGCTAAACTCACTGTTCAGAATATAAATTACGTACCTTAGACCCATGAGGGTGCCTCTCTTTTATAGTTAACTCAATCTTTGTCCCAACAGAAGCCTAGCTTCGATGGACTCTTGCTTAGTGCTTAATCTGGACTCTCCAAGAGATAAAGATAAACTCCCTAAGAGTTTTATCCTTATCCATGCTAAAGTCCTTCCTCATTCTAGGACTTTTGTCCCTTATCAGCTTATCTCGGATTCCGATATCTTCGGAGATAACCTCGGCTTTGCCGAGATCACCTCGGTATCATGTCTTGGACACGTGGCACCTCGGCTGACACGTCGGCGTTTCCTTGGCCACGTGTTGGGACTCATAAAATATATCTTCACAAGTTTTATTGATGATTTATATGTACATAATTCAATAATAAATAATCAAACCTTGTTTTCTCCCTCAAAATTTTATGTTTTCAAGTCTCAAGTCGAATCCAGTTCAAAAAAAATAAAAATAAAAAAATAACCACAAGTTGGATAGATTAACTATCATATATATATATATATATATATATATATATATTATGGAAGAAAAAGAAAAGAAAAATATAGCTATCAGGTAGCCTAGGGTAGAGGTATTGAGAGGCATTGATGTGCTCATGCCCAATTATTTATTCAATTAATTAACTTATAATATGTTAAATCACTATTTTTTTAAATGTTATTTAATTGTTAATAAAATGAAATTACAACTTAAGAGTTTAGTATTGTCCCATCAACTTGAATTCTAAACTTATCCTATGCTACATACTTAAATATAAATAATATAATATTGGATAACATATAGTGAATTCTTAAAAAGTTATTATTTTAATAGGTTATTTTAATTTTTTTATTATTTTAGTAGACTAAAAATTTTTAATTTGAGAAAATGATTAAATCTTTACTTAACCTAAAGAATAAAAATTAAGGGGTTATTTGGGATATCTTAAATAAGTGTACTTTTTAAATTTTTGGACTAAAAAGTTGAGAAAAAAAATATGATTGTTTGAGATAACTTTTTAATTTTTTACGAAAAAAAGTGTATTAAAAAATTGTATAAATTAGTGTATAAGAGAAGCTTTTTGGCGAGTAGGCAGTATGGTGGGCAGTACGATGGTAGCATTATGCAGAGTAGTGTATAGTAGATGTTTGTCTTCTTTTCGAGCATTAAATTAGACAGTGTTGTTCGACCCGTAGGAGCTCACCATAGGTCCCGTTTTGTTAATCAAAACCGTTTAATGTGTAGAACTCGTCGAGTACTATACGCTTGTAAAAACTTATGTTGATCGAATATCGATAGCTATCTGATCGGATTAATTTTTTTTCAACCGTTAACTACAACACTATTCAATTTTTTTTTATACAAAACTGATTTAATCATGTAGTTAACGATATTTGATCAACGTGATTTTTTACAAACATATAGTACTCGATGAGTTCTACACATTGACGGTTTATATTATCAAAACGGGATCCGTGATAGATTATCAAAACGAAATCCGTGATAGGCCTCTACGGGCCGAACAACACCATCTTATTTGTGCACCCGTCTGCTCCCTTTGTCCAACCAAAGTGACCTAAAGTACAACTCACGTGAAAAGTGAGTTGTACTTTTTTTTGGATATAAAATTAATTTTTTTATATATATATTTTTTTTGTGAATAATAATAACTTTTTAATTTTTTTAATAATTTTTTAATTTTTTAACTTTTTTTAAAAGATGTTAAACCAGCCCTAAGACTCTAGAAAAAGAATTGTAAAATAACTCTAATAAATATAAGGCTCCGTTTGGCAAGAGCTAAACGGGATTTTTTGGCTATTTTAGTCACAAAAGACAAAATAGGCTATTTTAATCACAAAAAACAAAATATCACATTCAACCCATAATCATTACATTTTTCTCTCACAAAAAAAGTCAAAAAAACTAAAAAGTCAAAAAGTCTTTCCCAAACTAAACTTTTTAACTCAGATTAAAATAATTAAAAAAATTAAAAAATCAAAAAGTTAATCCACTTCTCGAACAGAGGCACCCGTCTGTTCCCTTTGTCCAACCAAAGTCACCTAAAGTACAACTCACGTGAAAAGTGAGTTGTACTTTTTTTTTGATATAAAATTAATTTTTTTTTGTGAATAATAATAACTTTTTAATTTTTTTAATAATTTTTTAATTTTTTAACTTTTTAAAAAGATGTTAAACCAGCCCTAAGACTCTAGAAAAAGAACTGTAAAATAACTCTAACAAATATAAGGCTCCGTTTGGCAAGAGCTAAACGGGGCTTTTTAGCTATTTTAGTCACAAAAGATAAAATAGGCTATTTTAATCACAAAAAATAAAATATCACATTCAACCCATAATCATTACATTTTTCTCTCACAAAAAAAGTCAAAAAAATTAAAAAATCAAAAAGTCTTTCCCAAACTAAACTTTTTAACTCAGATTAAAATAACTAAAAAAATAAAAAAATTACTAAGACTCACGTATAATATCATCTGTGTGAGTATTTTTTTCTATTTTTTCACCTTTACCACATCACTATCCAAAAACTCGAGACAAAAACCTTAAATATTTAAATGAGTAGTGGACAAGACATTCTGTATCAAGTCAAACCAAGAGGCTCTTGTTGCCACCATACGATTGGACACGCTTTTTTTATGGTAACCTTTTTTTATCCCATTCTTGAATGGGAGATTCCTCACTTTTAACCCACCTTTCACTTTGGTTTCCAATGTGCTTTTCACAAACTCAACCTGAGTTTATCACTAATCATAGGATTAATTAATAAAAAAAATTATCATTCAGTGTATTCTTAGAAAAATATTACAGAAGTATGGAAAATTTAAGATTTTAATTGTTAAAATGGATAAAATGTATCACTATTTGTAATTGTTATTAGAACTTATATTAAATTGTTATTTTCCCTTAATTAATTTATGACAGAGAAATAGTGATTTTGGTGCTTGTGCTCGTAAAATACTCCGCGGCTGTTCAATGAGATAATAGAGAAAATTCGAGTGTCAAATGCCAATGCTTAAAACTTCTTATGGCATGAAAATAGTGGTTTTTAATATTGATATATCCGATGGTCAATCGATGAGGTATTAGAAAAAAAATTCAATTTGGCCTTTGAGATAGTGAAGAAATTCAAGCATTCTTTGTTAAAAGCATAAAAGCCTCTTATGGCGCGAAAATGACGGTTTGTGTCTAAAACTATTCCTTGGCCATTCAATGAGGTAATGAAAAAAAAAAAAAAAAAAACCAATCTGGCCATTCAATGAGATGATAGAGAAAATTATGGTGTTGATTGTTAATGCATAAAGTCTCTTACATGAAAATAGAGGTTTTTAGTATCGGTATCAAAAATATCTTGTGGTTGTTCAATGAGAAAATAGAGAAATTTTGGTTTTTGATTGCTAAAGCATAAAACCTCCTATGACACAAAGATAATTTGGTTTGAGTTTTTTAAATTAAATTTTTTTAAAATTAAATTTTTTTGTTTTTCGTATTTTTTTGTTTTTAATAAATATTTTTAAAATTGTAATCATTTTTTTTTTACTTTTTTAGATGCATCAAAAAAGTAAAAAAATTACGAAAGAATATTTTAAAAAATTAATAAATACATAAAAATACGAAAAATATATTGAATTCTCGCATTTTTTTTATATTTTTTATATTTAGTGAATTTTTAAAAGATTTTTTTCACAAAAAATATAGTTTTTATGTATATTTATGTTAGGTGTGTCTAAAAATTAAAAAAAAATTACTTAAAATGTTAAAAAAATTTGGTAAAAACAAAAAAAAAATACAGAAAACAAGAAAGTAGAATTTTTTGAAAAATATTCTTGAAAAACCAAAAATAAGCAAGCTAAATGGTGTTCAATGCAGATGCCCAAGTATCCTGTGGCCATTTGATGAGGTAATGGAGAAAATTTAGGCCTTAATAATATACCATTCAATTTATTTATCACTCAATATAGCTTTACTTATTATTAAATTTTATTTTATTTTATTTTATTTTCTACAATTTAATTATCATTCAATCAATGCTATCGGAAAAACACCATATGATATTATAATCATTCTCTTAATCACAAGAGAATATTATTAACTTTCAATGGTGAAATGTTTTTAACGCTAAGATAGCAATCAACATGTCATGACATAAGAATTCAAACGTATGAGAATGACTAGATTAAAATATTTATCTTAATAGTAATCCTAACACTAATATGCAATAAAAATAATAATCAATCTCTACATGCTTTGCATAATAATAACAGTAGTGTGCTTTGCATTATAATAATAGTAGTGTGACGATTAAAAGCATAATCTTAGGATAGTTAATCTTTTTCATCGGATGAGACCATGATAACACTATTTTTGCTTCATATTGGTCCACCTAAGCTAGCAACGTTGTCTAATCTTATTTCATTTTTCTCCTCCAATTTTTATTTTTTATTTTTGGGACTAAAAATCATTTTTAAGTTTTGCGAGATCAAGTTTCCTCATCCATTTTGCACTAGCTCTATTGTAGGTCATAGTGACATGATTTCACACTAAATACACAACTTTGAGGGTTCATTAGTGGATGGTTTTGCAATCCATTAATATCGAGTGGTGATATTTTGTTTTCAATAAGTCTCATAATTTAGTTATAGACTCAATTACAAAAAATAATTTTAGTCATAGCCTTTGTTTGGCAACTTGGGTTGGGTTGGGTTGGGTTTGGGACTATTTTAGCTACAAAAAGACAAATAGGTTTTTTAATCTAATAAAATGTTACATTCAACTCATAATTATTACATTCTTTCTCTCACAAAAATTCAAAAAATCTATCCCAAACGAAACTTTTTAGCCCCAGATTAAAAAAGTTAAAAAGTCAAAAAGCCAATTCACTTCCCAAACGAACTCATACATATCAAATTTTAGGCCTACTATTAAAAAAAAAAATTTGTTTCATTTGAATTACTCCACCTATATTTTTTTGTAATTGATAATTGGGTTACATATTCATAGATATATTATTTTGTTTTCCAATGAACGGTTTATATCTTTTCAATCCAACAATGCTTAAGTGAGGTTTGATAATTGTTTTTTTAATAGCCTTTTTATCCTTATACTTTTTTAATTTAAAAAAGATGATGCGGTTGGTGATTGCCAAAATAGAATTACCTTTTTGTTGTGCAGAATTTTGTGAATTTTTTCATATCACCCTTATCATATTATGTAGCCCGATTAACATAATCCAAGAAACGTGATGAAATTTCTTAAAGTAACGAGAGTAAAATTGTCTTAACACAAATTTGTAAAGATTCTCCAAAAGGTACTTACATTAGCAAAATCAAGCATTTTTTTTTTTTTTTTATAGTCAAAAGTAGCTTTATTAAAAGATTGCCAAACAAAGCTTTCGTCATACACATCAAAGTGGTGGTGTTGTTAAAAAGAAGATTTTATTCAAATTACTCCACATGTATTTTCTGATATTGATAATTGATTATGCATTTCTAAAATTATTATTTTATTTTCTCTATGCATATGTTAAATTCTTTTCAATCCAATAATGCTCAATGAGGTTCCAACTTTCAAACAATAGGAGAGGTTAATTTAAAGGTGTCTTTTTGAGAGGAAGAGGGATGGTCCTTCGAAAAAGAAACCTCAAATGGGCTCTAAAAGAAAAATGCCCACTAACAAGTCCTTTTTGTTAAAACAACTATTACTTTCATGTTCAAACAGATGCATGGGAAAGCATGATTGGCGACTAAGAAAATTTGGAGGAATGAACTCCATGCAACTTCCTCTTAAGTGGAGTTTTTTTTCTTTTTCTTTTCGAAAAAAATCATTTTTCTTAATTTAATCGAAAGTTGAGAATCTCACCACTTACATATGTGCTATCCTCTGTTGATGCCTCTTCCTCAGGTGCTGTTCTCTACCTATTTGTTTTTTCTTTATTATTAAATATTGTTTTCATCCTCTCTCCTAGTGCCATAGAGAAGATGCTTATTAATACCAAATGGTTTTGTTCCATGCATATGCCATAGCTTGAGTTTGGAAGACAGTTGGGATGGACCAATCAACTATATATTACCATTTTTTACCTTCTATGCTGTAGATTTTCTTTAGTTGTGTTCAAGTGCACAATGAAGACATATTGTCATGGTAATTTATTTATTTGCTTATTTTTATTTTTATTTTTTTTACAATTGATAGAAGGAAAATAAGGCAAGGTGAAGTTATATCGTGTAGTAGTGAGATTCAAATTCAAACATCATGTCCAATAAGAATGCCTCATCTATCAGACTAATCTAAGGGTAGTAGCCTAGCGGTTGGGGATCACTCCAACTAAGTTTGATGAGCAAGTTGCTCTAGAATTGAGTCTCCATAGGAATAACATAGTTCTCATCTATCTTGTAACTTTTCATTTGGAATCTCAAGGGTCAAGTTATGACTCAAGTCCATTTTAAGAGAATGTCTATAGTTCTCACTTTTTTAGACTCATTTAGGTCTTTCTTATCTAGATTCCCTTTGTTGTTCACTCCTAAATGAGATTGCTTGCATTCTCTTACCCTTTTTAATCTACAAAAAATAAAGGGTAAATTACAAACATACCCCCGAAGGTTACTTAAATTACAAATTACCCCATATGATTCTAGAAATTACATTATGTCCCTTAAGGTTTTTAATTTCATAACAAATAGGTCCTTTTATTAATAAATATTCATCAAGTTAATTAACAGTTTTTAATAATATTAAATTTTTATTTCAATTAATAATTTAGATAATTTTATTATTTTATAACTGAACAGTTAAAAATTTCACTTTTTCAATTAATTCTGTTAAATAAAAAATTCTGACAGTGAGGTATTTGTAATTTTTCAAACCACATGAAGCAATTCGTATTTTAAGCAAACTTCAGGAGATGTATTTGTAATTTATCCAAAAATAAATAAAGAAAAAATAATTCTTGCTCCCCATTGTTATGGTCATTTGATTGATGTACAAGTTGAGATTGGAGAACCTTTTTAGGGGCAAAAATGCTAATGGCAAGAGATAAGAACCCAATGAGAATTTTGGAATCTTCTAACATGATTGAATGGGTAGTTCTTGGAGTCACAATGCCCAATCAAATATTCAAAATAGAATAACCAAGTCCAAGTTTATATGACAGTCCATCCGAAGAACCAGTCCCATAAACTCCTGTTGAAGTAGTACCTAGAGAGGGTAAGATATAGTTTTAACAATGATAGGTGGTCCGAAAATTCATAACTCAAATGGCTTGAAACATCCAAAACGATGTCGTTTTGAATGCAAAACGACGTCGTTTTGACACATTCAAACCATTCAAACCATAGAAATTCGGACCACCAAACATTTTTCGTTAACTTTATCCCAATTCTAGGGATACAGTGCTCCTGTTGCGCCCAAAAGCTCTACACACAGGTCTGCCCTGTTCCCTTTGGTGGGTCCATCCTGAATTCATTTTTATAATTTAAATTATTTATTTTATAATTTCTTAACGACAAACCCACAACACAAGGACCAAGGACAAATCTTCTAATGGCAAATTGTTACTATTGGGCCAAATCACCTTAACCAGAGCACAGTCACAACCTCAGCTTCATGTGATCAAACACGCAACAAAATGCCCAAAACCAAAACCTAACCAAGCTTAACAACTAGGGCAGCTCATTGAAGTATTCCTTGCAAATGCAGAGAAGGTAATATGATATGTAGTGAAGTAAAACAGAGGCAAGCAAGTTTAACATGTAAGCACAACCTTAATTTTGCTTCCAGATATGGTGATTACATGTGTCAATTCAGCTTGAAAAATCAATAAATTAGATTATCTGAAAATGTTTACGCTTTGTTTGGTTGTTATATTTGTTAAGGAAATAAAAAATAAAAGAAAAATTTAGTCAAAACTTCTCCATTGGACTCTTATTTAGTGAAAATGATAGTCTAATTTATTTTGCTTCATAAATCTCCTAAGGAGGAAGTGCATAATTGAGTAAGGACAAAATAAAATATCTTTTTTTTTTTCTTAGACAATATTGTCTGAATAACATGTTATTGTGAACCAGAGTAACACAGTACGGTTTACATCAATTTCAATGATAATATATATATATTTTTTGAAAATTTCATAGTCAATATGAATCTTATTTGATAGATCTTGATAAAAAAAATTTAAAAATACTAATTTTATTAAAAATCGATATCTAAATCAAAAGTTATATTATTTTAAAATTTAATATTTTGATAATAGTAATAAGGGTTGAACTTTTCAAGTAAAACTTTTTATATTTGATCTTATTTGTTCTTAATACATTAAAGTATTATTATGATGGGACTATGACCAAAGCTCTCAAAATAAAAAAGGAAAATGACAGTGAAGTGTGAAAGTTGAATTCCTTACTTTTATTTTGGTTAGGCTAAGAAAATGAGAAGAAAATAATAGGCATTTCTTGAAAAAAAAAAATTTGTTGGGGGGGGGGGGGGGGGGTGGTTTGGAATAACAAGAAATGAATAAATGAAACTTTCATTTCCCTCACAAATCTGAAATCCGAAAATTTTAAAAAATAAAAATAAAAAATGAGTGAGAGAGAAACTTTCAAATTGTTCAAAGATTGTTTCCTTGCATTTCTTAGGACTCCAAATCTCTAAACCAATGTGAACCTAATGCTACACAAGAATAACAAGTTCTACGTAACAAATAAATTCGATTCATGATCCGACATACACATAATCATAATAATAACAATAAGAAGAAACCTACATACCAAGCGATTCCAATAATTCGCGATTTCCATTCCATTCCATTCCAGCACTCAGATTCCAAAACAACTTAGTTGGCTTCTTTTTACATCTTTTACCATGACTACATAATCGGAACATTCTCAATCTTTACATTCACCAACGCTGCTCGTTGAAGGACCTCATAAATCTTCAGAATCAATTACTCGATCCAAGGCCCTTCACAGTCGGCTAATCATATATACATCTAGAAACAGCTTGTGTGGCAAATGACAATCAAACATTTTCTATACCAGACTCTATATACAATGGGCAGTGGTCAGCATGTTTCATAGCCGAGTACTTTAATTAATCAGATCAAGTAATCGTATAGAAACAAATGGGTATCAGGCACCATGAGCGGCAAGTTCTCAATATAACTGTAGAACCGCCTAAGATTCTCCTTCGCTAGAGTAATAATGTCAATCACATCATTGTTACTAGTGAGCACCCATAAATCCGTGGAACTGACTCTCTTTAGGCTGCCTCGACAAAAGGGGCATGATTGGGATCGCATGTTCCTGATCAACACGTTTTAACAGATGCATGTCTAATATTAATCCATGAAATGCAAGAAATTAAAAAAAAAAAATTAAAATGATGATTGGGAATTGTGATCCGTGGTTAGTTACCAGTCATGGAAGCAGCTGTTGCACATGGAGTGTCCGCAATCAGGTAATACCATCTTGGTGCAAGTTTCCATGCATATCCCGCATTCATCGTCCCTTTCAAGATCTTTACCAGAAAAATTTGTCATCTCTTCCATCCCCTTTCTACTCAGAATTTCAGAGGAGTGAATTCTATTGTTGTTGTCTTCCACCAATTCCGTGACATAGCCTTTGAGTTGCTCAAGTGAAGGATATAAAACAGCTGCAAAAATTTTAGAAAATGATTTCGGCATTCAAGACAGTAACGCAAGGGAGCAAGGAAATTGAATGCAAGTAAGAAGGCATGGACTTGAAAATGTACCGTAAAATTCCCTCAGAGTGGCTTTCCGGTCTTGTGAGGATATTGTTGGCATTCCATCAAGATATACCTAAAGTAATGCAGACATTGATGTTGATTTTAGAGTAACGAAAGTGTTAAGGCAAAATTGAAAGTATGAAAAGCTAAAACAGAACAAACACAAAAGCACAAAAGGGTTTATGTGATTTGACAATATGCCTACGTCCATGGGCGAAGAATGACAAAGGAGTTTCACTATGAATGCAGATTATAATGAGACATCTCTCTCTCTCTCTGTGAGCCCTCTGTCTGAAACTCACAAGAGCATCATTAACCCAGAAACTCCAAAATAACCCAATATATGCAAAGATCATAAAGTAGCAAACCAGGTCAAAATATACCCAAATACAAATAGTGGGTTGGACCTATCGGGAAACATTGTCATTTGGCCACTAATCGGATTGTGCAGGTCACCAATGGGTAATAAGCTTCATCCGGGTTGAATTTGAGAAAACACCCACGATAGAAAAACATAAAACTAAAACAGAATGAACAAAAAACAAAACAAAGCATGCTATCTAAGGAAACCCTGTTGTTTACTTTCAAATCACATTAATGGAGAAAAAAAGAAGCAAAATAAAACCGCCACCCACCTTGTATACAAGTATGTGAAGAAGGCCCAAATAACTTGGGAGAGTATCTGTACAACTATAATCCATCCATTCTATCAAAAACAGCAAGAATGGAGCAAATGGGCTGTAAGACAATTTTAACTGAATACAATCTCCATCATAATCTCTTGGTAGTGCAGCTGCCCTGAAAATTGATACCCCCGAAAAACCCGAATCAAAAAATTACATAATGAAAACAAAGATTAAATTAATTAAATGTAGAATATAACCTACATTGGTGAAAATCAGACAGGTATGAATCATCATATAATTAAGCAACAATAAACCAACTAACCAAAAACAAGAAGCAAATAATAAGCAACATCCAAATGGGCTCTCTATTATATGCAAATTTTCAAGGTGAAGAAACTTTAGGAAGAGAGAGAAATGGAGATAGAACAAGGGTTATGGGCTGTGAAGAAATCTACAATGATTTTCAAGCAAAATATGCATAATTAAAAGTTCCAACTTTACTTTCTTAAAGACAAATACCACCTAACCACTGCAATTATATCCAACCATATGATTATATATTGCTTACCAAAGATGAAAGGTATAGAGCCAGTTCTTATAATTAAATAAATAGCATAATGCAAATGGGTTCAAAATAAAATAAAATTTGAGTCTTGCTTGGACATATAAGAACATTAAAAAGGAAAAAAAAAATATATATATATAAGAAATTTTTTTTTATATATATATAGAAAGATTAAGAGAGAAAAACAAAGTGCTTACAGGGTATTGGCATGGTGAATATCAGCTTCAAGGGTTTTGATGGATTCTCTGAAAGAAGATTTGTGGGGATATTTCTGCCACATTCTTCTCCTTTAGTTCTCACCCTTTTGAGTTCTTTTCCTGAGAAGAAAGGCAAAGCAGGGCCAACCAAAATGACAAAAAAAAGAGGCTTTTTGGAAGTGGACTTTAAAGACCAAGGAGAGAGAGGAGGAGGGTTTGCTTAGTTGTGAAACCTTTGCCACTTCAAGTAAAGAAAGGGATCCATACCTTCTCTATCTTATGTGTCTTTCTTGACCTTTGCCTTCATATATTTCTCAACTGCAATTTGGGGCCTTAATTTGTTTTCAATTCTGAATTTGCTACTGCTGCCCAAAATTCTCATGTTGTGCACCTTTGACTCAAGTCCGTTTGGAAATAGATTATCTTAATAGATTTTTTAATTTTTTATAAAAAGATATGAAAAAAAAAGAAGAAGAAGAAAAATTTATCTATGAAACTCATATTAAGGAATGACGATTCAATTAGTCTCAAGAGTTTTCTTATAAACTAATTAATCTCATTGATTTAAAAAAAGTAAATTTAATATAAGGCAAATTATACTAATAGTCATTATAGTTTGGAACTCGTGTCACTATGCTCTCTGACTTTTCAATTGTGACACATTTGATCTTGAATTTTGAATTTTGTTTTAAATAAGGACAATTACAGATATCATTGTTTAATTTTAAGAGCAAAATCGTTAATTTAATAAAATATAAACTAATTTGATAGAAATAAATGTCAAAAAAATATTTTTAATTTTTAAAAAATTATTTTTATCCACCAATTATATAATTATGTAAAATTGATAAAAATTAATAAAAATTACATGATTAATTTTTAAAAATTAATTTTACATGATTATTATCCAAACACATAATAAAAATTAATTTGGTAAAAAAATAAATAAAAATCTAAAAGATTTATCAATTTTACATAATTTTATTTTTAGCGGGTAGAAATAATTTTTTAAAATTCAAAAATATTTGTTTGACATTTATTTTTATCAAATTAGTTTATATTTTATCAAATTGATAATTTTACCCTTGAAAAATCTAATGATATTTTCAATTGTCCTTATTTGGAACAAGATTCAAAATTCAGGGTCAAATGTGTCATAATTGAAAAGTCAGGGACCAAAGTGAAACAAGCCCAAACTATAGGGACTAGTAGTGTAATTCACCCTTTAATATATTATTTGAAAATTAAATTTGTAGATATACCCTTATTTTTAGGAAAAATTATTTATAAGTCCTATTAGGAAGACTTATGCTACATATGGTCCTACTAAAAGACTTATGTTCCCATAAGTCCTGTGGGAAGTTTGTTGACACATTTACCCTCAATATTAGTTGTTAATATAATAAATAATAATAAAATCATATATAGGAAATTAAATGTTATCATAGATCATATCTATATAAACGTAACATAACGTGACACCTACATAAACGTAACGTGACACCTATGATCTATGGTAACATTCAATTTCCTATTGAATGTTACCATAGATCATATCTATATAAACGTAACGTAACGTGACACCTACATAAACGTAACGTGACATTTATGATCTATGGCATCATTCAATTTCCTATATAAGAAATTGAATGTTATCATAGATCATATTTATATGAAACGTAACGTGACACCAACATAAACCAGCAACATTTTCACATTCAATTTAAAAAAATAAAAACTCATTAAGTTTGTGAAACGTAACGTGACACGTTACGTTACGTTTATGTAGGTGTCACGTTACGTTTATATAGGTGTCACATTACGGTACGTTTATGTAGGTGTCATGTTACGTTACATTTATGTAAGTGTCACGTCACGTTACGTTTATGTAGGATCTTGTGAAATACATTCCTATCTAAATAGGACTTGAGACTATATAAGAAATTACACAGGACTTTGCCTAGTATAAGTGTCTGAAAAAAGACTTATAAATAAGTCTCCCTTATTTTTATTATGTTATGTTTTTTTTTTTTTTTTTTTTGCTAGAAAGGCAAGATACACAACATATGATAATCAAATTTGGAATGAATTTTTATATGAGAATCTTTTTTATTTGGAATGACTTGAAATATGAGATTCTTCAAACATTCCAAAAGGATGTGGGATTATTTAAATATTTCAAAAAGAGTATAAAAACTCCTTAGTAAGTTTGAGCAATTGTATAATTTCTATATGCAACACTTCAATGTAACTCTTAAACGTAACACTTTAACATAACACTCTAAAAAAAAACTCCTTAGTGTAATACTCCAATATAATATACAAAAAAATTCTTTAATGCATTTTTTCCAAACGTAATATTCCAATGTAACACTCTAAAATAAGGATGTGAGATTCTTCAAATCATTCCAAAATGGTGTGGGATTCTTTAAACCATTACAAAAGGAGTACAAAAATTCTTTAATAAGGTATGGGTAATTATATAATTTCAAACTGTGAGGATTACGTTTGGAAAAAAAATACACTAAGTAGTTTTTTAGTATTTTTATGTGTGTTACATTGGAAGGTTTATTTGATATTACATTGATTGAAGTGCTACGTTTGTGAATAATATACTAAAGAGTTTTTTTATGTGTTACATTCGAGTGTGTTATATTAGAGTATTACGTTTAGAGAAAGTTTAGAGTGTTACGTTTAAAAAAATACAATAAGGAGCTTTTTAGTATGTCACGTTGGAGTGTTATGTTCTTATTCGTAATGTGGGATAAATTCAAATTGTCCAAATGTATAATTTTACATTTGGAGAAATCTATTTTTATCCCTTAAAAATTAAACTCAAACTTATAATTGACTACCATTTTATGTAATTTTTCCTTTAATGAGACTTTTGGATTTATAAGAAAAAATGAAGGATTAAATAATTTATAAGATCATATTTTTGAAATTTATTAGTCCTCCATCAAAAAAAAAAAAAAAAAAAAATTTTGATGTGATAATTTATAATAATTTTTTTAAAATTTTTTTAGCTAAAAATTACTTTTCCCCGACATGGTTCCCATTTTACTAATTCACAATTCAGACACTCTCCCACGTAAGGTTACTTTTATTTTATATTTATACTAGCGGTAACCTGTGCTATGCATGAAAATCAGGAATGTATAAGTTAAATAATTTATTATACTTATTTTTGTATTATAAAATATAATTTTTTTATAAATTTAAAATATAATAGGGAGTTATAACTAACAAATATTTTCAATATGATAACTATCCAATACCTAAGTTCATACATTCATTTTTTCCAGCAATTTGTCATTTGAAACATTGATTATAAAATTATCTTAGTCCAAGTAGGTCATTTAGCAGCATGAACTATATTTATATCGAACATTATTCTAGCTTTAAAAACAAATAATGTA
Organism: Camellia sinensis; assembly: GCF_055761805.1. NCBI lineage: Eukaryota > Viridiplantae > Streptophyta > Magnoliopsida > Ericales > Theaceae > Camellia > Camellia sinensis. Next base: position 177,167,455 of record NC_138970.1, on the reverse strand, counting down.
AAAGTGGATACCATTACAAATAATATAAAAATGTAAAAATGAATACTACTACAAATAATGTAAAAATGTTCAAAGGCCCCTTTAAAGAAAACAACAAAAAAAATGCCCCCACTACATATACATATAGGTATACAAAGAGAATAAAATTCATGAAAACCCTAAAATCCTACAATTGCCTAACCAATTATAACGTTGTCGATGGTTGAATGTAACTCGAATCTTAAATGTAGAGTTTGAACAAAACTTTATACCCAATATGCAAACACTAAAAAAACTCGATGGCATGTTAAAATATATAGCTAAACTGTGAAGCATTTGAAAAATAAGATAGAAATGAATTTGAAGATAATTATTAGATTAGAGATTAAAATAAATTAAAAAAAAGGATCATACGAAAAATATAATAAAAATAAAGTTGGAGATAATGATAGGATTGGGGATACAAAAAAAAAAAAAAAATTAAAAAGGAAGAAATAAGAAATAAAGAAAAATGAAAATATTAGAGAAGAATAAGATAAATAAAAAATCAATAAAAAGAGATAAGGAGTTTTCGATAATAAAAAGATTTTAACAGTTAAAAATTTAAAATAAAAACAATAGTAAGAGAAAAAAAAATATTTCTTATCGGAGAAAAATAAAGATGAAAAATTAAAAACATAACTTTAAGAGAACAACATATAGGAAACAGAATCTTAACTCTGCTTAAGAATTGAGTATAGAGACTTTAAAAATTTTAGAAAACACATTATATTTGCTTATATATATAGTATAGCTATATACATAGGTAAAAAGATAGATATCAAATCTAATTTAAAAAATAAAGATAAAAGTGAAATAAACATCCTACAAAAAAAAGAAGAAGAAGAGAGAAATGTGAGAATTCAGTTGTTGATAATCAAAATTTTAAAAAGATAAAATATTTATGAGAGATTACGTATGAGTAAAAGATAATTTAATTTTGTTTGTTATATCAAAATAAAGGCATATATATTTTATTGAATAGTAGCAAAATAAATTTACTTTTTTAATAAAGTTGTAATAGAATAAAATATATTTAATTTTTAAATTGCATGCTTGATGATGATTTTTTCAAAAAAAAAAAAACCATTGATAGAAAATTTTAAAATTGATGGTAGTCAATTGTTATCATTATAGCCTACAAAAAGAACTTTGGATAAAATCATGGATAGCCAATAAAAAATCAACACTTAGCATTAAATTTTGCAAAAATTAAAAAAAAAATGAAAAATTCAAAACAAAGTATTGGAATTCTCTAATAATATAATTCGGCATTTTAGTTAATTTTAAAATTTAAATGTTAAATCCAGTAAGATTATGCTATGTGGGTTAATTCAAAATTTAGATAATACACTAATAGATTTGAACCATTTTTTTTAATATTATTAAAAAAAATTCAAAATTTTAAATTAGGTATGTTTAGATAGAATTTAAACATTTTAAAATTTTAAAATTAAATATTGTTAGATGTACCTATTACTTTAAGCCAAATATATTTTTTATTTTTAAAAATTTAAAAATTGAGAAATTGTGCTTAAGGTTTTGAAGCTGTTTTTTGTGTATGTATTTAACTAGATGTATATTGGTTGTAGACGATTGAGAGAGCTTGAAGAAGCAAATGTGAGATTAACTCTATGCATAGCCGATCTTCTTGATTTCGAGAGTTTATCTGAAATTATTAATGGGTGTGATGGTGTGATAGATATGAGATAAAATAAAAAAAAATTAAATTCAAGATTTGATGAGTTTCAAATCTGATTAAATTGAAGAACAAACGCAATTCACAATTTTTTATTTTTTTTTTAAAAAAAAGCAAGCCCAAATCATGTAAAATATAATAATGAAGATGATGAAAAGATGTGTAAATGAATTGAAAAATATTAGGGAAAAAATATACACACATAAAAGTAATAGACATTGGAAAAATATATATAAAGTAGGAAATAATATTAGGATTATAAAAATGCAGAAAATGAAAAGATGTGTAGATGAATTAAAAATATTAGAAAAAATATATATGTACACAAAGTAACAAACACTAAAAAAATACATAGAAAATAAAAAATAATATTGCACTGACCTTGTAATGATTTTCACAGATCATCAAACTTGCAAAATATAACAATCGAGAAGATGAGTTATTTTGAGAAAAGATAAGTAGATGAGAGAATGATTGAATGTAATAATGGAGAAGATGAAAAGATATGTAGATAAACTGAAAAATATTGGCAATATATATATATACATACAAAAGTAATAAACACTAAAAAAATGCATATAAAATAAGAAATAATATTAGGAGCATAAAAATGGAGAATATGAAAAGATGTGTAGATGAATTGAAAAATATTAAGAAAGGGAAATATATACACACAAAGTAACAAACACTAAAAAAATATATATAAAATAAGAAATAATATTACACTGACCTTGTAATGATTTTTTTCAGATCATCAAACTTGCAAAATGTAACAATGGAGAAGATGAGTTATTCTGAGAAATAAAATATGGATAGATGAGAAAATGATTGAATTTGATTTGAATAAATTGAATAGAGGTGTGTATGTGAAAGTTATAGGAGTTCCCGGTTTTTTTTTTATTTTTATTTTTTTTTATTAAATTGAGATTGAGAGTGAGATAGATATTATTGTAGGCGATAGATATGGATGAATATTTTATTATTTGGGGATAAATATTATTGTTGGTGATGGATATGGATGAATATTTTAATATTTTATATTTTATATAGGGAGAGAGAGTGTAAAAAGGCTTGAAGAGGTGAAAGACAGTGCCACGTAATATTTTTTTTTCTTTCAAAATTATGAAAATTTAGGATTCAAGTTTTGAAACTTTTTGACTTAACAACTACATTTGGTTATATATATAATATAGATAGATAGTTTTGGAAGTAGATTACTTTCTATCCATAATCTAGATTGAAGGATATTATTTAGATTAGCCCACGACAGATTATGTTTTAATTATTTGAACTGTTTATTTTATTGAGTTTCATGTATTTCATTCATAAAAAAAAGGAAAAAAAAAAATAGGTTGATCTAATAATTGTAACTTATTTAATTTACAGTAAAGTACTAATAAATCTCAAAATATAATTTTGTGAACGGTTTAGTTTTTCCTTTTTTCTTATGAATTTAAAGGTCTCATTAAAGTAAAAATTACACAAAAATGTAGTCACTTACATGTTTTAATTAATTTTTTAGAGATAAAAGTGGGTTTCTCTAAATGAAAATTTACACATGTGGACAATCTGCACTATAGAGGTTTAGATTTTCCCTCTTTCTGGAACAAATCACACATTATTAACAAAAACGTAATACTCTAATGTAACATTCCATTATAACACACTAAAAAAAATTCTTTGGTATATTTTTTTCAAACATAACACTCCAAAAAACTCCTTAGTGTACTTTTCCTAAACGTAACACTCCAATGTAACACACAAAATTTTTTTCTTAGTGTACTTTTTCCAAACGTACACTCCAATCAATGTAATCCCAAACGTAACACTGCAATGTAATATACTCCAATGTAACACACAAAAATACTAAAAAATTCCTTAACGTACTTTTTCCAGGCGTAACACTCATTGTTTGAAATTATACATTTGTTCAAAACTTAATAAGAAATTTTTATACTCCTTTTAGAATGGTTTAAATAATCTCACATCATTTTTTTGGAGTGTTACATTAGAGTGTTACGTTTGGAAAAAGTATACTGAGGAGTTTTTTTTGTGTATTACATTAAGGTATTACATTAAGGAGTTTTTTTTAGAATGTTATATTGGAGTGTTACGTTTTAAAAAAGTAAACTAAGGATTTTTTTTTTTTTTTAATGTTGCATTAGAGTGTTACAATTTGAAATTATATATTTGCCCAAAACTTACTAAGGAGTTTTTGTACCTCTTTTGAAATATTTAAAGAATCCCACATCTTTTTAGAATGTTTAAAGAATCCCATATTTCAAGTCATTTTTTTACTCCTTTTGAAATATTTTTTAAAAACAGATTCACATATAAATATTCATTCCAAATTTGATTCCCATAGATTGTGTACCTACCTTTCTAACATAAAAGAAAAAAAGAGAAGGAAATATAATAATAAAAATAAGGGTATAATGATAAATCTAATTTCTAAATTATACATTAATCTACCTTTTCAAAATCAATGTGACTTATTCGTCTATAAGAAAATCTTTGGAACTAAATGAATCATCATTCCTCAAGATGAGATTTATAGATAAATTTTCTTTTAATATATTAGTTTGTCACCAAAAAACTAAATGATTTATTTTTAAAAACACAATTGTCATTATTATTATTATAATTATTTTGTGACAAATACAATAAATTGAATATATTTTATGATCATCGAATCGACTTAATTTTTTGTATGAATGAAATACACGAAGTGTTCAACAAAATGTAAAATTTAAATTATCAAAATAAAACTCGTGATGGACTCCACGGGCCCAAACAACACCCCTTGAGACTAGAGAGAATCCTCCTCCTTATAATTTATAGTTTATTTATTTGTATTTATTTCGTAATGTTTATATATAAGGTAAATTATACTATTCATCTTTGAGGTTTAGAAAAATACAATGAGTCTTCACCAATTTAATATAATTACACCGATTTATCCTTTTAATAAGATTAAAATTATTGAAATTAATACAACTAATTTGAAAACTCAAAAATAAATAAAATAAAATATATATTTTAATATAAAAAATGACAATATATATATTTTTGGAAAATTTTCAAAATAGTGGGACAAGTAAAAAAAAAAAAAAGATAAAAAAACATGTGAAGTGCAAGTAATTTTGTAATGAAGTACAACTAAAATATTGTGGGGGTGCAAGTGTTGCACCACTTTATATTTGTGTAAATTTTTTTTTTCTCTCATCGATGTAATTCCCTTTATTTTTTTCGTGTGAGTGTGTAGGGGGTTCGGAGTGAACAGTGATTAAGAAGGTGATTAGAGAGGCAAAACTATGTCAATGGTCCAATAAATTTGGGCTGGCTAGAGGATGAGCAACTGAGTGAGAGTCCCTTTCTTTCGGGCTAACTTGCTCCCATCTTCGTGGTATACTAGTATTTCTGGGTCTGCTATCAACTTCAACTAGTAAGTTTTGGGACCTACTATCAGCGCCAAAATAGTGAGCTTCATGGTCTACTATCAGCGCTGAGCTAATAATAACATTGGGAGCTTGCTATCAGCCCTAGGCTAGTAATGCTTTTGGGACTTGCTATGAGCGCTGAGCTAATAATGACTTTGGGGGTCTGCTATCAGCCCTAGGCTAATAATGCTTTGGGGCTTGCTATCAGCTCCAAACATTAACCTCCACTTGTGAAAGGAAAGCTTCTCCCAAAAGCTACTATCACCTTAATAGGGTGTTTCCTCCGCAAGTTAGTTACAGCGGTTGTAGTTGCTGAGATAGTTGTTTCTCGTGGTAAGTTCAAATGGTAGCGGCGACAAAATACCTCCTCAACTTGACCGTTGCAAGTGTTTCCTCTGTAACTTAATTGCTTCGATTTTCTCTTTCTCTCAATAACGTCAAATGGCAGTGTCGGCAATACTTGAGATGGTGGCGCCAATAATATTACGAATGGTGGTGCTGAGACAATGCGCCTCAACAACTTGACCGTTGCAAGCGCTATCTTTGCAACCTGACTTAGACATTTTTTTTTATGGAGCCTGTTTGGACCCTTGGCGGGTCAGACCTATTCCGACCCACTGTTGACCCACTTTCCTTGGGTTTTAGCCAACACTCCTTTAATCATTCTTGGTTGCCTAGTAGGGACGACCTCCGCACTTAGGCCTATGCTCAATTTTTGGCCCTTCATAAAATGACAATTTGACATTAAAAGAGAAGGTGGGGTGAGACTTTGGGTTGGGGTTGCCCAATTAAATATAAATAATACATATATACATTTTTGGTTTGGTTGTTTCCAATTTAAGCAGGACTCATTTTAGGAATACAGGCCCATGATTCATATGGATGGAATGATTAGGCAATTTGGAGCTGTTTTTGTGGATTGGATTTCTTTACTAAAAATTCATATTCAATTTTTAATGATAAGTTTAGGGGTAATTAGTCTAATATCTCTCTCCAACTTTTGATAATAAAAAAGGTCCACAATTTTTGCTTTTGTAACTTAAGGTCCCTCACACCCACACCTACATCTATACCCGCTCTCTCATTCTCTCATCTCTCTCTCTCTCTCTCTCTCTCTCTCTCTCTCTCTCTCTCTTTCTCTCTCTCTCTCCAATTAGTTCTTTACTCTGTATCTATCTCTTTCTCTCTCTAAAAATCAAATGCTCCTGCAATTGTTGTTTGAAAATCGATTACAATGTTGCAGCAGTAGCTAAATCTAGGTTCTTCGCAAAAAGCTTCCTTAACATCACCACAATTCTGATGATCCCAACATTGAAATTGACACAAAATGTGATCAATCCAAAGAGCTTCAATAACAACATCATCGAGAAGGAGATGTTCGGTGTCAACTCCGACGTCTCCAATGCCGCCGAAGCTGACATATCCCCTAACAAAGTTGTTCATCACCTCAATTCACCTTGTCTTCAGATTGCAAGGCCTAAAAAAAAAGGTATATATGTATTGTATTGTATCCCCACCAAACCCTAACCTTCTTTTGCTAGGTTGCTCTGATAATTACTCTTTTCTGGGAACTAGATTTATATTGTGTATTTTTTCTAAACAATGAAACAAATGAAACTGTGAGCAAATTCAACATTGAATTTCTTTTGTTTTCCTCAGTTTTCAAAGGTAATTTAAAACACCGTGAATTGAAATTGACTTTGAGCAATTTATCTCTATTCAATTTTATAGTTCAATTTTCTCTGGTTTGGTCAAAACACAGAGAAGCAAATCAAAGAAAATTGGTGAAAACACAAAGAAATTTATGAGCAAACCAGAGAAATTCAACCTAGAGAAATTTCAAAACACAGAAAAAGTTTCAAAATATAGAGAAAATCAGAGAAATTGAGCAAACCAGAGAAATTTCAAGCTAGATAAATTTCAAAACACAGATGAATACAAATCTCTTTTCTCTTTTCTCTTTTCTCTTTCTTGTCATATGAATATTCTAATTACATGGTATCAAAGCCAAGTCAAAATCCTTAATCCTCTTAATTCTTGCAATACACAAATACTGCTCCATCAACTACACACAGTTTAGCAACACAATGCCTCTATTCTTCTCAACTTGCCCAGTAACCAGAGTTGTAGAAATCAACTTCTGAATACATTAAACTCTTCCTCTCATTACCAAGAATGCAACGGTGCAAAAATCAAGGCCAATCGACCCTCTATGTGCTCCCACATGCTGCCTCAACTTCTGCGTGTAATTCAATGCGGCACACGCACCTTCTTTGCGCCCCTTTGTCCTTTCGCTAACGTCAACGCACTCAGCTTCTGCATCAGCCAGACTCTGCGTCACTCCTACTTACGTACTCTGTGCCCCACTACGCTAATGCGTGCCGCTTTGATGACATCTGTTCCATTTATTGTCTTATTTGTTTTGCCACTATTTAATTTATTTTTCTCTTAAAAAAAAAAAACCCAATCGCCAACCTCAAGACAATCATTCCAAATGAGGTCAATCTCGACCCCATTACTGCTATTGATTCCCTGCTCATTCTTATTCTACTGCTGTTACTGCTATTGCTGTGACATCTTCCTCCGATGTTGCTCCTCCTAAGCCTAGCCAAACCTGCACACTTCATGACATTGAATCCATAGTCAAACATGTTCTCTCTATTTATGGTACACCCTCTACTACTCTTTTAGTCACCCCAGGTACCTCCTCATGGTTCTTTAATTCTTCTTGTTGCAATCATATGCCATCTGATTCTACTATTTTCTCTTCTACCATGTCCACTTCTAATATTCCTGCCATTTACACTGCTGATGGCTTTCCCATACATGTTAGCCATATAGGCCATGTCTCTGCTACTACTGTTTCCCTTCCTAGCACTTATTTAATTCCTCATTTTACTCTCAATCTAATCTCTTTTGGGTAACTTTGTGATCTTGGTCTTACTGTTCTTTTCTCTTTTTCTGGTTGTGTTGTGCAGGACTCCTGGACGGGACAGACTCTTGGGATCGGCCGTAAAAATTTATACGAGCTCATTCATCTTCACATTCCATCTCAACTCTCTCTTCCTACAGCCGCCGCCTCCACTAGTTTTACTCTCGATCTTTGGCATTCCCGTCTCGGCCATGTGTCATTTAGTCATTTACGTAGTTTAGTGTCAAATGGTCAGTTAGGTTATGTTACAAATAATTCAGTGGATTGTTTATCTTGTCAACTTGCCAAACAACCATCTTTACCATTTAAAAAAAGTGTTTCTATGTTCCATACAACTTTTGATCTCATACATTTTGATGTTTGGGGGCCTTCACCACATCCTACCATAGGGGGATCTAGGTATTTTGTAATTTTTGTGGATGATTTTACTCACTTTACATGGTTATTTTTAATGAAAAATCGTTATGAATTACAACAATACTACTATGATTTTGCTAATATGGTCAAGACACAATTTTCTCGCATCATCAAAATTTTTCGTGCTGACAATGCCCAAGAATATAAAGAAACTAATTTTTTAAAATTTCTCCGGCAACATGGTACATTCCCTCACTCCTCTTGTCCTAGCACATCAACAAAATGGTCGTCCAGAGCGCAAGCATCGTCACATTCTTAACACTATTAGTGCTCTTTTAATATCTGCCTCTTGTCTAGAACGTTTTTGGGGAGAAGATAGTCCTCATTGCTGCTAACACTATTAATCATGTTCTCTCTCATATCATCAACAATCAAACTCCATATGAGCGTCTCTATGGTAAGTCCCCGGCATATAATCATTTTCGTGTTTTTGGTTGTCCATGTTTTGTCTTATTATAGCCACATGAATGTAACAAATTAGAACCTCGAGCTTCTCTTTGTTGCTTCTTGGGATATGGCATTGAACACAAAGGTTATTGCTGTTGGGATCCTATCTTTAAACGCCTTCGTGTCTCTAGACATGTCATCTTTTGCGAACATAAAATGTTCTCTTCCATGTCTCCATTCCACAACTCTAATTCTCCCACTACACCTTTCTTTATGAATCCCTCCATTCCTCTATTTTTTGATGATGAGTTTAATACAGATGCTACTAATGAGCTTACTATAGGTCCACTCCCCCTCTACAAAGTCTGGCTCTCCTGACGGTCCTACATCTCCATCTCCTATTCCTAGTCCTCCCGCTTCTCTTAACGTCCCTACATCCACTGATCCTTTGGAGCTTCCCACTGAATCCTCTATGCTTTCTAATACATCTCTTTGTCAATCTACTCGGGCAAAAGTACCTTCTGTCTTGCTTCGTGACTATCATTGTTATTCTACTACTATTTTCTCTCAACATGAACCTCACTCTTATTATGAGGCTAGTACTAACCCCCTTTGGCAGCAAGCAATGGCAGAAGAGTTGCAAGCCTTGGACCAAACTGGCACATGGGAGTTGGTTGACCTTCCTCTTAACAAGCCTTTGGTTGGTTGCAAATAGGTCTACAAGATTAAGACACACTCTGATGGGATTGTCGAACGTTATAAAGCCCGTCTGGTTGCTAAGGGCTTTACACAAGAATATGGAATTAACTATGAAGAAACCTTTGCATCTGTGGCTCGTCTCACCTTTGTTCGAAGTTTAATTATTGTTACTGCCATTCAAAAATGGACATTATTTCAGATGGATGTCAAAAGTGCATTCTTGAATGGTGATCTTCAAGAAGAAGTCTATATGCAACCACTTCCTAGATATCCTCACTCATCTAATCAGGTCTGTAAACTTCGAAAGACACTCTATGGACTCAAACAAGCTCCTCGCGGATGGTCTTCAAAGTTTAGTTCTACCATCCAGGCCCTTGGTTTCTCTTCCAGCTCTTATGATTTTGCACTCTTTATCCGCAAATCTCAACATGGCATTGTTCTTCTTCTTCTTTATGTGGACGATATGATTTTTACTAGTGATGATGTTCACAAAATTTCTGCACTCAAAAAGTCTCTTAGTGAACAGTTTGAGATGAAGGATTTGGGTACTTTCACCTATTTCTTGGGCCTTGAGATCTCCTCTAGCTCCAATGGCTATTATCTCTCTTAAGCTAAATATGTTTTTGACCTTCTAGCAAAGGTTGGCCTCACTGACAGCAAAACCGTCTCTACTCCTCTCGAGCCTAATGAACACCTAACACCCCTGGACGACACACCTCTTCCTACTGCCACCTTGTGTCGACAATTAGTAGGCAGTCTTGTTTATTTCACTGTTGCTCGACCTAACATTGCACATGCTGTGCACTTTATCAGCCAATTTTTGTCAGCTCATCAATCTACACATTATGTTGATGTGCTTCGCATTATTTGCTATGTTAAAGACACTTTATTTTATGGTCTTTACTACCCTTCTAGTTTTGCACTCGTATTACGTGCCTATTCAGATGCTGATTGGGCTGATGAACCGACTGATTGCCGTTCTACCACGGGATTCTGTTTCTTCTTGGGTGATTCTCTTATATGTTGGCATAGCAAGAAACAAACCTTGGTCTCTTGCTCCAGCATCGAATCCGAATATCATGCTTTTGCTAATACCGCTCAGGAGCTCCTTTGGCTTTGCTGGTTACTTTATGGGTGTTACTTCTTCCATTGCCACTCCTCTATACTATGACAATCATAGTGCTGTACAAATCGCGCATAGTGATGTTTTCCATGATCGAACCAAACTGAACACACCCCATTTTTTACTGCCCTTACGACTTAGACGTCACCACTTGCATACCTAATGATGAGTGTATATGTTTGTTAAGTGCTCGGAGTCTTTAGCGGAATACCACAGCTTTAAGCCTTTAAACCCTACACACCTGTTGCCTTATTTTTGGACAAAAACCAGAGTTTTTCAAGCCTGCAATCTTTTGTGGCCTGCCGGCCACAACTTTTGGCTGTCGGCCAGCATTAGTGGCCTGCCGGCCATAAGTGTGTTTTGCAGATATTTTTCTGCCAGCTGTTGGTATAGATGCATACACCTTCTTACACGTGTATGTATTGATATTTCTGAGAGAGTGTGATGGTTTTCTATATATATAGGGCTTCCTCTCTTACTTTCAATGTTAGAAAATTTTGGAGCAAATTATTCTCTCTCTCTCTACAATTCTCTCTCCCTCTCTTCCAAATTTCTTGAACATTTGCCTATACACTCTAAACCAAACCTTACCATCTTTGAACTGAGGTACTTTTAAGCTCTTTGAGCTCTTGAGGGTGTGTTTGTGTTGAATTGTTGCTTGGAAGTGCTCTCATCTTCAAGAGGTATAAGGCTTAATTTGTTTCCTTATTTTTTTTTTTTTCTTACTATTTTTATACTGTTTTTTGGGTTGTGTAAGCTCTGTAATTTTAGGCTGAAATTTGTGGTTTAAGGCCTTAAAGGGTGGAGAGGTGGTTCACCTCTCTTTCCACCTTGCTTCTCTAACTTTAACCCTTGTGTTTCCCACCTTTACACTATATTTTTTTTTTGAGCTTTTAAACACTGATTTTTAGAGTTATTTCAGTGGCTAAAATGTTGTTTTGAAGTCCAAAATTGGAGGGATTAGCCTCCCCTCCTTATGTCTTGCTTACTAGCCTAATATGCTCCATGTTTTAGTTTATTGTTCTACCTATTTTTGTCTTAATTTCAGCATGTTTTATGACTAATTTAGCACTGTTTTAGGATTTTTTTTAGCTGCTTGTTGCATTTGAGTTTTGTATTGCATGCTTGTAGTGTAATTGTCCTCATAGGTTTAGTGGTTTAGGCTTTAGCCACCATCCTATTTGAGTTGATAACATTTGTTTATGGTTTTCCATATTTGTTTTTTACCTTTAATCACCTCTGCAACCTCCCTCATTTCTTGGCTTTTGCTTTACTTTGAAAGTTGGTTTAAACTAGTTGCTTATTTTAAGTTTGAGATTGAGGTCTTATGCTTAATGGTTTAATCCCTTTAGGGTTCATTACCAACGGCATGACACTTCTCTCATGCCTAAAATAACTCTTGGTTTGATGCTTCATTCCATTAGAGGACTTAAAATTCATCTTTGGACTTAAATTACTATGGAATGGTTGGTAATTAAAATGGAATAATAAAATTAGAGACTAAAAATGATGCAAGATAATAACTTGGCTAGGGTTCAATCGGACGTTAATTAAACCCTTGAGTCTTGAATCGTTTCATACTTGTTAGTGATGAAAACAGTTCAAGAGTCATTGTTAACCACTTCCCTTGATCAATCCATGATAGAAAAGGGGTTTGAGAGTCTTATTTGTTGCATTTATTGAACTTGCACCCTTTGGTTCATAGGTCATCATGCAATGAAATTGCATCAATTGATGGTTTGTAAATCAAGTTTACTACTCCTTTGAACTGATTGATGATAAGGAGGGATAAGTTATGCAAACAACCTTTGAGAATACACTGTGCTTGCTCTATTTGCTCTCTATTACAGCAGAAAGAACAAGCAGTAGTGGTCGGCATGCTACTACTTGGAGATGGCAAGCCATCATTTGTGGCCGGTAGGACACCATTTCTAGCCTACTGGCCACCTTTGCAAAATCCAACAATAGCTTTTTTAAAATGAAATAGAGTTGGTTTTAAGGTGAAGAATAGTGCAAATGTCTTAACTGTGCAACAGAGGCTTCCTAGCAGCAGAACAGTGTCTTTTTCGGGTGGAAATCCGCGGATGCATGAGCACTCCTTGCTCCCGAGACTGTTTAGTCTAATTACTTAGCTTAGATATTTGTTAATTAATTAGTTATAACTAGTTAATTTTGTAGAGTGTTGTAAATAAGTAATTAGCTAAACTAGTTATTCAATTTTGTCTTGCAATAATTAGTTAATTAGCTAGAATAGTTGATTAATTTGTTGTTGTAATTGCTAGTTAATTAGTTAGCTTAGCTATTCGAACTCTCCTGCGTGAAGACGCAAGTGTTGTAATAACGTGTATGTCTTCCAACCCCATGTCTTTCTTTCTTTTATTTACTTGCTTATGATGGTTAGTAGAGGGCATCAAGTTTCATTTAGCATTACTTATGCTTGCATCCATTGTTTTGCATGCATCAAGGGTCGGCGCAACTTTCTAATTTGCATTGTTAGTTAATACTTTATTGAATACGTACTTAGACCGCATGTTATCAAATTGCTTCATATGCCATATTAGTTGCCGAGCCTAGTAATTGCATATCGCATGTGTTGCATTAGTCATATTGCATAGTTAGGATCATGCATCTTTCTAACTTTGTCATCTTTTTTGGCTCGGAGTATTAAGTGAGCTTTTGTTTGTGTAGACGCACCCGCATGAGGCCCTCGTTATAGTTCGGACTCAATTTGTGTCACGGTTCTTAATCTGAACCAAAGAGTCCAAATCCGGCAAATCGTTTTGAGAAACAGATTTTTGAAAAGAAGTGCCAAACATGGACTGCTTTGCCAGATACAGAGTCGCCACCTAAATATTTTTTATGGGGGAATTTAGGAAACCCTGATTCGGTGCCAAAGGCCACGTGTCCGTCATCACCAAAGTTACCTCGGCTCGGGAACTTGGGTACGATTGGGGAAGGTCAGCTATGAGCACCCCCTCTCGCCCGATCCGAAAATCAGCCTCTACTAACCATGATATCCGTTTTTGAAAACGTTATGTGTTCTTATCCCGATTATTAGCCTAGAATTACTATGTTATGCACACAGCACAAAAGTATAGACCAGATTGCCTAATTTGGGAATAAGTATTGCATATTCGTTTGTTTTGAAAAAAACGTTTTAGAATTTGCTACTCGCAAGTAGGCTAAAATACGGATTTCTATAAGCTATTCCAACTCAGACAATCCAACCTTCACCCACAGGCATTCAAGCAGTTATATCACATAAGCAGATAGCCTCATGGTAATCATGCTATCATGGCAACACTCACACGCATGCGAGGATGCTAAAGCATAAATACTTACATCGTACTCCGTGCCAAAACAAAGAACTTGTTAGCAATCAATGCATGATCCAAGTCCATGTTTAAATGCCTAATGCAACGCATACGGAATGCCACTAGAGCAGGCTCGGCTAGTCTATGAATGACATGTGAAAATGCACAAGTAGCATGTATTCAAGTTAGATTTTGAAATACTAATGCAGTTAGCATGATGCGCCGAGCTCGGTGCATGCAATACTGATGAATGATGCACGTATGCATAGCATAAGGTATGTTAAATTAAACATGACCTATTACTAACCATCAAAGCAGATAAGTGAAAGGGAGAAAGAAGTGGGGGTTGGAAGACATGCACACACTCACCCACACTTATTACAAATTCGCCCTCGCTCGGAGGGACCAAAAGAATGATACAATTCGAATAATGAATTAACTAACCTAGCTAATTAATTATTACAGACCAACTAAATTAATTAAACAAATTAATCAACTTAAGAAAGCAAGAAAAAAGGCCTCGGGAAGAGGGCTTAATGCACGCGTGCTCGGGTCTTGCTCGGAAGTCCACTGCCATGCGCAAGCTGCCTCTGTTTTCCCTGCTCTGCCCCTCTGAAAACTCCCAAAGTCTCAGAATTGCTTCCCTGGACATTGGGAGACACCACCGGCTGAGGAGAATTGCCACCGGCAATAAGATGTGATCATCGGCTGTTGATGAAGTTATCGGCCACGGATGGACTGCCGGTCGGCACTATGTGCAGTCGATCAGCAAAAAGTTCCTGCAGAATTTGTTTGACAGCAGCAGAGGACAGAGCTTTGCATGGCAATGCAATCCAAGCAATGTATGCACTAACCATATCCCTTATCATGTTTATGACTCAAAGGGACATGGTCCTTGGTTCTCGGACCATCAATCGCGCATTTCAATGCGTGATGACCCAAGAGACCAAGTGATGCATGTTGATTTCAAATGTAATGCAATGCATATAGTCAAACCAAGGGGCTTCTACCTCTATCATGACTCACTTCAAGAGGTGAGGCAATGCATGCACAATGCAATGCAACCTAGGCATGCGAGCTGAGGATGCAACATGGCAATACAATGCATTTATGCAAGTATGCAAGCAAATATGCAAGGCAAGCATGCAAACAAGAAAAGGATGGACTTAAGCATGGTTTAGGCAGCCCTTACTAGGCCTAAAACAGTGGCCAAGGTGCTTAAAAATGAAGGACTAATAGGCCCACAAACATTCATGCAAATGATCTCCAACACTTCAAGCATTAAAGAGCAATTCTCAAGCGCACTCAAGAGGATGCAAACATAGACATATAGCATGCATTAAGCTCTAAAATCATGTTATAAGATGATACCAAATCAATTTAAACAAGACAAGCAAAACATGCCACAAT
Source organism: Camellia sinensis (assembly GCF_055761805.1). Classification (NCBI taxonomy): domain Eukaryota; kingdom Viridiplantae; phylum Streptophyta; class Magnoliopsida; order Ericales; family Theaceae; genus Camellia; species Camellia sinensis. Next base: position 177,152,016 of record NC_138970.1, on the reverse strand, counting down.
GGCCTAAGTGCTCAAGACAAGCCAATAAGGCTTAAATCGAGGTCAAGTCCACCAAACCTCACAAGGCTAAGAGGACTTAAAACAAGTCAAATGCAGACTTAAACAAAGCCAAGGGTGCACTTAGATGGCATCTAAGTAGTTTAAAAGTGCAAGCATACTCCGAGGTCTAAACAAGGGACATAAGGTAACAACCTTTAAACACATTGAAGGGGGATTAAATGCAAGCACATAGGCAGGCCACAGGGACTGAAATAATATGAAAAGTGGTTCCAAACCACTGAAATGATGCAAGGATGACATGCTAGAGGGGTCAATGCTCAAGGTATACAAGAGAGTTTGCATGGTAGCTATACAAAGCAAAGCATGAATGACTCAAATGACCAAAAACAGTCCCTTAGCATACTAAAACAAGCATAGAAGCTTCACAAAGCTAGGCCAAAACACATGAGCATGGTAGTCTAAATGCTAGGCACATGTTGAGGCAAATCATAGCATTACAAGGCATGTATGCTAAGCAAGCATGGTGTACCAAAACCAACTTAAAACAATGCTATTTCATGGCAAAATAAGCATAAATAACAACTAAGGCATGGTCAACAAGAGCCTAAGTTAGGTGCTCCCTTAAGAGGCAAAAATGGTCATTTTCAAGGACAACAAGGAGGGGGGCTGGCCCTCTCCTTCTTGGGACCTCAAGGCACCATCCTCACCTCTGAAATCCCTCAAGATTTCAGTGGCGAGGATGCCCAAACACCAAGGTCTCGGAGCTCACCCAAAATGGCACAAAATGGAGCCTTACAAGGCTTAAGAGGGGTCAAACAACCCCAAAGCTTGAAACAACCTTAAACAACTATTTAGAGGGCCTAAAAACAGAACTTTTTTATGTTATACACAAAGCTCAAGAACAGTTTCAAGATAGGCTAAAAAACTATGCAAAAATGGGGTAAAAAGGGACAAAAGTCTTACTCTTGTAGACCCTCTTCACAAATGGTGGACCAGCTGTCTCCTTAGGTCCAAACCAGCTTCAAAACTCTGAAAACAACCCCCTAGAACCTCAATAGCCAAGGGAAGGTGTAATAGTAGGTGTTTGTATACAAAACTAAGGCTTAAACACACACAATACAAGAGAATGAGAGATATAGATATAGGATAGATACAAAACCCTAAACCTAGAACCAGAGCTTCTCTAACAATTTTTCTAACCCTAATGCCAAGAGAGGAGCCCTCTTCTTATAGGCAACTCCCTCTTGTAAGGCTTCTAAAACAAGCCATCCAAGAGGAAAATCCGTGTATGGAGGGGAGCAGAGTGGGTGCTAGCTATCACAGCTAGCACAAAATATCTATTAAAAGTAGATGAACAGTGATCGGCCATTCAAAATTGCCATTTTGGCAAAATAAATAGCCGACCGGTAACAAAGAGTGCCGACCGGCAATATACATTGCCGATGGCATAAAATCACTGGCCGGTGGCCTCAAGCCATGGCCGGTGATGTGTGGGGATGCCTCACAAGGCATTCCCTGCCCCTCCAAGGCAAAACACAAGTGTTTGGTGCAAAACCAGACACAACACGGTCGAGTCGAGAGATCCTGAGGCAAGGCGCGCAACCGAGACCTCCGGGAACTCAAGACGAACACGAACAAGGGTAATCACCAAGTGTTCCGATGGTGACGTCCAAGTCTTGAGGACGGTCAAAAATGGGGTGTCTACAGTTTGCTTTAGCATATTGCATGAATATGGTTGTTGCCATATCAAAGCATGTTCACCATGAGGCTAACTGCTTAAATGATAAACTGCTTGAATGCCTGTGGATGAAGGCTAATTGCTTGAATTGAGATAGTTTGATTAATGTACATTTGAGTCCACTTTTTCAAGTGGCACATTCACAAACTATTTTCAAAACAAACATGAATCAAGTGTTCCAATTCTTGCAAATTAGTCTATACTTGTGTGTGTGCGTATCACATAGTAATGCTAACCTAATAATCGGAACAAGAGCATATAATGTAGATAAGATTCATATCATGATTAGTAGAGGCCGATCTTTAATCGGGCAAGCGGGGGTGCTCAATTCATGATCTTTTCCTCTCATACCTAAGTTCCTAAGCTGAGACAATCTTGGTGATGACGGACACATAGCCTTTGGCACGAGTCCTGGGTTTCCTAAATTCTCCAAAAACATTTAGGTGGCGACTCTGTATCTGGCAAAGTAGTCCATTTTTGACATTTTGATTCAAAATCGATTTTCCAAAAGATTTGCCGAATTTGAACTCTTTGGTGATTATTTATTTTACATTGCACTTGTGAGATTAGATTTAGAACTACAAGAGTCTGATACTATAGGGCTTATTCGTCTTCCGAAAAGGGGCGCGAATAGTCGAGCTACACAAACACATTGTGATTGATTGTCATTTTGTTCGCCAACATGTTACTCAAGGCACTATTCATCTTCTTCCTATTTCTACTATTGATCAGATTATTGACATCTTCACCAAGACCTATGGACATTTCTAAGAATTGGTTTCCAAACTCAAGTTGATTTCTACCTTGCCACCTTGAATTTGAGGGGGTATGTTAATATATGAAATATATGAAATATATATATATATATATATATGTGTGTGTGTATGTATATTATTCTTTGTATTCCATATTTAGATTATAGGCTCCTCCCTATTAAGTATGTTCAAATCTTACCGTATTCTCTCCCTATCTTATTCTTGCATTTCCTTATTCTTTCCCTTGTACAGCACTCTTTATAGTCCTATATATATACCCATAGCTTTGTATTGTAGATACATCAATTGAATACAAAGTTATGGATACATTGAAACACACGATTTTTTTTTTTTTTTTTCTCGTTCTCTTGTCAATTGATTTTGCACAAAAAAAATATGTGTATATTTTATTTTTTAATATTTAGTTGACACTTTAAATAAAAAATATATGGAAAAATTACACTAATAGTCCCTGTAATTTAGGACTTGTGTTATTTTGATCACTGACCTTTCAATTGTGATATATTTGACTCTGAATTTTGAATCTGGTTTCAAATAAAACAATTAAATATACCATTACTCAATTTTAACGACAAAGACGTCAATTTGATAAAATATAGACTAGTTCGACAAAAAATAAATATCAAAAAATTATTTTTGAATTTTTAAAAATTTATTCTACATACCAAAGATACAATTATATAAAAATGATAAATCTTTTACATATATTTTTTTTGTTTTTTACCAAATTAATTTTTAGTATGTGTGTTTTTCGATAGTTATCATGTAATAAATGATTACATTTGTTATTAACAGATATTTTTTTGATGGTTATCATGTAATGGACGATTATTAAGCTTTTAATGTATAATTAATATGTTTAATCTATGAAATGTTTTAAATTTTGATTTTTTGATTTAATGGATTGATTTAATAATGACATCAAAGTTGTCGCCATGTTTGACTTTTGAAAAAATGAAAACTAATTAAATGAAAATAAATATAAAAAAAAATATTTAAAAAAATTATTTCTACCTTCCCAAAAGATAAAATTATATAAAAATAAAGTGTTCTTAATTTTTTTCACCAATTTAGTTTTTAGTTTCTTAAAAAAAAAATTGAAAATAGATTCTAAAACCAAACTAAACAAGGCTTTATAACTAAAAAAATTTCAAGATGATTCATTAAAAAAATCCATTATATTTCAAACAATATTTAAGTTAACTAATACAAAAAAAGTTGCATGACTACTTTACTTTTGAAATGGATTGTTTGTAATGAAAATATATTTGATTATTCTTATTTTGAACAAAATTCAAAGTCAAATATATTATAATTAAAAAGTTATGAACTAAAGTAATACAAGTCTTAAATTACAATGGCTGTTAATATAATTCACCCAATATATATATATATATATATAGATATGTTATATGTTATATGTTATATGTTGAGTAAACTAACGAAGAGTCACTCTTTTACTTTTGAAAAAATCAATATGCTGAATGGGTGCAGGAGTGAACATCCTAAAAACTTAACGCACGAAAATTTAATGAGAAGTCATTTTGGAAACTATGCCCAAAGATATTTTCTTAAAATATATTTTATTTACTTTTTATTTAATCAAATAACATAGAATATTTTTGAAGGTAATATTTTAGGTTGAAATAAACAGAACTTACATAAGATTACATAAATCTGTCCCAATTCGAAATATCTATATATATATATATATGTATATATGTATGTGTTGGATCAAATGAATTCAGATGTAATTAGTGTATATATATCCAAAGATGTCTCAATATTAGTTGTAGGGCGAGCAGCGAATATTTCGATCCGTCCAAACTGATCGAACCAAACCGAACTGATCCCCCGCATTTTGGATGGATGCGTGATGATAAGCGGACGGTTGCGAATTGATTTTTTTCAATCTGCCTAGTTTTGAACGGATGACAGATTTGAGATTTCTTTGACCGCAACCGAACCGCCAAACTGCGAGCACCTCTAGTAATTTGTAAGATTTTGTATTTTCAATCTGTTTAGATATTCTAATTGTGTTTTCAATTGAAAAAGAATTTAAATAATTTGTTGTGTTTTCAATTTGTTTTCAATTTGAAAATCCATTTATCAAATGGCAAGTGTTAATATTTGGTATTTTTGACAAGGCCGAAGACTCAGACAAACATGCAAGACAAACAAGATATGCGCCAGAAGGCGGGGGCAAGATGCAAGACAATGCACAGAGCCGGACATAACTTATGATCATGCAAAGAAAGCTGTAATGAAGCACACATGTGACAGTTTTAAGCTAGCATATACCAATGCAACTACCTTACAAATGCAGAAAGGATGTAAGAGAATTATGCAATTCTCGATACGTCTTACTCGGAGGATACAATACCTGTGCGGTTCGTCTGGTTGCACCAGCCTCAAATGAACCGCACATACAATATCGTGCCTGAAAAGAAAGCAAATTTAACAGGTACAATATCGTTAGCAACATACATGATAATGCAAAAATGAATGCAAAATGATATGTAATATATACAAAACTATGTATAAACAATGCAAATGAAAGTGCAATGCAATTGAATCATGATCCAATCATGAGCGGTTCGAAACCATACCTATGTCAAATAGATTGATGGAGGTAACAAGTCCGTCTACCATAGAACGATCAATAGAACTATGAGTAATGTAGACGGACACAAGAACAAGTATTGGGGGGAATGACAAAGGTGGGGGAACGACCCGCTGGGGAAAGGATTACGATCCTAATGCTGGATGCAACAATTACACTACAATGTAATATATAATGAAAATGCTGGGGAAATGGCAATGGATATGGCACGCGGGCCAAACCAAATCTTGCCTAGGCAAGGCATATACATATACAAGCCGTGTCTAACATAGAACGGTCTACTGAACTATGTTTTGACTTGAAAAATAAGGGCACATACCAGACCAAGCTCAACATGGAAAGGCGCAAACCATAGGTGGAGGTGATGCAGTGAATGCATGCAAGCTACAATGCAATATCTACAAATATGCAATGGAATGGAAATGCAATATTTACAATGGAAATGCATGACAAATGCATTATTTACAATGATGCATGACAATGCAATTATATTTTTTGTTTGTTTCTTGAAATGTAAATGATGCACGAATGATTTCGAAGTGCGCGACAACGCGTGGCTTTTAAGATGCACGTGAACTTGAATATGCGACGACGCGAGTCGCTTGAAATACATGTTTAATGCAACTTATCAAAAGTCGTTCGGGCACGACAAACACCGAAGGACTTGCACCTTCAGAGGATTTAGGGTCTCCTAGACCGTAAAAATTCTCGATATGTCTCACTCGGAGTATACCATACCTGTCCGGTTCGTCGGGTTGCACCAGCCTTAAATGAACCGTACATACAATATCGTGCCTGCAAAGAAAACAAACTTAACAGGTACAATGTGATTAACAACATGCATATTAATGTACTTAGAAATGCGTAACAATGCAAAGCAAGTGGGAAGCATAACAATGCTGTGAAGGCACAGACATGTAAGTGGAGCACGCGGTCTACGCAGGCAACGAAATTGATCATAAGCATGCGGTCTACGCAGGCAATGAAATTGGTTACAAACATGCGGTCTACACAAGTAGAACATGCGGTCTACGCAAGTAATGAAACTGATTGCAAACATGCAGTCTACGCAAGTAGAACATGCGGTCTACGCAAGTAATGAAATTGATTACAAACACGCGGTCTACGCAAGCAAAACATGCGGTCTATGCAAGTAATGAAATTGATTACAAACATGCGGTCTACGCAAGCAAAACATGCGGTCTACGCAAGTAATGAAATTGATTACAAACATGCGGTCTACACAAGCAAAGCATGCGGTCTACGCAAGTAATGAAATTGATTACAAACATGCGGTCTACGCAAGCAAAGCATGCGGTCTACGCAAGCAAAGCATGCGGTCTACGTAAACAAAACATGCGGTCTACGCAAGTAACGTAATTAATTATAAACATGTGGTCTACGCAAGCAAAACATGCGGTCTACGCAAGTAATGAAATTGATTACAAACATGCGGTCTATGCAAGCAAAACATGCGGTCTACGCAAGCAAAACATGCGGTCTACGCAAGTAACATAATTAATTATAAACATGCGGTCTACGCAAGCAAAACATGCGGTCTACGCAAGTAATGAATTGATTACAAACATGCGGTCTACGCAAGCAAAGCATGCGGTCTATGCAAGCAAAACATGCGGTCTACGTTAATTATAAACATGCGGTCTACGCAAGCAAAACATGCGGTCTACGCAAGTAATGAAATTGATTACAAACATGCGGTCTACGCAAGTAGCGTGATTGAATGCATGCAAAATGCAATGAGATGTGCAAAATAGCGCGATTTGAATGCATGCAAAATGCAATGAGATGCGCAAAATAGCGCGATGCGTTGGACAACGCGAGTGCACAAGACAGTGTAATGCGCAAGATAGCGCGATAGAATGCATGCAAAATGTAATAAGATGCGCAAAATAGCGCGATGCGTTAGACAACGCAAGTGCACAAGACAGTGCGATGCGCAAGATAGCGCGATGGAATGCATGCAAAATGCAATAAGATGCGCAAAATAGCGCGATGCGTTTAGACAACGCAAGTGCACAAGACAGTGCGATTAATTTGAAATGTACAAGACAGTGCAATTGATATGTGATGCACATGGGGCAACTTTTGAGTTTTGTAAAAGCCAAAAGGATACGGAAAGGATACACCTTGCACGAATTCGAGTGCCACGCACAGAAGACACGATCTGAGGTCAAAACGGAGGCCGGTTGAGCGTCGAAAATGCACTGTTTTACACTGTTTTGAGCACTAAAGGCCCTGGACCCCACACATAACTCAAACAAGGGTGTAGGAGGCTCCAAAACCACTGTAGGAGACCACCGGATGTCCACCGGCCATCAAAATGCATCACCGGCCGTCCATCAGCCATCATACAATTTCCATCGGCACAATATTTTGCCGACCGTCAAAGAGTGTGGCCGACTGGCAAAAAGTCCCTGTATCGGGGCAGTTCAGTTATTTGGCCACGGGTCTTTTAAAATAGGGCTTCTAGCCCTATTTTCTTCACTTCCCCTTGCTCGAAATTTCTCTCCCTCTCTCTCTAGATCATTTTCCTCCTTTGATTCTTCGCTTTCTTGCGTTTCTAGCCTCCATTTCGTCGTTCGATTCGCGTTCACCCTTGCGTTTCGAACGTTTTGAACCGATTGAAATTTCATTTTGGTGTTTTTTTTTCGATTTCCGTCACTCGGGGCTTGTTTCCCTTGAGTTTTTCTCGATATCTGTGCCTTTTTCACACTTCGGCTTTTTCGGCCTTTTCCGGCTCTCTCAGGGTTGACTTTTTGTTGACTCTTCACATTCTCGCTCGGTTTTTCGACTTCCGACCATTTTCACATTCTCTTCGAGATGGCGGACGATCTTCCACAGGGCGGGACCCCTCCAGAGCTCGAGATGGATCCCGAGGCCGACCCCTTTCCACTTCATATCCGGCCGTTCGATCCGGAGACCTACAGGCCTGCAGTTCATGTGATGCTCCCTGATGGACTACACCAGTTCCGGAGCTTCGAGAGGGGCGTGGCACCCGAGCTTCTCCCACGTAAGCCCACCTCCCATCTGTCCTTCGACGCTTCCGAGGTAACATTCTTTCTTCTGTTTTATTATCTTTCGCAACGTAGGACATGACTGCCATTAGTTGATTCTGTTCTTTAACTACTTAGCTTGGATGCATCGATACACTGTACACTGTAGTTGATTGCAAACAAACTTACAACCGATATCTGTTTGAAACTTACACGTGCACACACACTGCACTGACCCTGAATCACCCAAACACACGGCGCACACTGTATTTTACTGCATGCACACTGGTACCCGATATCTGCTTGAGTCTGAAAACATGCACACGTGCTGTATTTGCCCTAAACCACTCAAATACGCTGACACATCACACGTTGTAGTTCACTGTAAGTACACCGGCACCCGATGTCTGTTCGAATTTGAAAACATGCACACATGCTGTATACCTGTATGTTTCTTAAAACTGCATTTTGAATATTGCCTCGCAATTGTTGTTTTTTATTACAGGGGGATTCCCATACCATCCGCGGGTATGGGAATGTCGTTGCTCGGGATTGGTACCTAGAGCTTCCAGACGCGGTTCGTCATATCGTCGACGAGGCCGGTTTCGGCATCTTCTGCAGGGGGCTCTCCCGGCTTACGACCTGCAGGCCCTTGCTTGCCGCTTTAGTGGAGAGGTGGTGGGATACCACCAACTCCTTCCACTTCTCCGTCGCGGGGGACATGACGATGACCCCTTATGATTTCTCGATGCTCACTGGCATCGGGGTAGGGGGTGATCTGATTCCCTTCGACACCGATATGGATGAGTGGGACGCCGCCCAGCTGTACTTGCTCGGCACTCAGCCTCCCCTCGCTCGAGCAGGGTTTGTCACGTACTCTTGGTTCGAGAGCCATTTCCGGATTCAGCCAGCCTTGGCGGAGGAGGCGCAAATGACCCCAGAGGAGGTAGATCAGTATGCCCAGGGCTTCATCATGTTTCTGCTCGGGACGACTCTTTTCGCCGACCGGGCGAACACCGTGTCTCTATGCCTGTTGAGCGCACTGGTGGATGTCAGGCGGATCCGCCGCTATGACTGGGGTGGCGCAGGCTTGGTCACATTGTATGGTTACATGAGCTCTTCTTCCCGCCTCAGCGGACAGCTTCTTGGCGGCTACTGGCGAGCTTGGGAGGTACATCTTCTTCCCTTTTTACATTTCTGCTTCACGTTTTCTGTATTCTGCATACTGCACACACCACGGTCTGCCTCTCACTGACTATATACTGCACACGCGGCACACATATACTCTGCTTTACTTTGACTGTATACTGCACACACTGTATACTCTGTACAATACACTTCACAACACATGGCTCTGCCATTTCTGCTTTATTCTGTATTTTGCTTTATCTGATAGTCATACTTATATCTGTTCTGCAGTTGTGGGTGTATGCCTACTTTCCCAGGCTTGCCCCAGTACCCGATGTGGAGACCCCACTTGGCGTCCCCTTTTTTCATCGCTTTGATGTGCGATGCGTGCGGAGACCACGGGAGTCTTTTATTTTCTTCCGCCACTACTTCGACACCATCACCGCCGCGGAGGTATGTTCAACTTTAGAATTTGCTTAGGCTTTGCTTAGCACTGTATGTTTTCAATAATAGTAGATAACAAACTGCATTTCATTTTTAGATCACCTGGCGGCCTTGGGCTCCGTTGCCAGCCGTGGTGAGGGATTACTACAAGGGCGCAGAGGAGACTGCCCGTTTGCCGGATTCTGTTGGAGGGCCCGGTCTGTCGGGCTTGGTACCTGGGCGAGCTTTTCTTGCATCAAACCCTGGGTTTACCGGAGCAGATAGTTCTGGGTCCGCCTCCTACACACATGAGGGACTACACCGTCAGCTGGGGTGCAGAGTGCCACAGAGGCGAGGGCGACTATGCAAAGTACATCCGGACCTACATTATGCAACCCTTGAGCAGTGGTCGTCGGGCTGAGAGGGAGAGGCCAGCGGCGCCGGGAGCTGGAGCGGGAGCGGGAGCGGGGGCTGGAGCGGGAGCATTAAAGAGAGCTCGAGTCCGTGGCAGGGGCGGAGTTCAGAGAGTTCGGGGGGTTAGCTGGCCTGCTCTGCCCACTATACTGACATGTTGAGGGCAGGGTGAGGCGACGTACCAGATTCCCTTTGCTCCTCCTCCGGCTGACCATGAGTTGGTCGGGTTCTATGACTTACCACCTCCGGTATGTACTACTTCCTCTTGCATCTTGCATTGTCATTTTATTTCAGTTTATTTTGATATTCCGCAGAATACTGATGCCTTTGATACCTTTGTAGGCGTCCTCCGAGTACACCCGGCAGTCCTTGGAGTTGAATGCCTCAATGATGGGGATGTTACAGCGGACCTTCGACCTCCTGGCCCTCTATAGTATTTCGGTATGTTCTTCTGATCACGGCCTCAAACCATACTCATAAGCTGCTTCACATAATCTGGTGCACAACACAACACTCAATAAGCTGCTCACGTCATTCATACACTGTACTCATATACTGCATTTTGCACTGATAAACTACTCACGGCATTTGCACACTGTACTCATACACTGTATTCTGCACTGGTAAACTGCTCACGGCATTTGCACACTGTACTGCATACATTGCATTCTGTACTGATAAACTGCTTACGGCATTCGCACGTTGCATTGCATTCTGTACTGATAAACTGCTCACGGCATACTGATGCGTTTGCCTCTTATACTTTTTAGCTTCCTTTCCCGATTCCCACTGTGGGAGGTGTTCCAACTGGGCCCTCTATTCCTATTCGAGGAGGGCGTGGAGACGCTATATGTCCCCGTACCAGGGCGGGGCGTGTTCATGTCGGGAGTAGCTCTTGGGCGCCGACCCCTGATGATGACGATGATGATGATGACGAGTCCGAGGCAGAGGCAGAGGCCGGGTCATCTGAGGAGGTTGGAGACGACTCAGACTCAGGCTCAGATGACGATGCTGATGACGATGCCCCTGGACCTTCGTCTAGGAAGAGGGTGAGGACAGATCCCCGGGCCCGAGACTACTGATGATGATCCAGATTGCTGCTTTTCTTTTTTTTTTGTACTTTTTTTTTTCTTTCTTCTCTTTGCTGGTAGTTAGATTACTTTGTACTGCCGTAGGCAAATTTTTGTTTTCAAAGCTATGTACTTGAAAAAGATAATGAAATGAACAAACTTTTGGTTTAAAAAGTGTTACATTTACATATCTCACGTATTGCATCGCATCACATCATGTTACACTCAATGTGAATGGAATTGACCTGTTGTCTGAAAAATCGAGCATTTGTACTGTAATGATCAGATAACCAAACGACCTCATAGCAAAACAGCCTAAGCAACACACTGCTCAAACTGAACGCACAGCCCATACTTTGTTGGGGATTAGTCTACATACAGCCCCTAACACCACACTCGGTTCATTCTGCACACAGCAAATCCTGAACAAAAAGCCCGAATCTGACAGGACGGACCATGAAGGTTGAATCCACTGAAGTTGAAACACACTCAGATGCGATCTGAAAACCTAGAGGCTTCGAAGAGGCTCGTGTTTTCCTGTTCACACTTATCGGGGGTGAACCCTGCAGTTGGTATGAAAGAACCAGATCATGTTTTTGCACAAATGTGGAGAATGACACAGCATTCTGAGCACAAAACGATCAATTTTTGAAATTGAAGAAGGGTTTTCCACCGGGTATTGAGCCTACTACTGAACACAGCGGGAATGACTCAGACAAAGGGGTACACGACCTAAACACAACGAGACACACTCGGAAAAGACCAAAAACAAAAGGTGAGGTGAACAAAACGGAAGACACGACACGCGGACATGTTCAACGAAAGACCTCAAATCTTGAGGAGCCAGTTCCTCCGGGTATATTTCCTACCTTTTCTGATTTGTGATTCTCACATCACTCGACCCTCAGGCTCTTTTTTTTTTTTTTTCTCTCAAAACCCTTTTTTCTTGCTTTTCTCTTAACTTACACCTCTCTATTCTTTATTCTCTCATTTTTCGTCCCTCCCTAAGGTGATTGATGAATGAATAGGAAGTCGCGGGTTCATGCCCAACGCCGTTAGCTCACAACTATTTCTTCTGGTGGGTAGAGTGCCATCCTGGCAAGTATGTTGACGACAAGGGAAAGACAGAACGCCTGACTCAACTGTGCCCCTAGTTCATCATTTTGACCATTTTTTTTTTTTGGTTTTCTACTAAAAAAATTTTGACCAAAATGAGAGTCAGATTAACACACTTGTTCGATCTTTGATTTGAAATCATGCAAGTCAGGCTATGAGCACTGAAAATTTTTCTTTTTTGGGTCCCAGAAAATGGTCCAGTTTTGAAAAATAAAACAATTTTCGAGAAAATAGTCAACCTCAGTAAAAATTCTCAAAAAACTATTTTTATAAACGGCCTCCGCCCAACGAGCGCGGAACTCATTCTCGAGATGCACAACCTCGGATCGGAGGCAATGGAAAATTGCCCCTTGTTTGAAGGACGCTGCATGGCAACGGAAAGTTGCCCCTGGTTTAAATGGCGACTCATGGCAACGGAAAGTTGTCCCTTGTCTGGATGATGTCGCAGCAATCCGCAAATAGTCTTCATTGGTGGTGGTTGAACTCGTGGACACGGAGATGACGAAGACGGTCAAAACCAATATATGGACACAGTCACTTTGAAGTTGTTGAGGGCTGGACTTCAGGACGAAGTTGCCTATGTATCCGGTTGTCACAACCGAACTATCAGATTCAGGGAGGGCAAGAATAATCAAAACCATTACATGGACTGAGGCGCTATGAAAGCGTTGGGGGCTGGACTTCAGGACGAAATTGCCTACGTATCCCAAACATGGGAATCAAGCCTTACGCAGTTCCAGTTAAGGTACACTCAGGTATTTTAACCTTCACTTTTTAGGCTCTAACTTTTGCCAAGGTGCCCGATACGGGTTTTCGACCTTGCGAGCTTCTTTTCATTTTCTTTTTTTTTTCTTGATTTTTTGTATTTTTTCCTTTCTTTTTTGATTTTATTTCTTCTCTTTTATGCATTTTTTGTATTTTTCTCTTGCTCTAACTTTTGCTTGGGTCGCCCTTCCGGGTTTTCGACCCAGCGAGCCTCTCAAAAAGGTAAAAGTGTAACAAGTTCATGCCAAATGGTTTTTGGAGTTGAAGCCTCTCTATATCTAGGAGAGCGGTTGTTGCAATGATTTGCAGAAAAATCCATCATGGCTGCTCCACGAGCTTCTTCTGGTGAGATCTAATCTTTTTTATTCGACTTTGGTGCCTCTTGTTCGAGGGCTACTTCAAAACTGGCCACACGGGCCTCCTTTAACAGTTGTCCGTTGAACGTTCCGAATGAGTTCGAGGTTCAAAACAAACAGGTCGAATCTTGAGGCTGAGAGCGATCCTAGGCTGCACAATCTCAAGAGCGATTCCACACAGGTCTTCACAGGGCCGCGTAAAACATTTGTTTTTGAAATTTTTTAAGAAAGCGACAAATCGCTCGCGGCGAAGATAGTGTGGAACCAATCTGGATCAAGCTGGGGTCCTTCCCAGTACTCATGCTGACAAGCATGATTTCATTCATTAAGGGCTTAGCATGCCTCTCTTTCTCTCAATTGATCAAATTTTTGCAAAACCGGAGGAATTCCTTCCTCTTCGTTTTTATCACAATGTTTCGAAAAAAGTTTTGAAGAACTCAGGTCAATGTAATAATGCTCAAGGCACAGAAGAGCAGGTAGAATGCAGGGCCATTCCATTCAAAACCTCTGGCACAACTAACCTCAAAACAAACAATAGGCACGGAAACATGATAGCCGCAGCTATTTCATTCAGGTTTCTCAGATGTAACTGACTCCACGGCAGAGACAGACTCAAAAAGAAAGCAAAAAGGTTAAATACAAAAACGGTGTTCGAGGCAACAACTCCGGAATCACTCGATATCCTATACAACGGGATTGACTCGGTACCACAAGACAGACCTAAAAACAAGAAGACTGACCCAAAGCAAAGAGGCAGACTAAAAAATAAAACAGAGAACTGACTCAATAACCCAAGCCAGAAGCTACAAAACTGCATTTACAAATGCTCAAAAAGTGCGTGCCAGACGCCACATCTGAAATACACCGGGCACCGCCCGCAGGTGGTCCAACCCCTGATCACATACTCGTAGTATCCTCAAATTCCAACAGCTCGGTGGTAACAGACTTCGCTGAGGTAGGTGGAAGAATGACCTCATTATCGATCATATCCTGCACTTCAGGGCGAAGGCGGAAACAGTTATCGGTGGCATGACCGGTCTGTTGGTGGTACGCGCAGTACAAAGCAGCATAATGTGTGAGAGGAAGATTCTTCGGGAGAGGCCGAGGTTCAAAGGGTTTGAGGTGCCCCCTTTCGGCAAGAATCTGAAGTGCCTTAGACAGAGGCATGTAGAGAGCATGAAAGATCCTGCGCCCTCGGGACAGGTACTTTGAAGTCTGAGTATTCTTACTAGACGCACTAGCAAAAGGGTCGGCAGACACTGCCTTAGTTTTCTGATCTTTCCCAGGTGCAGGGTTGGGAATGGGAGGAACTGTTCTGGCGTGACGAGGCCTATCCCGATTTTCTGACTGACTTGAACTACCCTCAGGTGGAGTGGGGAAAGCATCCTCCACAGTTTTTGCCACAACTACGGATATCTGTTGCTTGTTCATCTCTCCGGCTTTCAAACCCTCGATTGCCCGCAGCAGTTGTTCAATGGGATCGGCATCTACCTTCATTTTGTTCTTGCCTCTGGCCTCGGCCTGATCAAGGGTTTGGTTTGCTACATCAGAGCGAAGCCTGGTTGTTACTGACACGTCGTTGCTGTAGCTGGAAACAACCTCTGGTTGGCTGAGCTTTATCACAATCCACCCCAGTCCTGTGGTATGAAATTCCCGGCATACGATGCCGCTGGCGGTGAAGCCGACATTCCATAGGCCAGATCGGCCACGGATCTCTGGAGGTCTCCAATCATTCCCATCAGCTCGAATGTAGTGGGCTCGCGAGCTTGATACAACTGGGGGGTCCAGATCGGGTGCGCGACAGGCGACCTGGGCGGATGCAATACATCAACATTGGTTTCATCCCGCAGGGTGATCCCTTGATCTAGCGTAGCTGTCATAACCACAATCTCTTCTGAATTCTGCGTCATCATAAGTCCTGCCTCAGCAAGGGGGAACACTAGCTATTCTGTATCAATTCTTTGGACACTCCTGAACCATTGAAAGGAAAAACAAACAGCATTTCAGCCCAAACAGATCAATCACAAGTGTAGCCGAACAACTGTACTCTACTACTGATGTCACGACCCAAACCCGGCCCTATGGGTTTAGCACCGTAACCGGCCAATAATCTGAGATTACCAAAGGCCTGCATAACAGTAATACAGTAAAACAGAGTACAGGGCCTGGCGGAAGCCAAAACAGTAAATAAATAATGTCCACTGAGCTGTGACAGTCTATATGAAAAAGACTTTTCATACATTCATACATAAACGGTACAGAACAGTATGCACAATATTTACAATCATTCAGACTAGGGACTCAACCCTATAAAGCAGTACAGTAAACAGTCAGTCTATACAGAACAGTAAGACGGTGCAGAAGGGGAATTGTAAAACACCCCTAAGCCTTAACACGATAGGCTCGGAACCTCGCAGTGAGGCACATAGGCTGGCTTGACAAAACTGGAGTTACCCTGACGCCTCTAGCCGCGGTCTGGTGCCTGTACACCTACATATATATATGAGCAGTGAGCTAAAGCCCAGTGAATAACATAATGCGTAAATAGGTTAAGAATGAATGTCCTTACAGTATGAAAACAGTTCATTTAAACAGTATTCAGCCATTCAGTCAGTACAGTCATATGTGGTACACCCATTAGCATAACAGTACAGTAAACAGTAGGTCTTAAAAGACCGAACAGTAATGATGGCCATCAGTCAGTAAACAGTAGTGGTTCCAACGAGGGAACCGACAGAGAATTCTGTCGCAGTAACAGTAAACAGTAGGTGCTAAGGATGCCACAATACAGTTCAGAATAAAGGACATACATTCATTCAGTTAACAGTAATCAGTTCAGAAAATAGTACAGTTCAGTTGTTCAGAAGATAATCATTTGTGAACATATCTTTACACAATCGTTACTCACAGAGTTTGGGCTACAGTATGCTAGAGCGTCTCCTCAGTCGCCAACCCTACACAGGTAACAGATTGAACACACTAAGCTACACAGCTGGAAAAGATAATAACTTAATTCCTAATGCCTCGGTGTGTTCTACATCTATATCCTCATTAAGATGTCTTAAACTAGGCCTAAGAACGCCTAGAATGGGATGAGGATGCAAAGATGTGATCAGAAAATAGTTTCAGAATTTTCAGAAAAACAGAGTCCCGCTCGAGCGCAAGTTTCCCCGCTCGAGCGGTAATGCAACAAAGGTACACGCTCGAGCGTAGACTTTCCCGCTCGAGCGTACTGTAAAAGTACTGGATGAGTGAAATCTCCGCTCGACGCCCGCTCGAGCTTGAGACATGACTCCGCTCGAGCGCCCAATCCTCCGCTCGAGCGGAATGTAAAACAGTGCAGAGAGATGCTAGATGCTCGGATTCCACGCTCGAGCGCCACTTTCCCCGCTCGAGCGTAAGTGCAAAATCTGGGAATTCCAGATTGCACCTCCAAGCTCAAACTCACATTAATCATGATGATCATAAAACATCAATCACTTCTGGATTCGGCCGCCGATAAGGCCTTCAATTAGCAGTTTAAACATAAGACATGAACAGATCAAACAAACAGTCAACATATAAAATGCAATTCAAACAGATGTATTCATTCCATTCAGTTTCAATTTCGGTCAGTCAGTTCAGTACTTTTAATCAGTTCAATTATCAGTCATGATCAGTTCAGTTTAACGGTAATCAGTGTTTATCGGTAGGCAGTGGTGAGGGTTATTACAGTCTCCCCTCCTTATAAAGAGTTTAGTCCTCTAAACTCGAGTTACCTTCATTCTGGAAGAAAACAGGATTCAGTGGAAACAGTTCAGGATATCGTTTGGCCATGTCATCTTCCCTCTCCCAGGTGGCATACACGCCACCGTGGTTTTGCCAGTCAACTTTCACTAGCGGGATCTCTTTATTCCTCAGTTTCTTGATCCGTCTGTTTACGATCTGTACAGGCCGTTCCTCGTAAGTGTAGTCATCACTCAACACTACCCGAGTAGGCTCAATTACATGGAAGGGTTCCCGGAGATAATCTCTTAACATCGAAATGTGAAAAACGTTATGCATATATTCCATTTCAGGAGGAAGCGCAACTTGATACGCCACCGGATTGATTTTCTCAATAATCTCATATGGTCCGACGTATCTCGGTGCTGATTTGCCTTTGACTCCAAAACGAGTCTGGCCTTTCATCGGTGTCACTTTCACAAATACGTGATCACCTACTTCATACTCTCTGTCTCGTCTTCTGACGTCAGCATAACTCTTCTGTTTGCTCTGTGCAATTTTCAATCTCTGTTGTATCAGTTTCACTTTTTTAGTTGTTTCATATACAATCTCGGGCCCAAGCAAAGGCCCATTTCCAACTTCTGCCCAGCAAATCAGAGATCTACATTTTCTGCCATACAATGCCTCGAAAGGCGCCATACCAACACTCGAATGGTAGCTGTTGTTGTAGGCGAATTCAGCCAATGGTAAATGGCTTTCCCAGTTTCCCTGAAAATCAAGGACACACATTCTCAGTAAATCCTCCAGAGTCTGGATGGTCCTTTCTGACTGGCCATCTGTCTGAGGATGGTAGGCACTACTCAGTCTCAGTTCAGTACCCAGTGCAGTCTGTAGGCTTTGCCAAAATCTCGATGTAAACTTCGAATCCCTGTCAGAAACAATGGACACAGGCACTCCATGCAGTCTAACAATTTCGTCAATATAGAGTATAGCCAATTTGTCCGCATTATAAATTGTCTTAACAGGTAAGAAGTGAGCAGATTTAGTCAGTCTATCAACAATAACCCAAATCGAGTCCATACCTTTACTGGAGCGAGGCAATCCCACAATAAAATGCATAGTGATATGTTCCCATTTCCACTTCGGTATCGGTAAGGGCTGCAATAAGCCTGCGGGTCGTTGATGTTTGGCTTTAACTTGTTGGCAATGAAGACATTTCGATACAAATTCTGCGATTTCTTTCTTCATTCCCGGCCACCAGAAATTCAATTTCAGGTCTTGATACATTTTCGTGTTCCCTGGATGGATAGACAGTTTTGAATTGTGGCCCTCTAGCAGAACCCTTCTTCTCAATTCAGTATCGTTCGGTACACATAGTCTTTCTTGAAATTTCAGTACATTATTCTCAAATTTGAATCCCGGTCTCGGTTTAGATTCTCTTTCTTCGATGATCTTTTTCAAGAAGTCATCCAGTTGCCGTTTCTCTTTAATTTCTTCTATCAAGGCTGGTCGAGCAGAAATAGCAGCTAAGGTTCCGCCTTGTTCTCGCAAAACAATTTCAATTTCAGATTTTTCACGGTCACAAAGCAGCTCTTTCTGTCCAGTGAGTAAACAGGCTAAGTTTCCAATTGATTTTCGACTCAATGCATCGGCAACGGTATTGGCTTTTCTCGGATGGTACAAAATCTGTAGGTCATAGTCTTTAATCAGTTCTAGCCATCTCCGCTGTCTCATGTTCAGTTCTTTCTGTGTGAAGAAATATTTCAAACTCTTGTGGTCGGTATATACTTCACATGTCACCCCGTACAGATAGTGACGCCAGATTTTCAGTGCAAATACTACTGCAGCAAGTTCCAGGTCATGGGTCGGGTAGTTCTTTTCATGCGGTCTCAGTTGACGGGAAGCATAGGCAATAACTCTCCCATTCTGCATTAAAACACACCCCAAACCCTTATGAGAAGCATCACTAAATACAGTATAACCATCCGTACCTGAAGGTAAGGTAAGAACCGGTGCAGTCACTAATCGAGTTTTCAACTCTTGGAATGCTGATTCCCTTGGGTCAGTCCAGTCAAATGATATCCCTTTCTGTGTCAGTTGAGTTAACGGCAAGGCAATTTTGGAGAAATCTTTGACAAATCTTCTGTAATATCCAGCCAATCCCAAAAAGCTTCGGACTTCAGTCACGTTTGTTGGTCTAGGCCAGTTCACTACAGCTTCAATTTTATGCGGATCAACAGAAATTCCATCTTTGCTAACAACATGCCCCAAAAACATAACATGGTCAAGCCAAAATTCACATTTAGACAGTTTAGAATACAGTTTCTGTTCTCTTAAGGTTTGTAGGGCAAGTCTCAGATGATGTTCGTGTTGTTCTATACTTTTGGAGTAAATTAATATGTCATCAATAAATACTACAATGAAGTCATCAAGGTATGGTTTAAAAATTCTGTTCATGACGTCCATAAATGCAGCTGGTGCATTCGTGACTCCGAAAGGCATAACTAAAAATTCATAATGGCCATACCTCGTTATAAAAGCAGTTTTATCAATGTCTTCCGGTTTAACCTTCAGTTAATGATATCCCGATCTGAGATCAATCTTGGAGAACACTTGTGCACCCTGTAACTGATCAAATAAATCATCAATGCGCGGTAATGGGTATTTATTTTTCACAGTTACCTTGTTCAATTCACGGTAATCAATGCACAGTCTCAGCGAGCCATCTTTCTTCTTTACAAACAAAACCGGTGCACCCCACGGTGAGGTACTAGGTCTGATAAACTTTTTGTCTAACAGTTCTTGCAATTGCACTTTCAGTTCTTTCAGTTCAGTTGGAGCCATTCGGTAAGGAGCTTTAGATACCGGCTGTGTTCCGGGAACCACATCAACAGTAAACTCAATCTCCCTATCAATCAAATCCCCTGGCAAATTGTCTGGAAAGACATCTGGGAATTCTCTGACTATAGGAATACAGTTCACATTAGCATTATCATCAGTAGATACAGTCAGTACAGAACACAGATATCCCTTACAACCCTTTCTAATCAGTTTAACAGCTTTCACAGATGAAATCAGATACGGGGGAGGTACTACTCCAACCCCATTAAACACAAATTCAGGCAAACCAGGTGGACAAAAAACTACTTGTTTTGTTACACAGTCTATGGTGGCATGATATTTCGTTAACCAGTCCATCCCCAATATAACATCAAAATGATCAATATTCAATGGCAGTAAATCAATAAACAGATGTGCATTTCCAACAATGATTTCATAAGCAGGGTACATGTATGCACAGGTCATAGATCCCCCAACGGGTGATGATACGGCTAACAGATAGTTCATAGGTTCTAAGGGTCTATTCAATTTACGCGAAAAAGCATGCGATACATAAGAATGCGTAGACCCCGAATCAATCAGTACATAAGCATTCTGAGTACAAATACAGAGAATACCTGACACAACGGTCTCGGTATTCTGGACGTCTCCCGGTACTAGGGCAAACACTAGGCCCTGCCTCATGGGCTCTTTCCCGGTAGCTCTGGGGTTAGGCTTTGGTGCTACAGTTGATGCTGCTGCGCTTGGTGCAGCTTTACTACTAGCTTGTGGAGTAGAGGGGCAGTCCTTAACCATGTGGCCCACCTTGCCACACCTGTAATAGGCTCTTGATATCTTGTAACAGACTCCCTTGTGATTTTTACCACATTCAGAACAGGGCGGTATTGTACGGTTTCCTTAACTAGACGTAGTCGTTGACCCCGTATTCTGTTTCTTGTTCAATGGGCTATGCTTGCCTTTCTTAAACTTGAAACTCTGCCTTTTACCCCGCCATTCAGACAATGGTGTTTCAGTTTTCAGTGCTTCAATGTTCGATTCAGCCATCAAGGCTCGGTCAAGGACATTCACATAGTTCGGTAGTTTCAGAACATTTATTCGGTCAAGAATTGCAACATTAAGGCCGCCTTCAAATTTTCTGGCCTTCTTATACTCAGTATCCACCATATGCGGTGCATATCTAGCAAGCTCGGTGAATTTCGTCTCATATTCAGCCACAGACATTGCTCCTTGTCTCAGTTGTTCAAACTCAGTTACTTTCCTGTCCCTAACACACTGAGGGAAGTATTTTTCAAAGAAGGCTCCCTTGAATTGAGCCCAAGTCAGAACGGTATTTTCATCACGGATGAGCATCCACCACCTTCTAGCTTCTTCTTGCAATGTGAAGGTGGCCAACAGTACCTTATGTGCTTCAGAGCACGGAAAAACCTCAAATAATTTTTCAGTTTCCAGAACCCAAGCTTCAGCTTTTAACGGTTCAAGGCCTCTCTGAAAGGATGGCGGTTTCATTTTGCTGAACTTCTGGGTCAGAGCAATTATATCCCCATCATTAGCATTCACATTCACATTTTGTTCCGGTACAACCGGAGGAGGAGGTGGGTGCTGTTGATTCAGTTGTTGGTCTAGTCTTGCAGTTATCAGTTCCATCATGTGTTCCAGTCTGGCCATTCTGGCCTCAGAGGATGAGGTTTCAGTTTCGTTTGCAGTGTTTGCATTATCCATTTCACTATAAACAGTTATAACAGTTTTAAACATAAGTAGTCATTTGTTTAACAGTTTACCACATTAGCATATATTCAGTCAGTCATATCACACACTTATCATGCTCATGAGATGCCCTAATTACTTTTCTCGGACACCCTATAGCTCATTTGGACACGTGTGTGCGGTATGACTCGTGGTTAAGTATCGCTCTGATACCACTCTGTCACGACCCAAACCCGGCCCTATGGGTTTAGCACCGCAACCGGCCAGTAATCCGAGATTACCAAAGGCCTGCATAACAGTAATACAGTAAAACAGAGTACAGGGCCTGGCGGAAGCCAAAACAGTAAATAAATAATGTCCACTGAGCTGTGACAGTCTATATGAAAAAGACTTTTCATACATTCATACATAAACGGTACAGAACAGTATGCACAATATTTACAATCATTCAGACTAGGGACTCAACCCTATAAAGCAGTACAGTAAACAGTCAGTCTATACAGAACAGTAAGACGGTGCAGGAGGGGGATTGTAAAACACCCCTAAGCCTTAACACGATAGGCTCGGAACCTCGCAGTGAGGCACATAGGCTGGCTTGACAAAACTGGAGTTACCCTGACGCCTCTAGCCGCGGTCTGGTGCCTGTACACCTACATATATATATGAGCAGTGAGCTAAAACCCAGTGAATAACATAATGCGTAAATAGGTTAAGAATGAATGTCCTTACAGTATGAAAACAGTTCATTTAAACAGTATTCAGCCATTCAGTCAGTACAGTCATATGTGGTACACCCATTAGCATAACAGTACAGTAAACAGTAGGTCTTAAAAGACCGAACAGTAATGATGGCCATCAGTCAGTAAACAGTAGTGGTTCCAACGAGGGAACCGACAGAGAATTCTGTCGCAGTAACAGTAAACAGTAGGTGCTAAGGATGCCACAATACAGTTCAGAATATAGGACATACATTCATTCAGTTAACAGTAATCAGTTCAGAAAATAGTACAGTTCAGTTGTTCAGAAGATAATCATTTGTGAACATATCTTTACACAATCGTTACTCACAGAGTTTGGGCTACAGTATGCTAGAGCGTCTCCTCAGTCGCCAACCCTACACAGGTAACAGATTGAACACACTAAGCTACACAGCTGGAAAAGATAATAACTTAATTCCTAATGCCTCGGTGTGTTCTACATCTATATCCTCATTAAGATGTCTTAAACTAGGCCTAAGAACGCCTAGAATGGGATGAGGATGCAAAGATGTGATCAGAAAATAGTTTCAGAATTTTCATAAAAACAGAGTCCCGCTCGAGCGCAAGTTTCCCCGCTCGAGCGGTAATGCAACAAAGGTACACGCTCGAGCGTAGACTTTCCCGCTCGAGCGTACTATAAAAGTACTGGATGAGTGAAATCTCCGCTCGATGCTCGCTCGAGCTTGAGACATGACTCCGCTCAAGCGCCCAATCCTCCGCTCGAGCGGAATGTAAAACAGTGCAGAGAGATGCTGGATGCTCGGATTCCACGCTCGAGCGCCACTTTCCTCACTCGAGCGTAAGTGCAAAATCTGGGAATTCCAGATTGCACCTCCAAGCTCAAACTCACATTAATCATGATGATCATAAAACATCAATCACTTCCGGATTCGGCCGCCGATAAGGCCTTCAATTAGCAGTTTAAACATAAGACATGAACAGATCAAACAAACAGTCAATAGATAAAATGCAATTTAAATAGATATATTCATTCCATTCAGTTTCAATTTCAGTCAGTCAGTTCAGTACTTTTAATCAGTTCAATTATCAGTCATGATCAGTTCAGTTTAACGGTAATCAGTGTTTATCGATAGGTAGTGGTGAGGGTTATTACAACTGATCACTGTTCCCCAGAATCACTGTTCCCAAAACTGAACCAAATACCTGCAGATAACTGATTTCTCAACAACACTGATACTGGTGCCCTCGGGCTTGATACTCAAACTTGCAAACTGATATGTACGTTCCTGTAGAGATACACTCTAAAACACATAGCAGATAAGTGAGAGCCAAGACACCCCTATGGAGGGTAGGGTTTCCCTGTCCTATTTTGTCATGAGCTAGGGTTTCATTATGCACGTAGCAGTTTTCAAACAACCTAACATTGAGTAAGAAACCTGTCCTAATTTGGAATGGTCACTATGGATTTCGATATGCACTAGGTCGAGTGGTCGAAAAGGGTGCCCTGGTAAAAATCAGGGTTTGTGTTCCCATACTGTCAGAGCCTACAACCAGTCAGCCTTATGGCATGCTTTGACAAAGTTAAGCCTCCGGCAAACCGTTCAGGAATGGCAGATGGCAAACACGGTGTCCTAGGCGCACCAATGCACATGCAATGCAAAGAGACACATAAATGAAATCAAAATAGGATATCACGAGTTCGAGTCAAGCTCTCTAAAATCCCCAGCAGAGTCGCCAGAAACTGTAGACGCGCCCGCGTGAGGCCCTCGTTATAGTTCGGACTCAATTTGTGTCACGGTTCTTAATCTGAACCAAAGAGTCCAAATCCGACAAATCGTTTTGAGAAACAGATTTTTGAAAAGAAGTGCCAAACATGGATTGCTTTGCCAGATACAGAGTTGCCACCTAAATATTTTTTATGGGGGAATTTAGGAAACCCTGACTCGGTGCCAAAGGCCACGTGTCTGTCATCACCAAAGTTACCTCGGCTCGGGAACCTGGGTACGATTGGGGAAGGTCAGCTATGAGCACCCCCTCTCGCCTGATCTAAAGATCGGCCTCTACTAACCATGTTATTCGTTTTTGAAAACGTTATGTGTTATTATCCCGATTATTAGCCTAGAATTACTATGTTATGCACACAGCACAAAAGTATAGACCAGATTGCCTAATTTGGGAATAAGTATTGCATATCCGTTTGTTTTGAAAAAAATGTTTTGGAATTTGCTACTCGCAAGTAGGCTAAAACACGGATTTCAATGAGCTATTCCAACTCAGACAATCTAACCTTCACCCACAGGCATTCAAGCAGTTATATCACATAAGCAGATAGCCTCATGGTAATCATGCTATCATGGCAACACTCACACGCATGCGAGGATGCTAAATCATAAATACTTACATCGTACTCCGTGCCAAAACAAAGAACTTGTTAGCAATCAATGCATGATCCAAGTCCATGTTTAAATGCCTAATGCAACGAATATGGAATGTCACTAGAGTAGGCTCGGCTAGTCTATGAATGACATGTGAAAATGCACAAGTAGCATGTATTCAAGTTAGATTTTGAAATACTAATGCAGTTAGCATGATGCGCCGAGCCCGGTACATGCAATACTGATGAATGATACACGCATGCATAGCATAAGGTATGCTAAATTAAACATGACCTATTACTAACCATCAAAGCAGATAAGTGAAAGGGAGAAAGAAGTGGGGGTTGGAAGACATGCACATACTCACCCACACTTATTACAAATTCGCCCTCGCTCGGAGGGGCCAAAAGAATGATACAATTCGAATAATGAATTAACTAACCTAGCTAATTAATTATTACAGACCAACTAAATTAATTAAACAAATTAATCAACTTAAGAAAGCAAGAAAAAGGGCCTCAGGAAGAGGGCTCAATGCACGCGTGCTCGGGTCTTGCTCGGAAGTCCATTGCCATACGCAAGCTGCCTCTGTTTTCCCTACTCTGCCCCTCTGAAAACTTCTAAAGTCTCAGAATTGCTTCCCTGGACATTGGGAGACACCACCGGCTGAGAAGAATTGCCACCGGCAGTAAGATGTGATCATCGGCTGTTGATGAAGCTATCGGCCACGGATGGACTGCCGGTCGGCACTATGTGCAGTCGATCGGCAAAAAGTTCCTGCAGAATTTGTTTGACAGCAGCAGAGGACAGAGCTTTGCATGGCAATGCAATCCAAGCAATGTATGCACCAACCATATCCTTTATCATGTTTATGACTCAAAGGGACATGGTCCTTGGTTCTCGGATCATCAATCGCGCATTTCAATGCGTAATGACCCAAGAGACCAAGTTATGCATGTTGATTTCAAATGTAATGCAATGCACATAGTCAAACCAAGGGGCTTCTACCTCTATCATGACTCACTTCAAGAGGTGAGGCAATGCATGCACAATGCAATGCAACCTAGGCATGCGAGCTACGGATGCAACATGGCAATGCAATGCATTTATGCAAGTATGCAAGCAAATATGCAAGGCAAGCATGCAAACAAGCAAAGGATGGACTTAAGCACGGTTTAGGCAGCCCTTACTAGGCCTAAAACAGTGGCCAAGGTGCTCAAAAATGAAGGACTAATAGGCCCACAAACATTCATGCAAATGATCTCCAACACTTCAAGCATTAAAGAGCAATTCTCAAGCGCACTCAAGAGGATGCAAACATGGACATATAGCATGCATTAAGCTCTAAAATCATGTTATAAGATGATACCAAATCAATTTAAACAAGACAAGCAAAATATGCCACAATGGCCTAAGTGCTCAAGACAAGCCAAGGAGGCTTAAACCGAGGTCAAGTCCACCAAACCTCACAAGGCTAAGGGGACTTAAAACAAGTCAAATGCAGACTTAAACAAAGCCAAGGGTGCACTTAGATGGCATCTAAGTGGTCTAAAAGTGCAAGCATACTCCGAGGTCTAAACAAGGGGCATAAGGTAATAACCTTTAAACACATTGAAAGGGGATTAAATGCAAGCACATAGGCATGCCACAAGGACTGAAATAACATGAAAAGTGGTTCCAAACCACTGAAATGATGCAAGGATGGCATGCTAGAGGGGTCAATGCTCAGGGTATATAAGAGAGTTTGCATGGTAGCTATACAAAGCA
The DNA here is from genome assembly GCF_055761805.1 of Camellia sinensis. Lineage (NCBI taxonomy): Eukaryota > Viridiplantae > Streptophyta > Magnoliopsida > Ericales > Theaceae > Camellia > Camellia sinensis. The sequence continues at coordinate 177,125,482 of NC_138970.1, read as the reverse complement.
AAGCATGGATGACTCAAATGACCAAAAATAGTCCCTTAGCATACTAAAACAAGCATAGAAGCTTCACAAAGCTAGGCCAAAACACATGAGCATGGTAGTCTAAATGCTAGGCACATGTTGAGGCAAATCATGGCATTACAAGGCATGTATGCTAAGCAAGCATGGTGTACCAAAACCAACTTAAAACAATGCTATTTCATGGCAAAATAAGCATAAATAACAGCTAAGGCATGGTCAACAAGAGCCTAAGCTAGGTGCTCCCTTAAGAGGCAAAAATGGTCCTTTTCAAGGACAACAAGGAGAGGGGGTGGCCCTCTCCTTCTTGGGACCTCAAGGCACCATTCTCACCTCTGAAATCCCTCAAGATTTCAGTGGCGAGGATGCCCAAACACCAAGGTCTTGGAGCTCACCCAAAATGGCACAAAATGGAGCCTTACAACTATTTTAAGAGGGGTCAAACTATCCCAAAGCTTGAAGCAACCTAAAACAACTATTTAGAGGGCCTAAAAACAGAACTTTTTTATGTTATACACAAAGCTCAAAAATAGTTTCAAGATAGGCTAAAAAGCTATGCAAGAATGGGGTAAAAATGGACGAAAGTCTTACCCTTGTAGACCCTCTTCACAAATGGTGGACCAGCTGTCTCCTTAGGTCCAAACCAACTTCAAAACTCTGAAAACAATCCCCTAGAACCTCAATAGCCAAGGGAAGGTGTAATAGTAGGTGTTTGTGTACAAAACTAAGGCTTAAACACACACAATACAAGAGAATGAGAGATATAGATATAGGATAAATACAAAACCCTAAACCTAGAACTAGAGCTTCTCTAACAATTTTTTCTAACCCTAATACCAAGAGAGGAGCCCTCTTCTTATAGGCAACTCCCTCTTGTAAGGCTTCTAAAACAAGCCATCCAAGAGGGAAATCCCTCCATACACGTGTATGGAAGGGAGCAGAGTGGGTGCCAGCTATCACAGCTGGCACAAAATATCTACTAAAAGTAGATGAACAGTGATCGGCCATTCAAAATTCTCATTTTGGCAAAATAAATGGCCGACCGGCAACAAAGAGTGCCGACCGGCAATATACATTGCCGATGGCATAAAATCACTGGCCGGTGGCCTCAAGCCATGGCCGGTGATGTGTGAGGATGCCTCACAAGGCATTCCCTGCCCCTCCAAGGAAAAACACAAGTGTTTGGTGTAAAACCAGACACAACACGGTCGAGTCGAGAGATCCTGAGGCAAGGCGCGCAACCGAGACCTCCGGGAACTCAAGACGAACACGAACAAGGGTAATCACCAAGTGTTCCGATGGTGACGTCCAAGTCTTGAGGACGGTCAAAAATGGGGTGTCTACAGTTTGCTTTAGCATATTGCATGAATATGGTTGTTGCCATATCAAAGCATGTTCACCATGAGGCTAACTGCTTAAGTGATAAACTGCTTGAATGCTTGTGGATGAAGGCTAATTGCTTGAATTGAGATAGTTTGATTAATGTACATTTGAGTCCACTTTTTCAAGTGGCACATTCACAAACTATTTTCAAAACAAACATGAATCAAGTGTTCCAATTCTTGCAAATTAGTCTATACTTGTGTGTGTGCGTATCACATAGTAATGCTAACCTAATAATCGGAACAAGAGCATATAATGTAGATAAGATTCATATCATGATTAGTAGAGGCCGATCTTTGATTGGGCAAGTGGGGGTGCTCAATTCATGATCTTTTCCTCTCATACCTAAGTTCCTAAGCTGAGACAATCTTGGTAATGACGGACACGTAGCCTTTGGCACGAGTCATGGGTTTCCTAAATTCCCCAAAAACATTTAGGTGGCGACTCTGTATCTGGCAAAGTAGTCCATTTTTGACATTTTGATTCAAAATCGATTTTTCAAAAGATTTGCCGAATTTGAACTTTTTGGTGATTATTTATTTCACATTGCACTTGTGAGATTAGATTTAGAACTACAGGAGTCTGATACTGTAGGGCTTATTCGTCTTCCGAAAAGGGGCGCGAAAAGTCGAGCTACACAAACACATTGTGATTGATTGTCATTTTGTTCGCCAACATGTTACTCAAGGCACTATTCATCTTCTTCCTATTTCTACTATTGATCAGATTATTGACATCTTCACCAAGACCTATGGACATTTCTAAGAATTGGTTTCCAAACTCAAGTTGATTTCTACCTTGCCACCTTGAATTTGAGGAGGTATGTTAATATATGAAATATATATATATATATATGTATGTATATTATTCTTTGTATTCCATATTTAGATTATAGGCTCCTCCCTATTAAGTATGTTCAAATCTTGTCGTATTCTCTCCCTATCTTATTCTTGCATTTCCTTATTCTTTCCCTTGTACAGCACTCTTTATAGTCCTATATATATACCCAAAGCTTTGTATCGTAGATACATCAATTGAATACAAAGTTATGGATACATTGAAACACACAATTTTTTTTTTTTTTTTTTTTGTTCTCTTATCAATTGATTTTGCACAAAAAAAATATGTGTATATTTTATTTTTTAATATTTAGTTGGCACTTTAAATAAAAAATATATGGAAAAATTACACTAATAGTCCCTGTAATTTAGGACTTGTGTTACTTTGATCCCTGACCTTTTAATTGTGATACATTTGACTCTGAATTTTGAATCTGATTTCAAATAAAACAATTAAATATACCATTACTCAATTTTAACGACAAAGACATCAATTTGATAAAATATAGACTAGTTCGACAAAAAATAAATATCAAAAAATTATTTTTGAATTTTTAAAAATTTATTCTACATACCAAAGATACAATTATATAAAAATGATAAATCTTTTACATATATTTTTTTTTATTTTTTACCAAATTAATTTTTAGTATGTGTGTTTTTCGATAGTTATCATGTAATAAATGATTACATTTGTTATTAACAGATATTTTTTGATGGTTATGTAATGGACGATTATTAAGCTTTTAATGTATAATTAATATGTTTAATCTGTGAAATGTTTTAAATTTTGATTTTTTGATTTAATGGATTGATTTAATAATGACATCAAAGTTGTCGCCATGTTTGACTTTTGAAAAAATGAAAACTAATTAAATGAAAATAAATATCAAAAAAAAAATATTTAAAAAAATTATTTCTACCTTCCCAAAAGATAAAATTATATAAAAATAAAGTGTTCTTAATTTTTTCACCGATTTAGTTTTTAGTTTCTTAAAAAAAAAAATTGAAAATAGATTCTAAAACCAAACTAAACAAGGCTTTATAACTAAAAAAATTTCAAGATGATTCATTAAAAAAATCCATTATATTTCAAACAATATTAAAGTTAACTAATACAAAATAAGTTGCATGACCACTTTACTTTTGAAATGGATTGTTTGTAAAGGAAATATATTTGATTATTCTTATTTTGAACAAAATTTAATGTCAAATATATTATAATTAAAAAGTTATGAACTAAAGTAATACAAGGTCTAATTTTTTGCGTCGGCACAAATTTACCGACGCAAAAGGTCTATGCCGACTCAAAAGGTCTATCTTTTGCGTCGGTAAATTCAACTGACTCAAATAATACTATCAAATATTAATTTTTTGTGTCGGTCAACGGTGCCGACACTAAAGGTTTGGTATTTGAGTCGATAACTCTGTGTCGTCTCAAAAAGGCTACCTTTTGCGACGGTAAAATTTGCCGACTCAAAAAACCGACTCAAAAGACCCTTTCTTTAGTAGTGAATGGCTGTTAATATAATTCACCCAATATATATATATATATATATATATGTTATATGTTGAGTAAACTAACGAAGAGTCACTCTTTTACTTTTGAAAAAATCAATATGCTGAATGGGTGCAGGAGTGAACATCCTAAAAATTAACGTACGAAAATTTAATGAGAAGTCATTTTGGAAACTATGCCCAAAGATATTTTCTTAAAATATATTTTATTTACTTTTTATTTAATCAAATAACATAGAATATTTTTGAAGATAATATTTTAGGTTGAAATAAACAGAACTTACATAAGATTACATAAATCCGTCCCAATTCGAAATATCTAAATATATATATATATATATATATGTATGTATGTATGTATGTATGTGTTGGATCAAATGAATTCAGATGTAATTCGTATATATATATCCAAAGATGTCTCAATATTAGTTGTAGGGCGAGCAGCGAATATTTCGATTCGTCTAAATTGATCGAACCAAACCGAACTGATCCCCTGCATTTTGGATGGATGTGTGATGATAAGCGGACGGTTGCGAATTGATTTTTTTCAATCTGCCTAGTTTTGAATGGATGACAGATTTGAGATTTCTTTGGCCGTAACCGAACCGCCAAACTGCGAACATCTCTAGTAATTTGTAAGATTTTGTATTTTCAATTTGTTTAGATATTCTAATTGTGTTTTCAATTGAAAAAGAATTTAAATAATTTGTTGTGTTTTCAATTTGTTTTCAATTTGAAAATCCATTTATCAAATGGCAAGTGTTAATATTTGGTATTTTTGTATGAAAAATATAAGGCTTAATTTTTTTAATTTAAAAAAAAATCAAATTAAATAGTTTTTGAATATAAAAAAAAATAATGAAATAATTTTGATAATGCATGATTTTATTATATGTATTTATTATTGGTATTTGACAATTTACTTGATAATATTTTGGTTATGTTGAGTTGGATTGTTATCCAAAAAAAATGTTGATAAATTGTTGTATTATGTTCAAAATTTATAAAATTTTAAATCACCAAACCGATTCGTATTCATCTGTCAATCCGCTCAATTCGCATCCATTAATCCGGCGGACGGATGCTGATTGATTTTTTCCAATCCATCAATTAGGCAAACGGATGACGAATTAAAAGTTTTCTGGCTGCAACCGAACCACGAACACCCCTAATTAGTTGTATTGATCCGTTGCTAATCTTTATACATGGTTTGGGTTTGATTCTATTTTAGAAAGTAGGTTAAAAGTTAATTTTTTGACTTGTTTTAATTTTTTTATTTAAAAAAAAAACGTATAAAAAAGTAGAGAGATAATATAATATAAAAAAATCAAAAAATTAAAAAGTTGACTTTTAACCTATATGACAGTTGAGGTTAAATTGGCCTTTGGAGTCTTCCCTCTAATTTTTTTAACCAAAAAAAATAAAATAAAATAAAATAATTATAAGATAAAAAAAGAGAAGAGAATATTAATATATTTTCACTTGCATATTTATATGTATATAGAGCGTTCAACTTGTCTCATGTTTGAGATCAAGATTAAACTGTCCAATCTAGTCTATAGGCCCATTTGTTTAGCCCTGTTTCAATAATCTGAGCCGTTCAATGTGTAGAACTCGTCAACTACTATGTCCTTGTAAAAAATTGCATTAATCGAATCTCGAGAGCTATTTGATCAAATCAGATTTGTATTAAAAAAAATGAACGGTGAAAAATAAACGGTTGACAGAAATCTGATTTAATCAAATAGCTATTGATATCCGATCAATGTAATTTTTTACAGGAATATAGTACTCAACGAGTTCTATACATTGAACACTTTGGATTATCAAAACGAGATTAAAAAATGAGCCCATGAGCTAGACTGAACAGTTGAGTCTTGATCCTAAAAATGAGACAAGCTGGACCTTATATATATATATATATATATATATATAGGGATTCATATGTTCATATTTAATAATTGGGAATGGCTTCCTTCTAGTCCATGATCAGACTGGAGGATACTATTGGGCCTATGAGAGTCCACCACGGGTCCTGTTTCGATAATTCGAACCGTTCAATGTGTAGAACTCGTCGAGTACTATATGTATATAAAAATCACGTTGATTGAATATCGACAACTATGTGATCAAATTAGATTTTTGTAAGCCGTTTATTTCTCACCGTCCATTTTTCCCCTTATACAAAACTGATTTGATCACATAGCTATCGATATCCGATTAACGTGATTTTTTACAAACATATAGTATTCGACGAGTTTTACATATTCAACGGTTCAAATTATCAAAACGAGACATGTGATGAGTCTCCACAGATCTAACAGTATTCTTCAATCCAATCATAGACTGGAGAAAGCCATTCCCTTAATAATTAACTAGCATTCACCCGTGCTATGCACGGGAAAAATATTTTTTGTCCATATATATTATACTCATTTTTTTTTAATCATTTTGTTTCTTTTATATAAAACTTTTGATTCAACTCACTTTTTAGAAAATTAAGTTTTTATTTTTTAGTAATTTTTTTAATATTTTACATAGTTTTTAAAATATTTTTAGATATAGCTAATCTAGATACACTAAAAAAGTATAATATTTATATAATTTTTTTAAAAAAAAATTCACCAAAAAATAAATAAATAAATAAAAAATAAGAAAATTCAATACATTTTCGTATTTTGTTGTATTCAATAAATCTTTTAAAGATTTTTGTACAAATTTTATACCTTTTAAGTATATCAAGATTAAGTGGATCTAAAAATATAAAAATACGAATTGAAAACTCAAAAAACTGTTTTTGAAAATTCCAAACCAAATAGAGTATTATCTGTAAATTTAAAAGTTGTGTAAAATTATAAAAAAAAAATTAAAAAAATTATGAGTTTAATGAACAAATAACTTAATACTTGTTATGATTTTATAATATACATAAAATTAATTAATTTCCCCTTACTCCACCCAAAATAAATTTAGTTGTATTATGTGTAAAATTATTGATTTTATTTTTCATAACATAACATAAAATAAAAATAAAACTAACGTGTATCGTTAATATAATGGTAAACTTGCATTATTTTATTGGTGGAACACTACAAATACCTATCAAAATATACTTTTAACCATCTTAAACTTTATTTTTTATTGAATTATTTATCCACTAAAATTATAAACAAAATATAGTATTAAATTTAATAGATTCTTGAAATCTAGGAAATTAAAGAAGTAATGAAAATAATTAAATTTTAATCTTAAATTAAAAACTATAAAGAAAAACAAAAGAATTGAAATCATGTTTAATATGATAGAATTTTCATTTCAAAACATAATATTTCCGATTTTCAAGCCAAGTATGTATATATATATTTTGGATTTTGTAAAACAAAATAAAGCATGAAAGATTAAATTTGGAGATTACAATTTTCTGCAAACTTTGTAGTCAAAATACAAAATCTCAAATGCTTGGAACAAAAAATAAATTATTAAAGAAAAAGAAAAAGAAAAAGAAAAATCGAGACTTGCATTCGATGGCGGATTGCGGACTGTTGGCATTCACTGCTGATGAAGGAAGTTGATGAAGTATATGTATTTGCAGTAGTGGACTGTTAGAAGTAATGGTTTAAGGGGATATGGATAGATGGGTTGTTTTTTTTATATATATATATCAATCTATAGTGAGAGAGTGGGATTGAAAGTGTTTGATGGTAGGAGAGATTTGTTTGAGGTAGGAGAGTAACAGATTTGTTTGGATAGATTTTTTTTTTTTTTTTTTTTTTTTAGTTGACAACTTTTTATGAATAGGAGTTGTGGATAGTGGAAGAGTGGGAGTAAAAGTCTTTGAGGGTGAGGGACAAACGTAGGGACGGAGAGAAACGTGAAAGGATAGGAGTTTTTATTGTTATGAAAGTCTTTGGGAGGGAAGGAAAAGAACTATAAACTCAAAAGAGAGATGCCGCTTGCACGGAGCAGTTCCTCAATTATCAATCCTTTATATCGAAGAAGATATTCTTATAGAAAATTTAAGAGTATGTCACCCAAATGATATAATAATAATTACGACGACACTACATGTACTAATTAGTCTATTAACTAGTGTATTAATATTAGTTATGGTAATATTATTGACTACACTCATTATATAAATTATAAATATAAAAAATCTTTTAAATTATGTCACATTATCAAGTAGTACATTAATTAGTATACTAATTGGTACATATAAAATTATTATAATAATTAACTGTCAATCTGATAGATTTTTATTTTTATTTTGAAGTGATAGGACTATAATACAATCACATTATTCTATATAAATTTTTAGGTAAATTATATTGACCTCATTTGTGATCTGAAAAAATATAGTAAGTTTAATTTTGACATGTGATATTTTTGAAGGTTGTAATTCACATAACAGTACTTAATCTCATTTTTATTAATAATTTATTAGTTATATCAATAAAATATTAAGATTTCTTTACAAGAAAATATACATTTTACATTATTTGTTTTTCTATTTTTACATTATCTATATTAACTTCGGTATATTTAACTTTACCAAATAAGAGGCCAGTATAATTTTGGTTTATCTCCAATTTTTTTTTTTTTTTGTATTTTTTTCTCCCTATTTGAATAGCATTACTCTATTTATTTATAACAAATATCACCCGCTATCCTTGCTTCAATAATATCTCTAAGGGAGAATAACATAACTTGGTGTGGATGAATAAACAAGTTGCTTATTTGTTAGCCATCCAATTTAATAATCATTTAATGCCATATTTTATGGGATACTTTTTTATGGACATTGAAGATCTAATTTTAAAGAAAAAGAAAAAAAAGTAAAACAAAAAGATCTTCAATTTTTCTAGGGAAAATTATATATACCCTCTCGAGGTTTAGCAAATTTACAGATACTCCTTGAGATTTGAGAAATTACAGATACCCCCTGAAGGTACTATTTGCATAACAAATTAAGGGACAAATTGTTATGAAAATATAAATCTCAGGGGACAATTTGTTATAAAAATATAAATCTTAGGAGGTATTTGTAATTTTCGAAACCTCAGGGGTATCTATAATTTAGCTAAATCTCGAATGAGGTATATGTAATTTGTCCATTTTTCTACTAAACACTCATGAGAATATGGATCCTATATGGGTGAGTCTCACACTTATATGAGTGTTTGATAAAAAAAATTTATATCCCTAACATTATTTAATTTTTAATAATGTTAGTATCAAGAAGCAACTAATCACAAATATATCAACTCACTATTAAATCAAAACGTTATTATTTGTTTTTTTTTAAATCGGCAAAACGTTATCATTGTTATATTAAAATTTTACAATAATAATAGAAATCCTCATAAAATACAATTCTCAAAATGTTTTGAATTATTTATGTCATTGTCAAAAAAAAAAAAAATTAAACACATCGATAATCAATACATCAATAAAATCTGTGAGAGTCCTCGGTTGCGGAGATTCCAAACATTTTTCAAAATTTTAACTAGTGAGTTTTACTCACATTGTTAGTAAACGGGTAAGATGATAGGTATATAGCTAGCTCATTATATAGCTGTATTTGTGATTGACCTTTTGGTGTGTGTTTGTTTGTTTGTTTGTTTTTTTTTTTTTTTCATCTTTAGCACATTCTATTATTTTATTTTTCAAAAAAATTATATTTTTAAATTCTAATAAACTAAATGGACTGTAAAAAGTAAAAATGCTAAATTTTATTAAATTACTAAAATAACTTTTTATTATATAGAATTACTAATCATCTAATTTCTTTTTTCTCACAATCTATCAAATTTTAGAAAGATTTAATAAGTGAATTATAAGATAAATCAATTTATTTTTATTTCTGTAAATTTCTCTTTTCTTTAATAATTCAAACAAGTGATTAAGATGAAAAAAAAGAATATCAAATTCTTGTATTTTTTTTCTTCAAACCACTTAATCCAAACGTACCATAAAACCCCTAAAAAAAGGGCGTTGAGATGGTTAATGTATTTGTTCAAAAAAGATGGTTAATGTATTCAAAACAAAATGAAATGAAAAGAAATTATCAAGAAATGAGGTATCACAACACACAAATTTATGGATGACAACATTATCACAATTGACATTAAAAGTGACGGATCATATACTGTTAATTATGTGGTTATCAAAATTAAAAAAAAACAAAACAAAACAACAGTGCTAGTGTTGGACCCCCAGTGGGGTGATCTGTACCACCCCACCTCCACGTGGGGGTTGTGAGAGCAAGCCTAAAAATATATATATATATATATATATATATATATTTTGAGCCAATCAAAAAATAGTGGGGGTGGTGGGGTCACCCCCACTAGGAGTCTAAGGCATTTTTGAAAAAAACAAAACTCTCAAATCTCATATTCTGCCCACACATACCAAACCAAACCTCTTTGGCTTTGTTTGGGAAGCCAAATCTTGGGTTTTTTTGGGCCAAGTTAGCCACAAAAAATAAAATAGACTTTTTAGTCTCAAAAAATAAAACATCACATCTAATCCATAATCATTACATTCTTTCTCTCACAAAAAAGTTAAAAAATTCTTTCCAAACGAGGTTTTTTAGCCTGAGGCTAAAATAGTCAGAAAAGTCAAAAAGTTAAAAAGTCAACCCACTTCCCAAATGAACCCAATAAAGAGAGGAAAAAAAAAGCAGCTATAATATTCAGTGTGTGTGGTTTGAGTTTTCTAGATTAAGTTTTTTAAAAATTGAGTTTTTTTTTTCGTATTCTTTTGTTTTTAGTGAATATTTTTTAAATTTTAAACATTTTTTTTTATTTTTTTAGATGCACCTTAGTTAGATGTATCTAAAAAGTAAAAAATTTGTGAAAAAATATTTTAAAAAATTAATAAATACATAAAATATAAAAAATGTACTGAATTCTTATATTTTTTTTGTATTTTTGGTAGTTAGAGAATTTTTAAAAGATTTTTTTTACAAATTTTTTATTTTTTAGGTGTATTTATGTTAGGAGTGCCTAAAAAATAAAAAAATTACTTAAAATATTAAAAAAATTCAGTAAAAATAAAAAAATACGAAAAATAAAAAAATAGAACTTTTTGAAAAATATTTTCTAAAAAATAAAAACAAGCAACTAATTATTTTCCTTCTAACCAAACAATACCCATCAACCAAAGAAAAGGGTCGTACTCATAGCCGCCCAATCAAGAAGAGATGGAGTAAGTTAACAGACAGAAACAGCTCTCTTTCATTTCATATTCTTCTCTTTATTGTATTTTTGAACGAGGAAATTTAGCATTCCTGGAAAACAGCTCTCCATCTTTTCTTTTTCATATTCCTGGAAAACCATATATAGATATAGAGATATATTCTATGTAGAGGCAGAGAGCGGGGGAGTTTTAGAGAGAGAGAGAGAGAGAGAGAGAGATGGAGATGATGTATTATTAGATCCCAAGGTTTTCTCACCAGGATTCTCTGAAAATCCTGGAATCTGATATTCAACATGCCAACTCTCTGTGAGCTTTTCTTTCAACATCAATTTCTGGGTTTTTTCTCTCTTGATTTTCTGCTCTTTTTTTTTCCTTGTATATATGCTTATTAATTTACCCATATTAATATATTTATATGGTCAATTTTCATTTCCCATTTTTTTTCTTGAATCATTTATTATCATCATCATCTCAAGTTGAGAGAAACATCTAGAACCCAATTTGGGATTCTGTGTTTATATGGTGGTTTTTAAATATTGTTCTGTAAGTTCAGGAATTTGTAAACCCTAAGGCTCTGTTTGGATAGTGGATTCGGGCACAATTGGGGAGGAAAAGATTTCTCCCCTTAAATTTATTATCCAAACACGGCCTAAAGAGGATTTCATCATTTATTTTCTACTCTGACAATCCATTGTTAATATCAAAATTGCAATCTTTTTCTTGGGGTGAAATTTTTCTGCTTTTCTAGTATTGTTCAGAATTATGATGATTGGCATTCTTGTGACTGCATAGCTGGTGGGAAATTTGGGTAGGCCTGCAAACTGTATTTTAGAAAGCTTAAGAGGTGTATGGACTTCATATGTTTACTCTTATTTTTATCATAGGTTTGTTTCAGCAAAAAATATTTTCCTCCACAAAAAAGTAGAAAATGTTTTCCTATGTTTGGTTGCAACCTCAAAACTAATGTGCTAGTGGCTGTATAGTGTTGGCGGTGGCGGTGGCGGTCCAAAAATATTTTCCATTTTTCAAAAGTCGAAAACGTTTTTGGTCTAAATAAGTATGTTTTCTTTGATTGCGGAAAATGTTTCCGCTAAATTTCGTTTTTTGTTGTACCAAACGTCAAAAATTGCAAAAAAAATATTTTCCCCTAAAACAAACAGGGCACTAGTTTTAAAGATACATTGATGGTATGGTGTATTACTTTTGAAACAAGAACCTGGGAGGAATGTTCAGTGCATCATACCAAAGCTTGAAAGACATTGAAGTCAGGTTTCAAACTGAAAAATTCAATAGGATGTTTCACGTATAAAGAGCCTCTCATGATTGTTGAAAAATGTAGATATGTATGACATCATGTTATGTGCTCTTATTTTGTTTGAGTAAATTAAAATGAAGATCTTATGTAGGGGTGACAATGGATAACCTACTCTGTGGGTATTCATGGAGACCCAACCCAAATACATGGGTTTTTTCCTCTTTTTTTTATCCATTGGGTAGGGTAGGACATATTCTTTAAATATCACAGGGGATGGGTTGGGGATGGGTACCCACTAATTTCCCCATATGTATTTTTTTTTTTTTTTTTTTTTTAAGATTCACAATCAAAACTAAATATACATTCAATCTTTTTTCTTTTTATTTATTTATTTATTTTTTCAGGTTCACAACCAATTTTTTTTTTTTTTTTTAAAGATCCACAACCAAAGCTAAATATACCTCCAATCTTTTTTTATTTTTATTTTTAAGGTTCACAACCATTTTTTTTTTAATTTTTAAGATTCACAACCAAAGCTAAATATACATTTAATCTTTTTTCTTTTTTTAATTTTTTTAAGGTTCACAACCAATTTTTTTTTTTTTTTTAAGATTCACAACCAAAGCTAAATATATATTTAATTTAATTTTTTTTAAAATTTTTTTTTAAGGTTCACAACCATTTGTTTTTTTTTAAAGATCCACAACCAAAGCTAAATATACCTCCAATCTTTTTTTATTTTTATTTTTAAGGTTCACAACTATTTTTTTTTTAATTTTTAAGATACACAACCAAAGCTAAATATACATTTAATCTTTTTTCTTTTTTTAAGGTTCACAACCAATTTTTTTTTTTTTTTTTAAGATTCACAACCAAAGCTAAATATATATTTAATTTAATTTTTTTTTAAAATTTTTTTTAAGGTTCACAACCATTTTTTTTTTTAAGATTCACAACCAAAGCTAAATATATATTTAATTTAATTTTTTTTTAAATTTTTTTTTAAGGTTCACAACCATATTTTTTTTTTTTTTTTTTTTAAGATTCACAACCAAAGCTATACATTCAATCTTATTTTATTTTATTTGGCTCAACAATAAAATCAAATACACATTAATTAACATTGTCACATTATTCTTGTCAAATTTTATGCATATCTAGAATTTTTTAAATTTATTTAAAAAAAATTAAGGACACTGTCTAGTGTAGGTTTCGGTTTGCTTTTCTATGTTATTTTATTTTGTTGTGTATTGTAATTTTCAGAATGGTTTGCTTGTTCTGAAATTTCAATTAACGAGTATGAATCTATTTGTTTTATGTTATCACACAATTTATACAACATATATATATATATATATATATATGAATGTATTTGAAAATAAGGAAATTGTAGAGAATCAAAACAAGTATGAGTTGTGATTGGTTAGAAATGATGGGTACAAAGATTTATTTGCTAGAAAAATAAAAAGGGGATACAAAGTCATACTAAATAATTTTTTTTAAATTAAAAGAATTTTTCTTAGTTATGAACAGATTTAACTGAAATCAACTTGCTTCCCAATGTTATGCTTCATTTATTTAGATAGAAAATATTTTTTAATGAAAAATATTTTTTATAAAAAAAATTCAAAATATATTTTTTTATATTTGGTGGTGGTGGTGATGGAACGAAGGTGAAAGTAGAAATTGTTACATTGTGGTGGGGTGATGGCGGCAGTGATGATGGTAGTGGCTATGGTGATGGTAGTGTGACAGTGAAAGTGAGAATAGTGGGGACGGTGTTGTGAAATTAGTAAAAATTTAATTGAAATTTTTTTTTTTGTTTTTTAAAAGTAACAAACAACAAAATTCGCGGGGGACTAAAGGAAGAAGATGGAGGATGGATTGGGTGTGGTAATGCATAGATATCTTAAAATGAGTGGTTCAGATTTGTCAAAGGTATAATTAGATTTTGGATAAATTAAAATGAATGGTTCAAATTTGCTAAGAGAAAGATGATTTAATGTCTAAATTGTCCGTGGCTAACAATTCCTTGTTTATGCCCTGATGCAATTTAATATGAGTCTTATAACACTTTCTTCAAACAAACTTTTTGATTGTCTCAAAATTATATATTTGATTATTATAAAACAAACTTTTTAATTAATTAATTAATGTGTATTTGATTTTGTTGTTGAACCAAATAAAATAAAATAAGATTGAATGTATATTTAGCTTTTGTTGTGAACCTTAAAAAAATAAAAAAATAAATAAAAAAATAAGTTGTTAACATTAAATATATTAAAAAAGAAAGAAAAAAGATCGAAGGTATATTTAGCTAAAACCTTTATAAAAAAAAGACAAAAGAAAAACAAGAAGGTTGTTAACATGAAATATATTAAAAAAGAAAGAAAAAAGATTGAAGGTATATTTAACTTTTGTTGTGAACCTTTAAAAAAAAAAAAATGTTAACATTAAATATATTAAAAAAGAAAGAAAAAAGATTAAAGGTAATTTAACTTTTGTTGTGAACCTTAAAAAAAAAAAAATAAATAAATAAATAAAATTGTTAACATTAAATATATTAAAAAAAAAGAAAAAAGATTGAAGGTATATTTAACTTTTGTTATGAACCTTTAAAAAAAAAATAAATAAAAAATAAAAAAATAAAAAAAAATAAATTGTTAACATTAAATATATTAAAAAAGAAAGAAAAAAGATTGAAGGTATATTTAGTTTTTGTTGTGAACTTAAAAAAAAAAAAAAGTGGTTGTTAACATTAAATATAAAAAATAAAAAAAAGGGATTAAAGTGGGTTGGGGAAAATCCATACCCATTAAAAAATGGGGAGGGTGGTACCCATGGGGAATGGGGAATGAAGAAAATTTATTATAGGGGAATGAGGATGGGGAATTAATATCCACCCCATTGCCCCCCATTGCCATTCCTAATCTTATGTTTATTCTCATTTTTCACTTATCAAAAATAATAAATAATAAATAATGCAGAGGCAGGCCCTAATGTGATGGTTGGCTTAATTCAATTTTTGTGATTTTCTAGGTGTGTAGTGCTGCAGCGATTCCACGAGCCAAAGGTGGTGCACGTCTTCTGATGAAATTGGTTTACAATCACTTGGCACCTCTCTTTGGGTGTGTTTGATTGGGGGATTAGGAGGGGGGACTATCCACTATTTGGATTGTAATCTAAATAGTGCACCTTATCCGTCGTTTGATTTTTTTTTAGTCCGGCGGACTCCATGTCCGGCCGGACTCCATGTCCCCCATATGGGGGACTATCCTGTCCTGGGGGGGTGGGACAGAAAGTGGGGGACTAATCACTGTTTGGATTATATGCGAAAATGACCATTTTGACCCTCTACTATTTAATTATGTATTATATTTAATAAAATTCAATAAAATTTAAATGTCTCAATTTAAAAATAAAATAATTTTATTTAACTTTTTATTAATGTTTTATTTATTTAATTTTTTAAAATAATTTTTTATAGATATTTTATTGATGTTTTATTTTAAAATTTTGTTTATGTTTTATTTAATTTCATTGTTTAAATTTAATAGATGTTTTAATAGATGTTTTATTTAAACAATTAAATGTTTAATTTCAACAATAAATAATTTCATTTATTTAAATTATGTTTTATTTAAACATTTAAACATTTGTACATCAACATGTTTATTAAATTATTTCAACATCTGTACATTAACATGTATATTTATTTAACATCTATTAAATTATGTTTTAATACGTCAACATTTGATTACATCTACATTTGTTAATTGTTAATTACATCAACATTTGTTAATTGTTTAAACATAATCTATACATCAACATTTATTTAATTGTTAATTGTTAATTGTTTAAACATAATCTGTACATCAAAATAATTTCAATGTTAATTGTTTAAATAAAAAATTAAACATTTAACTATTAGTATGTTTAATTTCAACAATAAATTTTTATTTGTTTAAATAAAAATAATCTATACCAGTCAATTTTTTTTATCAATATTAGTATGTTTAAATATCTTTAAACAAAATTTAACCATTAGTATGTTTAATGTTTACTAAAAATAATTAAAATATTAAAGATATGTTTAATATTGCTATTACATAGTAAACAATTGAAAAAGGGTAAAATAGTCTTTTGTTCATTTATCCTATCCAGTCCGTCCAACCAAACGTTGGATTTACTGAAAATAGTCCTATCCAGACATCTAATCCCATGAAAAAACAAACACAAGATACATATCCAATCCGACCAAATAGTCCGGGGGATTCACAGTCCCAGGATTCAAGTCCGATGGATTCTAATCCCCCTTTTCCAGTCCGTCCAATCAAACACACCCTTTTGTTTTTGCTCCAATGGATGGATTGTTCCTGCACATGTCTGCTTCCAAGATACTTGAATCTCTTTCACATACTTGTATACAACGTTGGTTCCAAATCTCCAAATGTTGATTCTGTCGTTTCTTTCCTTCAAATCAAGTCTCTCCGTGCATACTTGATAGAGTTAGAAAGATTAGACCATCTACTATTGCAACAAGGGTTGTTCATTCACTCTAAAGATAGAGAAATTAGGAACTATTGTTGAATGGATGTTAGGACTTAGGAGTGTTTGTATTTATTGTGTGTGCAGGTATACACGGACGGGCGACCAAAGATTTCCACACATGGAAGAAAGGCCACCATTATGGACTTCTATGGTATGTAGATAATCCGCTTTTTAACTTTTTTGAAGAGGGTTAGGAAATCATTTTATTTTATCTCCTATTGATTCTAACCAAAATCTATTGTTTGAGCACAACATGAATTTGTATTCTCAAATGATATTAGAAGCATCTGCAGACGCGTGGAAATTCCATTTTCTCTGTGATTAAAGATTTTCTCTAGAAAAGTAAAGGAATAGTGAAATCTCAAAATTTACGATCAATTCATTCAATATTTCCTTTATTGGAGGACAAATTTTCACATATAAATTATGTATTAGATATACTAATACCCCGCTCCATCCATCTGGAAATCTTGGTTCAATGTCTATGGGGAAGATGCCTCTTCTTTGTATTTATTTCGATTCTTTCTCCACCAGTATCGTAATTGGAATAGTCTTATTACTCCAAAGAAATATAAAAGAAATCAAAGATTATTCTTATTCCTATATAATTTTCATATATGTATGTGTATATGAATCTATGTTTGTTTTCCTCTGGTTTATGCACTTATTATGTTGGTCTTTCCTTTGGAAGGAAAAAAAAAAAACTCAAATTGCAGCTGTTATATTGCCATCTCTTCGGCGACTCCATGTTGACTTGGTGGAGTCAAACTACGCTGAAGATGAGAATCCAGACACAGAGATCATTGGAAAGAAGAGACCAGAGGGAGGTGATAGGTTTTCCAATGGTGACTTGGAAAGGGAAGACGAATGTGGGATTTGCTTGGAGCCTTGCACCAAAATGGTATTGCCTAATTGCTGTCATGCAATGTGCATCAATTGTTACCGCGATTGGTAAACTCTATATGTCCTATAGTTCTCTTACTAAGTTTACGATGTTTCTCATATTGTTCTTCATTCTGTTCCTGAAAACACTTTCTGACTTGTAGGAACATGAGATCAGAGTCATGCCCATTTTGTCGTGGTAGCATAAAGAGAGTCAAATCGAGAGACTTATGGGTCCTTACTTGTAGCGATGATGTGGTTGACACTAAAACAGTTTCCACGGAGGACTTCTTGTGTTTCTACCACTGTATCAGCAGCTTGCCAAAAGATTTCCCAGAAGCCTTCTTCTTAATGCAATACGAATACCTACTTTGATCTCAAGTAAACGAGAAGATTATTCACCCAAAAAAGTAAATGAGAAAATTGTGTACATATTTTAAAAAAAAAAAAAAAAAAAAAAAACCTTCAAATGTAAATACAGAGAATTTCTGAAAGATTGTTACATGGAAATGATCACTTTCTTTGTTGTACATGTTGATTGTTATTAAATGTCAGTGTAGAATACATGTTATTAAATTTGTGACTTCTGAGACTTGTTTTTACTTCTATTGTTTGCTTGATGATAATGAATGGGAGTGCACGTATTGATTTATTGGAAGGAAGTGAATTGTAATTTATTTACAAGATCTCTATTTGCAAAATTGTTTTGGTTTTGTGGAGAAATAGTTTGGGGTTCTATTGATCTCGATTTGCAAAATTGTATGTTTCTCCATCTAGTGGATGTATCATGTATGCATTCTATCATAAAATTACATAAGTTAAATATAAATTTGCATAAGCCTACTCATAAAAGGTGAAATTATGCGAATTTATATTTAACTTACGTATTTTATAAAATCACTTATGTAGAGTTGCATACGATGGGCATACACATTGGAACACCCATGTCCTCTCAATCGCGCAAAGTAGTTTGACTATTTGGGATGTCATTAAATGAGCTGATTATACCTCTGTTGGAAAGTTTTTGGATACAGGGGAGTGAAATATAATTTGATATGCAATTTGGGAACGAGCTTATAGTTATATGTGCAGGAAATCTCCTTCATGGGAACATCTATAAATACTTTGTGTTTTGTGTTTATAAAATGAATGGTAAACCTTATTTGTTCCTATATTTATAGTTGTTCTGAGAATATAATTTTTTGCATGATTAATATTTATTACAAGAATTACAAAGCAAATAGTTTTTTTTTTTTTTTTTTTTGAACTGGGAAAAAATCCCGGGGTAGCCAGTTAGGAATTAACCCCCACCAAGTGAGGGATCCACCACCAGGGCACCAATGGAGGGCAACCCCACGCCGCAGCAGAGGCCAGGGACCGAGGAGAGTAAAGGCATTGCTCACAGGGAGTGATCTCAAATGCCCCTCCCAGGAATCGACCCTAGTTCCTCGGTTGAAGAATGGGCAGCTTCCTCCACCAGGCCACCAACCCTGGTGGTACAAAGCAGATAGTTTGAATCATCTATTTATGGCCAAATTGTGGCTTACAAGAAAGTACGGAAGATGAGATTTAGAAAAGAACACGTTCCTACAATTTTGAGACAAGTATGGAAGGTGAGATATGGAAAAGAACACATCTCCACAATTTTGAGATGGATTTTAAAGACTCTTTTCTCAATGTGTTAATTGTGTCCACTACAAATATAGTTTGTTGTGTTCGCAGCAATTGTACAATAAAATCACATAGATCTTGTGTCGAAGTCATTAATGGAGTTAGCCGAACTTACCTAACCCGCAACTAATGTATCTAAATTTTATATATGAAATAGGCCTTCAAGACTTTGACTAGTCAATAGGTCACATCGAGCCTATTTAAAAAACTTGAAACCATATTTCATTCATAAATTCTAGTCTTACATGCTAAAATCAAACTAGACCGGGTTAAGTAGGACGATTCATCCGGACTTTTTTTTTTATTCCGTACATATTTTTCATATTTTTATTAGTGTTTTTTTTAATAACTTTCCAACATGTTTCTAAGTATTTCTATTCATTTTTTTTTTCTTTTACATTTCTCCTTAGACTATGTTTGGTTCATAAATTTGAGAAGGAATTTAGAAACGAAAAAGAAAAAGGCGTGTGAAATGTGTTTTTCTTTTTTTTCTTTTTAAATCTCTCCACAAAGTAATGAACTAAACACAGTGTTAGTCTCCACGTTTACTTTTATTTTTTAAAGGGCACTTACCAGTAGGTTCCATATACAAAGTTTAAAAATACATCTAATTTTAAAACAAAATATTTTGCACCAATTAGTGCTGCATATTTTTAGTTGTTATCAAAAAAAAATTTAGAAATTTTTTTTAAAGACGCTGCTATATCTCATCACTACCGGACTTTTGTCAGACGGTCACCGAAGGTTTGCTGGAATGTTTAACATCACTGAGAAGTCGCTAGAGTATCATCAAAAATTTGTCAGAGTATCATTGGAGTGTTCTGAACGTCACTGAAAGTCGCCAGAATATCTAAAATGTTTGCTGGATGTCAAGAATATCGTAGGAGACTCACCAAAATATCTAGAATATTGCCCAAAAAAAGGGGATAAATAGAGAAATTAGAGCGAAAAAAGATAGCAAAATGTGCTAAATATTAATAAACTGAAAGAAAAAAAAATTGTAACAGCAACAAATAGCAACAATGGAAAAAAATGTATGTTATTTTTAATTTTTTTAGGGTTTAAGTAACAATATTGATTAAACTGAAAAACAAGTTTTGAAATTGTAAAATTGTTACAATTTCAAAGCATGATTTCTATTAGCATTTATCTTTATTAATCAAACTGAAAAACATGTTATGAAATTGTAAAATTTTACAATAAAAGCATTATAAAATTGTAAAATTTTACAGTTTTAAAGCGTGATTCATTTGAACAGCAAAAAAAACTGAAACTGAAAATTTTACAGTTTTTTTCGCTTGTAACTAAAACTCAAAATAACTTATTTATAATTTGAAAATTTTCTCTATCAAAACAAGAAAAGAAAAGTGTGTAGCAGAAGAAAAGTAGAAAAATTGAGAGATTGTAAGAGAGAGATAGATATAGAGGAGGATTGTACTTTTGACAACTATTTTTGATTTAGATCTAATCGGAACTAATGTAGATTTACTTTTCTTTTTCACCGAAAATTCATTTCCTTTATCGTCGGTGAGGGCGAAGTAAGGAATTGGTAGTCGATGGTTGCTTACGAATCCCAATCGATGGTAGTCGCCGGTGACTATGTACTAGAAACAGAAAAAGAAGAAGAAAGACATAGTTGTCGGTCGTCAGATATCAGAAAGAGAAAGAAAAAGAGAATAAGGAAAACACTCAAGACCTTTACGCCTATTCAAAAAGTAATGGGATTAAATAAAATAAACATTTTTAAAGAAGACATGCCGATAATTTGTCCTTATTTTAAATGACAATAATGGGCTCAACCCTAATGGAATGAATTGACCCATTGATTGGGCTATGTGTGTGAATTAATGAGCTTGGCGGTTCATGATGTTGGGCTCCAATGAGTGGGCTCAAAATTATACAGTGTCGAGTTCTTTGTTTTTTTTTTTTTTTTTGGTTGTGCACAGGAATTACTCTTTAGTAGACAGTTTGGATTACAGGCTAATGGATGGCTGGCTTGGCCTTGGCCAGGGGGGCTTTTTCGTGCCACATTCATGAAAAAAAGTTAAAGACTTTACTTATTAAATTTATCATCAACTTGATTTTTTTTCCTTCTAAATTTGCACTAAATTGTTATTTTTCCTAATTTATTCTGCAATGTGAATTGACTTTCTTTTAAACTTGAAGCAGAATCAGAGGATGTACTTGAAACTGTAGGAAAGCGAAAATGAATTATGAAAATTTTCCCAAATAATAATTACCTAATTTGTAAGATAAGTGTTTAAATAGTTGACTATATGTACTTTAAAAAAAAACAATGGTGTCCGAAGTACGGCGGTGACGATGGCAAAATTGGACAGCAGTGACGGGAACGACGTCAACAGTGGCGGCAGGTTTTGACACAGATCTAGTTTGGATTGATGTAGATCTAATTTTTCAAACCACATCTATGAGAAGATTGGTGATTTTCCGTAAATCTTAATTGATTTTTTGGCGAATTTATTTTTGTTGTTTGTTGTTTTATTGTTTAGTTGTTTGTTTGGCCTTTTAAGGTATTATTGTTTTTATTTTACTCTGTATATTGTTTGTTTTGTCTTAATATTTGGTTTTAATTTTTAGAATTCAATTTTTTGAAAATTACTTTTTTTATTTTTTGTAATTTTTTTTTAAATTTATGGTGAATTTTTTTAATATTTTAAGTAATTTTTTTTTTTAATTTTAAGCAATTTAATACGTTGGAGACTAAATTAACACATTTAAAATATTGAGGATCAAAATAGCACAAGACACACATATTTTAAGGACAAATAATGTCATTAACGCATTAAAAAAAAGACAAAAGACAAAACAAAGTCTAACTCAGATTTGCAAAATCTAAATAAATAATTGAATATTTGCCAGCTGCAATTAAGAAAAAACAGGCATTGCAGATATAAGTAATGGGCCCTGTATATCAATAGTCACTCAAGATTTTTTTTTAAACTTTTAATTAAATATTAAAATGAGATATTTATCTTATGGTGCCTTTGAAAATTGAAGTCGGTAACAATAAAAATATTTTGAATTTTTTTAATAAACTTTAAATGATAAACTAAATGACCTAACCCAACAGTTAAGTACAGCAATAATAAATTGAAAGAACACTTAGATTTTATCATTTAGTTGAAAATAGTAAGGAAGAATTGAGGTTGGTGCAACAACTTTTTGTTGCATGCAAGGATTGGTCCCTCGACAACCTTACTAAATCATTTTTAAATATACTATGCTAATAATAATATTAGCTGATGAAAGACAGCAAATCTTTCAACCTAATCTATACAATCCACATCTACTATTATTTAATTTTAGCGTCAAATTAATATCTAAAAAAATTGTGTAGCACTCTATTTATTTTTATTAATATATCATTAAATGGAGAATTGTCAATCTCATAGGCCCATTATGAACCTCATTTTTCTTTCATTTCATTTTCCACAGAAACTTTAATATTGCAATTTTAAAAGGGTTAATTGCACTACAATTTCTTCACTATCATTTTATCTCCCTCATTTATGAATCCGTATATATATATTGACCTCCTTAACTATGAAAATTGTATAGATGCATCCCTTTTGGAAGGGTCTAGAGAGTAAAATGTATGAGTTCATAATAAAATGATATTCGTTAATAATTTAGGGTCTTAGTGTAAATAACCTATTTTAAAACTAGTGAGCCATTCATGTACTATTTAACATGTGTTTCAAATGTTATTTTTCTTTATATTTATTTTTTATTTTTTCTGTGTCCATAGGCTATGCCCTTACCAAATCATTGACCTATGCATTTCTAGGACCCATCCAAATGAAAGTAATCAACATCCAAGGCCCATATATCACCTGATCATGGTATATTATATTGATTAAGGTGTGCATCATGTGCTATGATGATAATGAAGTTAATAATTTAAATTATTTCTTACTTTATTACTATTGTTTTTCTTTCTCGATAAATTTGTCAAATTTTTTTTTGGTTATATTGTAGATAAATCCTTTTCTACACTAACCCTAACCAAGGCAACAATGAGTATGAAAATCTTTTTTATAGTATTTGAACCTACAATCTCACAGTATCAATTATTACTACATGATTGTGGAACCAACTGCAAAGATTACCGACAAATTTGTCTACAAAGCTAATACTCACACATATTCTATTACTTCTTTAGGCGTAAATATCTTGCAATTAACACAAGGTATATCAGGGAAAACAAAAAATAAGTTTTATTTTTCTTTTGTGTTATGGAAATGAAAAAACAAACAAACAAACAAAGCTCAAGAGAGGATTACAAGTTTTCATGTAGAGCCCCAAATTAGATACGTGTGGCATCTATTGATTTTTTTTACCTTTTTAACCCTATGTTTTTTGTTTGTGTGTTTTTTTTTTTTTTTGTTTTTTGGCCATAGTGAACTTTTTAATGCAAAACAAAAAATGTACTTTTTAGATTCATCAATGAAACAAAATTTTAAATTAAAAAATGCTAAGGTGCCGTTTGGTAACACTTACGTTTTCAATTTTCTGTTTATATTTACAAAATTTTTAATAATTCAAATAAAAACTTGTTTGATAAAATTTTTGATTTATAAATCAGTGGTATCAGTTTATAAACTTGGCTAAAAAATGAAAACACAAAAAATGTGTTTCCGTTTTGAGTTTTGAGTTTTTTCTTTTTTTTTACCACCCAACACTAGCCACCACCCGTCACCATTTTCCACCATCGTCTTCCGCCACCACCACCCACCCCCCACCACCACTCACCACCCACCTGCCACCACCACCCACCACCCACTACCACCACCCGCCAGCCACTAGCCACCTGCCACCCACTCGCCGCCACCACCACCCACCCCTCGCCAACATCACCACCCACTACCCATCTGCCATTCACCCGCCATCACCATCCATCGTCGCTACCCGCCACTTACTTGCCACCACCACTTACCACCCACCTGCCACCACCATCCACCACCAGCCACCCACCACCCACCACCCACCCGCCACCACCACCCACCATCACTACCACCACCACCATCACCTACTCGCCACCCACCTGCCACCACCACCCACCACTACCACCCACTTGCTACCATCTACCACTTGCCACCGTCACCCACCCACCACCACCACCCGCCACCTACCCGCCATCCGCCACCCACTTGCCACCGTCACCCACCCACCACCACCACCCGCCACCTACCCGCCATCCGCCACCCACTTGCCACCACTACCCACCACCCGCCACTACCACCACCACCACCACCACTACCACCTACTCCCTACCACCCGCCACCGTCACCGTCACCCACCCACCCACCACCATCACCACCCACTGCCTACCCGTCACCACTCACCACCACCCACCACCCGCCACTACCACCACCACCACCACCCACTGTCTACCACCCGCCACCGTCACCCACCCACCCACCACCACCACCCACCCACCCGCCACCACCAGCTAGCCACCACCCACCACCATTAGCTAGCCACCACCCACCGTCACCACTTTCCACCACCGTCTTTCACAGCCACTTGCCACCACTTGCCATTTCTCACTCTTTTTTATATTTTTAAATTTTTTAAAACATTTTGTTAATTACCAAACGCTTTTGTATTTTATATTTTTTTAAAAATAAACAAAAATCAGTTTATAAAATTTTTGTAAATATAAACTGAAAACGTAAACGTTACCAAACATACCCTAAAATTTAAAAGAAAAAAAAAAATCACTAAAGGCAAAGGATGCACATTTTTTTTGGCTTTTTTTTTTGTTGATTTTTATTTTTGTTTCTTGAATTTGTCCCAAAAGAAAGAACTTTTGATCTGCATTAAGAAAAAGTTCACAAAGAAAAAAAAATCCAAATATAAGGCCATCTCCAATTAACCAAATCTTTGATGAAAAAGTACATTTTTTTTTATCTCTAATGATTTCATCAAACCTGTAATCTTCACTAAACTGAGGAGCTAGGCCAGCTTTCACCAGTTTACTGTGCGTTAACGTTGTGGGTGAGACCCAATAGATGACCGGCCGGACGTCTCCCTGATCATCTGGTTAACTGCACAATTTCCATAACACAGCCATGGTTTGAACTCCAAACTGGCTTACAACAATATTAGAAGCACTATATATTTGTATTTCTCTTTAACTTTGTAGCTGTATCGTCTGTGTGTACATAGGAAATGGGTGTTATGATTCCAAGGAATCTAAACCCAAACTCAAAATCTCTTCACAGCAACAAGAATCGCATCGTCGTCGCATCTTGGGTCCGCTAGACTGGCCAAACATCTCTTTTCTTTGTGAAAAATCAGCCTTTTCGATTTCAAAATCACAAAAGTAAGCCTTTTTTCCTTCATAATCTTTCTTCTCCTTTTCATAGTCCATGGCTTGATACTGTATTTGTGAGCTTTGGCGAAAAATGGGTCATTCCATTTGTGGGTTTTGCATTTTATAGGTTTGTGGTTCACACATTGGTAATGTTTGGGTTCTCGATGATTTTGGGTTCTCGATGATTTTGGGTTCTTTTTTATTAATGGGTTTTGCAGTGAAGGGATTGATTTCAAATGGGTATTTCTTGAATTTCTGATATCTATCCTTAGCTTGGTCTGATGTGTTGTTGTTGTCGTTGTTGTTTATGACATGAGTCTGATTCTTTGGAGATTAAAGGAGCAGTGTATTTGGGGCTCTGGCTAGCATTTTATGTTTCTAGCATTGGAGTTCTGATTCATTCGTTGTTTTTTAAATATGTCTTTTTGGTTCACAATTTGTGTCTGGGTTTGAGGGTTCTGCAATTGATTATTATTATTGCCTCACAGAATTGGAGGGTTTTTCGGTTCTAGGATTTCATCATTGTTTGGATTCATAGAAATTTTTGTCTATGGGTTTTTCATGCTCAGAATTGAAACAAAAAGGAAAGTTTGTATTGTTGAATTTGGGTAGTGTTCTTGCTGGGAAAGGGAGAGAAGAATTCGATTTATGGATTGCTGTTGCAGCTGCTGGTGCCGGCTATGTAACCAAGCGTTGGAAGAAGAATCGTTTGAGGGACAGGGAAAGATCATTAGAGTTTTCTTCTGGGGATTCCAAGTTTGTGAAACTTGAATCACCACCTTCCATGGCCCACCTTTGTGACAAGAGCTGTTCTTTCCAAACCTTATAGGGAAACATGTTTTTTTCATTTACTATTGTGGGTTGATCGGCCGATCATCTTCCTAGACAAATTGTGTTTTATTGACAGTTACAAATTTACCGTTGAAGTGGCTGATATCGTATAGATGAATTCATATTTTTTTTTTATTTAAATTTGATAAAATATTTGATGGACCATTAAAGACGTCTTAAAAAATTATATTTAATGAAATCAAATGACAACCATGACCAGTCAACGAAGAAGTGTTTATTTCATTTGTAGTATTGACAAGTTTAGAACCTGCTAAAGATCTTGTCGGGGGCATCCAAATCTTCTTATCTTAAATCTTTTTGTCCTTTTTTCTGTTCTTATGATCCAAACAAGCTCTTGAATCACTATATTTAGATATTTAGGAGAAAAAAAGATGAGAAAATAAATGATTAGGTGAGAAAAGAAGAGAAAATAAATGATTTGTTAAGATTTTATTTGAGAAGTTGGTTATTTTAGTTAGCTATTTGCATTTTTAATTATTTTAGTCTATCTAAAAAAGTTATGTTTGAGAAGTTAATTGATTTCTTTTTTTTTAGTGGTTGATTTGATGACTGTGAGAGAAAAAGTGAAATGATTATAGTTTAGATGTGACATTTTATTTTATTAACTATTTTAGTTTATTTTATCTTTTAGTGATCTATTTTAACTCAATTTTCTTTTCAAACAAAGCCTAAGGCCAAGTTTGGCAACCAAAAAATAATCTATTTTTTTATCTTTTTCCCATCACATCATCTCTCTACTTTCCTGCACATCTTTTCGTAAAAAAATAAAAAGTACACTTATTTAGGTCATTCCAAACAACCCCTAAGTTAGGAGAGAAAAGAAAGGAAGAGACAAGCTTGAGATTTATCTCCACTTGTTTAGTTAAAATAGAGAGAAAAGAAAGAGAAAAAAAATAATCCAATCTTGTTTGAAAAAACTATACAAAAGAAAAAGTAAAAATCTTACAAATTATATTATCAAAATATCATTTTATTTTTTCAGTACCCAGATAGAAAATTTTGATATTATATAAAATTAATAATCATTCTATTACTTTTCTCTCTCAATCTCTCAATTTTCTTAGTGATTCAAAAATTGAGTTGGAAGATAAATCAATTTTTTCTCATTTCTCCAATGACTAGGACAAAGAGAAATCGATTTATTTTTTCTTCTTTAAAAATTGAGTTGGGAGATAAATCAATGTCTTCCTATTTCTCCAATGACTAGGACAACGAGAAATCGAATATTTTTTTTCTTTTTTTTTTGCCCCTTTTCTAAATCACTCAATCCAAATGGAGTGTAACAATTTCTCAAACAAACTTAATAGGATCATTTGGATAATATTATTAAGGGACATTTACACACAAGTTCTAATTTATGAATTTATATTTTATGAAGTCCTAACTAGATTTTTTAAATTTTCAAGTCCCATTAAATTTTTAATAATCAAAATTGTCCTTCAAACAATGATTGTTCATCATTTATGATTATCTATAAAGGAATATGATGATTTGATATTTATTTTGATTTTCAAAACTTGAAAATATCAACTTTCAAATTGAAAAAACTAAAAAAAGAAAAAATTATGTGCCAAAAAAAACAAAAACTAATCAGTGTGTTTGGTTTCAATTTTTTGAAAATTGAGTTTTTTTTCGTGTTTTTTTATTTTTAGTAAATATTTTTGAAATTTTAAGATTTTTTATTTTTTATTTTTTTAGATGCATCTTACTTAGATGTATCTAAAAAGTAAAATATTTCAAAAAATTAATAAATATACAAAAATACGAAAAATATACTGCATTTTCAATTTTTTTTTTTTTGTATTTTTGGTATTGGTTGAATTTTTTAAAGATTTTTTTCATAAAAATTATACTTTTTAAGTGTATTTATGTTAGGCATGTCTAAAAATTAAAAAAATTGCTTAAAATATTAAAAAAATTAGTAAAAACAAAAAAATACGAAAAATAAGAAAGTAAAATTTTTTAAAAAGGGTTTTTAGAAAACCCAAACTAAGCAAAGTTATTTTTTTTTTGGAAAAAAATTTGATGCATTTAAAAAGTAAAATATTTCAAAAAATTAATAAATACACAAAAATACGAAAAATATACTGCATTTTCAATTTTTTTTTTTATTTTTGGCATTTGTTGAATTTTTTAAAGATTTTTTTTACAAAAATTATACTTTTTAAGTGTATTTATGTTAGATATGTCTAAAAATAAAAAAAAAATTGCTTAAAATATTAAAAAAATTAATAGAAATAAAAAAATACGAAAAAATAAGAAAGTAAAATTTTCTAAAAAGGGTTTTTAGAAAACCCAAACCAAGCAAAGTTTTTTTTTTTTTGAAAAAAATTAAAAAATTTGTATCTATAAAGGAGCACGATGATGAAACATTGATATGCAAAATTGAAAAAAAAAAAAAATTTAAAAATGACAAAACTGACAATGTTCTCAGTTTTAAAACTGGAAAAAACTGATAATGTTCTCAGTTTTATTGGATAGTTAAATCAAATCAATAAATAGAAGGGCAAAAACGTTTAATCTCTCATGCTCTATTTTTTTATCAGTTAGTGAAACAATTATTTGGAACATTACTAAGTAAAATTGATAATGTTGTTAGTTTTAAAAATTGAAAAATGATGATATTATCAGTTTTAATAAATAGGACTTAATGGTTCAAAAAATCTTAAATAAGACCTAAGCTACTATAACATTTGTAAATAGGACTTTTAAGTAATTAATTCTATTATTAATGAGATAATTTAAACAATTGATCAATGAACTATTTGGTTTCTTAAAATTATGTGGTGACCTCCAAAATTTTCTACTATAAAAAGGGTTGAGGGCCAAAGTTTTCTTCACCACTACTACCTCCTTCCAAGTGCATTCTCAATTGGTTTGCTATTTACTTTTTGTGTGTAATTTTACTAGGAAAGAGAGATGGGTCTAAAAGGCAAAGTAGTGAGGCAACTGGAGATTAAGTCTGATGGGGATGTGTTTCATGAGGTGTTCAGCGCCAGACCACATCACATATACAACATGTCCCCTAATCATATACAGAGTGTTGAGTTGCTTGAAGGCCAATGGGGCACTCCTGGTTGTGTCATCTTCTGGAAATACACTCATGGTAATATATATATATATATATATATAAAAGTAGTTTTACAGTCTCAAAGTATCTTAAAAATACTTACAAAAACATAGTTAATGGCTGAGATTAAGGAGCAATTTGAAGTTCTTTCAAAAAAGACACAAAAAAGCCACCAAAAAAGCTTTTTTTTTTTTTTGCCAAAAAGCCACCAAAAGAGTTAAAAAGTCAACTTTTTACCGATTTTTCAAAACACCACTAATTTCATATGTGGACTCCATTATACAATGAATAAATCTAAACCACGACCCCTTTTCTGATTCAATTCCTTGTATGTATATCTCGTCCATAGACTTTCTGATATTATATTGAGCAATATCATTTCTATATTTAACAAGCATGCAATATGGGTGAAATGTGTTTAGAACATCTATGATGGATCTTGACATTTCAATTTAGTTAAAGTTATATTTTAAATATATGTTACGGTGTTAAAATGTCATATTTTGACAAACTTACTTTTGTAGTGTATTGTTGTTTTTTGCCCGATCACTATATAATTTAAATTTTACCATACCACGAGATCGTGTATATCTAATTATATGTATTCACAGTGTCTTTAAATTTAACTTTCAATTACCAAAAAAAAAAAATGTACTATAAGAATCAATATTTATAAAAAAAATATCAATTCTTTAGTTTGATTTGAGGCCTTGTTTGGCTAGAAGTTATTTGGTTAAAATAGTCAATAAAGACAAGATAGCTAATAGCTAATAAGATAAAATGTCACATCTAATTCATAATTATTTCACTTTTTTTCTCCTGACCATCAAATCAATTGAAAAAAAAAAAAAAAAAACCAACTATCATCCCAAACACAACTTTTTCAGTTAGGCTAAAATAGTCAAAAATTCAAATAATTAACTAAACTAACTTATTCCCAAATGGGGCCTGAATAATTAATTAACGACACTGGTTGTCCTTATGTTTTACTCCTTGTATCATTTTGGTCCTTGTACTTTCAATTGGCTCAATTTTGACCTTTAATTTTAGATTTTTGTTTCAATTTGGTTCAATTGATAATATTGTTAGTGTTTTTTTAAGAAATATTATCACTAAATTAATTAAGGCTAACTTACTGAGTAAGTTTATAATTTTTTTCTTAAAAATATAACAATGACACTTATTGTGCATATTTTTCATAAGAAATACTAAAAATTATAATCAATTGAATTAAATTGAGATAAAATTAAAAATTTAAGGTCAAAATCAAGCCAATTAAAATTATAGGGACTAAAATGACACAAAAATCAAAGCATAAGGACTACCGTTGTAATTTATCTATTAATTAATTAAATGTCAATGATCAAACATTCATGATGCTCCTAGCGTGCTAAATTTGACACGAGTGTAACATTATGTTTAATTTGGCACGATACATAGCGGACTGATATCAAATTTTAGTAATAATATGCTATGTAACACAATTGGAGTTGCTTTTACTTTAACGTTTCCATTTATGGAGTAGTGTGTGATAGATAATTACTTTGGATATATATAGGTTACACTAGATTTTATATTTATGAGTTGTCGTAATAATTTTCTCGCATTAAAAAGCAAAATTTAGTATATAGTTTTAACAATTATATAGACGAACAAATAGGAAAAAATTGTGATTAACTATAATTTTACCTACTACAAAGTTTTATTTTTTGTGAATATGATTTCAATTTTTTTTTTTTTTTTTAATTTTTCTGCTTGTTGATGTTATTATGTGATATACCACAGAGGGAAAGCCGAAGACTTGCAAGCAAATTATCACAGAATTAGATGTGGCGAAAAGGTCAACCACATACAAGGTTATTGAAGGTGATCTCTTGCAGGAGTACAAGACCTTTACCTTCATTCTTAAGGTTGAACCAAAAGGCCAAAACAACTTGGTGACTTGGACCCTTGAATATGAGAAGCTTAATGAACAAATTGATGCTCCAAATAGTATGATGGACACTGTTATGACTGTGTGCAAAGATATTGAGACCTACCATCTCAAGTAATATATATATATATATATATGTATTTATGGTTATATATATGGTGTGATGGTAAGAAGTGTTTGTGTGCCTACTGAGAATAAAGACAATATGCATCCGATGAGATGAGAGCTATTGTGTAAGATAACAACAGGGTTTGATTCGTATTGTCAGTAAAACTTCTACATGTGAAAAATATATATAATATTTGGTTGCTTGTTGTATGCATAATGCATCTATATATAAATATATTTGTTTGTGTAATTGGTTTGGTGAAGTTTTCTTTTCTGATGTCAAATTAATTGTTTGAATTTTTCAATGTGTCTCAACTCAACTTTACTACATGATTTAGAGTTAAAAGAGATTTATCAATTATTTAAAATGAGATGAATTGGAATAGAGAAAATGAGATAGAAGATCTTGTACTCTCTCACAATATATGTTTGCATATGCGCAAACAACACTAATTAATAACTCATATTAACATAGTCACATACGCGATGAATTAAAATTCAACATCTCACATCTCTCATAAAATTTTAGATATTTAACCGTAATGGTGCTATAATGCCTACTATTTTTCGCTCTCAAGAATGGAAAAGGGGGCCATAGCTCAAAATACATTTGGATTGGAAGGTGTTATTGACCCATGGTAGGCTTAGATTGGGATCCATTTCAATCTAAACCGTAATTAGATTGGATTGGAGGGGTCTAGAGGGTGAAAATGACATATTTTTATAGTTGAAGGGGTTAAAATGTATGAGTTTATGATAAAATAATATTCACTAATATTTTAGAGGGTCTTAGTATAAATAGCCTATTTTGAAAACATGTGTTTTAATTATTATTTTTCTTTATATTTATTTTTTCTTGTTTTATAATTTTTTTTTCTATGTCTAGAGAATTTTTTTCTTGACAATGAAGAAAAATTTACCACTAAAATGATGTAGTTTTTTTCATTTCTTTTGTGAGGAATCCATTCGAGAGAGCAACCACATGCCATACCACCAAATCATTGACTTATGCATTTCTAGGACCCATCCAAATGAAAGTAATCAACATCCAAGACCGATCCTATTGGGAGAGATTTACAAGGTGAAAATGATATATTTTTATAGTTGAAGGGGTTAAAATGTACGAGTTTATAATAAAATGATATTCGATAATAAGTTAGAGAGTCTTAGTGTAAATAGCCTATTTTGAAAACATGTGTTTTAAATGTTATTTTTCTTATCGTTCAAAAAAAATGTTATTTTTCTTTATATTTATTTTTTTCCCTTTTTATAATTTTTTTTTTCTGTATCTATAGAATTTTTTCTTGACAATGAAGAAAAATTTACCACTAAAATGACGTAGTTTTTTTCGTTTCTTTTGTGAGGGATCCATTCAAGAGAGCCACCATAGGCCATATCCTTACCAAATCATTGACCTATGCATTTCTAGGACCCATCCAAATGAAAGTAATCAACATCCAAGGCCCATATGTGTCTAGAGTGATCCTGTGAAGTGATCCTCTAGAGTGATCCTTTATGAAGCGACACATGTCCCATTAATGGAATCAATGGCTAAGATGATCTCTCTCTAAAACGACGTCGTTTTGGTTAGTCGGACCCAAAAAAAAAAATTGCAGAGCTTGCAGATCGAGAAGGAGGATGAGGAGAGAGAGTTGAGGAAGAAGAATGAAGCCATCGCGGCCCAACGCCACCCCGCCGCCACCAGACACTGCCGATTCATATTGGCTACAACTCTTACCTTGATTTTGTAGCTTTGGTGTTTGTTGTTTGTCCTCACAAAGAATCATCCCCAAGCCTACCATAACATAATACTATGAAATGTTAAGCAAGGAAAGAAGATACCACCACTGAAATATGAGGTCAATATCAAGTTCACGATCCAATTCCTCCATTTCTTTGTTGTCATCAACCACTGCCCGACTGAGGTAAGATTTTAGAAGTGAAGCATATAGAGATATATGTTTCTTGCGCAACCTTGCATACAACTTCAGACTTTGATCTGGGTTTTCTTTCTTCTTGAATCCAAAAAAATATCAATTTAGAAATCTAGACAACGATAGTGTTGTCTAGATTTCAAATGCATCTTGTGTAAATGTTATTGCAGTATTGCCAAGATATTCTAAGGTCAGATTTCAATCCTATTTCATTTTTTTTAATTTGTTTTTTATTTTTTATTTTTTGGGTGAATAAGTTTTTCAATTTCTATTTCTTCATTGTTCTTCGTTTTTTTGCTGTGTTGGGTTAATGGGTTCGATACCTTAGGAAGTTCATCTCCATGGACGACATCAAATTCATTTTCATTTGAATTTCTCTACAAATCCACCCATTTTCTTCTTCATCTCTCAAACCCATCAAAATCTCTACAAAATCTCTATTGTTGAAGCTTCTTGAAGAATAGATTCGGGCAACACGACTTCAGCAAAAAATTGTGAATTGCAGAGAAAATTTTTTCCTCAGCTCTCTCTCTCTCTCTCCTCTTCCTCCCTCTTGATTTGCAAATTCTGTAAATTTATTTATTTATTTATTTATTTGGGTCATCAAAACGACGTCGTTTTAGAGAGGAATCATCTCAGCCATTGATTCTATTAATGAGACATGTGTCACGCCATAAAAGATTACTCTAAAAGATCACTTCACAGGATTACTTTAAAGGATCCGGACGCAGCCCATATATCACCAAACCATAGTGAACTTTTTTTTTGGCCGTAGTGAACTTTTTAATGCAAAACAAAAATTGTACTTTTTAGATTCACCAATGATTCAAAATTTTAAATTAAAAAATGCTAAAATTTAAAAGAAAAAAAAATCACTAAAGGCAAAAGTGCACATTTTTTTGGCTTCTTTTTTGTTAATTTTACATTTTTTTTTTTTGAATTTATCCCAAAAGTAAGAACTTTTGATCTGCATTAAGAAAAAGTTCACTATGAAAAAAAATCCAAATATAAATAATTATATTTAATGAAATCAAATGACAACCACGACCAATCAACGAAGAAGTATTTATTTAATGAAGAATATTGGAGACTGTCAAAATTTGACCCCATTACTTCCACTCCCAATTAATTTATAATTATTCATTATTTATTTATTTATTTTTTCTTCTCTCCCTCCCTCTCATAAATGTGTGTGGGCCTGTGGGGTCCTACGTCCCTATCACAGCTATTATTTAATTTGTAGTATAAAAATGTTTTGGGACCCCTAATTAAAAGTGTCACCAGTAATGACAGTTGGTGATAGTCAGTGCTTTGTCTGTTTGTTTGTTTTTTTTTTTTTTTTTGTTCACTTTATTAGAAATGTATTTGAAGCCTCAACATTAGAGGTTTCTAACATTAGTATTGTGAGGTTTAGAACCTGCTAAAGATCTTGTCAGGGGCATCCAAAGCTTGTTATCTTGAATCTCTTTGTCCGTTTCTGTTCTTACCCAAATAAACTCTTGAATCACCATGTTTAAATATTTAGGTTAGAAAAGGACGAGAAAATAAAGAATTGTTTGAGATAAATTATAGAAGTGTACTTTTTGGCGCTTTAGATAAAAAAATAAAGAAAAAAAATATAGTTATTTGAGATAATTTGTTGATTTTTTATAAAAAAATATGTATTAAAATGTTGTATAAAATTACAAAATTATCGTATTATCCCTAATGCTCCCTATGCGTACTGACAATGATTGTTTATGAAGCTAGTACGGAGCATTGCTGTGAAGTTGTGTAGTGGGCAGCATATATCAGAAGATATATAGGAGCAACTTGCCTCCAATCTGAGATCGGATTGGACGGTGTTGTTCAGTCCGTGAGGGCCCATCATGGAACTTATTTTGATAATCTGAATCATTCAATGTGTATATCTCGTCGAGTACTATATACTTGTAAAAAATCATGTTGATCGGATATCGATAGCTATCTCATCAGATCAATTTTTTGTCAACCGTTAATTTGTTTACTATTTATTTTTTTTATACAAAACTGATTTGATAATATAGTTATCGATATCTAATTAGTGTGATTTTTTATAAGCATATAGTACTCGACGAGTTTTACACATTGATGATTTAAATTATCAAAAAGGGACTCGTGCTGGGCCTCCACAGGCCGAATAATACCATCCTATGTAAATTTTTATGTGTACCCGCCTGTGAACATTTGTACCGTCACTTCAGATTGTACTATCATTTCAATACGAAGTTTGCGTGTATTTTTTTTTTTTTTTTTTTTGTGCATCCCCTGTATGAATTTGTTTTTATTTTTTATTTTTTTCATGAATAGTAATAATTTTTTGACTTTTTTTTTTTTTTTGTAATTTTTTGATTTTTTTGTCTTTTATAGAATATGTCAAACAAGCACTAAATGATTTGTTAAGGTTTTATTTAGGAGTTGGTTGTTTTAGTTAGTTAGTTATTCAGATTTTTTTTTTTTGACTATTTTAATCTAATTAAAAAAATTGTATATGGAAAGTTAGTTGATTTTTATTTATTTATTATTATTTTTTGTAATTGATTTTATGGTTCTGACAAAAAAAGTGAAATAATTATGAGTTAGATGTAACATTTTGTCTTATTGACTATTATAGTTTATTTTGTTTTTTTGTGATCTATTTTAGTCCAATCTTCTTTCCAAACAAGGCTTAAATTAGGAGAGAAAAGAAAGGAAGAGACAAAAGCTTGAGATTTATCTCTCCTTATTTAGTTAAAATAGAGAGAAAAGAAAGAAAATAATGGTTTTTCTCTCATCTTGTTTGGATAAACTATATAAAAGAAAAAGTAAAAATCTTACAAGTTATATTAATAAAATATCATTTTATTTTTTTAGTACGCAGATAGAAAATATTGATATTATACAAAATTAATAATCATTCTATTACTTTTCTCCCTCAATCTCTCAATTTTTTTTTGAGTGATTCAAAAATTGAGTTGGCAATAAATCAGTTTTTTCTCATTCTCCAATGACTAGGACAAGGAGAAATCGATTTATTTTTTCTTCTTAAAAAATTAAGTTAGGAGATAAATCAATTTCTTCCTATTTGCCCAATGAGTAGGACAAAGATAAATCGATTTATATATATATATTTTCTCTCTAAATCATTCAATTCAAATGGAATGTAACAATTTCTCAAGCAAACTTAATGGGATCATTTGGATAATACTATTAATGAGATAATTTAAACATGGGATATTTATACAAGTTTTAATTTATGAACTTATACTCTATTAAGTCCTAACTAAGATTTTTTGGATCTTCTAATCGTACTAAATTTTTAATAGTCGGAATTATTCTTCAAACAATAATTGTTTATCATTTATGATTATCTATAAAGGCATATGATGATTTGACATTTGTTTTGATTTTTAAAACTTTAAAACATCAATTTTCAAATTGAAAAAAAAAACTAAAAAAAAAAAAAAAAACGTGCAAAAACTTTTTTTTTTGAAAAAATTGAATTATTTTTTTGTGCAAAATTGAAAATTTTGTGTCTATAAAGGAACATAATGATGGAACATTGATGTTCAAAAATGAAAAAAAATGAAAAATAAAAAAACTGCTATTATGCTCAGTTTTAAAACTGAAAAAAAAAACTATTAATGTTCTCAGTTTTATTAGATAGTTGAATCAAACCAATAAGTAGAAGGGCAAAAACATTTAATCTCATGCTATATTGTTTTTATCAATTAATGAAACAATTATCTGGAATATTACTATGCAAAATTGGTAATGTTCTTAGTTTTAAAAATTAAAAAAAAAAAATAATATTTTCAGTTTTACTAAATAAGATTTACTAGTTTAAAAAATCTTAAATAAGATTTGAGCTATTATAACATTTATAAATAGAATTTTTAGGTAATTAACTCTTTAAACAATTGATCAAGGAACTATTTGGTTTCTTAAAATTATGCGGTGAGCTCAAAAATTTTCTACTATAAAAAGGGTTGAGGGCCAAAGTTTTTCTTCACCACCATTACCTCCTTCCAAGTACATTCTCAATTGGTTTGTTATTTACTTTTTGTGTAATTTTACTAGGAAAGAGAGATGGGTCTAAAAGGCAAAGTAGGGGAGCATCTATTTACACACACTCAATCCTCTATTTGCACATTCTTCTTAATTCACACACTTAAAAAAATAAAAAATAAAATATTTACTCATTATACACACATTTATTCCAATTATATCCCCTATTTTTTACAACTTTCCAACCCTTCCAATCCACACACCTTCCAGACCGGCGACCACCTCGCCGACAACCACCTCACCGGCGGAGACGCAACACCATCGTTACCACCTCCTTTCCAGTCGCCATTCCCACTCCTTCCTCCACCCACCGGCGACACTACTGCGATGCCGACCCCATCCCCTCTCTCTCTCTCTCTCTCTCTCCCCTCTTAATCGCGAAAAGGGGGCTTCGGATGTTGATTCTTTCCAGATCCAGGCTCTCTCTCTCTCTCTCTCTCTCTCTGTGTGCAGAATTGAGGGTCGCGAAGGGGTGGAAGTTGCGGCGGCGGCGGTGTTGTGTCCCGAAGTGAGGGGTTACGGCGGTGGTGGGGAGGAGGAGTGACCGACGAACGATGGGGTGGGGTGGGGCTTCAATTCGAGAAGAGGAAGGCTGGAGGGAGGCGACGGAGGGAGGAAGGAGATGACCGGAGGAGGAGGCTATGTGTTGGGTATTAGGGTTAGGGTTAGGGTTTTGGTTGAAGAAGAAAGCGATATTTTGATAATTTTATTTTAGGATAAAAATGTAATAAAAAAAATGTCATTAAGTGTGTGAGGAGAGGAGAAGTGGTGTGTGCAAATCGAGGCTCCCGCAAAGTAGAGAGGCAAATGGAAACTAAGTCTGATGGGGATGTGTTTCATGAGGTGCTCAGTACCAGACCGCATCACATATACAACATGTCCCCTGATCATGTACAGAGTGTTGAGTTGCTTGAAGGTCAATGGGGCACTCCTGGTTGCGTCATCCTCTGGAAATACACTCATTGTAATATATATATATATATATATATATAAAAGTGGTTTTACATTCTAAAAATATTTTAAAAATACTTAAAAAACACAATTAATGATTGAAATTAATTTCATATGTGAATTTCATTTTACAAAGAATAAATCTCAACCACACCCCTTTTTTGATTCAATTCCTTGTATGTATGTCTCGTCCATAGACTTTCTGATATTATATTGAGCAATATCATTTCTATATTTAACAAGCATGTAATATGGGTGAAAGTTGGCATGTGTTTAGAACATCTCCAGCAGATCCTGACATTTCAATTTAGTTGAAGTCATATTTTAATATATTACGGTGTTAAAATGTCATATTTTGACGGATTTAGGGTGACTGCTGTGTAGGGGTGCACAACAGTCACTGTTGTGCAACTAAATGGGTCCATTTCTGGGCTCTTTTTGATAATCCGAACAGTTCACATTTTAAAATATATTAAGTAAAACATAGCTGTGAAAAATCAAATTAATTGGATATCGTTTACCTTTTCATCCACTTACATTCGTATTCATTTTAATACTTTAAATTACAATTGTTATTTGTTTTTGTAGATACAAATGTGAGTAGATGAATGGGTAAATGATATCCGATTAAATTGATTTTTTGCAGGTATATTTTACTTGATGTATTCTAAAATGTGAACTGTTCGAATTATTAAAATGGATCCCAAAATGGGCCATTGGACTGCACAATAGCAACCACCCCAAATCCTATATGTTGATTTTAGCCTGATGATTATATAATTTAATTTTTATCGTACAATGAGATAGTGTGTACCTAATTATATGCATTCACAGTGCCTTTAAATTTAACTTTCAATTACCAAAAAATAAAATAAAAAATGTACTATAATAATCAATATTTATAAAAATATCAATTCTTTAGTTTAATTTGAGGCCTTGTTTGGCTAGAAGTTAGTTAGCTAAAATAGTCAATAAAGACAAAATAGCTAATAGCCAACAAGACAAAATGTCATATTTAATCTATAATCATTTTATTTCTTTCTCACAACCATCAAATCAATTGAAAAAAAAAAAATCAATTATCATTCTAAACACAACTTTTTCAACTAGACTAAAATAGTCAAAAATTCAAATAACCAACTAAAATAACTTATTCCCAAATAGGGCTTGAATAATTAATTAAGGGCAAATTATACACGTGGTCCTTATATTTTACTGCTTGTGTCATTTTGGTCCTTGCACTTTCAATTGGTTCAATTTTGATCTTTAATTTTAGATTTTTGTTTCAATTTGGTCCAATTGATAATATCGTTAGTGTTTTTTAAGAAAAATTATCACTAAATTGATTGAGGTTAACTAACTAAAAAAGTTTATAATTGTTTTCTTAAAAATATTACACATGACACTTATGTACATATTTTTCATAAAAAATACTAAAAATTGTAATCAATTAGACTAAATTGAGAAAAAATAAAAAATTTAAGGTCAAAATCAAACTAATTAAAATTACATAGATTAAAATGATACCAGAATTAAAGTACAAGGACTACCATTGTAATTTGTCCATTAATTAATTAAAAGTCAATGATTAAACATCCATCATGCTAAAATTTGATATGATGTTCCTAAGCGTGCTAAATTTGACATGAATATAGCATTATGTTAAATTTGACACGATATATAACAGACTGATATCAAATTTAGCAATAACATGATGGGGTGTTTGGGAAGAAAAAAAATAGCCAAATTTAGGTTAAAAATCACAAAAAGATAAAATAGACTAAAATAGCTAATAAGACAAAATATCACATCAAACCCATAATCATTTCACTTTTTCTCTCACAAACATCACATCCAACCACAAAAAAATCCAATCATCTTCCCAAACACAAAAATTTTAGCCTACTTAAAATAGCCAAAAATTAAAATAACCTACTAAAATAGCCACTTTCCAAACGAGACTGATATATAACATACTATCGGAATTGCTTTTACTTTAACGTTTCCATTTATGGAGTAGTGTGTGGTAGATTATTACTTTGGATATACATAGATTAAACTAGATTTTATATTTATGAGTTGTAATAATTTCTTCGCATTAAAAAGCAAATTTTAGTATATAGTTTTAACAATTATGTAGACGAACAAATAGGAAAAAATTGTGATTAACTATAATTTTACCTTACTACAAGGTTTTATTTTTTGTGAATATGATATCAATTTTTTTTTTTTTTTTCTTTTTAAAATTTTTCTGCTTCTTGATGTTATTATGTGATATACCACAGATGGAAAGCCGAAGACTTGCAAGCAAATTATCACAGAATTAGATGCGGCGAAAAAGTCAACCACATATAAGGTTATTGAAGGTGACCTCTTGCAGGAGTACTAGACCTTTACCTTCATTCTTAAGGTTGAACCAAAAGGCCAAAACAACTTGGTGACTTGGACCCTTGAGTATGAGAAACTCAATGAACAAATTGATGATCCAAATAGTATGATGGACACTGTTATGGCTGTGTGCAAAGATATTGAGACCTACCATCTCAAGTAATCTATATATATATATATATATATGTATTTGTAGTTATATATATGGTGTGATGGTAAGGAGTGCTTGTGTGCCTATTGAGAATAAAGACAATATGCATCCGATGAGATGAGAGCTATTATGGAAGACAATGACAGGATTTGAATCGTATTGTCAGTAAAACTTCTACATGTAAAAAAAAAAATATAATATTTGGTTGCTTGTTGCAAGCATAATGCATCTATATAAATATATTTGTTTGTGTAATTGGTTTGGTGAAGTTTTCTATTCTATCAGCTTACTTTCTCTCAGACGATGTCAAATTTTAAGTCTCAACTCAACTTTACTATATGACTTAGAGTTAGAAGAGATTTATCAATTATTTTAAATGAGATGAATTGGAATAGAGAAAATGAGATACTCGCAATATATGCTTGCATATGTGCAAACAACACTAATTAATAATGCATATCAACGTAGACACATGCACGAAGAGTTGAAATTCAACATCTCTCTTCTCTCATAAAATTTTAGATATTTAACAGTAATGGTGCTATAATGCCTACTATCCTTAGCTCTCAAGAATGGAAAAGGGTGCCATAGCTCAAAATAAATGGAAGACACAAAATTATGCTTTGGATTGGAAGGTGTTGTTGGCTCATGGTAGGATTAAATTGGGATCCATCTCAATGATTTAAACTGTTTAATGTATAGGACCTATCGGGTATGTTTGATTGAGAGGATTAGAGCATGGAATTGGGATTATTAATCCGTGGGCCCAATTATGTCATGTTTGTTTTGACAATTTGTTTTAGGATTATTAATCCAATGGATAATTAATCCAACAAATTTGTAGGATTATTAATAATGGGGTAGGGTTGGGATTGTGAATACCACACTAATTTGATAGGATTATTTATACCTCACTATTAGTCTTGTGGAATCAAACAAGCCCATCGAGTACAATGATTCTAGAAAAAAATCACATTGATCGGATATTAATAATCCCTTAATCAAATCGCATTTATGTCAACAGTTTAATTTGAAAATCATATTTGTTGTTGACACAAATGTGAGCTCTATACATTGAATGGTTTAAATTATCAAGATAGACCTGAAGTAAGGCCCATTATAGGCCAACAATATCCTCCAATTTCAATTGCGGACTGGACAGGAGTCCAACTCTATTTTTTCAATCATTCAAGTACACTTTTCTCTCCCAATCTCTCAATTTTTGGAGTGAGTCAAAAAAGACAAATCAATTTCTTCTCATTTCTCCTCATTTCCCTAGTGATTAGGATCAAGAAAATTTTCCTTTTTTTCTTCTCTCTCCAAATTACTCTGTTACTCAATCCAAACAGAGCCTAACAGTTCCTTAAACAAACTTAATAGGATCTTTTAGATAATATTATTAATGAGATAATTTAAAAAATTGATTAATGAACTATTTGGTTTCTTAAATTTATGTTGTTTTTT
The DNA here is from genome assembly GCF_055761805.1 of Camellia sinensis. Lineage (NCBI taxonomy): Eukaryota > Viridiplantae > Streptophyta > Magnoliopsida > Ericales > Theaceae > Camellia > Camellia sinensis. Next base: position 177,082,909 of record NC_138970.1, on the reverse strand, counting down.
TATACTATAAAAAGGGTCGAGGGCCAAAGTTTTTTCTTCACCACTACTTCCTTCAAATTGCATCCTCAATTAATACTTTTTGTGTGCTGTTTTACTAGGAAAAGAGATGGGTCTAAAAGGCAAAATAGAGAGGCAAATGGAGATCAAGTCTGATGGGGATGTGTTTCATGAGGTGCTCAGTGCCAGACCACATCACATACACAACATGTCACCTGATCATGTACAGAGCGTTGAGTTGCTTGAAGGTCAATGGGGCACTCCTGGTTGTGTCATCTTTTGGAAATACACTCATGGTAATATATATATATATATATATATACAGTCTCAGAAAAGTATCCTAAAAATACTTAGAAAACACATTTAATAGTTGGGATTAATTTCATATGTAGACCTCACTATATAAAGAATAAATCTCAACGACACATCCCTTTTCTAGTTCAATTCCTTCTTGGTATATATGTCTGAGTTCATAGACTTTTGATAATATATAGAGCAATATCAGTCCTATATTTAACATGCATGCAACATGGGTGAAAGTTAACATGCGTTTAGACCATTTCTAACAGATCATGGTATTTAAATCCATTTCAGTGTAGTTAATATTATATTTTAGCATATTACAGTATCCAAAAATCATATTAATCGAATATCAATAATTATATGATCGAATTGCATATTTTTTATGCTATTTCTCAAAAGAAAAACTTATTGTTTATTTTTTTGGTTATCGATCATATAGTTATTGATATCTGATTAATATGATTTTTGGTAAGCATGAAATACTCAACAAATCTTACAAAATGAACAGTTCAGATCATAAAAATAAGCTCATAATGTATCTCAAATTGAGGCATAACAGTCATTACCAGTGACCCTAATTCTTTTAGCACAGTGGTGGCCCAATTCCTATATTTTAACAAATTCATTCTTGTAGCGCATTTGTTATTTTTTACAATGATTATTGTATAATTTAATTTCTATTATAGGATGCGATTGTGTGTGTCTAATTATATGTATTTATTGTGTCTTTAAATTTAGCTTTGACTTAAGAAAAAAAATTGTAATCTAATAATTAATATTTATAAAAATATCAATTCTTTAGTTTAATTCAAACTTTCTTTATATAATTAATTAAAATACATAATCGTTGAATGCCTTTAAATTCAATTATGAATTTAAATTATTTTAATATTATGGCTAATATATTTTTTAAAAAGTATTAATTTATTTTATTGAATTTGCATATATAAAAAAGTACATGGCATGCCACTTTTTGGTGGAGCAATATAGTAAAATTTTAAAATTCAAACGTTAGAAATTATCATGCTAAAATTCGACATGATACTCCTATCATGGTAAATTTGATGTTAAATTTGACACGATACATACAGTTGTCAAATTTTAGCAATAACACAATACTTAACGCATTGTTAGAGTTGCTCTTACTTCAATATTTTCATTTATGGAGTAGTGCCTTGTAGATTATTACTTTGGATATATAGTCAAACTCGATTTTTTGTAATATTTTCTTCGTATTAAAAAGTAAAATTTTTAGTTTATAATTTTAGTAATTATATAGGCGAACAAATAGAGAAAAAAAAATTACTATTAACTATAATTTTATCTACTACAAATTTTCTTTGGTTTTTGTTATTTATTTTCTGAATATGATTTCAAATTTTTTATTTTTTATTTTTTATTTTTCTGCTTATCTTGATTTTATTATGTTATGTGATATACCACAGAGGGAAAGCCCAAGACTTGCAAGCAAATTATCACAGAATTAGATGTGGCAAAAAAGTCAACCACATACAAGGTTGTTGAAGGAGACCTCTTGCAGGAGTACAAGACCTTTGCCTTCATTCTTAAGGTTGAACCAAAAGGCCAAAACAAATTGGTGACTTGGACCCTTGAATATGAGAAGCTCAATGAGCAAATTGATGATCCAAATAGTTTGATGGACACTGTTATGGCTGTGAGCCAAGATATTGAGACCTACCTTCTCAAGTAATAAATTTATATATATATAGATATATGGTGTGTGGTGGTAAGGAGTGCTTGTGTGATAGATTCATTATCTATTGAGAATAAAGACAATATGCATCCGATGAGATGAGAGCTACTGTGGAACAGATAACAACAGGGGTTCAAATCGTGTTTTCTGGGAAACTTCTACATGTTGAAAAGTTATCTAATATTTGGTTGCTTGTTGTATGCATAATTTATCTATATAAATGTATTTGTTTGTGTAATTGGTTTGGTGAAATTTTATATTCTATCTGCTTACTTTTCTCCCAGACAATGTTAGATTAATTGTTTGAATTTCTCTATGGTGAGTCTCAACTCAACTCCTTACTATATGAACTCATCAGTTAGAATTTTAAAATACCCTTTTTACCCTTTCAAAGTGACTCCTCTCCAAACACATATATACACATATACATATATGTATACAATACTAGACAGTGCCACAGATCAATCAAAACCCAAGTGCCATATATGTATACAATACCAAATAGCAGATACCAGTTTTCTAATGTTGAAGGTGACAAAGACAATAATTCATAACTTCAAGTAAGATACAAAAAATCAAAACAAAGATGTTGAAGTAAATAAATTCTATCTTTAAGTCCTTATCTTTTTGCTTTAGTTATGGATGAGTTGACGAGAAATATCTAAGATGACGTGTCATAATGAATGCTTTTTACAGACGATATAGTGCTAGTGGATGAGACTAGAGAAGGGGTTAATACAAAGTTAGAGATATGGAAAAAAAACTCTTGAATCTAAAGGATTCTGGATAAGCAGAACTAAGACAGAGTATATGGAGTGTAAATTTAGTAACAGTAACAATGAAAGCAGAGGAGAAGTGAAGATTGAGATCCAAGAACTGCCTAAGAGTGAACATTTTCGTTATTTATGATCGATTATCACAACAGCGGGGGAGATTGATGCGGATGTGGCCCATAGGATTAAAGCGGGATGGTGTAAGTGGAGAAGTGCGTCTGGGATACTGTGCGATAAACGAATACCCACTAGACCTAAAGGTAAGTTTTATACAACGGCTATTAGATCAACAATGTTGTATGGGACGGAGTGTTGGGCAACCAAGAAACAACATGTAGATAAGATGAGTGTGATTGAGATGAGAATACTAAGGTGGATGTGTGGGAAGACTAGACAAGACAGAATTAGGATTGAGTGTATTCGGGAATAGGTAGGAGTAGCATTGATAGAAGATAAGTTGAGAGAGAATCGATTGAGAAGGTTTGGTTATATTCAACGGAGATCAACAGAGGCAGTAGTGAAGAGATGCGATGCTGTAAAGGTAGATGGAAGTGTTAGGGGACGGGATAGGCCTAGATTAACATTGGTTAGCGTTGTAAATAGAGATATGGATCTACTTAATTTGACTAACAATATGGCCTTTGATAGGGCCGCATGGAGAAGAAGAATTCATGTAGCCGACTCTATTTGTTGGGACTTAAGACTTGGTTTGATTTGATTTGGTTTGGTTTGGTAATATATATATATGAATATTGCTTGTTAGTTGTTAGTTGACTGATTTTGCAGTTTGAATTGATTGCCATGGTGTTCAAGGCAATTAACAAGATTTTAAACAAAAAAAGATATCTAATTTAGGAGCAACAATTTGCTAGAAAAATTCATAAATAAGTCGAGGCATCCGCGACTGTTGTGCGTGATTCACATGTTTTTTTTTTTGCTGTTCAATTGTTTGATGTATCACTTAACTAGCAGCAATACATTTAGATAGTAAATATGAGGGGTTGGGGAAGGCTATCTGTGTGAGGGTGATTTCACAATATGGAGTAGGGTAGAGCTCCGTGGAAGAACTCAGTACTCCGAAAAGCAAAGTCTGCACAATATAGCAAACGGTGAGGGCTGCCCGACTGGGGTTTAGTTGGAAAAATGGTACAGAGGGGAGATTAGAGAGAGAGCAACAACCAAACTGATTTTTTTTTTTCCTTTTATTTATTGGTGCAAACCCAATTAAATTTAAGAAAGAAATCGTCACTGTTGAAAATCAGGGTTTTAGAGGCGTTTAAAAAACGCCGCTATAAGTCTTAAAAACGCCATCAAATCTTTTTGTGACGTTTAACACCAAACGCCGAAGATGCGGCCGTCGCTATAACTCAATGGCGCTTTAGAAACGTTGCTATATTACTATAGGCGGCGTTTTCACTAAAAGTTCTACTAATTGTAACATGACGTCACCATGCTATTTAGCGACGTTTTTAAAACGCTGTTGTATCTCTTTTTCCCAACTATTTAGCAACGTTTTTAGAAACACCGTGATGGCCCTTTTTAAAAAAAAAAAAATTGTGCTACTTTTTTGTTATTGAACTAAAAAAATTCTTTCTTTCTTTTTTTTTTTTTTGTTTCTTTTATTCATATATTTGATAATACAATAAAATCCAATTATAATCATAATAATGAAAATCAAATCATAACACTTAATATCAAAAAAAAACTCTCAAAGTGTGAGAAAATGTGAAAATATTCAAATCACTAATTTCCTTGTGACCTTTTAGTGAGATACAAAGATTCTAACAAAAAAAACTAACCCCATTTGTTAAAAAATAAGTCCTATTAAATCAATACAACGGTTAGACATTAACAAATAAAAATCTAGTCCTGTTTTAAATAAATAAAAAGCTAGTCCTACTAAATTAATATAATGATTATGCATCATATGATAAATTTTGGTCACCATAGAATTTCTATTGACCAAAATGCCTAAAAGATTTACTACTAAGTGCATTGAATCTGATCACAGAACTGGACATCACATGAGATGCGACCCATTAAATGCATTGTTCCACTGCATGTGAGAGAATTGTACCCGATTTTGTAATTAAATTATGTATATGCTCCACAGAGGGGAGAAGGAACAAGAAGGAAAACTACTAGACATTTCAGGTATTCAAATATAACCTAAACTGAAATGGCAATCAATGAATGATACAAAAGTAATCCATGTGGTGGTACAAAAACTAAGCACAATGTCACCCCACTTGAGAAAAGAAAAAAAAATTACTTGTACTATTATCATGTAATGCTATAGATGAACCAGACAATTATGATGTCTGAAAAACAAGCTGTGAGACCTACTTGTTTTTATCTTGTCCTGTTCTTGAAGGCTCTCCTCCGTTCTTGGGCTTCACTGGAGTGACCTTGGCAGGAGTTGAGCGCTCCAACTGAGAGAATTGGATCAATATCTGCATAAGGACCATAACAATGGCCAACCCAATTGCCAAGAATGTCATACCCTTCCATGTGCATAGAAGTGAAGTCCACTGGAAGAATTTTACGGCCCCAAAAATGAGCAGACATCCCCATGAGATAACGACCTGTTATTCACACATTGGTAATTATTGTTGGCTCAACACTTGCAACCTCTCTCTCTCTCTCTCTCTACAAACAAAATAGAAAAATAGAACAGATATATTACCATAAGAGACTTTATGGGCCGACCCATATCTTGTTCTTGCTCACTAAAAATGTCGTCAGCTATATGCTTGTCTAATAACTTATCCTGGTAAAGTCAAAACCATGCTGTGAAGAAATTACAAGAATTCACACCATATGCAACCAGACGAATTACTCGTAAAGATGTCATAAATCAGTGTAAAGCTATTACAGAAGTCATATACACAATTATACGTACATATGTGCATGCGCGTGTTTCCACATATCCTCTAGCTTAAGATATTTTTCTGAGGAAATAAACTTGAAAAACCCAGTAAAAAACTCAACAAATTAATAAGAAAGAAGAGTGTGTGCACCTTGGCCACAAACATATCTTTGCACCATTGGGCGATAGCATCATCTGTTTCAGGCAAATCCTTCATTAAATGCCGCTTGAGGTGCACATGCATCTATACAACAGTGAATCTTTAACATTTATACACATAAATCGCGCATCTTAATATCATGACAAATTTCTTTAACTAATGATTTATTCCATTTTGCTAAAGCTATGCTGCTAATCACATAAATTCAGCTATCACTATGGTCTTTCAAACTTCAAAAAATGGAAAAAAAAAAAGATCAGGATTATATGATACTACTTCAAATTGAATTCCCACAATGTTTGGGATGATGGCTACCTCTTTCTTTCTATGATACAACTTTTCACAGTTAAAATTGATCGAGCATTAAAGACCCATTAGTATGTCCAGTGAAATGTGTACATGTTGATATTAATTTTATTTGATATGCTGAAATAAATAGGAAAGTGCCAGAAGAGGGGGATAACCCGTTCACTTGTACATGGTTCCTTTCAATTTTCTTGGTTGCTTACATATACATATCAAGAAGTGGACTTTCAGGTTTGAAAAAAGCATTGAGTTGAATGATCTTGATAAAGTTCAAAATTTTACCTCGCATCATGAAACAATTTCAAAATTAACTTAGAAACCACAACACAAACCGACAAGTTTCAAAACCAAATTCAAGTGCTACCACATGTCCAAACTTTTTTAATGCCACTTTTAAAAACTTGCTACCATATACTTACCACAGAAGACTTCCCCTTGAAGAGCCTAAGCATTGTAGGTGGAGGTGAACTTTTTGGAATAGCAACAGTCACTTCATAAATGGCTGGGACAAATGAATGCATCTCACTTACTGCTGAAACAAAACCCTGAAAGCATATAAATAGATTCTTCACGTCAAACCCAATAACACGCAAAATATCAGACACAAAGACGGACATTGGAACATGTAGTAGCAAAACTAAGGAAAGTTGATAACAGCCTCATCTTGAGTACACATTTTATAATTTAATTTTATTGAAAATTTATTTCCAATATTTTATGTACTACAAATGGAAATCCAACCATAACATAGGAAAACCCTTTGCTCAGAAGGTTTAAGCCTCCAAATTTAGCCACAAACCAAAATCAGAAGTGCACAATTTTGCACACAATCAACAGGAACGCATGTGGATATTTACAGAAGAAATTTTAGACACTTAGTGGGAAGGAAGTTGTTCACAAACTAGCCAGAAGAAAATGGATTCAAAGAGAAACCAGGAAATTACATCAGGGGAAAATGCAGCCTTCTACCTTATAAAGAGGTGAAATGAAAGTATTACCTTGGTACGAGGAATCAAAACATTTCTAGGAACAGGCAACCCTGCTGAAGCTGCATACTCCTGAGCTGCTTCAAGCTTTGCCTGTGTAAAGCGAGTTCCTTCTACAAAAAGTGCCAACCAAAACGGCAGAGGAAAATCCTGTAACTGCTGAAGACCTGACTGCAGATTCAATCCCACAAGATTTGAATAAGATCAATTAAGGCCCCTTGAAAGCGAGCATCACAAACCTACAAACACATAGCATTTGTTCAGAAATGTATTAAGTACACCCATACCTTTAAAGTTCTTTCATCCTTAGCCCAACTTCTTTCAAGAAATAGATACTCAGAAAACCACATAGACCAACCTATGACCTGCATATGTTGGATATAGTTTTATCCTTCCGAATATATCTTTGAAGGTATTGAGGTGTTCAAAAGACAAGGCAAATGATAATGAGTAAGGGACATGACATGTAAACAGTAATAAATCATAAATAGAGGAGATGAGACAATAGAGCAATGTCCAAACTTGTTATAATTTCATGTATTTTAAATACAGATCACAATAAACCTTCACTGAATTCACCAAATTCACGAATTAACATGCATTGAACTTTCGAGATAGAAGGCCACTCCATCAAGAACTGAACTGGCACGATCTGAATTTAACTAATTAACTTAAAATGCTTCACCTCAACCACATTTAGAGAACATGTCAAGTTCAGATTCTTACCGGAAGGAATTTTGATGATTTCTTCATTACAGCTAATGCACTACCAAGGCAACCTGATCGCTGTTATAAGGAATTTTGACAAATAATCAGTGAAAATCATAATTTCTTTTTTTTTTATAAGTGGAAACATAGTATAAAGCAAAGATTACAATAAAAGCATTCCAAATAAGACAATATAGCAAATTTTAAACTGTCATTTGCCGAAAGAAATATGTTTAATCTGCAAACATGAGTATGCCTCTATATGTCTACCAACATAACTAATGTGCATATGCTTGTCTGTGCTTGTGAATGCACATGTATAAAAGAAAACTGCATGTTAGACAAGCATTTATATACATGTCTCTGCTTGTGAATGCACATGCATAAAAGAAAACTGCATGTCAGACAAGCACCTGAGCCAAAAGCCATCCAACAAGCCAATCAATGTTGCTTTTGTGATTCGATACGACAAGTGCATGCTCTTCACCTAGAAAATTTGCCAACATAAGCCAATGAAATAAGCTTCTCAGTGTATTCCAGTAAAGAATAACATTTATCTGTCAGACAAATAGTAGCATATTGTACTCAACCAATAAGTAGTTTAACCTTACCTATTAACCGACAAGTTTCTGAATTTGTGAAGAGTTTAATCTGCAGCAAGAAGTAACTAACTATCAACAAGTGGAATTTCAATAGATTACACACAATAAATCATAAGAACTCAGATCACAACTAATGCCTATCCTGTCAATGGATCAGTTTCTTAGCAGTAAATCAATTCTACAACTAAAACAATGAGATTTCATATATATTCAAAAATTACCACAACAAAGGTATTAAAATTGGAGTACATTCCAAGCATCATTACTGTAAAATTGGAGTACATTCCAGGCATCATTACTGTAATTTGTGCATTTTATTTCTCTTAAACATCTTCTTGAGCATTAATTGACCTTGAAGAGAAAAATAAGTTTTATGACTTTGAAAACCCGTTCTCTCTTAGGTAGCAACTGAAAATGGTGATGCTGTAAAATATGCTCCGAGATTTAGGGAAGAGAGTGCGTACCATCGAATGAAGTTCTTAGCGGAAAACGGACGTTGCCGGAGGATCCTCTTCTTAGGAGGTCATTCGTTTGAACTCGACGAGGACGAGGACGAGGAGGAGGAGGACGAGGAGGAGGACCAGATTGGGCATATTTTAATGTTTAAACCAATAAATTAATGTTTCACTTACATTTTTTCCTTCACCATAACAAAAGTTATTCATCAATGGAAGAAGAATCGAAGAAGAATCACTGAACTGAAGAAGAATCGAGAGAGATTTGAGTGAGAGAAAGAGAGAGCAACTAACCTCTGATCGAAGAAAACGAAGAGTTCCAAATCCACAGAGATGAATCACGGATCTATGCTCAAAATCAAACTTCGAAATCACAATCCCGAGATGAATCACCAGAACTGAAGAAGAAGAATCACTGAACTGAACTGAAGAATCGAGAGATATTTGTGTGTGTGAGAGAGAGAGAGAGAGCAAGAAGTGAGTGAGAGATTTGAGTGAGTGAGAAGGAGACGGTAGTGCTCAAAATAGGGTTTTCAAAATAAAATTTTAGAGAGATAGAAGAGGGTGTGAAGAGAGACAGGGAAGAGTGTGTAAAGAGAGACAGGGTTTGGAGGCGTTTTTTAAACGTCTTCTATTTGTAAAACGGTACTGTTTTGCCTAACAACAAAGGCGACGTTTAAAAAACGTCATTAATTATAAAAAAAAAGTGACGTTTAATTAAACATCGTTAATTAAACGCCGTTAAATCCTCATTTTCCTGTAGTGCGTGCTGGCAATTTCTTCTCATTTAAAGTTTGATTTATTAATGGCTGCATGATTGGACACTGAATGGAGTTTGTAGATGGTGATATTAATGGATAGAGAAAAAAGAGATGGTGGATGTGGTGGTGGGTTTGTGATGGGGATTTAACTAATTTTGTAATTTTTGTGTGATTCATCCAGCTTTGAAGGCTTGGTATGCTGGTTGTGTGGAGTTTTGACAGTGGAGTTGTGGAATGTAAAGGGGAGAGATGGGGAAAGATGAGTCTCTTGATTAAGAAAAAAAAAAAAAAGGGGAGGAGGGGTTGAGAGTCCTGCAGCCTTTATTTTATGAGAAATTTAGCTATAAATCCCATTTACCTTCTTTTTATTATTAAAAGGATTAAGAAAAAAATTACACTTTATAAACCTCCTCATAATTATAAAGTCTTGCATAAAGGACAAAAATGATTATTTAAATATTTTATCAGACTATTATACCCTCAACTAAATCATTCTACTCTCTCCACACTCTCTCCTTACTCTCTTCCTTTCTAATCCACAGATAGCTTCTGCATATATAATCAGGCAGTGTCAGATTTTCAATCAATTTGCAATCAATTTTTTTGGGTAAAGGTTAAGAGATTTGGATTGGAGAGATGATCAGAACCGATGCTGTTTCGCGGTGGAAGAGATCGTTGGAGATGATCGGAGAAAGCTTCGACGACGATGTATCGCCTTCCGATTCTCGTGAAGTTCATGTTCTTGTCGTTGATGATAGCCTCGTCGATCGAAAAGTCATTGAACGATTGCTCAAAATCACCTCCCGCAAAGGTACAAATCAATTCTCTCTCTCTCTCTCTCTATATATATATATATATACACATATGTATGTATATGTGAAGGAAATGTTGTTGAATTGAATTGTTACAGTAACAGCAGTGGATAGTGGAAGGAGAGCTTTGCAATTTTTAGGACTAGATGAGGATAAGAGCTCAGTTGATTTTGATTTGAAAGTGGATCTGATAATCATAGACCATTGTATGCCTAGAATGATTGGTTACGATTTATTATGATTCAAAATAAAATTTTATATCGTTAAGCAAATCAATATGTTTTTAATCAGAGTAAAATTTTATTCTGAATCAGAGTAAAGTTTACTATGATTTAAAGTAAAATTTTATATCGTTAAGCAAATCAACATATTTTTAACCAGAGTAAAATTTTACTTTGAATCAAAGTAAAATTTTACTCTTAAATACTCTATGAGGATAGCTTAATAAAAGAGCTGATAGATATGAGAGTAATATAGTAAAATAAACAAGTTTTAAAATATTAAGGGGTTTTGAAAGTACCTATATAATTCTTGTCATTTTGAAAAACAAATTAAATAGTGAGGGTCTATCACCAAATTCCTCATATTTTATGAGCAATGGTTGAGCAATGAGACCCCACAAAAACTCCACAATCCCATATCATCCTGTGTGAAAGAGAGGGAAAAAAAAAAACAAAAATACACATGGACCATTTACACACATTTGGGGGTCATAGAGCCTCCAAATTGGAGTCCCAAACTTTTTTCCTTATTCTATTGGGAAAAATTCAGTTTAGATTTAAAAAATAAATTATTTATCAGTAGTAAACTTTATAAATATTAATAATTAAAATTTTAAACTTTTTCATGTCTGTGTAATTTTTTTTCTTTCAAAAACCTATTAAATTGTAATTCTCTCTATTTTATTTTGAGGTGCCTCTATTATGAGTGTCAAAAACATAAAATCATAGCACTCATCAGTAATGGGGGAGGTTTTTGGTATTATGAGATTTTTTGGTATTATGAGAAAAATTAAGGTTTGTTGTCTTTCATCGGCAACACTGTTTGGATTTGAATAATTGGAAAGGTTTATGTTGTATGGTTTGTTAAATATTCAATATATTATTTATGTAAAAAATTAAGTAAATTAAAAATTTACATTTCTTGAGAAATTATAATTTTTAAGTATCTAGATTAAATGCATTTTTGAAATGTTTTTACACAAATTTTGTACTTTCAAGTATCTAAATTAAATGAATTTAAAACCAAAAAATTTAGTTAATATATTAGAAATAAAAAATACGAATTAAAATTTAAAAAATTATTTCCAAAAATTCCAAACTAAAGATCAATTTTTTTGTGATTTGAAAAATACAGTAAAAAGTTACACCTATATAAATTTTAGCCCTATACATGTTTGTTTGTTTTTTTTTTTAGTAAAATTAGAAGCTCACATATTTGATTTATAAATTCATCTATAGTTAGAGAATTATGCCTTTAATGATGAAATGTGTAACAAATTAATACCTATCTTGACATATCATAGGTAGAATTGTGAAATTTTTTTGCAGAGTTTCAAATATATATATATATATATATATCTATGATTTACACGTGTGTGGCTCTCAATGTAATACGGAAGATCAATGAATTTCCCAAATTGCCCCTTAACTGTCCACGTGGCAAACAGAGACACAATAAGAAAAGAGTGGAAAACCAAATCAATTCAGATACCCATGTGTTACAATTCTTAGGTATGCCTTAGGGTACATACCGTTCGGATTGGTTCGGTTTTGAAAAAATTTAAGAACGGCTCTGTAATTTTAAAAATCAGACTAGACCATTAAACTTGTAGAACCAGACTAGAACCAAACCGAAATAGAGGTTCGGTTTCGGTTTGGTTCACGGTTCAAAAAATTTCTATATACAAGAATAAATTGTTAATATTAGTAAAATAATTACTCGAACTAATTACATTTAACTCATGATAAAAACTAATAATATGAAGGCATTACTCAACATTACATATCTATATCATTCTAATATTATTAAAATTACAAAAAACCAATTAATAAAAATAAAACTTGATATTATATATATATATATATCTTTTAAAATTCGGTTAGGTTCGGTTCGGTTCGGTTTGAACCGTAATTTTTTCATAAAATTCATTAACCGCACCGTTTTTACAATTTTCATATTTCTTAAACCGAAACTGAATTAGTTCTTAATAAAATCGAACCAAAACGTATAATTCAATCTGCTTCGATCCAAATTACCAACTTAAACGAATTTTTTAATGGCCCTAATATGCCTTGCAGACTGTATGCAAGACATACAAGATTCCTCGTACATTTTTATTATTTGGATTATATAAATTGGGGATGTGTTTCATGAGGTGTTGAGTAACGGACCACATCACAGACACACGTCTCCTGATAATGTACAGAGTGTTGAGTTACTCGAAGGCCAATGGGGCACTCTTGGTTGTGTCATCTTCTGGAAATACACTAACGGTAATATACATACATACATATATTATATATATATATATATTAGGTAAATTACACTGACACCCCTGAATTCTTGTGAAATCACTGCCACCCCTTTTACTCTCTGAAATGTCACTAACTGAGAGGGAGATTTATGATCTAGTTTCGGCCAAACAAGATTGGGCCGAGGTATTTGGCTTCAAGATTGTGCTGTGGTTTTGCTCAGTAATGGCAAAGGGCCTGCGGAGCCGAGCTACTTGGGCTCTTTGGTATGAAGGCCGGTCAAGTGAGAGCTCGGCTGAGACGTCTGCGGCCTAGAAAGGCTTCATGGTTCGTGCGTTGCTCGGTCGGAAGGCGCGCACCCATAGCTCGGCGTGAAGATTCGTACCTGAAGCTCGGCAGGAAGGCCTTTGGTTGACCGGAATGACCAATCCCGTGCTCGGTGTCGCCGGAATGCGGTCGAGCACGGCTGAAACGAAGCTCGGTTATTGGAAGCACTTGGTCTTGAAGTGCAGTATGGCTGTTGGCAGCCAAGAAGCTGCAGCCCGGCTGCCGAGCTCCCAGTAGAGTGGGCTGGCAGTTGAGTTAGGTGGTGTTCAGCAAGGTTTATGCTGATAGATGGGATAGCGGAGCCATGTGTCAGGAGATGACTGGGAGTGGATATGGGGCGCAGAGGGTATATAAGCATGTCTACGCCTCCCATACGCGGACACACGAACATTTGGTAAGGAAATTCTTACACTCAAAGACTCCTCTCTCTCTCTATCCTAAGGTGTGTGCTAACTTGATCGTCGGAGGGTTTTTTCCAGCCACACACCGCCGGGTAGCTCACCCTTATTGGCTCGCAGGTGATCGGACAGAGACGGAGCTCGGAAGAAAGGAGTACGGGCTTGCCGAAATATTTGCTCCCCGTACAATTGGCGCCGTCTGTGGGAAACTTGACAGACAAAACCTTGTCTTCCAGGCTCGTCTGATCGCCGTCCATGGCGAACAACGATGAGTTTCCGTTGTCTGCCATAGACGGAGCCACCCCGGAGTATACCCGAAGGAGAGAGGGACCTCTCGCCATCCATCCAATGGCAGATTTGGAGACGCCCACCGGAGGACAGTCAGGAGACGCGCGGGATAAGCGTGGAAGAAGTTATGGTCATTCACGAAGTCCGGACGGTCATTGGCGGCGGAGAGAATCACATGCCCGATGTCTGGAATACAAGTTGAGGGACCAAGACGCTGTCATCCGGCAAATGGCAGCGGAGATGGAGGAGCTCAAACGGCATGTCAAAGGGAAAGGTGTAGCTGGAGTGGGTGACCACAGTGAGCGCACCTCATCCTACCGTTCAGGCGGACAGAGTCAGCGACGCACTCCATCCATTTCTATCACCAGAAGTTACCAGGTTGGTGATTCTGACCTGCATGCAGAGAAGTCTAGCGCACAAGACAGCACCTACCGGCCCTCGCGTCCGGTGACGACATCGAGGTACTCTTACCCCGCTCATTCGGAGGATTTGCGGGCGGTCTTGAAGGAGCGGGCTCGCCGGCGCGAAGCCTAGAGGATACCGGCATTCCAGCGGTTATCCTACGGGGTTCACGCCAGCGAGGAGGTCAGAATGCCTCCACCCCGCCAGGCAGCGCCACTCCTAGTGGATTCAGATTTGGCCAGGTTAAGTGCCACCCCTTTTTCCCTGGAAATAGAGACAACACCGCTTCCGGAAGGCTTCCACCAGCCTAAGTTCACACTCTACGACGGAAAAACCGATCCTTACATGCATGTGAGCCACTTCTGACAGGTTATGGCCGGACATAGGCGAAATGACGGACTTATGTGCCTGATCTTCCCGTCAAGTTTAGGTGAGCTGGGCTTGAAGTGGTTCGAGAGGTTGCTGGAAGGGAGCATACAACAGTGGCATCAGTTGGCCGAAGCCTTTGTGACGCGTTTCAAAACCAACACAAAAACACCAAAAGAAGTCGATCATTTACTTAGTGTCAGGATGGAACCGAGCGACACTCTCAAGGCGTACAACTCCAGGTACTGGGATACCTTCAATGAGATCCTAGATTGCCCAGTCAAACTGGCAATCACCCAATATAAGCGCGGTCTCCCGCTCGGACATAGGCTGAGGGATTCGCTTACAATGAGCCAGCAGACATCCATGTGGCACCTAATGCAGCGCATCAATGAGCACATCCGAGTAGAGGACGATGCAGCGACGTCCACCGCGGAGACAACCTCGATAGCCACGGGCAAGTGGGCGACTGGGTTTTAAGGAAGGTCATGGGCAACGCACTAGTGCCGGGTGAAGGCAAGCTAGGGGCAAACTAGGAAGAGCCTTACAAGATAACCGGGCAAGGGGGCATACCACTTAGAAGATTTGGATGGCAAAGGCGTACCCCGGCCATGGAATGCGGCCTTATGTAATTTTTTGAGGGACTTGTTTCCCCTACACTTCTGAATGCAAATACTCTTTTTGTCAATGTAATAGAAGTGAATTACTTTTGCTGAAGAGCTTTGTTGTGTCCGAAATAATAGTGGATGAGGGGCTTACTCTCCTGTTCCAGCCGAGATGATTTACTCCGGCCGAAGAGTTGATGATTTGCTCAACTGCAAGGTTCCAGCCGAGATGATTTACCCCGGCTGAAGAGTTGATGATTTGTTCAACTCCGAGGTTCCAGCCGAGATGATTTACTCCGGCTGAAGAGTTGATGATTTGTTCAACTCCGAGGTTCCAGCCAAGATGATTTACTCCGGCTGGCGAGTTGATGATTTGTTCAACTGCGAGGTTCCAGCCGAGATGTTTTACTCTGGCTGATGGGTTGATGATTTGCTCAACTCCGAGGGTCCAGCCGAGATGATTTACTCCGGCTGAAGAGTTGATGATTTGCTCAACTGCAAGGTTCCAGCTGAGATGATTTACTCCGGCTGAAGAGTTGATGATTTGTTCAACTCCGAGGTTCCAGCCGAGATGATTTACTCCGGCTGGCGAGTTGATGATTTGTTCAACTCCGAGGTTCCAGCCGAGATGTTTTACTCCGACTGGCAAGTTGATGATTTGTTCAACTGCGAGGTTCCAGTCGAGATGTTTTACTCTGGCTGACGGGTTGATGATTTGCTCAACTCCGAGGGTCCAGCCGAGATGATTTACTCCGGCTGAAGAGTTGATGATTTGCTCAACTGCGAGGTTCCAGCCGAGATGATTTACTCCGGCTGAAGAGTTGATGATTTGTTCAACTCCGAGGTTCCAGCCGAGATGATTTACTCCGGCTGGCGAGTTGATGATTTGTTCAACTCCGAGGTTCCAGCCGAGATGTTTTACTCCGGCTGGCGAGTTGATGATTTGTTCAACTCCGAGGTTCCAGCCGAGATGTTTTACTCCGGCTGGCAAGTTGATGATTTGTTCAACTGTGAGGTTCCAGCCGAGATGTTTTACTCTGGCTGACGGGTTGATGATTTGCTCAACTCCGAAGGTCTAGCCGAGATAATTTACTCCGGCTGAAGAGTTGATGATTTGTTCAACTGCGAGGTTCCAGCCGAGATGTTTTACTCTAGCTGGCGAGTTGATGATTTGTTTAACTCCGAAGTTTCAGCCGAGCTAATGTTGCTCGCCAAGAAAGAAGTGGCGGAGCAGACGTAGCTCGCCTTCTTTGGAGTTCCTTGGCCGAGCTGATCTTGTCCGCCAAGAAGGAAGTCGCGGAGCGGACCTAGCTCGCCTTCTTTGGAGTTCCTTGGCCGAGCTGATCTTGTCCGCTAAGAAAGAAGTCGCGGAGCGGACCTTGCTCGCCTTCTTTGGAGTTCCTTGGCCGAGCTGATCTTGTCCGCCAAGAAGGAAGTCGCGGAGCGAAGCTAGCTCGCCTTCTTTGGAGTTCCTTGGCCGAGCTGATCTTGTCCGCCAAGAAAGAAGTGGCGGCACGGACCTTGCTCGCCTTCTTTGGAGTTCCTTGGCCAAGCTGATCTTGTCCGCCAAGAAGGAAGTCGCGAAGCGGACCTTGCTCGCCTTCTTTGGAGTTCCTTAGCCGAGCTGATCTTGTCCGCCAAGAAGGAAGTCGCGGAGCGGACCTTGCTCCCCCTTCTTTGGAGTTCCATGGCCGAGCTGATCTTGTCCGCCAAGAAGGAAGTTGCGGAGCGGACCTAGCTCGCCTTCTTTGGAGTTCCTTGGCCGAGCTGATCTTGTCCGCCAAGAAGGAAGTCGCGGAGCGGACCTAGCTCCCCTTCTTTGGAGTTCCTTGGCCGAGCTGATCTTGTCCGCCAAGAAGGAAGTGGCGGAGCGGACCTTGTTCCCCTTCTTTGGAGTTCCTTGGCCGAGCTGATCTTGTCCGCCAAGAAGGAAGTCGCGGAGCGGACCTTGCTCGCTTTCTTTGGAGTTCCTTGGCCGAGCTGATCTTGTCCGCCAAGAAGGAAGTGGCGGAGCGAACCTTGCTCCCCTTTTTTGGAGTTCCTTGGCTGAGCTTATCTTGTCCGCCAAGAAGGAAGTGGCGGAGCGGACCTTGCTCCCCTTCTTTGGAGTTCCTTGGCCGAGCTGATCTTGTCCGCCAAGAAGGAAGTCGCGGAGCGGACCTAGCTCGCCTTCTTTGGATTTCCTTGGCCGAGCTGATCTTGTCCGCCTAGAAGGAAGTCGCGGAGCGGACCTTGCTCCCCTTCTTTGGAGTTCCTTGGCCGAGCTGATCTTGTTCGCCAAGAAGGAAGTCGTGGAGCGGACCTAGCTCCCCTTCTTTGGAGTTCCTTGGCTAGGCTGATCTTGTCCGCCAAGAAGGAAGTGGCGGAGCGGACCTTGCTCCCCTTCTTTGGAGTTCCTTGGCCGAGCTGATCTTGTACGCCAAGAAGGAAGTCGCGGAGCGGACCTAGCTCGCCTTCTTTGGAGTTCCTTGGCCGAGCTGATCTTGTCCGCCAAGAAGGAAGTCGTGAAGCGGACCTAGCTCGCCTTCTTTGGAGTTCCTTGGTCGAGCTAATCTTGTCCGCCAAGAAGGAAGTCGTGGAGCGGACCTAGCTCCCCTTCTTTGGAGTTCCTTGGCCGCGCTGATCTTCTCCGCCAAGAAGGAAGTCACGTAGCGGACCTAGCTCCCCTTCTTTGGAGTTCCTTGGCCGAGCTGATTTTATCCGCCAAGAAGGAAGTGGCGGAGCTGACCTTGCTCCCCTTCTTTGGAGTTCCTTGGCCGAGCTGATCTTGTCCGCCAAGAAGGAAGTGGCGGAGCGGACCTTGCTCCCCTTCTTTGGAGTTCTTTGGCCGAGCTGATCTTGTCCGCCAATAAAGAAGTCGCGGAGCGGACCTAGCTCGCCTTCTTTGGAGTTCCTTGGCCGAGCTGATCTTGTTCGCCAAGAAGGAAGTCGCGGAGCGGACCTTGCTCCCCTTCTTTGGAGTTCCTTGGCCGAGCTGATCTTGTCCGCCAAGAAGGAAGTCGCGGAGCGGACCTAGCTCCCCTTCTTTGGAGTTCCTTGGTTGAGCTGATCTTGTCCGCCAAGAAGGAAGTGGCGGAGCGGACCTTGCTCCCCTTCTTTGGAGTTCCTTGGCCGAGCTGATCTTGTCCGCTAAGAAGGAAGTCGCGGAGCGGACCTAGCTCGCCTTCTTTGGAGTTCCTTGGCCGAGCTGACCTTGTCCGCCAAGAAGGAAGTCGCGGAGCGGACCTTGCTCCCATTCTTTAGAGTTCCTTGGCCGAGCTGATCTTGTCCGCCAAGAAGGAAGTCGCGGAGCGGACCTAGCTCGCCTTCTTTGGAGTTCCTTGGCCGAGCTGATCTTGTCTGCCAAGAAGGAAGTCGTGGAGCGGACCTAGCTCCCCTTCTTTGGAGTTCCTTGGCCGAGTTGATCTTGTCCGCCAAGAAGGAAGTCGCAGAGCGGACCTTGCTCCCCTTCTTTGGAGTTCCTTGGCCGAGCTGATCTTGTTCGCCAAGAAGGAAGTGGCGAAGCGGACCTTGCTCGCCTTCTTTGGAGTTTCTTGGCCGAGCTGATCTTGCTCGCCAAGAGGGAAGTCGCTGAGCGGACCTTGTAATGTAATCCCAGTCACACTAGCGCGGACGGAATTAAGGGGCAATTGAGAGGGAGATTTATGATCTAGTTTCGGCCAAACAAGATTGGGCCGAGGTATTTGGCTTCAAGATTGTGCCGTGGTTTTGCTCAATAATGGCAAAGGGCCTGCGGAGCCGAGCTACTTGGGCTCTTTGGTATGAAGGCCGGTCAAGTGAGAGCTCGGCTGAGACGTCCGCGGCCTAGAAGGGCTTTATGGTTCGTGCGTTGCTCGGTCGGAAGGCGCGCATCCATAGCTCGGCGTGAAGATTCGTGCTTGAAGCTCGGCAGGAAGGCCTTTGGTTGACCGGAATGACCAATCCCATGCTCGGTGTCGCCGGAATGCGGTCGAGCACGGCTGAAACGAAGCTCGGTTATTGGAAGCACTTGGTCTTGAAGTGCAGTATGGCTGTTGGCAGCCGAGAAGCTACAGCCCGGCTGCCGAGCTCCCAGTAGAGTGGGCTGGCAGTTGGGTTAGGTGGTGTTCAGCAAGGTTTATGCTAATAGATGGGATAGCGGAGCCACGTGTCAGGAGATGATTGGGAGTGGATATGGGGCGCAGAGGGTATATAAGCATGTCTGCGCCCCCCATACGCGGACACACGAACATTTGGTAAGGAAATTCTTACACTCAAAGACTCCTCTCTCTCTCTATCCTAAGGTGTGTGCTAACTTGATCGTCGGGGGGTTTTTTCCGGCCACACACCGCTGGGTAGCTCACCCTTATTGGCTCGCAGGTGATCGGACAGAGACGGAGCTCGGAAGAAAGGAGTACGGGCTTGCCGGAATATTTGCTCCCCGTACACTGACCTTCTTTGTCTATTAACACGGTTAACTAAATGTAAATTACCGTATTACCCTCTTTGTAAAGGAAAAAAAAAGAGTGCTGCTAGTAGCACCTCATAAAATATTTTGGGCCCCTTAATTTTTAACTTTTTTTATTATAATAATAATTTCAAATAAAATTATTACAAAGGATATCATTCATTTTGAAACACTCCATCTCACAATTAAATCTACACACCCACTACATCATGAATTAAGGTTTATGAGAGCACTCACCTCCATCATCACCCATCTATCTTTTCCAAATCCCATCTTCAAAACCTTGAAAACCCCTTGGCAACAATATTCTGGCGATAACGGTGGCAACCATTTGAATGCCTATACTTCTCCGGCAATGACAATGAGTAGAATTTTTTTTGGCAACTAACACTCTATAAGACGAGATGAGTATAACAATTTTTGAGACTGAACTCCCGAACATATGATCGAAATTCGAGAACACAAGCCCGAATATTATTTATTTGTTCAGAAATAGGTAACCGAGTATTATTCATATGTACGAACTTGTTTTACTTATCACGTTTTGAAATTTAATTTGTATTGTTATTTTTTTCAAGATGATGACGAGTCAACAGATAAAATTCTTAACATTTACAGAAATTTTATTTTTTCAAGTTTGGGAATACAAGCCCAAACATTATTTATTTGTTCGGAACACATTCCCAAACATAGCTTATTTGTTCAGGAATGCAGGTCCGAACATGAAGGAAACTCGCCATTTTTGGGTACACAACAACTTTGTTTTGTTTATGGCTCTTCTTCAGTTTTCACCATATGCACACCCCACCCATACCGCCACAATCCCAAGACAAAGATAGAGAGATGAAAGGGAGCATATGTTATGGTAGAAACGAGAGCACATCAAAAGGCTATACTATGTTAAACAAGAGCAATTAATCAACAAGTCAGCATATCAGATGGCCCAAATGATAAGATTAAAAATAAAAAAAATAAAGATGTCTCTCTCTCTCTCTACCATGTGATAGCTTATATGAACATAGACTGTGGGGACATAATTTATGAACAATGGTACGTGGCTAAGGTGACGCCAAAGTGTCAGCTAAGGTGCCACGTGGCTTGGTCACACCACCGAGATTATGTCGGCTAGGCCGATGTAATCTGCAGAGATACCGGAATCTGGGATAACAGATAAGGGACAAGAGTCTTGGAACAGGGGAGGATCTCAGTCTGGATAAAGATAAGGCTCAATGAGAGTTTATCCTTATTTAGATGAGGGTCCAGGATGAGTATGGAGTCTAAGTCCATTGAAGTAAGGCTTCTAAGGAGATCATGTCAGTGCTGGTTATAAAAACAAGGCACCTTCGTGGGTCTGAGGCAAGCTCTTTTTAGTAAGTTTAAGCATTATTTGCTATCTTTGAGAGCTAAGAATATTGACTTGATCGTCGGAGTGCCCCTGGATGGACGAACCCCCGCTGGATTCTCATCTTCTTGTATAAGTTGTTGAGTTTAATCTATTCTGTCGATACTCTTCAGTTGAATTCCCTATTTTTTTGTATGGTAAAAAATCAACACCTACATAAACAATATTCTTCTTCTTCTTCTTCTTCTTCTTCTTCTTCTTCGGGGGTTTTGAAAAGGATGAGACTCTTCTTCTTTTTAGTAGGTTTTGTTAGGATTTTTTGAAAGGGAGGTTTTTTTTTTAGGGTATGGAGGTGTGGGAGGTGTGCATTCAATGGGTAGAATAATTTTGGTATTATTTAAGGAGAGAAAAGAAATTTTAAAGGTTTTAAAATTTATATGTGAAAGTCCAAAGAAATGGAGGGTTCAAAATAATTTAGGATGTGCTAATAGTATCACAAAAAAAAAAAAAAAAACCTTTTTATCTTTGTTTTCTCTCCTGTCCTTTCTCTCTCTATTCTGAAGCTACCATGACATAGTGGTGGCTATGTTGGTGTGGAGGATGGACAACAATTCCCATGTTTATGGATGCTGTTGAAGAGAGGAAAGAGGAAAAAAAAAAAAAGAGACGAGGGGCCTCTTTCCCACTAAACCACAAGCCTCCAATAAATTTGCCATACCCAGCAAACCCCCAACCACTGCATTCAAACCCAGATTTAGAATCGCAAAACTCTATTGAATTGTACCTCAATTGTAGACACTCAAACCCCTCACCACTGTATGTGTGTGTATGTATATGTATATGTTTTGTCAATATAAGACTTGGAAATTAGTTGAATTGGATTTCTATTCTTTGATAGAAATCAAAATTAGAAGTTCCTATTTGCATTTGAATGTGTGTGTATATTTATATAGGGTCCAGCTTCTGTTCAGTCTAGGATCGGACTGGACCGTACTGTTGGGCCTGTGGGGGCCCACTACAGGTCCCGTTTTGAAAATCTGAACCGTTCACTGTGTAGAACTTGTCGAGTTCTACATGACTGTAAAAAATCACATTGATTGAATATCGATAGCTATGTGATCAAATCAGTTTTGTATAAAAAGAAATTGACGGTGAAAAAATTAACGGTTGATAAAAAACTGTTTTGTTCACATAGTTATCGATATCCGATCAACATGATTTTTTACAGACATATAGTACTCGACGAGTTCTACACATTGAACGGTTTAGATTATCAAAACGGGACCCGTGGTGGGCCACCACGAGCCCAACAGTACGGTCCAGTTCGATCCCGAACTGGACAGAAGCCACGGCCATTTATATATTGGGAAATTCTATTATACACCCTTTTTGAAAGGGCGTGTATTATATACATTCTAGTTATATAATTTTCTTTTTTACTTATAATTAATTTTCTTATTTAATTATAATATTATTTTAATTATAACTTACGAGATCTTTGGGTATGTCTTATATAATATTTGATTATAATTTGTTTTATTACCCAAAAAATATAAAATTATATTCAACTTGCTTGGTTAGATTTTTCAAAAAAATACTTTTTAGAAAATTTTACTTTCATATTTTCCATATTTTTTTATTTTTACTGATTTTTTTAATATTTTAAGCAATTTTTTTTTAAAGATTTTTTTCACAAATTTTTTACTTTTTAGACATAGCTAACATAAATATATCTAAAAAGTAAAAAATTTGTGAAAAAAATCTTTTAAAAATTCACTAAATACCAAAAATGCAAAAATAATACAAAAATTCAGTATATTTTTTATATTTTTATGTATTTTTTAATTTTTTAAAATATTTTTTACTTTTTAAATACATCTTAATTTTCAAAAAATTTAATCCAAAAACTCACCAAACACAGTGATTATTATTTTTTTATTATGAGATGCACACAGTCTTTCCCGTATCCAGAAAAAAGAAAAAAAAAAAAAAAAAACAGAGTTGTTCCCATGTATATCTGTTAAACGGATTTGGAAAATTAATTAAATTGGATTTTCCATTCTTCGGTGGAAATCAAAATAAGTTTCCATAGTGGTATATATATATATATATATATATCTATACTATATATGTAACCAAATATAATTATTTTGTCAAAAGCCTCCAAATATTTATTCCTAAATTCTCATAATTTTAAAACACTCTATTTCCTACGTAGTAACCTTCTTTGATTGTCTTTCATGTATTCTATTTTTCTTCATTTTTTATTTGTTTGATTAATTAAAATTAAAATTAATTTCATTACTTATAGATAAAGATTTGAATTTTAAAATTCTTCCATATAGATGAACATATAAAAACTGAAAATTAATTTTATAATCTACAGATAAAGATAAAAAATAAACAATTAATTAAAAAAAATTAATTTCATAACTTATAGATAATTTAAAATTTCTTCCCATAAATAAACAAATAAAAGTTGATAAATAATTTATAAAAATTAATTTCATGGCCTACAAATAAAGATAAAGATTAAATAATTGATTTTTTTTTTAAAAAAAACAAAATTACTCTCTCTTCCCCCCCCCCCTCATTTCGTACTTTAATTAATTTCATTATAGATAAATATATAAAATTCATAAATAATTTATGAAAATTTATTTCATGACCTATAGACAAAGATAAAAAATTTAAAAATTATTTAAAAAAAATAATTTCATGACTTATAGATAAATAAACATATAAAAATTGATAAATAATTTATAATGATTAATTTCGGGGCCTACAGATAAAGATAAAGATTAAATAATTAATTTTCAAAAAATTAAAATAATAAAATTTAGATAAAGATATGATTTGTTAATCTATATATCTATCGAAAACATATATATCTAAATCTTTATTTTGATTTGCTCATTTTTTTTTCTCCTATCACATATAATCTTTTTTCATTTTAAATTTTTTATCTTATGAAATGCTCTTATCTATAACTTCTTATCTCCTATTAAATTCTTAACCTTCTCTGAATAATTTTTATTATTCGTTATTATCTACCAAATGATAAAGATTATAAAAAAAAAAAAAAAAAATTATCGCTCTGAATGAGAATAGTATTAATAATGAAATAATAAAAGGTACATGGGAGAAGGTAGCACAAAAATCTCACAAAATTAATTTTCTTCACTATATTTATAAAAGGTAATAATTCGAGATTCTTTCTATTAGTTATTAAAAATAATTTGCATTAGATCATTGTTATGTTTTTTTTTTTTAATTTTTTTATAAGGCTGTCATTCGTTATAGTATTTCTTCAATCCCATCTCTAAATTCTCTCTTTGAAATTTTTGTTTTTTCAATAATTAAGTTTAGAATCAATTTCTTGTCAAATTTGTTTTCTTGATTCTAATTTTATTGAAGGATCGAGACGAATAAAACTTTCATATAATTTCATATAATATATGAAATTAATGAATATAATACAAAGATGATAGGGAAGTACTACATATTGGTCAATATCTCTATGTTATTACTAGTGGATTTGCTAGATTATACTATCAATTTAGAGCCCATATGATTTAATTCAATGTTCATGACTCTATTTGTTTTGACCATTTTTTCGTTGAGTAACCGATATAATTTTTTTTGGGTATATAATGATTAAAGCTATCATTTGTTATAGTTTTTTCAAGTACAATTCAAATAATTTTTTATCATTTTTTTATAAATAAAATGGATTAAAACTATTCTTTTATATAATTTTTATAATACTATGACATTCTTATCTTGATTAATTTTTTTAAAATGACGTAGGAACTATGCAAGTATTATTCAAATTATGGAATATGATTTATACTTTGATATGATATGAGTGTGTCATTGATAAAGGATATAGCGATCCCGGTTGTCCCTTTACTGTTCTGTTGTATTCCGGACTCGGTTCCGTGAAGTTGGTAGTATTATCCATCAAGTTGGTAGTAGTATCTATCAAGTTGGTAGTAGTATCTATCTTGTTGCCGTCCTTTAATTCCACTTGATTGAGTTTTAGGATGTTTTGAGCAGGGTTGTTACAGGTTGGTTAGGCCTTGGTTTCAATTCCTTGTTGTCCAGTTTTTAGGCGATCCGCTCGAGCGGGTCTTCTTGCGCTCGAGCAGGGATTGCACACCTCCAGTATTTCGTGTTCCTGTAAAACTTCTGCAGATGTGATTTTTACGCTCGAGCGGGTTTGTTTACGCTCGAGCGGTAGCGCTCGAGCGGGTTTGTTGGCACTTGAGTGGGTAGTACTTTCTGGGTATAAGTTCTGGGAGGGGGAAATCTACGCTCGAGCGGACTGGTTTTCGCGCTCGAGCGAAAGTGCTTTATTCTTGTGTCTTGGCGCTCGAGCGGGACTTATTGCGCTCGAGCGTGTCCAGTTTTTTGTTCTTGGCGCTCGAGCGTTGTGTTCTCCGCTCGAGCGGGTCATGCGTATATGAGTTATCCGCTGGGTGATTTTAAATCACTTTTTACTTTCCTTTCTCTCTCCTACTTTTCCTAAAACCCATTTTGAGAGCTCCTCTCTCTAAAACCTTGACTTCTCTCTAGGTATTGATCTAGTAGGAGTGATTTCCTCACCGTTGGCCTTTACAAAAAAGTTGTTGATCGTCGAGGGCTATCTTTTGATCCGAGAAATTCGTGGGTTGGAGCATTTTCGTCTTCTTCACCTTCTTGGTTGGGAGTCATCTTTGAGGTAGGGATTCCTACTCACTCTTATGGTCTTTAACCTAGATTTTTAGTTGTTTTGATAAAGTGTTGAATTTGGAAAATTTTGGGACTTAGGGTTTCAAAATGTGTTAAAGAGGGTTTTGTGATTTTGGGCTCATAATATGTATTTTGGGTTTCAAATGGTGTTATTGATGTTGGTTGTTGATATTTAGACTATTGGGTCAATATTGAGAAATGGGGTAGAAAACCCTAATTTGGTTGAATAAATTAATTGGTATAATTAATTTGGGGAAATTTGTGGACTTATGGAATTGAGTTGGAAATAATGAAATTGGCTCATTATGTTGTGAAATGATGGAATTGGATTTATAAATCGCTCACTTTTGAAGACATTGATATTTTATCTGTTGGAGCTATTTTTATCTGTTTAGAAATAATTGCTTGGGCTACCGGTGGAGGGTAGTTTTGATTGTTGTAGACAATGCATGATGATTAGGCAAACTAAAACTAATCAATTGGATATGTCATAGAGTATGAGGGTTGACAGAATACATTAACGTTATGTATTGATTGATTGATTGTGTATATGACCTTTGTGTATATATGCATTGTGTGTGTGGGAGGAGATAGGGGATGTACTCCACGGTTTAGGAGAAGATAGGGGATGGACCTCTAAACCAGATGTTGTTTGTAAGGAGATAGGGGATGGACTCCACTGATACAGCTCATATGCTTGTCAGATAATGTGTTGATACAGCTCATATGCTTGTCATTGGAAGTGTTGATATAGCTAATATGCATATTTGTTGAAATGTGGGTACAGCTTGTATGCTTACCTGTTGAGATGTTGATACAACTTGTATGTTTATCTATTGTGATAATGGGAAATGTTTAATATGAGTCACTGTCTCATATAAGTAGTTGGCCAGGTTCTGAGCCATTGATGTAAATTGTGAAATTGATAAAAAATGGAAACTGAAATGAAACATGAACGTAATGGTCATGAGATGGAAATGGGTTATGAATTGGTTTATGAAAATTGAACATTTATTAATTGCTAATGTCTTAGTTATTGCTCATACTGTGTTTAGCATATCTCTACTGGGCGTTGGCTCACCCTTTATGGGACATTATTTTCAGGTACAGGTAGTATGCCACCTCCAAGGAAATAGCTTGGGAGGCTAGAGGCGGACAGACTTTTGTTGTCTTATTTCCTTTTGATGTATTACATGTAAATCCAAGCCAAGGGCTTAATGTGTAATTGAGTTAGTACTCTTTTTTTGTAACCAAGTGTTAACTTGGAAAGCTGTAAGCCCGTAGGGCTTTTGCTTTTGTTGTTAACATGTAATACTTTTGTAAAGAAATACTCTGATGAATTGAAGAATGTGGATCTTATATAGATAAATGCATGTTTATATTGATGGGTTTAATATTATTATTTTGAGGGCGTTACAACTTGGTATCAGAGCGTACCGGATTCGAATACTTTGGGTACGTGGGAAGTGATTAGGATCACAATGGGTTTGTCTCGCTTGATAGAGACTTAGATGTAGTGTCATATGCTATATGCTAAATTGATAACATGCTTATGTGACTATGTGGGTATGGAATGTAGTTTCTAGGATGTTGATTGGATCCTTGGGTTTCTGGGAGTCTTGTTGGAAAGACACTTGATCAATGTTGTTTCTAACCGGAACTCTAGTAACGCCTCGGGACTATCATTATCCGGAAATGAAATTCGTAAGTGCTTATGTGTTTATGTGCTTACGTGGAGTGAATTACAGTTGTCCATGCATTAGGACGCGAGTGTTATAGCTTCGGCACATTTGTGAATGTGCTAATAGTCTTGGTTACCTTTGTTAGGATGTCAGGACGAGGGCGTGGTAGGCGTGGCAGGCATGGTAGGTAGGAGGTACCTCTACCGGATGACGTTCCGACAGTGCAGGAGGGAGTTGGTCAGGCCAACGTGGCCGAGCCAGCGGGTCAGCAGGCTATGGGCGCCTTGGCCCGAGAGATAGCGGGAGCTTTGGGTATTCTCAGAGCTGAGAATCAGGTTGCTGAGGCAGGACCTTCTTTCTTGAAGAGGGAATTCTTCCGGTCTAATCCGGACGAGTTTGTTGGGGATCCAAAGGAGCCACTTAAGGCTGACGAGTGGTTGGAACAGATGGAGAAGACGTTCGAGATGCTTGGCATCGAGGACGGGGCTTTAAAGGTGACCTTGGCATCCTTCCAACTGAAGGGAGATGCGGGTCAATGGTGGAAGTACGAGAAGGGCAGTGTTAGTGGTGCATGGGAGGCGTTTGTGAATGCTTTCCAGGAGAAGTTTTTATTTGCAGTTGCTAGGGAGAAACTGAGAGAGCAGTTTTGCCAGCTTAGACAGCAGGGCTTGTCAGTGGCCGAGTTTGAGGCTACTTTTACTAGTCTGTCCAGGTTTGCACCTAAACTCGTGGCATCCGAGGAACACCGTTGCTTTGAGTTTGAGCGGAAGTTGAGGCGAGGCCTCAAGCTGAGGGTTGGTGGATCTTTCATCCGAGAGTACAGACATTTGGTGGATGCAGCTGCTCATATGGAGATTATGATACAGGAGGAGGATGAGGGGCAGAGAGGCTGCAAGAGGAGCCATGATGGTCAGGGTGACGGCAGGAGACAGAGGGGTTCTAACCCTCAACAGTCTCAGGGTGGTGTGGCTAGGTCGACCTTTCCAGTGCCGAGTACGGGCTCTGGGAGAGGTAGTCAGGGAGGCTTGACTTGTTTTGCGTGTGGCCAGCTGGGTCACAAGTCTTCGGTTTGCCCGCAGAAGGGAGGGGGTCAGCGAGCTGCTTTTTCTTTAGCTAGACCTCAGGGCCAGAGTCAGGGCAGGGGCCAGACTTTGTCTTGCTATCAGTGTGGTCAGCCTGGGCACCTGAAGAGGTATTGCCCATAGTTGAGTGCTACTTCAGGAGCGTCTGGTTCTAGGCAGACGCAGAGTTATCAGCCAGCTCAATCTATGCAGGCCTCGAGGGCCAATCCGGGAGCTTCATCATCCCAGTCAGTGCAGCAGTCTTTTACACCTAGAGGTGAGCAGATGGATCAGGGGCCTACAGGGCGCGTGTATGCTGTTACCGCGCAGGATCTAGTACCGGCTCCATCAGTAGTGAGATGTACTTTTCTGTTTTGCAACTCGGTTGCTAGTGTATTGATTGACACGGGTGCATCTCATTCTTTTGTATCTGCTGCATTTGCATCTGTTTTGGAATTGGAGTTGGCACAGTTAGCATCTCCTATTTGTGTGGTATCGCCTATTGGTGGTGAGTTGATCTTGAAACAAGGTGTTAGAGGTTGTGATATAGAGGTCGCCGACCATAGGCTTCCTTTTCCTTTTGTTGTCATGCCCATGAACGGTTTTGATGTTATTTTGGGTATGGACTGGCTATCGTCATACCGGGCTGTTATCGATTGCTACCGCCAGAGGGTCACGTTATGTACCTTGAGCGGGGAGTGGTTCCATTTCTTGGGAGACCGGGTTGGTAGTGTTTTGCCACCGGGGTATGATTCGCGAGGGCGGAGTGAGCTTAGTGGTCTACTTCCTAGCTTTGAGAGTGGTGAGTGTGATGAGACCCAGATTGTTTTACCGAGGGTGGTTTGTGAGTATTCGGATGTTTTTCCCGAGGATCTCGTTAGTTTGCCACCTCACCGAGAGATAGAGTTCTCTATTGATTTAGTGCCCGGCACGGCGCCGATTTCTATGGCACCTTACCGTTTTGCTCCAGCCGAGTTGGTTGAGTTGAAAGTTCAGCTCCAGGAATTGCTAGATAAGGGCTTTGTTCGCCCTAGTGTTTCACCGTGGGGAGCACCGGCCCTCTTTGCTAAAAAGAAAGATGGTGCCTTGAGATTGTGTATAGACTACCGGAAGTTGAATCGGGCTACGGTCAAGAATAAGTACCCTATGCCCCGTATAGATGATCTGTTTGACCAGTTGAAGGGTTCCCGTTGTTTCTCTAAGATAGACTTGAGATCGGGTTACCACCAGTTGAGGGTCAGGGAGGAGGATATTCCTAAGACGGCATTCCGTACGCGGTATGGCCATTATGAGTTTCTGGTGATGCCATTCGGGCTTACCAATGCACCGGCAGTCTTTATGGACTTGATGAACTGGATCTTCCGGGAATTCTTGGATCGATTTGTAGTCGTTTCGTGGACGACATTCTCATCTATTCGCCTTCTGAGGAGGAGCACGAGGAACACTTGAGAGTGGTGCTTGAGTTGTTTAGAGCCCATAGGCTGTATGCCAAGTTTGGAAAGTGTGAGTTCTGGCTAAGGGAAGTCAAATTCCTAGGCCACGTGGTATCCGATGAAGGGGTGTCCGTTGATACATCCAAGGTTGAGGCAGTGCAAGATTGGGCACAGCCTAAGAGTGTGTTTGAGATCCGCAGTTTTTTGGGATTAGCTGGGTACTACTGTCGGTTTGTGAAGGATTTCTCCAGGCTAGCTTCGCCGTTGACTAGATTGACACGGAAAGGGGTCAAGTTCGTATGGAGCGAGACTTGTGAAAAGTCGTTCCAAGAGTTGAAGGTTAGATTGACCACCGCTCCGGTTTTGATTATTCCGGAGAGAGGGTCCGGTTACGCGGTCTATTGTGATGCCTCACGAGAGGGTTTGGGTTATGTGTTGATGCAAGAAGGGAAGGTGGTAGCTTATAGCTCACGTCAGTTGAAAATCCACGAGAAGAATTACCCTACGCACGACCTAGAGGTAGCAGTAGTGATCTTTGCCTTGAAGATTTGGAGGCACTACCTTTATGGTGAGAGGTTCGAGGTGTTCTCGGACCACAAGAGTTTGAAGTACCTGTTTACACAGAGGGACTTGAATTTGAGGCAGAGGAGATGGATGGAGTTCATTGAGGACTATGATTTTGAGTTGCACTATCACCCGGGAAAGGCCAATGCTGTGGCCGATGCCCTTAGTAGGAAATCCATTAGTGATATAGCTTGTATTGCCATCCGGGAATGGGGGATGTTGGGTGTACTCGGCGAGTTTGATTTGCATCTGGGCGAATCTGTTGAGGCTGCGGCCTTGTTTTCTATTGTTGCGCAGCCTACACTTGTGACTCGAGTGTTAGAGGCACAGAGAGGTGACCTTGAAGTAGAGTCATTTCGAGAGAAGATCTCCAGTGGAAAAGTTGAGAAGGGTTTGACGGTGTATCCCGACCAGAGTGTGAGATACCGAGACCGTTTGTTTGTGCCGGAGTCTTGCCGAGAGGAAGTACTCCGAGAGTTCCATCATTCACGCCTTACGGTGCATCCGGGAGGCACTAAGATGTATCAGGATTTGGGTCGCCAGTTTTGGTGGCGGGGTATGAAGAGAGATGTGGCAACTTTCGTGTCTAAGTGCCTTACTTGCCAGCAAGTGAAGGCCGAGCATCAGAGGCCAGCGGGTTTGTTACAACCCTTGCCTATTGCCGAGTGGAAGTGGGAGCATGTCACTATGGACTTCGTTGTAGGTCTTCCGAGGACTCAGCGGGGTAGTGATGCTATTTGGGTGGTGTTAGACCGGTTGACTAAGTCGGCGCACTTCATTCCCATGCGCGTGAGAGATTCGGTAAATCATCTCGCCGACTTGTATATTTGGGACATAGTGAGATTGCACGGGGTCCCAGTGACGATCGTCTCAGATAGAGATCCTCGTTTTACTGCTAGGTTGTGGCAGAGTTTGCAGAGTGCCTTGGGCACTAAGTTGACCTTTAGTACGGCTTATCATCCTCAGACTGACGGGCAGTCCGAGCATACTATTCAGATCCTTGAGGATATGCTTCGGGGTTGTGTCCTTGACTTTAATGGGACGTGGGAAAGGCACTTACCATTGGTAGAGTTTGCCTACAACAATAGCTTTCAGTCTAGTATCGGTGTGGCACCGTTTAAGGCCTTGTATGGCCGACCGTGTAGGTCCCCAGTGTGTTAGGCCGAGGTGGGTGATACACCTTTGTTGGGTCCGGAGTTGGTTAGGGAGACGACGGAGAAAGTTGAGCTTATCCGTAGGAGGCTTGTTACAGCCCAGAGTCGCCAAAAGAGTTATGCCGACCGTAGGAGGAGGCCTTTGGCGTTTGAGGTAGGTGATCATGTCTTCTTGAAATATCACCTAGGCGAGGTTTGATGAGGTTCGGGAAGAGTGGGAAGTTATCCCCTTGGTTTATTGGTCCTTTTGAAATCCTTGAGAGGATTGGCGAGGTTGCCTATCGTTTAGCCTTGCCGCCGCAGTTGTCCGAAGTGCATGACGTGTTTCATGTGAGTATGCTTCGGAATTATGAGCCGGATCCGTCCCACGTCTTAGATTGGACCGATTTAGAGGTAGATGAGGATACCTCGTACGAGGAGAGACCGGTGTGGGTCTTGGATAGGCGGGATCAAGTCCTGCGTGGCAAGACCATCCCTCTGGTAAAGGTTTTGTGGAAACATCACGGAGTGGAGGAAGCCACTTAGGAACGTGAGTTGGAGGTCCGCGAGAATTATCCGGACTTGTTTGTTGACGTGTAATCTTGTATTTGAATTTTGTAAGGTTGTTGGACTTAAGAGCTTTATATATGTCTTAAGTTGTAAAACATTGGTAATGTTTTGGTTTAATGAAAGTATGTTGTAGAACTTACCTTGATATGGGAGTTGATTATGATATTGCATATGTTGGCTATATTGTAGAATTGGAGTTGTATCATGTATATTGATTATGATATGAACTGTGAACCATGTATGTTGGAAATGGTTGGAAATGGAAGAAAATTGCATGTTGATAATGCACTTGTAATATATGTTGTGAAATGCCTCTTGAAAAGAGATGGAATTGACTGGCAATGGGTCGAAATGTTTAATATTATGTCGTAATATTGTTGAGAATGGAGAAAACCTGATTTTTTTGAAAAACTTGTGTTTAATTTCGGGGACGAAATTCTTTAAGGGGAGGAGGTTATAGCGATCCCGGTTGTCCCTTTACTGTTCTGTTGTATTCCGGACTCGGTTCCGTGAAGTTGGTAGTAGTATCTATCTTGTTGCCGTCCTTTAATTCCACTTGATTGAGTTTTAGGATGTTTTGAGCAGAGTTGTTACAGGTTGGTTAGGCCTTGGTTTCAATTCCTTGTTGTCCAGTTTTTAGGCGATCCGCTCGTGTGGGTCTTCTTGCGCTCGAGCGGGGATTGCACACTTCCAGTATTTCGTGTTCCTGCAAAACTTCTGCAGATGTGATTTTTACGCTCGAGCGGTAGCGCTCGAGCGGGTTTGTTGGCGTTCGAGCGGGTAGTACTTTCTGGGTATAAGTTCTGGTAGGGGGAAATCTACGCTCGAACGGACTGGTTTTTGCGCTCGAGCGGAAGTGCTTTATTCTTGTGTCTTGGCGCTCGAGCGGGACTTATTGCGCTCGAGCGTGTCCAGTTTTTTGTTCTTGGCGCTCAAGCGTTGTGTTCTCCGCTCGAGCGGGTCATGCGCATATGAGTTATCCGCTGGGTGATTTTAAATCACTTTTTACTTTCCTTTCTCTCTCCTACTTTTTCTAAAACCCATTTTGAGAGCTCCTCTCTCTAAAACCTTGATTTCTTTCTAGGTATTGATCTAGTAGGAGTGATTTCCTCACCTTGGGCCTTTATAAAAAAGTTGTTGATCGCCGAGGGCTATCTTTTGATCCGAGAAATTCGTGGGTTGGAGCATTTTCGTCTTCTTCACCTTCTTGGTTGGGAGTCATCTTTGAGGTAGGGATTCCTACTCACTCTTATGGTCTTTAACCTAGATTTTTAGTTGTTTTGATAAAGTGTTGAATTTGAGAAATTTTGGGACTTAGGGTTTCAAAATGTGTTAAAGAGGGTTTTGTGATTTTGGGCTCATAATATGTATTTTGGGTTTCAAATGGTGTTATTGATATTGGTTGCTGATATTTAGACCATTGAGTCAATATTGAGAAATGGGGTAGAAAACCCTAATTTGGTTGAATAAATTAATTGGTATAATTAATTTGGGGAAATTTGTGGACTTATGGAATTGAGTTGGAAATAATGAAATTGGCTCATTATGTTGTCAAATGATGGAGTTGGATTTATAAATCACTCACTTTTGAAGACATTGATATTTTATCTGTTAGAGCTATTATTATCTGTTTAGAAATAATTGCTTGGGCTATCGGTGGAGAGTAGTTTTGATTGTTGTAGACAATGCATGATGATTAGGCAAACTAAAACTAATCAATTGGATATGTCGTAGAGTATGACGGTTGACAGAATACATTAACGTTATGTATTGATTGATTGATTGTGTATATGACCTTTGTGTAAATATGCATTGTGTGTGTGGGAGGAGATAGGGGATGTACTCCACGGTTTAGGGGAAGATAGGGGATGGACCTTTAAACCAAATGTTGTTTGGAAGGAGATAGGGGATGGACTCCACTGATACAACTCATATGCTTGTCAGATAATGTGTTGATACAGCTCATATGCTTGTCATTGGAAGTGTTGATACAGCTCATATGCTTGTCATTGGAAGTGTTGATATAGCTAATATGCATATCTGTTGAAATGTGGGTACAGCTTGTATGCTTACCTGTTGAGATGTTGATACAACTTGTATGTTTATCTATTGTGATAATGGGAAATGTTTAATATGAGTCACTGTCTCCTATAAGTAGTTGGCCAGGTTCTGAGCCATTGATGTAAATTGTGAAATTGATAAGAAATGGAAACTGAAATGAAACATGAACGTAATAGTCATGAGATGGAAATGGGTTATGAATTGGTTTATGAAAATTGAACATTTATCAATTGCTAATGTCTTAGTTATTGCTCATACTGTGTTTAGCATATCTTTACTGGGCGTTGGCTCACCCTTTATAGGACATTATTTTCAGGTACAGGTAGTATGCCACCTCCAATGACATAGTTTGGGAGGCTAGAGGCGGACAGACTTTTGTTGTTTTATTTCTTTTTGATGTATTACATGTAAATCCAAGCCAATGGCTTAATGTGTAATTGAGTTAGTACTCTTTTTTTGTAACCAAGTGTTAACTTGGAAAGCTGTAAGCCCGTAGGGCATTTGCCTTTGTTGTTAACATGTAATATTTTTGTAAAGAAATACTCTGATAAATTGAAGAATGTGAATCTTATATAGATAAATGCATGTTTATATTGATGGGTTTAATGTTATTATTTTGAGGGCGTTACAGAGGAAATCAAAGATAGAGAGTTGCTAATATAATCAATTAATGATTTGTTTGAAAAGTTATTTTATAAGCAAGGCAACAAACTTAGATTAAACTTTTTTAAAAACTACTTATAAATTATAATTAAAAGTTGATATTTATTCATAATTTGATCCCACAATAATAATATACACCACTGATTTAAAAGTCCAAGTAAATTTATGATAACTTTTCTAAGCTTATAAAATTTATCTCTTTTAATGTTTTGTTTAGTTTGATACAAGTTATTTATGTTATCGAGTGATTGTGATATTATTATTCTCAACAATTTTTATAATTAATAATTTCTTATGCATATTAAATTTTATTTTAAAATTTTGTGGGTTAATTATTGTTAACATCTACCTAGATGGGTTAATATTACGGTTTGTCGCTATTAAGATATAATTTAAGATTAAGATGATTTATTTATCACACAAAATATATATAGTCTATTTTTCTGTATATCGCACAAGTTACCGTTAGTATATATATATATATCTATTTGTAGTATTTATGAAATTTGTAAAATCAATCTAGTGTTTTATTTGCTGAAAATCATAATGAATTCTTTGTTGATACCGGATTGGATCATATCTAGCCTATCATTAT
Organism: Camellia sinensis; assembly: GCF_055761805.1. Taxonomy (NCBI): domain Eukaryota; kingdom Viridiplantae; phylum Streptophyta; class Magnoliopsida; order Ericales; family Theaceae; genus Camellia; species Camellia sinensis. The sequence goes on along the minus strand of NC_138970.1, from coordinate 177,047,339 downwards.
CACTAGGGTATATCTTGAATATATAATTACATTGTTGTATTTGTGTTACGTTATTGTTTAATGTTTATCCATTATAAGGATGTTTTTATCTTGAAAGAGATAGCTTCGTATAACAGTTTAAGAGGTAGTGCTTTTGTGCAAAAATCATTTTCTGTACAAACAGTTTAACCAGTGTTTGGTTGGGATTTGGGGAAGAATTTAGAAAGAAAAAGAAAAAGGTTACGTGAAATTAAGTGAAATATATATATATATATATATATATTATTCACATTTCGCTTATATTTTTTATTTTTCTTTCCAAATTTCTTTTCAAATCTTCCTATCAAACATAACATAAAAGGTTTTAACTACTGAAAAAAAATAAGAAGGTTCGTGTGTTGTTGGAATGGTTGAAGCATGAGGGAGAAGGAGAGGATGAAAAAAGTGGCTGTGATGGAATGCCGAAGAGAGAGAGGGTAGATGAAGAAAATTTTTAGGGAAAAATTGGTATTTTGTGACTTATATTTTTGCAGTCATCATCATTTTCTGTTCAGTTAACACTACAAGAAATATAGGTTTTGGCGGCGTTTTTTTAACGACACTTTTTAAAACGTCGCTTTTCGTAATATTTAGCGGCGTTTTAAAAACGTCGCATATTTCTGTAAATAAAACGGTGCCGTTTTGAAATAGAAGGCGTTGAGACACGCCTCCAAATGCGTTAGACCTCACGCGCCTCAGATGTAAATGTGAGATGATAAATATGGGTCTTTACTAATATTTAAAAATGTTTTGCTATTTATATAAGCAGGATTATCAGCTGGAGTCATAGCAAGAGTTGCTGGGGTGCTGTTATTGGCAGTTTGCATATATGTTGGAGTTTACAAGAAGAAGAAAGTGCAGGACAAAATATTGCTTTCTGCAAGATCTGAACATCAATCAATTCAAGCTGCAAGGGGTAGTACTGCTCCCTGTTTCCTTTCTATTTCCCTTTTTTGTCTATTTCTTTAAACATCTATGTTTGAAAGGGTTCTTCATGGATATTCTGCACTACAAATTCCCCTTTTAACCCATTTTACCTCTTGGCTGAAGAATGAAATCCAATTTTGACAAAATGGGAAACCATATGCACATGGTTGTTACAATGTTAAACATCCTATGGTTACTTATTTAGCTTGCTTTTAACACAATAGAGGTTCCTTTCATTTAAAAAAATAATAATAAGGATCGTGATGATATTTGATTAGGCGGAATACGGTTACCATGATTTTTAAGCAGATTCCTCAAAAAAATAATTCTAGCTGTGTCTGTGGCCTCTTTCCAAGTACTGATTAGATCCATTGTTTCTTTAGTTCATTTTCTTCGGCCTTTTGTAAGAAATTATTTAAGAGCCTCTCAGATTTTATTATGCACTTGAATACATTTCATGCTAGTAAGTAATACATGCATCTAATAGTTGTTAATTACTATAATTTGTTAGTTTAGTGATTTTTCATATTACATACTTCGTTGTTTGTCTTCGCATTATCAGCTGCTTATGTGTCTTGGTCTCTTAGCTTGCCAAAGTCCTACATTATAAGCAATGTAAATTTTTGTCTGTCTGTAAATAGTTCCTGTTTGGAGTTAATATCAAACCATGCTTTGTCAATGAACCAGGTAGGACCTGCTCCTGCTCTAATTAAGGCTGAGGTGCCATGGTCAGCTCGAAGGGGAACCTTCTCTAATAAGGATCGTGTTTTGAAGACAGTGAAAGGGTAATTTATTCTGAAGATATTTGTATGATTTCCTGACACCTGTGCAATCAAGTGATTATCACTTGCTATATTGTATGGATCCTTCTGAATGTTTAGTGTCTATGGTGGACACTAATAATATTCCTGCAATTTAGTTAATTTCACTCAGTCATGAACCATTTTTTTTTTATATCAATTATTAAGGTTTTGAAATAGTTTATCTCTACTCTCTGTATTTGATATTATAATTTAATTCTGTCTCTGATTTAATTTAGTTAATATTGTTTCTGATTGCAAGAACAAATTGCTGGCTCTAGTAACTAATAATCTCATGAATGTCAGTTGACAGGCGTTTGCAGCTGAAGAATTTTTTTTCTTGTTTTTAAAGTTAGCATATATGTTGAATGTCATTTCATATCAATTATGCATGACTTCTGTCTTCGATTGCTATTTAGGATACTGAATAAGCTGACTCCAAAGAAATAAAATTAGCACAATTTCAAAAAAAAAAAAAGTTTCTGCCAATTAAGTTGACTTCTGTCTTCGATTGCTATTTGTGATGATAAGTTTCTGCCAGTTGTTGTCTCTCCCTAGGAAATAATAGCAAGCTCAGGCTCATTTGTTGAAGAGGCTAATGCTGCTGATCTAATACAGCGCAGACAGCGTTCTGAGTTTCAGTGTAAGTACTCCAAACTGTTGGTGTCATTTTTGTTTTCTATTCTTTGTTTTCATTTTTCAAAAAACACAGAAAACTTGTTAGGTAAAGTGTTTCCAGAAAAAAAGTTCTGAAAGCAACCCAGTTTTAGGAAAACACCAAATAGTTGTTTTCAAATTTTAGAAAAATTTTGGAAGTGATGGATGACTTTGAACTTTTCATTGCTTTTGTTTCTGAAAACATGAAAAATGAAAATGATACCAAATAGTTATGTACATTTAACATTGACGGTGTCTATTGAATTAACATATTTTCTTTGACAGCAAGTGTGAAGGGGACCCTTTTTACAGCTATAAAGGTAAATCCCGCCATCATGCTTAATGAAATTGATCTTAATGTAATGCATATTTAGACCTGATTTTACAGATTTAAAACCTACAATGCTTCATTGATTCTTGATGTGCCGATTTCAGGCAAACCCAGATCTTGTTCCATCCTTATTGACTTTGGCGATGAATGATGCTATGACTTATGATAAGGTGAGAAAGAGTTTTACTTGTTGACAGTTTGAGATGAAAGTAGAAATTTATATTATTCCTAAACATTACATATCAAGAAAGCTCATATGATTCTAATTGAGTTTTGCAGGCCACAAAATCTGGTGGCCCAAATGGATCTGTACGTTTCAGGTACTTCTAACATATAGCATTACCACGCATAAGTATGTAGTATTAAAGAATAAAGTAAAAGAATGAAATTCTGCATTCTATCAAAAATTAGGATTGGTATTTCATGTACAGTGAAGATTTTCACCAAACCAAAGATGATTCATCTATTATGTTTTGTTCCGGCTTATTTTTTAGGGATTTTAATGCCAATTCACAAAATGACCCTATTATTTCAGTGTCGATGATAAGCAGATGTATTAAATGTGGTAAAAAAAGGTTATGGAATATGAAAATTATGTTAAATTGTCAAAATTGTATTGAGGTTTTGAGAAACACACAACTTTCTTCAGTTACCACTCACTATTAGGTTCTAATTTAGAAAGGGTGCTCTTACCAAGTTGCAAGTGTGTGTTATTTGCAGCATAAGTGTGATTCTCAACTAAATTGTTCATTCCCTAATAATAAGCATGATTCTTCTTTTTCCTGATTATAAGAGGCATGAATATACGAAGCATCAAGTGAATATGGGGGGACAAACTGAAGAGCATTGACTACTTATTTGTACCCCTGAGCATTATAATAGATGATTAATTTTATTAAGTTCGATAATCAGACTTCAGAACTGCAGTTCTCTTCTTAGTTTTTTTTTTTTTTTTTTTTCCTTCTGTTTTTTGTTTTCCCATCTTCTTAGGGACTTTCATGGTGATTACTTGTTATCATTGGGCATCTAACGTGTCATGCATTAGTTATATTTCCCTATTTATGTTGATTGCATCGTTATCAACTTCATGTTTATTTATCCAACTTGGTGGCCTTGTTTGTCAATGATCTTTTGGGTTAACTTATATGTGATGTGGCTTTATCAATATATATTCACTTGTGCAAAGATCAAATTTATGGTGCAATAGATGTTGTTCCCTCCATTCCCTGTTCACAGTCCCTTTAGGATTCCAACTGTTTAGAGAGGCAGGCATTTAACGCGTTCATGCTCAAGTGGGAAGCATGAGCATCCAAAACTTGGGAAAATTTTCTGTGGTGGATTTCAGAGCTACTCTTTCAAAATGATAGTTTAGAAAAGTAACAAAATTTTGTACACTTCACTTTTAAAGTGAAGAACTATCGTGTGACATTCCAATATAAGAAAATGGACAAAAAGGACTTGGGACAAAAGGGGTATTATTTTTCTGTCATCTGTTTCTAAATCAGTTTTTAAAATGCTGCTTGTTTATTTGCATTGCTGGGTGCTGGTGTTCAGGTTTCTGAAGATGTTGAGGAACAAAGGAAAGAAAGTAGTTTGTCGGCCACTGATAATTTGGTAAATGAAGAAAATGCACAGCTGAAAGATGATGAAACCGAGGCACCTGATGGCACTATGGTGGGTGATGATCTGCAGAATCATAATGTTTCAAATGCTGGCAATGATACAGTTGGCAAATATTTTTGTTATGACTTGCCAGTTTCTGAAGAAACTGGGGTTTGGATACCTGTCTCTGTTCCACCGATGTCAGGGAGCGAACATGAAGAATGGAATAGGGGTTTTTCCTTCGGTGGGGGCTACTTCGCTGATGGGGACATGGGATGGAATCAGTTTGTTGGAGAAGAGAAAGAGATGACTATGTGGGATGTGGTTCTTGATATGCTACTTGTGGCCCGAGGGAAAGTGACTGCTCTTGCTTCAGGTGCTATAAACTCTTTACTTATCTAAAAAAATGGCTTTAGAAACTTTTGTATTGAATAGTTGCTATCATATTTTGTAGATGTAGTTAATGTTCTAACAAGCTAAGGTTTGTAAGGTAACCGAAAGGACGGTTCTTGCATGTTGATTGATTCTTCATAGTTTTCTACTCTACTTGATGGGTCTTCAAAAAGGAAAAAGAAAATATTGATTGCTTGAATACAATGTTGGTGCATCAGATTTCTTCTTTTTCTTCTTCTCCTATTATTATTTATTTATAATTTTTTTTTTGAACTTTATACCAAATGTGTTATGTGATGGATAGATGAGAGTGTAATCATGTTACTAATCGGTATAATAACGTGTCAAGAGCCTCATTATTTTATTTTTAATTTTGTTTTCAAACTTAGTTTATTTATTATTTTAATAAACATCAATTATTAGTTCTTAATAATTGTTTATGACAGGTTTTTTTTCAACCATATAAAATTAGCACAACGTTAAAAATAAAAAAAATAAAAATAAAGGCTATGGTGGCGTTTTTTGAACGTCACTATATTCTCACTCCAACGGTTAGATTTTTAAAATGTATAAATGTCTTTAACGGCGTTTTCAAAACGTCGCTAAATGTCATAGTGACGTCACAGTACAATTAGGTAGGACTTTTGGCGGCGTTTTTAAAAACGCCGCCTATAATAATATAACGACGTTTTTCAAACGCCATAAAGCTATAGCGACGGCCGCGTCGTCGGCGTTTGGTACTAAACGTCACAAAAAGAATTAGCGACGTTTTTAGTACTTATAGCGGCGTTTTTAAAACGCCGCTAAAAGTCGATTTTCCAGCAGTGTAACAAATAGTTGACTGACGGAAAGATTAAAGTGTTACAAAAAAATTGTAAAGTAAGGGAGGACAATAGTATTTCAATATTGGGCGACAATAGTATTTCAATAAGGGTTGACAGTGTTATTTTGAAGGAATCCGAAGGGGGTGTTAGTGTAATTTACCCTATTATATTAACAATTCTACAGTCTTAGAAAAATATTTTAAAAAAATACTTAAAAAACACATTTAATAGTTGAAATTAATTTCATGTGTGGAGCTCAAAAAATAATTCAACAGTTTAATTCTTGGTATATATGTCTAGGTTCATAGACTTTCTGATATTATATAGAGCAATGTCACTTCCATATTTAACAAGCATGGTTTGGGATTTGCCTATTTAGTATACTTTTTGACATTTTAAGAAAAAAATATATAAAAAAATAGAGAGGTGATGTGATCCAAATAAGTGCACTTATCAAATAAGTATACTTATTTAAATTATCCCCTGAACAATCCTGTAATTTGGGTGAAAGTTGGCACGTATTTAGAGTATCTCAAGTAGGGATGACAATTTGAAACCGGCCCGATGGGGACCCGACCTTCCGACCCCAAATTGAGCGGGTTTTTCCCGAAAAAGTATTCCCGACGGGATGGGGATGGTATTTAAAAATCAATCCCCGAACAGATTCGAGCCGGGGACGGGAACAAGTGTCCCAGCCCCGTACCCGGCCCGGCTCCATCTCCGATCCCCGACCCGGTTTATCCCCGATGTTAAATTACCATTTTACCCCTATATATATATATATAAAAACAAAAGATAGCCTGTTCCCTCACTCCATTTCACTGATACAAGCCCCTCTTCCTCTTTTTCTCTCTCTTTCCCCCCTACAACTCTCTCTCTCTCTTCTCCCTTACAAACCCACTTCTCTCTCTCTCTCTCTCTTCCCTCTACTCTCTCTTCCGACGCTTGTCCGACATCGACTCGATCCTCTGACGCCGTTGCCTCTTCTGACACCCCTACCTCCTTCGACGCTACTATAACCATATTACCCCTGGCCAGTAGAACTCGTCCCTCACTAGATCTTCGCTGTTGCAGATTAACTCCAGGGATTACAGATCGATCGAGCATGGTGCAGATTTACTCAAGATCTTCGCTGCTGCATGATCGATCGATTACAGATCTAGTTTCTCTCTCTCTCTCTCTCTCTCCCTCCTCCGTTGTCCCCTCAGATCTGTGTGTCTTATGTTATCAATTTTTTTTTTTTTTTTTTTGTAGTTGATCTGTTAATGATTTGTTGTTGTTGATGTTGAAAATGTTAATGATTTGTTGTTGATTTGTTAAAGAGATCTGTGTTAATGATCTATGTTGTTGTTGATCTATTTGATGATATTGATGGTTTTGTGAGTGTCTCAGTCTCAGATCTGTGTTTTTGTTGTTGAAAATGTATGTGTAATGTTGTTATTGATGATGTTGAAACAAATTTAGGATGGGAAATTTTCAGGGTCGGGAAAACCTAATCCCTGATCGGGGGGGGGGGGGGACGGAAAAAGTAATAGGTTCCCCGTCGGGGCCGGGGACGGGGCAATGTTCACCATCGGGGATCGGGGACGAGGAGTGTGATCCCCGGCTCCGCCCCGCCCCGCCCCGTTGCCATTCCTAATCTCAAGCAAATCCTGACATTTCAATATGTTATAAAATGTCATATTTTGATAGACTCGCTCCTCTAGTATATGTGTTGTTTTTAGCACAATTATTATAAAATTTAATTTCTACCATATGAAGCAATCATGTGTACATACCTATTCATACGTATAAATCACAGTGCCTTTCAATTAACAAAAATTCTACTCTAATAATTAATATTTATAAAAATTTCAATTCATTGGTTTAATTCAAACTTACATTGAATAATTAATTTTAAAATAAATAATCATTGAATACCTTTAAATTATATTTTGAATTTAAATTATTTTAACAAGATGACTAATATATTTTTTAAAAAGTATTAATTTATTAATTTTATTGAATTTGTATATATTGTGAGAACATATATTGTATATATGGTATATTAGGAATTAGGCAATTTTGGGCAATTCCATTTTCTTTGTATTTCCTTTTTCTGTCATAGATTACGGCTATATAACTGATGCACTCTTTGTAAACATACACAATTGAATATACAGAAAAGCTTTCAGGAATCTTACATGGTATTAAAGCCGCCTCTGAGCCCAAACCCTAGACCCTGTCTCTGAATCGTTTTCTTCATCAGATTCTCACTAAGTCGTGATCATAGGTCATCTCCTTGGTCGCGATTATCTTTCGAAAAAAAACCCTATAGTTTCATCTCTCTCTGAGTTGCAAGTTGTGACTCCCTCTGTCTTCGATTGAAGGTCACGAGTGGTTTGTGTGACTCAACTGGTCTCTTATTTGCTTTGAGAAGATGACTTCGTGCTCCGTTTTCATTGGTTGAAGGAGCTTTACGTTGGCCTTGTCTCTCTAGGCTGAGTTCGACGTGATCCTTCTTTGGATTTCTCTGGTTCGTGATTAGCAAAACTCTTCCTCTGGTCGAGTTCAAAGCCTACCTCTCTCTCTGGAATCGCGGCGATCCTGTCTCTCTAATTTTGGGGCTAAAGTCAAACAAGACTATCTGAGTTTGGTTCGGTTCTCTGGTTCTTTTTCTCTCTCTGGTTTTGCTTGGGTCATAATATTGCTCTTGGTTAATTTGACGGAGCTGAAGTCAAATAGTAGCTCAGGTCTCTCCTTATTATTGTTTGACCCATTATTCTCTGTTCATTACACTTAGACCCCTCTTTGGCTATTTCGGTTTTATCCCGCTTGAATCCCTCAGTTTTCTGGTTACTATGATGGCTCTGGCTTCTGATGAGTGCGCTTTCTGCAATCAGAAAGGTCATTGGAAGTATCATTGTCCCAAGAAAGGATGTTTTATCTACTTTGCTTGTGTCTGCCTCGTCTTCTCAGTAATTTTCGATCAAGTTCTGCACTCTTCCTCTGAGTACCGTTCAACCTCCCGCCGGTTCTACTGCATTTGCTCCGACTCCTGATCCTGACTTGGCTTCCTTGACTGCTCAGATTAGTTAACTTCAGCATATATCATCTACCTCCTAACCATCTCCATCTGCCTCCGTTGTTTCCTCTTTTCATTCAGGTTTGCTTGGGTCTTATTTAGGTATCTCTTCGTCTGTCTAGCTTTTTGACTCTGGTGTCTGTCATCATATGACTTCTAATCTCTCTTTACTTCAAAATTATACTCCTTCTCCTTTTCCTATTACTGTTAATGCTACTAATGGGTCTGGTATATCTGTTGGGTCTGTCCTACCGTCTACTATGTCTGCAGTCTCTATTTCATCTGTCTTATATGTTCCTCAGTTATCTGTCAGTTTATTATCTATTAGTCAACTTGATGTCTTTGGTTTTGATGTTATCTTTTCTTCTTCTATCTGTTCTGTGCAGGATCGGATGTCCAAGTAGCAGATTGGGACTGGCCGTAGAGTTGGAGATCTCTATGTGGTGGAGACCTTGCATCTGCCTATGACTACCTCTCCGACTGCCTTTTCTTCTTTTTAGTTAGATTATCTGTCCAGTCCTTTCTATTTGTGATATTCTAGATTAGGGCATTTATTTGCTGACCGTTTACGGTCTTTAGCTCAGTCAAGTATATTGGGTAAAGTTTTTCCTAGTCAACTTACCGAGTGTCGGGGGCGTAAACTGGCCAAAATGACGGCCTTACCTTTCCGTAAAAGTACTTCTATATCTGCTACACTGTTTTCTTTAGTTTATATTGATGTCTGGGGCCTTCTTCTGTTCTCACCAAGGGGGGTTTTGCATACTATGTGTCATTTGTTGATGATTGCACCCGTTACACTTGGGTTTATCTTATGACTCATAAGTCCAATTTCTATCAAATATATCGTACCTTTCAGTCTATGATTACTACTCAGTTTGGGTCTACCATTAAAGTGTTACGGTCTGACTTGGGTAGGGAATATTTTAAAAATGAGCTTTGTGAGTATTTGGCCAATTTGGGTACCATTCATCAAACTTCCTGTACAGATATACCTGTTCAAAATAGTTGAGCCGAGCGTAAACACCGTCATCTCCTTGAGACAGCTAGGTCTCTTCTTCTCTCTGCCTCAGTTCCGGCTCCATTCTAGGGAGAGACAGTTCTTACTGCTGCTTTTCTTCTCAACCGCATGCCTACTCCCCTTCTTTCTGGTCGGTCTTCTTATGAGGCTTTGTTCTCCTAAATTCCTAACTACTCCCTTCTTCATGTGTTTGGGTCTGCCTGTTTTGTCATTCTTTCTCGCAAAGATAGGACTAAACTTAGTGCTCGGTGTGTCCTCTGTGTCTTTTTAGGTTACAGTCTTACTCAGAAAGGCTACCACTGTTACGATCCTGTCTCTCGTCGCCTTTATGTCTCCCGCCATGTTACCTTTCTCGAACGTCTGTCTTACTTTCAGCTTCTCCCTCTTACCGCTCCAGTTTTCAAAGAGGATTTGGTTCACATTGACCTCTTTCCTTTTGAGGTCCCATCTGATGAGTACATCTCCATTGTTCCTCTTGCGCCCATTTCTACTTCTCCATCTGCGTCACTTATGGCTCCTTCTCCTTCTTTAGTTACTTTTTCCCCTCTTTTGTTGGTCTATTCTCTTCGTCAGGCTCCCCCACCACCAGTTGTCTCTACTCCTGTTACTCCTCCTTCTGCTTCTAACGACTCTGATCCTTCTGCACACCGATATTCTACTCGTGAGCGTTGTCTTCCAAACAAATTGGGTTGGTCTAATACATGTTTTTCTACTTCCTTTTTTTTTTTCCTGTTATTCATTCTTTGTGCTCTTTCTGGTTTGAAGCAGTCTCCTCGTGCTTGGTATGATCGCTTTTAGACTACCGTTGCCGAGCTTAGGTTTTATCTTTCTGCTTCCGACTCTACTTTGTTTCTGAGATATGCTTCGGTTGGTTTTGTTGCTCTCTTAATCTATGTGGATGATATGATCATCACTGGCTCTGACTCTTCTGTTATCTCTGAGGTTAGGCAACATCTTTTTCGCACCTTCGAAATGAAGAATCTGGGTCCATTACGATATTTTCTTGGTATTAAGGTTGTCTCTTCTCCAAAGGGCAATTTTCTGTCTCAGGCCAAGTATGCTAATGAGGTAATTCATTGTGCCGGTCTCACTGATACTAAGGTTTCTGATACACCTATTGAGCTTAATGCGAAGTGAAGCTCAACTCTATTGATGGTATCCCTCTAGATAATCCCATGGCCGATCGCGAGCTGGTGGGTTGTTTAGTTTATTTGATTGTCACTCGCCCTGATCTTGCTTATGTTGTTCATGTGGTTAGTCAGTTTGTTTCTACTCCTCGCTCTACCCATTGAGCTGCTTTGGTTCACATTCTTCGCTATCTCTGGGGTACCATCTTTCTGGGCTTGCTGTTGTCCTCTACTTCCTCTTTAGACTTGGTGGCTTTTGCTGATTCTGATTGGGCTAGTAATGTTACTGATCGCAAGTCCACCTTTGGTTTATGTATGTTTCTTGACGATTCCTTGATCTCTTGGAAAAGCAAGAAACAAATTGTTGTAGCTCACTCTACTGCCGAAGTTGAGTACCGTGCTATGGCTCATGCTACTGCTGAGCTTGTTTGGCTTCGTTGTCTTCTCTCTGATTTGGGTGTCCTTCAATCTTCTCCAACCTCTCTCTATTGTGATAACCGCAGTGCTATTCAGATTGCCCACAATATTGTCTTCCATGAACGGACGAAACACATTGAGATTGATTGTCACTTTGTACGACAACATCTGTAATCTGGCTCTATCTCGCTTCCTTTTGTCTCCTCGGCTTTGCAACTTGTGGACTTCTTCACCAAGACTCACACTACCGCTCGGTTTTAGTTTCTTCTTAGCAAACTCTCAGCGTTTTCTGCTAAAACACCTTAAGTTTGAGTGGGGGTGTGAGAATATATATTGTATATATGGTATATTAGGAATTAGGCAATTTTGGGCAATTCCCTTTTCTTTGTATTTCTTTTTTTTTCTGTCATAGATTAGGGCTATATAACTAATGCACTCTTTGTAAACATACACAATTGAATATACAGAAAAGCTTTTAGGAATCTTATATATATATATTACATTGCATGCTACTTTTTGAGGGGCAATATAGTAAAATCATTGACTGAACATTCATCATGCTAAAATTTGGTATGATACTCCTCTCGTGCGAAATTTGACACGATATATAGCATTGTCAAATTATAACAAATAATATAATACATAACGCATTATTGGAGTTGTTCTTACTTCGATATTTTCATTTATGGAGTAGTGCCTTGTAGATTATTACTTTGGATATATAGGTCACACTAGATTTTTGTAATGTTTTCTTCTTATTAAAAAGCCAAATTTAGTACATAATTTTAGTAATTATATAAGGGAACAAATTTTAGTAATTATATAAGGGAACAAATAGAAGAAAAAAAATTGTGGTAAGCTATAATTTTACCTACTACAAAGTTTTTTTGTTTTGTTTTGTTTGTGAATATGATTTCAAATTCTTTTAAAAAAATAAAAATAAAAATTATGCTTCTTGACTTTATCATGTGATATACCACAGAGGGAAAACCCAAGACATGCAAGCAAATTATTACAGAATTAGATGTGGCAAAAAAGACAACCACATACAAGGTTATTGAAGGAGATCTCTTGCAGGAGTACAAGACCTTTCCTTTCATTCTTAAGGTTGAACCAAAAGGCCAAGACAACTTGGTGATTTGGACCCTTGAATATTGTAACGCCCTCAAAATAATAACATTTAAACCCAACAATTTAGACATGCATTGGTATAAAAGATAGATATTCTTCTATTCATCAGAGTAGTTCTTTACAAAAGTATTACATGTTAACAATAAAAGCAAATGCCCTACGGGCTTACAGCTTTCCAAGTTAACACTTAGTTACAAAAAGAAGAGAGCTAACTCAATACATATTAAGCCCTTGGCTTGAATTTATATGTAATACATCAAAAGAAAGTAAACAAAACAATCTGTCTGCCTCTAGCCTCCCAAGCTATGTCCTTGGAGGTGGCATGCTACTTGTACCTGAAAATGATGTCCCATAAAGGGTGAGCCACAGCCCAGTAGAAATACACTAAACCAGCCTTGAACAATGACTAAAAGATTAGCAGTTGATAGATAGTCAACACAAATACGTCCACTTATATCACATTCGATTTCATGACATTAAGTCCATGTTACATTCCATTTCTCATTTCTCTTTCAACTTTGAGTTTGAAAACAAGGCTCAAAACTTAGCCAAATAACTTGATGAGAATAAGACTCATCTTAAAACATTTTCGAAATTCATGGTGGATACACATTGTGATGCTGTACCAATAACATATAAGTCACTTCCATACTATATGAGCGGTACACATTTTGGTGCTGTATCAACATAACATAGAAACACTTCTATAATTCATAATTGATAACGATATACATTTTAGTGCTATATCAAATCAATACAAACACTTCAAATCCGCAGCCTGATACACATTGTAGTGCTGTATCACTGTCACAAGAAAACACTTCTAATTCGCAGCCTGATACACATTGTAGTGCTGTATCACTGTCACAAGATTCGGTTCAAAGGTTCAGCTCCTTTCTTCCAATAAACCGTGGAGTGCAGCCCCTTTCTCCTCCCACACAATACAATGTATATAAACAATTATCATATACAAATTAAATCAATCAATACACATTTGAGTGCTGTATTGTACCAACTACCATATTCAATGGCTTACTCAATTGATTAGTTTTAGTTTGCCTAATCATCATGCATTGTCTACAGTAATCAAGACTATCCTCCACCGATAACCCAAAGCAGTTATTTCTATACTGAAAATAAATGCACCAAATGGATATATAATCAACATTTCAACGTTCTCAATTTAATTGCTTCTTTTCTTCAAATTAATTATACCAATTAATTTATCAATGTAATTAGAGCATTTCCCATAATTAACACCACACCCTAAGGTTCCATTTTCACCAATAAACCAATATTGATCTCATTTCTCTATGCCAAACATGCATATAAGTTTATATAAACAAAACCCCAACTTTTATAAAATTACACAAAGGCCCAAACTTTTTCAAAATTACCTAATAACCCCTAACTCATCAAAATACTAAAACTCAAAGACAAAACTCATGAGAAGGAGTAGGATATCCCTACCTCGAAGTTAGAGCTCAAACGGAGAAGGAGAAGAAAGTGAAAATGCTCCAAACACTTCGATTCTCTGATCAACACGAAGCCTTTGACGATCAACACACTTTTTACAAAGGCCGGAGGATAGAGAGACACTCTAACTAGATCAAACCCTAGAGAGAAGGGAGTTTCTAGAGAGAGGAGTTCTCAAAATAGCTTTTTAGAAAGTAAGAGAGAGAGAGAGAATGTAAAAAGTGATTTTAAAATGCCCAGCTGCCAACTGATATACGACATCCCCGCTCGAGCAGAGAACACAACGCTCGAGCGTCAAGAACAAAAAAACTAGGTACGCTCGAGCGCAAGAAGGCCCGCTCGAGCACCAAGACACAAGAATAAAGTACATCCACTCGAGCGCGAAAGCCAGTCCACTCGAGCGTAGATTTCTCCCTCCCAGAACTTACACCAAAAAGTACTACCTGCTCAAGCGCCAGAGTAGCCGCTCGAGCGCGACCGCTCGAGCGTAAAGAAACCCGCTCGAGCGTAAAAATCACACCTGCAGAAGTTTTGCGGGGACACGAAAAACTGGGAGCGTGCAATCTCCGCTCGAGCGTAACAAGGCCCGCTCGAGCGGAACGACTAAAAACCCGGCAACAAGATTTCAAACCAAGGTTCAACCCACCTGTTTGAAACATGCCCAACACATCCTAGAACTCAAACAAATGGAATTAAAGGATGACAACAAGATAGATACAACTACCAACTCCACAGAACCGAGTCCGGAATACAACAGAACAGTAAAAGGACAACCGGGATCGCTATAAATATGAGAAGCTCAATGAGCAAATTGATGATCCAAATAGTATGATGGACTCTGTTATGGCTGTGTGCAAAGATATTGAGACCTAACATGTCAAGTAATATATTTATGGTTATATATATATGGTGTGATGGTAAGAAATGCTTATATGATAAATTAAGTACCTATTGAGAATAAACACATCTGATGAAATGAGAGATAGTGTGAAGCAGACAACATGAATTCATATCGTGTTCAGTGAAACTTCTACATTTAGAAAAGTATCTAATATTTACTTACTTGTTATATGCATAATGCATCTATATAAATGCCTTTGTTTGTGTAAATGGTTTGGTGAAGTTTCTATTTTATCGACTTATTTTCATTGTTTGAATTTCTCTATGTCAAGTTTTAACTCAACTCTTTACCATATGATTAGAGTTAAAAGACATTTATCGATTGTCTAAAATGAGATAAATTGGAATAGGGGAATACGAGATATGGAGTAGGAGGAAATGAGACACAGGATTTTATACTCTCTATTGCAATATACTTGTACATATATATGCGAACAACACTAATTAATAACGCATATTCAACATAGACACGTGCATGATAAATTGAAACTCAACATCTCACATCTCTTACAAAAGATTAGATATTAATGGTGCTATAATGCCTACTATCCTTGCTCAAGAATGGAAAAGAGTGTCATAGCTCAAAATTCATGGAAGACTCAAAATAATGCTTTGGAGGGTGGTTTCAGAAGCCATCCCCAACCAGAAGTATTCTTGCAGCTAGCGCTCCATTTGTTCCTACGGAACATGTTTTTCTATTTTTTCTGATTTTTAGTATAACGAATAACAAAAGTCAATAGATAATATTTTCAACAACCAACTGAAACTAAGTAAAATTGTGGCAAACACATTTTTCACTTAAAAAAGAAAAAAGTTTTTTGAATGTAATGAGACACTAGGTTTTGATCAACAATCATTAATTGTCACTACCTCCTCCATCACCACCACTACAATTACTTCATTCTTACATTTAACAACAATAAAACCAAAAAGGGATGAGGAAAAAACTAATAAAACCAAAAGTGTTTGTTGGTGTTCTGTATCAGTTGTTGTAGGTAAAAGAACAACTGAGTTAATTCACAAGAATCGGCAACCAGGTTTGCAACAACCATTTTGGAGCAACAAACAATTAAAAAAAAAAAAATTTACATTTTGAGTCTGTTACATATCTGTTGGCTATATATTTTGTACAAGCCAATTGCAATTCGACGCGTGGCAGAATAAAGGGTAATACAGGAAGGCTAGTCAAGTCTTCAATCCTGATCGTACACGTGGCAGTTAGTATTGGTTATTACGAGGTCTGAGTAGCAGTGGATCAACAAAGATAGGCAAGGTGATGTGGCTTCAACGGTGACTCACATTTAAATTCAAATTTAAGAGGAAAGTCTAACTGCAAGTGATGGCACAGTGGGCTAATTACAAGACAACATGATCAGCGATCATGGAGGAGCAGTTCGACAGTTGGAAACGCAGTTCAATGGTCATCATTGAGAAGTATAAATAGCGGAGAAGGCCCCAGAAAAAGCCCCAGACTCAGATCCAAAAAAACCAGTCTTATTATACTTATTTTCCTTTCCAGTTTTATATTTCCAGTCTTACATTTCCTGTTCTTTACATTCCTGTACTTTCAATTCCTGCATTGCACTTCGTTCATAGGAGTAGTTTCAAGTAGTGGATTGTTGCTGTAAACCTCTACGAGGCTGAGTTTGGATCATTGTAAGTTTTTCATTTTCAATGAAATGCGTCAATAGTTCTTCGTTCAATTGTTATCTTGTTTAATTCTCTTAAATCAAGTGACCAGTAAAAGTCCTCTTCATTAAGGCTGAAAGAACTAAAACACGATCGTCTGATAATTGATTGACAATTAATTCTCTGTAAGGACTGATTGATCCTTGCTGGCACGCTCGCAATTACAATAATAACCTTCGAAAGCCAAAAAAGCCAACATATATTTTTGGCACGCTCAGTAGGACAATTGAAATGGCTAGACGTAGGAGACAAGGAGAAAATGAATGCTTGGAAGAAGGCGTGGAAGGAGAGGTAGAGATACCTAATCCAGAGGATAATGTGATAACACATCCTGTAGAAACTCTCATTTTATCAGAACCTATGGTCGAACAGACCAGTACTTCAGAACAAGTACCACATGTTTGTAATATTGGACGAGACCAAGAAATTGGACCATCCACTGTTCCATCTACTCAGCCAATAAATTCATGGGGTGGCCTAGTAGATGCTATGGGACAGCAGTTAATAAACACGATGGAAAGGTGGGCAACATCCTTTTTGGATCGAATGAATAACCACCAAACAACAAGCACAAGACACATGGAGGAAGTTTTAAATGTCCCTCAACAAAGATTGGCTAGAGATAAACAGCTTATGCAAGTTAATGGACATTCTAATGGTCAAACTAGTAATCAGAACTATGAAAGACCATCATCTCAGTCTTGGTACGAACCTATTCCGAGGCCTATAGCAGGTCAAAATGCCTCAGTATTTAACAGTGAAGCCATGTAATTTGGTGGATCTAGCCCAGTATAAGAAAATGGCATAAGAATGGTTTCAAATCCCATGTTCGAAGCCATACCTGGCATAAGAGGGTTCACTAACCCCTTATTCGAATTTATACTGGGGGGTTGGAAGGTTTTCCTACAAATGGAAGAGACACAACACCAGTCCCAGTACCTTTCGCAGGACAAGCTCAAAGGGGTTACCCACACCCCCAACAACAACCTGCACCACAGGGACAACTAGTCCCAAATATACCACCTTATGGACCAAGAGGACCACAGGCACAGGTTTGCCCACCAAATCTTGTGTTTGCCCCTCCAGTAGTGGTTCAGCAGGCACAAAATATGGTCCCTAGGGACCAAATTACTGATATTATTAGAGAGATGTGTGGACCAATGGCTCGGGGGTCCAGACTCCAGTGTACAGGAAACCATACCTAGAATGGGTGGACAAGATACATGAATACCCAAAAGGTTTCAGGATACCAGATTTTGCCCTTTTTTATTGGAATGGAAACCAATCAACAGTGGAGCATATTGCTAGGTTTACTGCTCAATGCGGTGAATTTACTAATAATGACTAATTGAAGTTAAGGTTATTCCCAAATTCCCTAACTGGGGGAGCATTTGTATGGTATATTAACCTTACACCTGGCTCTATCCAAACTTGGCAACAATAGAAGAGGCATTTCATGCCCAATTCTTCCGATCGGAGCCAGAGGTTTCCATAGCAGACTTGGCAAGATTGAGTCAAAGGCCTGACGAGAAGGCTACTCAGTTTATTGCCAGATTTAAAAGGGCTCGAAATAAATGTAGAGTAATCCTGCTAGAGCCAGAATTCATGAAATTGGCTCAAAATGGCTTAGAGTTTAGGCTTCGAAAGAAATTTGACTCGACTGAGTTCAAAGACTTAGTGGAACTCACTTATAAGGTGTCTAGATACGAAGCATTACTAGAGAAGGAACAAGATCGAAATAATGCATCGTACAAGACATATTATAGAGATCCTAATTATGAAATCGATGCAGCAGAGATTGTGGGAAAAAAACTTGTGATCTGTGAAGCGTTGATTCATAAGGATACAACAACTGACCAGCAGTTTAAAAAGAAAGACCTTCACATGAAATACTCTTTCAATTTAACTAAGGCAGATGACATTTTTGATCATTTGCTTGCGGCCAACTTCCTTAAGTTACCAAAAGGAGTTAAAATTCCATCTCTTGATGAACTTAAAGGAAAAGTATATTGTAAATGGCAAAATTCTTGGTCTCACTCAACTAAGAACTGTATTATTTTTTGAGACAGGATCCAAGAACAAATTCGGAAAGGAAGTTTGAAATTCCTAGCCAAAGCTGAAAAGGCCATGGGGATCGACAGTAATCCATTTCCAGAAATTGGAGAGGTGGCAGCCAATGTCATTATGCCGGACTTTCAAAACTTGTCTTTGAAAGAATTGGAAGAAGTCAATGTGCAGATGCATGTGGCCAATCAGACAACTATCAAGAAAGACACTGGAAATCTATCAGCTATTGGACAAGGTTTCTCACACCAGAGGGAAGATTCTGATGAAGAAGCACTAGATGACGATTTCTTAGAGGCAGCTATAATGCAAAGGATGTGTCCTAGGTGCAGACTAAGCTACAAGTGGTTGAAAGGACTTCCAATTGATGGGAAGCAATATTACAAGGATATGCAGAGACATCCTAAACCAACCAATGATTACAATAAAAGGCCATATCCATTTAGTGTTACGCAGTAGCCATTAAGGGTTAAACCAACAGCTGATAGAATGCATTCCAAAGGCAAGAGGCCTTTACATGAGTCCAGGCCACCTAATTATTACAGAATGGAGAGCAGTCATTTTGAGAGGAGACTGGAGAGAGGTTCAGTTTATGGGATCAAAGCCAGAGATTGGCCCCCTAAACCATCCTCACGTAAGACAAAAAGTGGACACCTTCATCAAAGGCCTGAGTTAGGCCCAAAGCATGAAGTTAGGGCCAAATAGTGGCCTTCACAGCCAGTTTCAAGGGTGACTTCGAAAGAAGAAAGAAGTAGTTCAACAGCTGGGTCAGTAAGTTCGTGGGTACCTGGAGTCCCAGATTGGTTTGTAATGCAAAACAAACCTAGGGAAGTGTTTACCCAAAGAGATGTAATTGGAAACCAAGGCAGGATGGTCAAGCCTCCTTCAGTGGCTCCAAACAATAGGGTGTTGCTTAAACATCCAAAAACAAAGGAACCAAATATGGTTCCCGTAATTTCCAGATCACAAAGGAGGAAAATTCAACGTAGGTACACTCAGTACCAGCAAGACCTGAAAGAAAGTGGAGAGAGTTCTTCATTGGTCCAGACAGAAGGAAAGAAGAACCCGAAGTCAGACCATACTCCAAAAACAACTCTACAAGGCAAGATGGATTGCAGCAGAGAACAGTTGGCCAAAGTTCACTCTGAACTAAAAGCCAGAGAGAAGTCCAGTCTAGCAGGATTGGAGAAGGCATTGATGGAAAGTGATAGCGAGGTAGAGAAAGAAGTTGGCCTAGGCCAAAAGAAAGAAATGGTTGAGGAAGAAATGTTCGAAGCCTTCATGGCTGAACAAACGTTTTTGGCTGAAAAGCCAGCTGGAAAAGACCATTCGAAAGAATCCGTTAGTAATGTTGTACCAGAATGCAGCATGGAGGATGCTTCTAAAGTAATTGAACAAGGTAGCCAAGAGGAGAAACAGACACAGTCAGCCATCCAATTTGGCTCGTTTTCTCCAGTATCAGTGAATATGGTACACATATTATCGCATGAATTCCAAGCTGGAGATGAGAACCAAGAGGGGCAAGAAATTGACCCAATTCCAGTCTCTAATGAAGACTCACAAGTGAGTATGGTGCAAGATGAATCCGTAATGGTTACCCCAATGGAAATTGAATATGAGAGTGAAGAAGTGGTAAGCATTAACCTCTCATATCCTTTTGAGTATCCCTCGGATTCTATGACACAGCATGTCAAGCCTTTGTATATCAAGGCCTTTTTTGATGGGATACAATTGAACCGAGTCTTGGTGGATAATGGGGCAACAGTGAACTTACTACCTAAATCTTCTTTGAAGAAACTAGGGAAAAGGAATCCCAGGTTAATCCCAACCAGTACAACCATTGCTGGTTTTGCTGGAGACAGACAGATGGCTCAGGGAATTCTACCCATCAACCTAAGTGTGGGAACCAAGGACTACATGACGGCATTCTTCGTGATCGACAGTAATGCTAAGTACAATGTTTTACTTAGTAGAGATTGGATCCACACTAACAGATGTGTGCCTTCCTCTGTGCATCAGAAAATAATGATGGCCTTGGGCAATGGAGAGACAGAGGAAATTGATGCAGATCCTCAACCTTTCATAGCTTGTGTAGACTTTGCAGAGGCCAAGTTGTATATTGAAGGAGTGACACCATTCAGTATGCTGAGAAAATCTGATGGCTCAGCCGAAGTGACGGCTGATGAGGAAGTGACACACCTGAAGCACTTAGTCCAGAAGAGTGCTGATGAAGAGGTTGTCGTTAAAGATAACAATGATGCCTAGTTATAGGCAAAGAGGTAAAGCACAAGGAGCCAAGTCTTTGGCTCTAATTAAGTTCTCAATATTAGATGTAAAATCAATAGTTCAGAAAGTGCAAAAGCAAAAGAAAGAGGCCATGATAATTGGCTGCAAGCAGGAGCAGCAACAGGCCAGAGTTTTGGCCCTTGATAAATATTGTGTATTGGACATTGAAACAAAAGTCCAGGAAATACAGGAAGAAGAAGCCTTGTGGACAGACTTTGTCTATGAGGAGGAGGGTAAAAATGTTGAATCAAAAAATCTGGGAACAGAACACAACAAGGAAATTACTTCGAAGCCAGAAGGAATCAGAGAGAGAGCTTCAGTAAGTTCTTAGATACAAGACCCCTTAGAAGAAATAAATTTACAGGAAGGTTCTGTACAACAGCCCATTTATATAAGTGCTTGGTTGAATGCTTTTGACAGGAACCAGTTGTTGGTTATTCTGAGGAGATATAAAGATTGTTTTGCATGGTCTTATAATGAACTACCAGTATTGGATAGGTCATTAGTGGAACATAGGCTCCCTATGAAGCCTAATTTCAAGCCATACAAGCAAAAACCAAGAAGAATGAGTTCAGAAGTGATTCAGAAAGTTAAGGAGGAAATTCTTAGACTACTCAAGGCAGGCTTTATTAGGACAGCCAGGTATGTTGAATGGCTATCTAATATTGTGCCTGTAGTTAAGAAAAATGGTAAAATGAGGTATGCATTGATTTTAGAAACTTAAATCTAGTAACTCCAAAAGATGAGTATCCTACGCCGATAGTAGATTTACTGGTAGACAGTTCAGCAGGGCATCAAATTTTATCAATGATGGATGGGCACTCTGGTTATAACCAAATCTGCATTGTAGAGGAGGATGTTCACAAAACAGCATTCAGATGTCCTAGGAATATTGGCACCTTCGAATGGGTTAAAATGTCATTTGGTCTGAAGAATGCTAGGGCTACATATTAGAGGGCTATGAACGCTATCTTTCACAACCTCATTGGAGGGTATTTAGAGTGCTATATTGATGATATTGTAGTTAAATCCCAATCCATAGAGGAGCATCTGTTTCATTTAGAAGCAGCTTTCGAAAGAATAAGAAAGTTCAAATTGAAACTCAATCCTCTTAAGTATGCTTTTGGCGTATCATTTGGAAATTTCTTGGGCTATGTAGTACACAAGAAAGGAATACAGATTGACCAGAATAAAGCCAAAGCCATCATTGAAGCCAGACCCCTATCAAGTAAGAAGGAATTACAAAAGTTCCTTGGACAGGTTAATTTTCTTCGAAGATTCATTTCTAACACTGCAGGGAAAACTAAAGTATTTTCTTCCTTGTTAAGGTTAAGAGATGAAAAGGAATTTGTGTGGACAGCAGAGCATCAAATTGCTTTCGAAGGAATCAAAGCCTACTTGGCCAACCCTCCAGTGCTAATGCCACCAAAGGGTGAGAAGCCCTTGAAGTTATACATAGCTGCAGCAGAGGATTCATTGGGAGCTTTTTTAGCCCAAGACAATGAAGAAGGCAAGGAGCAAGTTGTTTATTACCTTAGTAGGTTTTTAAATTCTTGTGAATGTAAATACTCAGCTGTAGAAAAACTGTGCCTTGTATTGTATTTTGCTGTAATGAAATTAAGGTACTATGTTTTGCTTACAACTGTCTTAGTAATTGCAACCACAGATTTGGTTAAGTATATGTTATCTAGACCTATGTTGAGGGGAAGAATTGACAAATGGATTTTAGCCTTATCAGAATTTCATTTAGAATATGTTCCCCAAAAGGCAGTAAAAGGACAAGTTTTAGCCAATTTTTTGGCAGACCATCCATCTCAAATAGAAAGCCAAGAGATAATGGAATTTGGTATGGCTAGTGTTGAGCCATGGTAAATGTGGTTTGATGGAGCGAAAGCCAATGGCCTAACTGGAATTGATATAGTGATTAAGTCACCACAAGGAATAAAAACCACACATAGTTTCAGAGTTGATGAAATTACTTGCTCTAATAATCAAGCTGAATATGAAGCCTTAATAGTGGGATTGGAAATTCTTATTGGACTACAAGTTCATACAGTTGACATATTTGGAGATTCTCAATTGGTGGTTAACCAAGTAAAAGGAATTTTCAAATGTCAAAGTATAAGTATGTTGCCATATTATGTTGTTGCATTACATCTGCTTTCTCAATTTCAAATAGCAAATGTAACTCATGTCCCAAGATTCTTGAATAATAGAGCTAATGATATGGCTCAGAAAGTTTCGAATTTCAAGATGAAGGATAATACTCAAAGGGACATAAGCCAAACAACATACCAGAAATCTATACTACCCTTAAATAAAAGGAGTGTGGTCCTGGAAGTCAATCATAATGACTTACAGGAACAAGATTGGAGGCATTCAATAATGCAGTACTTGGCTGGCCCATCCTCGAAGGCCAGCAGAAAAATTAAATTGTAATCTATGCAATACATCATATATAGCAATGCTCTCTATAAAAGGGGGGGAGATGGTTTATGGCTGGAATATTTAGGCCCAAAAGAAGTATTAACAGCTATGGCTGAGGTTCGTGAAGGCATCTGTGGTGCTCATCAGCCTGGTGTGAAAATGAGATGGTTGCTTCGAAGGCATTCCTACTATTGACCAACTATTCTTAAAGACTACATAGAATATGCAAAGGGTTGCCAGGCATGCCAAAAGCATGGCACAATAAGGCATGTGCCCATAACTGACCTACATGTAGTAGTAAAACCTTGGCCATTCAGAGGATGAGCCATGGATATGATGGGGAAAATACACCCACCCTCTTCGAAGTATCATTGTTTCATTTTAGTGGCCACTGACTACTTCACTAAATGGGTCGAAGCTAAGCCATACAAGGCTGTAGACCAAACTGAGGTTATTGGATTCATTAAAGATTTAATCCACAGATTTGGTATCCCACAGACTATAACTGTTGATAATGGGACTGTGTTTGATGGGAAAATGGTAAAGTCTTTTGTGGCAGAGTTTGGAATTAGCCTTGTGAATTCCACCCCCTATTATGCACAAGCCACTGGTCAAGCTGAATCATCCAACAAGTCCTTGAAAAAAGGAATACAAAAAGTTGTGGAAGACAATCCTAGAGATTGGCATAACTTATTGTTGAATGTATTGTGGGCTTATAGAACTTCCCCAAGGTCAAGCATAGGAGTTACTCCTTATGCCTTGGTGTATGGGCATGATGCAGTGTTGCCTGTGGAAATTAATGTTAAGTCTTTGAGGGTAAGATGCCAAGACTAACTAGATCCTGAGCAATACTATCAGAGTATGTGCTTGGAATTAGAAGGTATAGATGAAGCCATAATTCTGGCATTAAATAGCATTCTCTTTCAAAAGAATAAAGCAGCCAAAAATTACAATAAGAAAGTCAAACACATTGGCTTCGATGAAGGTGATTTGGTATGGAAAACAATACTCCCAATAGGAATTAAAAGCCATAAGTTTGGTAAATGGTCACCTAACTGGGAAGGACCATATCAAATTCATAGAGTCCTGCCTTTTGGAGCATACCATTTGAGAAATTTGAATGGATATATACATCCCAAAAAGATTAATGACAGATATTTGAAGCCTTATTTTCTAACTATTTGGGAAACACAAGGAACAGAATAAATGTTAAGCACAAGAACACAAGAGTACTCAAATGATAAATCAGAATTTATTTTTTCATAAAGAGTTAAATACATTTTGCCATAAATTGGCCCAGAAATCATTACAATGCCTTAATTGTTCTTTTACAACAGACTTCCTATTATTAAATAAAGAAAACAACTGAATGGCTAGGGTCATTTCTTGCTTTCGATCGACCAGTCCTTGGTTGGTGATCTGCAGTTTAGTGTCAGTTCGGATTAAGGCCTGGTTCACTGCAAATAGCTCCTCCTCAAGTTGAGCTTTCCTTTCTAGTAGTTGGGTTTGAAAATGGGAGACAGAGGAATGTTGTTCCTTTAGCCCGGAGACTTCAGCATGTACTGTGGAAACAAAGCTCTGGTCTCTCACTAATTTCTCCTCTGCAGCCTTGGCAGCATGACAAATGTTGATATAAAAGTCAATAGTAGCTGCTGCCTGAGATAGATGACTTAAGACAGTTATACTAGATTGCTCAACAACTTTGCAGCACTGAAGGAAGCCATTTCTTATTATAGGCCTTTGTAAAGCCTCGAAAGGAAACCTTGAAAAGGATGTTAATAACTCCAGATAACTGTCTAAGTCCATCAGGGGTGTAGAAGGTTTATTACTGGAGGAAGAGGAGCTCTCAAGAATTGCTAACGAGGAATCAGCCAGAACTAATGGCTCAGCCTCATCATTAGTTATTGGAGAAGTAGAGGGCATGTCGAATAGACTGACTAGTCTTGCTTTGAAGATATCTACCTCATCCGAGGACATAAGGGGTGCAGAAAGAGCAGTGGTGGAAGGCACAAAGGACTGCATAGGGATAGGAGAAATGGGTGGAGCATCTTCAGTAGTCTCTATGGTCCTAGTCACCAATAGGTCAAGGGAAGAAGGACTGGAAATAGGTAAAGGTAATAAACCACGGGTTGGAGAGCTGCCAGCACCTTCTGTAGGGGAATCAGCTACCATCAGAGATGGGGCAGCAGTTGAAATTTCCTTAGGAGGAAGGGGAAGAGCAAGGCTCAAAAGAGAACTGAATTGAGGTAGATCCAAAGATAAGTAAGGAAGATACGGATTGAATCCAAAGTAAAGAGATGCAGGAACGCTTGGCCTCAAGGAGGGTACATTGAATGTAGGCCTAGGAAGTGGGAGTATTATCTGAATAGTCTTCACATTTTGTATCTGATCAACTTCAACTGAAACTGAGGGAGTCTTTATTGGAAGAATAAGCTCAGTAGTTGTTGCTGCAAAAGAAGAGATGTAAAGTAATGTCAAGTTTCAATACTAAAAATTTGATAAGGGAGAAACAGTAGAAGGATGAAAGAAATTACATGTTTCAGAAGTGACAGCAGAAATAAGAGAACTTCGAAGGGAATAGTGCTCAGCGACATGTTGCCTTCTTACCCCTTTGGATTGCATCAGCAGCAACTGCTTCATCTCTTAAGAATTGTTGCTGCCGTCTCTTCTCAGCTTTCTCAAAGACAATTATGGCCTTAGAATGCTCTTGTTCTACTGCTTTAGTAGCTGCTTCATGAATAGGGTCTTCGACCAAATCAGAAGGGGAGATAGTTATCTTCCTTTTCTTTTTTCTTTGTACTAATATTGCCTGTTCCTTCTCAATTTCTTTCTCTCAAATTTGGGATTTGGATTCTTCAGAAGTGAGTTCCTCTTCCAATACCCTGGCAGTTGTATCATGAGTGGGATCTTGAACCAAGTCAGAAGAAGGGACGGTCACTCTTTTCTTTCTTTTCAGGGGTGACTCTTGCTCTTGAGTTACCTCTTCTTTTGTTTGAATTTCAGGTACCTCTTTTTCAGGCTCAAGTAAAAGTCTCATTTTCTTTTGTTGCCGTTTGCTTTTGAGAAGATTTAGAGCTTGGGTCTTCTGAGGAGAATCTCCCTGTGAGGCACTCGCACCACCTTCACAAAATAAGAACTAAAGATAAGGTTAAAAGCATTACAAAGAAGGCAAAAGAAGAAGAGACAATGGTATATACCTTTCTTCGAAGCGGCCCGAGTAACTCTAGGAGGAGTTAAGGCAGCAGGAGCAGACTGTGTGGTAACATGCACAGGAACTGAAGTAGTAAGGACAGTGGAAGAAGTAACAACTCCAGCTCCTTTGGGCTTGGGCACATCCAACACCATCAGTAGGTCTTGAGGGGAAATGGCCAGATATACTTCCATATTGGTCACCCACCAGTTGTGGTACCTCTTTAACATGTTACCTTGAGGAAGAAAAGGGGTATACTCAAAATCAATTAAGTCCTGTATAAACTTAGAAGTTGCCTCTTCTAGTTTGGACCTTCGAACTTTCAAATCCCTGGTGGTAAGACTTAGATTGGTGTTACTGCAGAGAGGTATTGGGACCCCTTGTGTAAAGCCAAATTGTCTAGCAAATTGAGCAGGACAATAGGGCTCAGCAATGTGTTTGTAAGCTTTGGGGTTCATGGTCCTAATGAATAATTCTCTTAGGATTAAAATAGAGGCCCATATATCTTTGTGAGCAGGTGAAACACAAAGCCTATCACTTAGGAAATTCTCCAACCACGATGGGCCAATGGTAATGGGTTCGAAGGAAAAAGCAGTAGGAAGGAGGAGAAGCTGGAAGTTAGTGGAAGAAAGAGACGTAAAAAGCAAAGGTAAAAGGATAAAGTGAAGCATTGGCTAGCTTTATGCCATGAGTAGGAGGGTTTGGCTCAAAAAATTTAAGGCATTTGGATTGTAACTCAGTGAAATTAGCAAAAAGCCAAAGTTGAAGAATCCAAAATGGCCCCCCTTGATTGGCATCTAAAGGTTTTTCACAGAAAAGAGAACATGCTCTATAGACGTGACCTAGAACGTATGGAGCTAAAGCCACCCTCTTCTGTAAAACAAGAGCTTTGGCAAGAGGGGCAAATTTAGGCATGATTCTTTGAGAGGAGATATAGAAAAGGAACTTGCAAAGCCAATATAATAAGAAAGAAAAGAATTCCCTATCGGTCACAGGACCCTCCCTTCTATTCTCAGCCTTGACAAAGTCACTATAGGATGAGTTAAGAGAGGGGAGGGAAAAAGGGACTGCTAGGTCAGGATAATCTGGTCCAATGGGGGTTCCAATGGGAGATAATCCTAATAGATGGAAAATGTCAAGAACAGTAGGGGCCATCATCCCACATTTGAATTGGAAGAAATTAAAAACAGAATTCCAAAAGCACAGGGCAGCAGGAATTAAGAAGGGGTCCTCTAAGATAGTTGACCTGGATAATCGAAGGGCATCGAGAAGGCAGAGTTCTTGAAGGTCCAGAGTCCTATCAGGGACAATCCGATCATATCATTCTTGCCACTCCAGTCTCACTGTGGGCCAGCATCGGTGGGGGCGATTCGTCCTCCAGTTAAGGCCACCTTCGTAAAGGAGACGATAGTCTTCTAGACGAGGATATAGAGTTGGAAGCTCAGTAAGAATCTCTTTGAATATAGGTCCAAGCACATAGTCTTGTTGCTCATGACGACGAGGGATGAAGATGTGTCCGTCGATGGCGCTTTTCTCCCCAGCCTTGTACTTTTCACATTCTACATCAATGATCCTTTTCAGGACTACAGACGGGCTCGCACGTTCTACGACTAGTACTTTCAATGAAGAAGAAGCCATTGATTGAACGTTTTCTCAAAAGACGAAGCTAGGAAAGGGAGTAGAGAGAAGTGAAAGATCGGTAGAGATAAAGGGTTTGTGTTTTGAGCAAGCGAGTGATTTCAGAGCATGAAATAAAAAGGGTTTTAAAAACCTTTGTGTCTGAAAGATATATCACGTGATTCGTTAAGTACTAAAAGTACAAATATGAAGAGTTTCCTTCAATATTGATACTTTTGGAGGGAAAAACACATCTCAGACGTTGAAGCCAGCTTCGAAGTATAATATTTGGCTTCGAAACCAGATTTTGGCGCCAAAAGTCAAATAATAAACGGCTTCGAAACTAAGAAGCCAGCTTCGAAGTACATTTCATACCAATGGATGTAAGAATACTCAAGTATTCGTTTACTTCGAAGGGATCAAAGACCTGTTTTAGGTTTCTCAATGAAAGTAATGTCCTTCGAAGCAAAAACTTGAGATCTCTTAAGGATAGGAATTGCTGTTCGAAACATCAAAACCATTTGTTTTATATATATTTAAGAAAGATTCTCTTTCTAGACTAAAAACAGCATGGACTGTTCTTCGAAGCAAAAATGGTCAATTTAAAATGGTTGATCATACTAACCATGACTATATGTTGGTTATGATTAAAACAAGCTGTAAGGGGTAAGATTGTTAAATTCGAAGCATTAATTCTAAATGAAAATCAGCAAAAATTGTTAATTATATTCCATAAATTGGAAAGGTTCATTGTTGGTTTTTTTAGTGTTTCATTTAAAACGATCGAGTCCAAATTCGAAGGATAAGGTTGTTCAGTTCGAAGCCCTGAATTTGCTTTAAAGACAAATGGGGACAAGATCAAACCATACCAAATAAAGAGAAAGTCTTGGTGGTATTAAAGCAAAAGCAATTACATCGAATGACCTATTTGGGTACAAACTCAAGCTCATAAAAATAGGGAATGGAATAAATAACAAGATCATGAAATTTAGTCCAACTATGATCAATGAACTTCTGTTCTTTCTTTATTCTATCCTCTATTTCTTTTAACATTGGCTGCATGAGTTGATGTGCTCTCACTTCGTAAAAGAGCTCTTCAGCCTTTATTTTGAATGCTGTTTCTCTCAATCCTTGTTCCAATTCGTCTATATCCAAGTCATCCCAATACGCAGAATCTTTATTCTTGAGATCATCGAATTCTTCAATGAAGTTCTCTGCTTTGTACTGAGCATGAACTTGAAGGGACGAGAGTTGGTCTAAAGATTGTGTGGTGGCCATGGAGGTCCGATGCCAGTAGAGAAGCAATGGAAGTTGGTCCAAAAACATGTGAAGCTCTGCTTGGGCGAGGGGATTGAGGACATGACCCCGAGTCAGAATATCACAAACCCATCGAAGGTTTTTGAGAGGGACTTCGTCCTCAAGAACATTGAAGGGCAAGTGGGAGAAAGCCGCGAGCAAAAGTTGAGCTTGCTTTCGCTCAGCTGGATTAGGGGAATGTGGAGGCTTGTAAGGTGGAAAGATCTTATCTGCGGAGAGGGCAAGCCTCAGTCTCTCTGTCCAGCAAGGATTTGACGGAAGGGAAGGTGTGGATGCTTCTATTTTAGGAGAGGGAGCAAGGGCAGAAAGAACAAGGGCATTAATATAATCGAGCCAGTCAGAAGAACAAATATTCGCCTTCTGGGCTAAGAATAATGGATTGTACCCTTGTGCCTCTTCTAGGCGTCGGGCCGCGTGCACTATCTTTGTAGGTATGGAGGATGTATACCATGCCACAAGCAGATTCTTCTCCAAACTGTGTCGATGGTCAATGGGCACGTAAGGATAGACCACCGAGCTTCGCGCATAGGAAGGGAACTCTAGAGGGTCAGTAAATTCGATAAAGTGATGGTTGATCCGCTCCCTTAAATCACAGGCCTCAGGTTTTGACCAGTGTGTCCAGTTAGAAGTCCCAGAGGGAGAAGAAGCTGCAGCCTTACCCCATGCAGAGGGTTGTGAAGAAGAACTTTCCATGTCCATATTTGCAACTTTCTGAATCAAAGGATTGAGAGCAGTTCGTTCGTAGTCTAAGGATGAGTCAGAAGAAGAATTTCCCGTTTCCATATTTGTAAATTTCTGAATCAAAGGATTAAGGACAATGTGTTCGTAGTCCAAGGGTTGATAATTTGCAAAGGCGTCCATGACCTGAATGTAGAAATGTGGGTAAAGGTGGCTAATTAATGCATGGAAGTTCTTTCAAGGAGGGACAGCATCATCAGATGACTCTTCGTGTGCTCGATCAATGGAAGAGGAAATTGATTCGGCCATAAAAATGTATCAGTCTGTTCGAATACTAAGGTGGTGGGGGTGTTTAAAAGATTGAAGGGGAGTTAATGCAGATGATGAATGATAGTTGCATTTTTAGAAGAATGCAAAGCCCATACACGTTCTAAGACGTGGGTAAAAGACCTTGATCCACTAATATCACCAAGTATTGGGTATATTAGTGCGGGGGGTAATGTTGGCTATATATTTTGTACAAGCCAATTGCAATTCGACGCGTGGCAGAATAAGGGTAATGCAGGAAGGCTAGTCAAGTCTTCGATCCTGATCGTACACGTGGCAGTTAGTATTGGTTATTACAAGGTCTGAGTAGCAGTGGATCAACAAAGATAGGCAAGGTGATGTGACTTCAACGGTGACTCACATTTAAATTCAAATTTAGGAGGGAAGTCTAACTGCAAGTGATGGCATAGTGGGCTAATTACAAGGCAACATGATCAGCGATCATAGAGGAGCAGTTCGATGGTTGGAAACACAGTTCGATAGTCATCCTTGAGAAGTGTAAATAGCGGAGAAGGCCCCAGAAAAAGCCCCAAACTCAGATAAAAAAAAACCAGTCTTATTATACTTATTTTCCTTTCTAGTTTTATATTTCCAGTCTTACATTTCCTGTTCTTTACATTCCTGTACTTTCAATTCTTGTATTGCACTTCGTTCATAGGAGTAGTTTCAAGTAGTGGATTGTTGCTATAAACCTTTACGAGGCTGAGTTTGGATCATTGTAAATTTTTCATTTTCAATGAAATGCTTCAATAGTTCTTCGTTCAATTGTTATTTTGTTTAATTCTCCTAAATCAAGTGACCAGTAAAAGTCCTCTTCATTGAGACTGAAAAAACTAAAACACAATCGTCTAATAATTGATTGACAATTAATTCTCTGTAAAGACTGATTGATCCTTGCTGGCACGCTCGCAATTATAATAATAACCTTCAAAAGCCAAAAAAATCAACAGTACCATTATTCTTGTTTATATGTATGTTGTAACTTATTGTCCCTCATGTTATGTTTATTTTGTTTTGAGTGTAAAATTAGAATGCAAAGGTCTGCACATAGCCCCTCTTTTTTTTTTTGTTTTTTTTGTTTCTGCTCAAATGGATGAATTGTTTATGCACATGCCTGCTTTTTAGCATATTTAGATGTGCCCTACATTCAGGTTTTATTTTTTGTTTTTTAAATTTATTTATTTATTTATTTATTTATTTAATATTTTCTAAAATCATCTACACTATTATCTGTCTATATTATTATACATTTGAAGTTTAGAGTTGGGACTGACGTCTTATTTTTTGAATTTTTTCAAAATGTTCAGCACTTACATACGTTAATTATGTCTTAAATTCGGAGCTTCTTTTTTTTTGAATTTCTCAGCTGCTAATTTTTGTAAATTTATTATAATTTCAGATCTTAAATTCAATCATACAATTTATAATTTAAAAAAAAAAAAACCAAATGATCAGCGCATGTGCATGTGCTAGTGCTATCACTTCAAGAAAGGTTAGACCGTCAGCTATTTCAACAACATGGTTGTTGAATGGATTTTAATGAGGGTTTGCTTTCCATTTTTGTAGAACCATAGAGCTCATTTAAGAATTGATTTTTTTTTTTTTTTTTTTTTTGTAAAAAGACATGTAAAAAAAATTAAAGAGAATAATTTAATAATTTATAATAAATTTTGAACTTTTAAACTAAAATATTTAATTTCCTGACATTCCTTAATTCATTGTTTATTCTGCGTGGAAGTGTACATAGACAAGAGATAAAAATTGGGATTGCTGGATTATGTTTTTGTCCTCTTTATTTTCATTTCCGTCTTCATTTTTTGTGTTTTCACTTCGTTTATCCATTGCATTTTCATTATCCACATTTTTTTCTTCTTTTTTTTAAGAGAATAACAATTCAACATTGAAGGACAAAATGATTTAAGAATAGGTGGCATGAAAAATACACTAAAAAGTTAGGAGAAATTACTCAGATTAGATTTTTATAAAATTAATTACATATTGTGTGGTTGAAAATTTGACCACACTGCCTGCTTAGTAATCAACTGGAGAGCACAGGCAGAATAGATGGCTTTCAGCAACCTGAAATAGAAAGAAAAGGTCCCGGCGGTGGTTCTTCCACCCGGGGCACTCCGACGATCAAGTCAGTATATCTCTCAAAGATAATCAAGTACAAAACTTAATACTCAAAACATAAATTGCATACCTTAGACCCTCTCTTTTATAATATACTCAATCCAAGTCCTACTAGAAGTATGACTTCTATTGAACTCCAATTTAGTGCTTACTTTGGACTCTTTAAGAGATAAAGATAAACTCCCTAAGAGCTTTATCCTTATCTTGGTTAAGTCCCCTCTTTGTCTTAGGACTCTTGTCCATTATTCGTTTATCTCGGATTCCGATATCTTCGGAGTTAACCTCGGCCTTGCCGAGATCATCTCGGCGTCCCAACCAGGACACGTGGCACCTCGGCTGACACGTCGGCGTCACCATGCCACGTGTTGGTATTCAGAAAATACATCCCCACACATATCAATAATAAACTTCATAAATACAGAGATTTATTTATAAATTTCATTTAGAGTATGAGGGATTGTTGTTTTTTATTTATTTATTGTGTATTGGTTTCAAAATAGAAACATGCACAAAAAGTTAGAATGATGATTTGATCATATTACTCTAAACAGGTCCTAATGAAATATTAAAAAAGAAAACGAGTTAAATGAAACAAAATAATTAAAAATCGAACTTTTTGAAAAATGACCCTAAATATTAATAATTAAAATCATATTTTTTAAAAATAAATTTATAATTATTTTTTGGAAAATACAGTGAATAGTAATTTTTCTAAAAAGTTACACCTATACAATTCCTGCATTTTGTAAATTTGAGCCCTATTTTTCATCTACACTTTTTTTTTTTTGGGGGGGGGGGGGGGAGGGGATTTACATGTGTGTGTCAGTGATCAGGGAAATTTGTTTTAAAGTTTATGATATTAAAATTTTATAAAATAAATAATATATAATATTTCAATAGTCGTTGAGATTTCTTAATATTTTTACAAAAAATTTTCATTTTGATACATAGAAAATTTAATTTTTACAGAGAAATTTTTCTGATATAATCACAAAAAAATTTAATCGAATAACCTTAGCTAATAAAAAAAAAAAAAAACATATTAAACTTTCTTACTGCTCAAAGTTGGAGAGGATATTTCACTAACTTTTTCCTTCTCAAATTGCCCTTTAAACGGCCAAGTGGTTAACAAAGACACAATTCAATAAGAATGTACATTACAAATACGTCTTATTGAATTTGTTTAACATACAGATTATTCCTTATAGTTTTAGAAATTGAGAAATTCTAATATACATGCATATAAACAGAGTGTATCATATTCACCTCTAGTTATGTCATTTTTTTCTTTAGTTAAAACTAATTTTTTTTTTAATTATGATATTATTTTAGTTATCACTCATGAGATTTTTTAGTTATACTTCATGTTGTGTTTAGTTATGATATTTTTTTCTATTTTTAGTTATGACTCAGAAAATTAAAATTGTGTCATTTTTTTTTTTACTTATAAAGTGCATATAAAGGGTGTGCACCATAATGTCTCTTAGAAATTACATCCCATTTTTTTTAAGTTTCTAATTACATAACAAATATTTTTTTAGTAATAAATTATTAAGTCAATTAATAATTTTTAAAAATATCAAAAGTGTATTTCAAGTAATAATTTAAGTAATTTTATTTTTGTATTGAAAAATAATTAAAAAATTTATTTTTTCCTGCTAATTTTATTAAATAAAAAATTATGACAAGAAAATATTTATATTTTCTAAAATTACAAGGCACAAGTCGTATTTAATCAAATTTGAGGGGGGTGTACTTGTAATTTAACTGATAAGAAAGGGGTTGGAAGCCAAATCAATTGATTTGAGTCCAGTAGAACAAAACGTTTCTGTTGGTCTTCCAGTGTTTTTTGGGTCATCAGACGATGATGATGAGAGAGATAATATATACTATAACCCCCTTGTATACCTGTTGAATTTCATCTCCTCAACTTGGGGATTTTGATTTCCATTCCTTTCGATATTTTCAGAACTTCCACAACATTGTGACAAAGGTTTGGTCTTCTGAATCAATTTTTGAGGATTCATTTTCTTCGAAGATGTTTTCATTTATTCATTTTCTTTTCTGGGTTTGAAAGCAGGCAACAAAGTGCATCAGTAGTGATGGGTTTGCTCAGTATGAGCTCTTTGTGGGCAATCGAACCAAGCAATCTGTCTTCAACCTACCTGTGCCATGGACATTCCTCTTTCTTCACTTGTTAGTTTCCTCACTCTTCTTTGCATTTCACTCCATCTTTTTGGGTTTCTTGTCCAGTTTTTATAATAATGAATTTTGAGGATGAAAGTGTGTTATTGCAATTGGGAACTTGTGAAAGTTCTCTTATGGTTCTTTTCATTAATAATGCCCCCATCATGTTCTTGCAATAATTATTGTTTACATCTAGAAGGGTGAATTTCACTTTACCTCATTGTGAGTTGGTTCACGTGCGGATCACCCTTTAACCACGTAACCCTATGTGATTTATGAATTGAAGGGGACCCTAGACATTTCATCAATGTTAACAGCAAATGTGAAACACATGTCTGGTATTGGGTTATGTGTCAATTTCCAAATGTTAAGTATAAATAACACGTAGAGCAACGCACAGGGGATTAAAGTGAATTTTGTCATATCTAGAATTAGGTCTAACTCTACATGTGTCGTCCTTAGTCTTTTATTTTACACAATGAGTCCCTTCCCTGGATAAAGAGAGAGTTGTGTGTGAGTGCTTAGGCGAAGTTTGTTTGGGCAGACAGCCTTGGGATTGGATAAATAATTCAACAAAATGTATAATCTCATGTTTGATTAAGAAAATTAGGGCCATGACTAAATAGAAAACTAAGGAGAGGTTCGAATTAATTAGTTAAATTGCAAATTGATAAGATTTGATCAATCCAATCTCATAATCCTAGGTCAATCCAAACATGGGATAAGTTACACAATCCAGGGATTGATAATCCAAAAACTAACGGTACTAGGAATGCTAATCCTATCTAATCTTGACCACCCAAACAAACATGGCCTTAGTGTTTTATCTTACACGACCAGTCCTAATAAGCCCGGATAAAGAGGAGGGTTGTGTGTGAGGGTTGTCTGACTCTAAGCACATAAATATTCTGTACCTTATGAATATGTGAATATGGACTAAGGCATTGGTAGTAAAAATAGATATGAAAATCATGTAATTTAATTGAGTATATAGCTGTTGACAGAGTAAGAAAAATAATTTATGTAGCTGATCCCATTTATGACACAAGACTTGGTTGGTTTGATTTGATTATCTAGAATTAGGTCTTTTGTTTAGGTTAGCGTATATGTGGTTGCTCTGTATTGTAAGTAATTTTTTATCCAGCAAGTTTGGAAACCCTCTTGCTAGTTGGGCATCATTGCCCGCATTTAATAATTGTTTGTTATAGGTTTGCTTCATGCTTTGACTGTACCAAAGTGGTCACATTTGATTAGGTAGGAAGTTTAGTAGCCCTTATGATTCTTCGAAGTTCAGACCTGACCGAATATGCAGTGTAAGTTATCAATGTCATAACTTCCCCTCAAAATACAAGTTGTTTCATCATATTATATTTTGTGTATTCTAAGATTAATTCTTTGTGAACGGATATGGAGCTCAGATAAGGGCTTTTGCAAAACAGAGGTCAGTTAAGAAATTGAGAAGACAAAAGGAAGCACAAAAGAATTTAACTCCGCCACTTAATAGGAATTTGTCAGATGAATATGATGCGCTGGCTGATGAGTCTCCACCCAGAGTTGATGATGTTCAAGAAAGCAATAAGGAGTCCTCTTTTGTGAATTTGTATGCAAAGAATTCAATTACCATCCCGTCAAGGAGTACTGTTCTTCAAGCATGCACTGTGACCTCTGGTCTGATAGCTGCTTTGGGTGTGATAATTCGACAGGTTTGTCTTGGCTTCTTTATTTCACAAGCATATGAGTAACAAAAGTCATTTGTTGTTTCTTTTGTACTCTTGTTTGTCAAATGCATCTTATAGTGTTGCGAATCAAACATGTAGTATTCTCGTATATCTTTCCTTTTTCTTGTGCTTCTTTTTTCCTTTTTTAGCCCAGTTCTATGTTCTACTTGTGATTGTTCCTCCGTAGTGATGCTATATTCTTGTATTCCACGTAAGCAGAATGAATTATTTGTAGATAGATTTTTGCTCTATTCAGTTGTGTATTTTTATGTGTATTTGTTGATTAAAACTTGCAGGTTTCTCATGTTGCATCAGTGGAAGGATTGCCGATCCTTGACTGCTCTACAGAAGTATCCTGTATGTTTTTTCCATTCTCGTACTTTTATTTTATTTCATGGTTGCAAAGGAAAAGCTTAGTATTTATTTTTTCAAGGTAACTGGTATTGAGTTTCATCATCTGCAGATGACATAAACATTTTTTTTTTGTTACATCTATGCAAATTTGCAATACCTCTTACAGTTGAAACAAATTGAAATCTGCATAACCATTCAAGATTCCATTTCAAGGAGATAAATTCTGAAAAATTGCTCAGATCAAAATTAAAATTGCTCACCTATGTTCACTTTATTGCAGAGCATCTAATGTGGAACACCTTCCTATTTTTATATTACATAACCAGAAGGCAATTCTTTGCCTTGATTCACCAATCTTCATACAAACATCAATGTCTATGCAATAGTCGGTCTCTATTGCACATGATAAAGCGATGTTATCAGATTTGATTTCTTGTCCTCAATTGGTGATATCTATAACTGAGTCTGAGAATATGACCTTATATTTAGTGTAATGGTGAAAGAGTATGCAGAATTGCCTCCTTATTATGTGACTCGCATGAGTTCTTTCAATTCTTAAACAGACTTGCTAATGTTTGTGTACATGTCTGTACAGTTAGTTTTGAGACATGGCATCTTCAGTTGATTACCGGACTAGTTATACTGATATCTTCATGCCGATACTTGTTATTGAAGACATGGTCAGATTTTGCAGAGTCTAGTGAAGCAGCCAATCAGCAGGTAGCTCCACTCCTCTTTCTGCCTATTTCTCTTGTTTTCTGTCTATCAATTATATCAAAATATGGATGACACAGACAGATGACACGACACGGATAAGTACACGTTTAAATTTATATATTTATTGTTTGTCATATTTTTTTAATACTATGCATTATTCTAGGTTAATATATATTTTCATCAAATTCATCAATCTTGGTATGTTATTCCGGTGAAAATATTTATATTGCATGTCCCCAGCATTTCTGACTCCCTCTAGCATATTCGACACTTGTCCATGTCCGACACATGTCGGACATTGGTGCGTGACCTTTGGAGAAATGTCCGTGCTTCATAGGTTGTTGTGAGTCTATATTGAATCTTTGCTGCTTTACCAATCTAACAAGGTGGTGTTTGTTTTTGAGTTCAGGTCCTTGCTTCACTGCAACCTTTGGATTACATGATTGTAGCATTTGTACCTGGGGTTAGCGAGGTGAGCCTAGGAACTGATAACTTCTTCTGTTTCCCCATTTGTCTTTCAAACTGATTTTATGTTCTTACATGCACATGATGGTTGCTTAGGAACTCCTTTTTCGTGGTGCATTGTTGCCACTTTTTGGAATGAATTGGAAAAGTGCCTTGCTTGTTGCCGCTCTTTTTGGTGTTTTGCACTTGGGAAATGGCCGAAAGTATTCCTTTGCACTTTGGTACTCGCATTCCTTGACCTGTTGGACAAATTATTATTAAATATTACCTTCTGTAAATAAATTCCTTAGGCATTCATCTCCTCCTCCATGCAGTAATGTTGTTCACACTTCACGATTTTGCCAACTAAACTTCTGAATTGCACATGATTATGCATTCCAGTCAATTATTTTGAAGGGGACACAGAATAATTTGAAATTGTTGAATTTTTTTTGGGATATAGTTGTGATTTGTTGTTGGTCATGTTTTTAGGGCAACATTTGTGGGGTTTGTCTATGGTTATGCAACAATTTTATCCTCGACTTTCGTTGTGCCAATGGCCTCTCATGCAGTAAACAATCTGGTTGGAGGGCTTGTATGGCGCTACACATCGAAGTCATCTAAATAGATCAGGTATATCTTAACACACTGGTGTAGATATTTTAGAATATATAGCTGAAATGTGAAACATTTGAAAAATAAGATAGAAATGAAATTGAAGATAATTATAATATTAAAGATAAATTAAAAATAAAAAAAATAAAAAAATAAAAAAAAAAAGAAGAAGAAAGAAAAGAAGGATCATTTGAAAAATATGATAAAGATGACGTTGGAGATAATGATAAGATTGGAGATAAAATTTAAAACAAAAAAATGGGAAAAATAAGAAATTGGGCATAAATGAAGATATTGGAGAAGATTAAGCAAATAAAAAATGAAAATAAAAAGAGACAAAAGGAGTTTTAGATAATAAAGGAGATTTTAAAAGTCAAAACTTTAAAATAAAACAATATACGTAGGAAAAAATGAAATGTTTTATTGGAAAAAAAAATTAGAATGAAGGAAAATATGTGTACATTTTTTAATTTATTTAACTTATAAAGATTGTTGTGGGTTTATATATATATATATATATGTTTAATTGGTATAGAGTTGTGGGTTTGTATTTTTTAATAATTTTTATTGTGACTTAAAACAAAATAATATCTACTTAGGATGAGCCAATAATATTTTGACACATGTATTTTTGTATTTTAAAAATTAAAAAAAATTGTGAAAAATAGTTTGGAACTTTAACGTTTTGTAATTATATATAGTTTGTGAAAAATAGTTTGAAACTTTCAATCATAAAGACCTTTTAACGTTTTGTAATTATATGTAGTATAGATATAGATGGTATAGATGTGCATTTGGGAGATTTCAATGTGCTACAAAATCCACCCACCACCTTGACGGATCTCAATGACTCGATTGTAATTATCCTATAGTGGTATAATTAAATCGAAAAGGCACTAAAAATGTTTGTATATATTGAGGCATATGGTTTTATTTTTGGATTCTTCTATATATAAGACGTGCATTTGGGGATATTTCAATAGATTATAAAGCTATTACATTTTATTTTTTATTTTTTATTTTGGGTTATTGAGTGTTTGGGCTAATTTACAGACATCTTAACTAAATCTTGAGATTCTGAAATTAACGACTAAGCAAATCCTTAGTGACCCTAAGGTCTATAAATAATAAGGGAGCAGCTTGCCTCCAGTCCTTAATCGGACTGGACGATGATGTTCGGTCTGTGGGGGCTTATCACGGATTTTGTTTTGATAATCCGAACCGTGCAATGTGTAGAACTCATCGAGTATTATATGCTTATAAAAATCACGTTGATCGGATATCGATAGTTATGTGATCAAATCGGTTGACAGTGAACAAATTAACAGTTGATAAAAAACTGATAAGATGAGATAGCTATCGATATCCGATTAATGTAATTTTTTATAAGCATATAGTACTTGACGAGTTTTATACATTGAACGGTTCGAATTATTAAAACGGGATCCGTAATGGACCTCTACAAACCGAATAGCACCATCCAACTTGCTTAAGGATCGAAGGCAAACTGCTCCCAAATAATAAAGCCACTACCTATTTGAACTTAATTACTTTTGGAGACTGTACGATGATTTTCTTGATTAGCCACCGCCTCGTGGAAATAAGTAACTTTTTGGTTGCTTAAGTGACATAATTAAATTAAGGGGTATTTATTCATAAATATTTGTTTACCTACTTAGGTTTAATTTAGTTTGAATTATTGTTTTATGTTTCAATAAATTTTGTTGGTGGCATAGTAACTAAAATGTCTCTAATAATAATAGGGTGATGCCGCGCATTAATATCCATATTGACAGTGTGAATATTTAATGTTGTGAATATTCACATTGTCAATGTAAATATTCATATTGTTAAATTTATTTAGTATGAATGTTCACATCACCAAGTTATTAATATTTATAAGGGTAAATTTTTTTATAAAATGCCTTAAATATGACAATTAGAATTTAGTAGATTAAATGTCCAAAATAATAGGACTTATTGTAATATAAGAATATCTTATGAATTAATTGACTTGGTTCATTTTTTTGATAAGTCCTCTTTTTTTAAGTGTTTTATTCCATCTAACTCATATTTTTTTTTTAAGTATTCTATTAAGTCTTGTTTAATGTAATACGACCATATCATCATTTCTAATTTTTTACATATATTTCTATTTTGAAACTAATACATGACAATAGTCCTTCATTTTTTGGAGAAAATCTCACTCATTCTAAAAAGAAAATCTTTTTTTTTACTTCATGGAGAAAATCTTTCCTTTATTCTAAGAAGAAAATCTCTCTCGCATTTTACGGAGAAAATCTCAAATTATGAATTTTGACGATTTTTATAATTTGAAAATTTTAAAAATAATGCAAAACAAAATCTGAATAAAAATTAAAATACAATGTGAATGTTCACAGCAAATAACAAATATACAATTAACTTTTGAAAAAACAAGACACACACTAAAGTACAATGTGAATGTTCACAATAAACAACAAACATACAACTAACTTTCGAAAAAATAAGATTCATACCAAAATATAATGTGAATATTCACAATTTATAATTAACAAATAATTAAAAAACTTATACCAATGCAAACATTTATGTCGCAATGTGAAAACAAAAAATAAAATTAAAAAAAAGTGAAAATCGATCATTTTAATTGTTTAATGGTAACAAAAATGATTGTTCAACTAACAAGCATAGTAACAAAAACAACAAACGCACAATTAGCTTTCAAAAAAATAAAACTTATACCAAAATAGAATGTGAATGTTCATAATTTATAATTAATATACAATTAGTATATATATATATATATCAATGTAAACATTTATACTACAACGTGAAAACACAAAATAAAATTAAAAAAAGAGTAAAAATTGACTATTTCGATTGTTCAATGATAATAAAAATAATTGTTCAATCAACAAGTATAATGAAAAAAATAACAAACTACAGCTAACTTTTCAAAAAAATTTAAAAAAAACTCATACCAAAATGCAATGTAAATGTTTACAATTTACAATTAACATGCAACAAACCTTTAAAAAACTAAATTCATAACAATGCAAATATTCACCCTGCAACATGAAACAAAATTGAAACAATAAAAAAATGACTATTTCAATTGTTTTATGGTAACAAAAAATGATTGTTCAAATAACAAGTATATTAACAAATAACCAATTATATGTAATCATTCACATCTTGCAAAATATATAATGTGCGGGGAGCAAATATCCAGGCAAGCCCGTACTCCTTGCTTCCGAGGTCCGTTTCTATCCGATCACCTGCGTGCACAACAGCGGTGAGCTACCCGGCGGTGTGTGGCTGGAAAACCCCTCCGACGATCAAGTTAGCACACACCTGAGGATAGAGAGAACGAGGAGTGAATGGAGTGTAAGTATTTCTCTTACCAAATGTGTGTCTCCATAGCATGGGGGGCACAGACTTGCTTATATACCTTTTGTGCCCCAAATCTACTCCTAGTGATCTCTCGACATGTGGTTCTGCTATCCCATCTGTCAGCACAAATCTTGCTGAACATCACCTAACCCGACTGCCAGCCCACTCTACTAGGAGCTCGGCAGCCCGACTGAATCTTCTCGGCTGTCAACGGCCATGCTGTGTTCCATGCCCAATTGCTCCAAAAACTGAGATCCTTTCCAGCCATGCTCGGCAGCATTCCGGCGGAGCCGACCTTCAGACTGGTCGTACCGATCAACCAAAGGCCATCCAGCCGGGCTTCTGGCACAAGCTTCTCGACCGGGCTAACGGTGCGCGCCATCGACCGAGCAACGCAAGTTGCGCGGTTATCACCTGCGCAGATCCAAGTGGCTCGGTCCATCTGTGAGCAGCCCCAACTCCGGGCAAATCCAAAGTTATCGCGGCCCAACGCACCATTGGGCCTCCAATTTGCTCGGCCTCTAACTCGGCCCATAACCGGCTCATAATTCTCCCTCTCAATTGCCCCTTAATTTCGTCCGCACAAGCGTGACCGAGATTACCAAATCTGACCGGGGTAACACTTCCTCGGTCCTCGGTTTGCAATACGGTGACCGGGCTACTTGACATGCCTCTCTTCAAAACTTGCCCGGGCGATGCCTCGATTCACCATCCTGTCTTTTCAGTACTGACGCCGCCGTCAATAGGGACGCGTGTCGTGGGTTGATTGGCCTTGAGCAGCCAAACATCACGTCCGTTCAGATTCAGATTTTTGGCGGTCTTATTCATCTCTATAAACATATTGAACCTTCTTTCATTTCAACCTTACCGACTCTCTCTCCTCCTTGTCGATCTAGAGCTTCTGCCTACGCTTGCTTGCCATTGCTGAGTTCGTCTTTGAAGAAAACGACTTTGCCCTCTCCTGGTAAGCTTTCCAAACCCTTGTTATTACTGTTTTCGTTTCATATTTTTCTTCTTTATAGCACGAAATCCGTAGGTTTAGGGCCTCCCCCACCCAAAACCTTCAATGCCCCTTAGTTTCTTCACTGTTCTTCAATTTCCCTAATGAACAATGAAGATTTGGGGCGGACCGAGCTCCAGATCTTCATTCGATCCAAAAAAGCACTCAGACCGAGCAAATCTTTAGTTTGTCTTAACCTTAGGAGAAACCGGGGTAGCAAAAAGGACTTGGCCGCTCGACCGGGGTAATCTCTGGTTCGCTCGGGCGACCAAGCTCCTTGACTAACATTTACGATCGAGGTGGTTTGGCACAATCCACGACCGAGCTTAACTCTAGCTCGTTTTGCGTGACCGCGCTCCCACTTACAATTACCCTCCGTTTTCCTGCAGAGTCCAAGGGGACCAAAGACCAATCCTGAGGCTCTCAAGGACCGAGCAGCCATTAATTCCCAGCCTGTGCCAAACCACCTCAGCCGAGCTAGATTAGTCAGTCAAACATGGGGAAATTCCACTTCCTTGTGGACACACCTGCTGCCTTGTTGCCTTCAGGGAAGAATACGGTATCCCAGCAGACGTCCACATAGAGCCCGCCGAGATGGAAACAACCCCTTGGGGCAGGCTTGACCAATGCTCCTTCACCATGCTGTCAGTAATTGAAGGAGGCCTTCGCTTCCCAGTCAACCCTCTGATGACCGAATTTTTGCGCCGCACCGGGCTAGCACCCACCCAGGTTTCGACCAACACCTACCGAATAATCAATGGCGTGCACGAGCTAAACAACCGGCTAGGAACAAACTTAGGTTTAGCTGAGATACTTCGACAATACACCCTTGGGCACACCGGCGACGGCCTGGCCTATTATTTAAAAATAAGACCGGGTAAAGAGAAGATAGTAACCGGCACCCCGGACAAGGACTTACATGATGGCGACTTCTTCTAGGTGTCTAGCAATTATGAAACAACCGACGTACCGAGCTGGTTCATCAGCAAGAACTTTGGTTCCACATGTAAGCCGCGCTAATTTGCTCAGTTAAGTCCCTGCCTTCA
Source organism: Camellia sinensis (assembly GCF_055761805.1). NCBI lineage: Eukaryota > Viridiplantae > Streptophyta > Magnoliopsida > Ericales > Theaceae > Camellia > Camellia sinensis. The sequence goes on along the minus strand of NC_138970.1, from coordinate 177,003,449 downwards.
ACATTCTGTACTTACTATTTTTCCTGTTTCTTTTGCAACAATTCAAGCCTTGCAATCCAACTACCAATATCCCAACGTTGAAGCCATCCGAACCGTGCTCCGTTACAGCCACCGGGATTGTAACGAGTTGCTCGGCTACACTCCAACCTACAGGTACTCAGCTCCACGCTGGAGCAAAGTTACAGACTTTCTCCGTGCTCCAACACCTCCTCCGAACCCAACTCTACCGGACGTGCCACTAATCCGGCTGACCGAAGAACAAGAGATGGCAAAACGAAGCCGCATCAAGAACCTCCTAATAGCCACCTTAGCCGAGATACCGAGCATCACCACACACTCTCAAGCTGCCAGACAATCCAGCGGCCTGTGGTCACCTTGGCATCTCTAGGTGCCGGGCAACCCAGACAAGAAGCTCGCCGGGCTGGCAAAAGGCCTCGCGCAGACCCATCCGCCGAGCTGGTTGCCGAGCTAACCACCGAGCAACCCACCGTCACTATCGATCCAACACCACCGTGGCGACCGCAGTTGAAGCACCGGGGAAAGGACATACCAGGTACCGCTTCGATAAAGGGCGACAAAGAGCACCTGCTCGCCTTTGACCTTTCCAAAGCCCTTCTCCTATCGAGCGACGTGGTCGGCAGCGACCACGTTCCTGACACCTGGTTGGTGAAATCTTTTGGTAAGTCCATGGCCAGGGTAAGTCTCAATCTTCTCTAAAATTTTTACCAAGTGTTTGCACGGTTTCTTCTCTGATCAGACTTTCTTCTTGTAGGCCATTCAGAAGCAACACTTGGTCATGGAGCGAATCCATCGATTGCGGCAGAAGGCGAATGACACTGCCGGCCAAGTCCAAAGTCTGCAGACCGAGCTCGGCCGAGCAAAGTCCTCACTTCAAATTGCCAATGCTGACAACAACAGGTTGCTCGGCTAGCTTGAGGAGGCCGAGAAGAAGAGAGATGAGCTCCAGGCCGAGCTGGACGCACTCAAGGCGTTAAGGGAGAAGGAGTGCGAAGATGCCAACAACGCCGGCTTCAAGGAAGCCGAGGACAGCTACAAGAAGCAGGTCTTCGCAACTCAAGACATTTATTTCAAAGCGGGCTGGAAGTCAGCCTGCGAACATCTCGGTCAAGGTCCTGACACCGATGTGTTTGCCGCTCCCCCGGCTGCCTTCCTACCGGTCTACCTCGTGCCCTATGCCAACGACGTCTTCAACGCGTTGCAAGCTGAGGCCGAGGAAGAGCTTGCCAAAGAAACCAAGGTCAATGCCGAGGAGGGAAGCAGCCAGGAGCAGCCCGGAGAAACTGAGACTGATGTCCAGGAGCGAACAACGGTCGACCTGGAAGCAGCTGATAACGAATTTTCCAATCTTTCCCCCCTTGTGTAGTTTTCTTTCATTTTTTGCTTTGCACATGTAACCGGGCTCTCTGCCCCTCCTTTTGTACTTTTCTATTTAATTAATGAAAAAGATCTAGTTTTACCAAGTGTTTGCACGGTTCTAGAGTTGAGTAACTTCAACCGGACAAAATATGTTGGCAAGACAAATTTCATTAATTAACTCATATAACCGGAATAAATCATCTCGGTAGTACACCAGAGTCGAGCAAAACTTCAAGTCTTTCAACCGGAGTGAACATCCCGGTTGAGAATACCTAAGTTGAAGAAAACATCAACTTTTCAACCGGACTAATCATCTCGGTTGAGAGTACCTAAGTTGAACAAAACATCAACTTTGCAACCGGACTAATCATCTCGGTTGAGAGTACCTAAGTTGAACAAAACATCAACTCTTTCAACCGGAATGAACATCTCGGTTGACAGTACCTAAGTTGAACAAAACATCAACTTTGCAACTGGACTAATCATCTCGGTTGAGAGTACTTAAGTTGAACAAAACATCAACTTTGCAACCGGACTAATCATCTCGGTTGAGAGTACCTAAGTTGAACAAAATATTAACTTTGTAACCGGACTAATCATCTCGGTTGAGAGTACCTAACTTGAACAAAGCATCAACTCTTTCAACCGGAGTGAACATCTCGGTTGAGAATACCTAAGTTGAACAAAACATCAACTTTGCAACTGGACTAATCATCTCGGTTGAGAGTGCCTAAGTTGAACAAAACATCAACTTTGCAACCGGAGTGAACATCTCGGTTGAGAGTACCTAAGTTGAACAAAACATCAACTTTGCAACCGAACTAATCATCTCGGTTGAGAGTACCTAAGTTGAACAAAACATCAACTCTTTCAACCGGAGTGAACATCTCGGTTGAGAATACCTAAGTTGAACAAAACATCAACTTTGCAACCGGACTAATCATCTCGGTTAAGAGTGCCTAAGTTGAACAAAACATCAACTTTGCAACCGGAGTAAACATCTCGGTAGAGTATACGCAAAACTCAAAGCAACAAAAAATGCCAAGGCAAAGATGAGTCACTTCTATATATTGACAAAAATGAATATTACATGCAGTATAAGGCAAAAAATTTCTTTGCACAAAAAAGAGGGCAAAAGCTAGAAATAATACAACTTGAGGTTGGCTGCATTCCATGGCCGGGGTATTCCTCTACCATCCAAGTCTTCCAAGTGATATGCCCCCTTGCCCGCCAGATCGGTTATCTTGTAGGGTCCTTCCCAATTTGCCCCTAGTTTGCCTTCACCTGGCACCAGGGTATTGCCCATGACCTTCCGCAAGACCTAATCGCCCACTTTGAACAGTCTGGGGTGCACGGATTTGTTGTATTTCCTTGAAAGCTCTTGTTGGTAGGCGGCCACATGGATAAGAGCCTTTTCCCGGCGTTCTTCCACTAGGTCCAATTCCAAGGCCATGGCTTCAGCGTTCAGCTCGGGCTCAAAACTTTCACTTCTGAGAGTGGGCATACCAACTTCCAAAGGGATGACCGCCTCCATGCCATATGCCAAAGCAAAAGGAGTTTCTCCGGTAGATCGCCGCGGGGTTGTTCGGTATGCCCAAAGGACATTGGAGAGTTCCTCAGCCCACTTTCCTCCTTTGGCTTTCTCAAGCCTCTTCTTCAGTCCATCAAGAATGGTCTTGTTCGAAGCCTCAGCTTGACCGTTGGACTACGGTTAAGCTGGAGTAGAGTTGTAGAATTCGATTTTCAAATCTTTACAAAACCCTCTGAATATGCGACCGTCGAACTGGGTGCCATTATCAGAGATCAGAATTTTGAGGATGTCAAACGCGTGACCACGTTCTGCCAGACAAACCGCTTCACGTCTTTCTCCTTGATTGTTGCCAAAGGCTCCGCTTCAACCCATTTGGTGAAGTAGTCTGTGGCCGCGATGAAGAACTTCCGGTTGCCTGGTGCTGTTGGGAGCGGCCCCACTATATCTAACCCCCACATCACGAAAGGCCAAGGACTAGTGAGGGGAAGGAGTGCCCTGGCCGGCTGGTGGATCTGGTGGGCAAATTTCTGACATTTCTCACACTTGCAAACATATTTCTAGGCGTCGGCTTGCATGCACGGCCACCAGTAGCCTTGCGAAATAGCTCGGTAGGCCAAGGACCTGCCCCCTATATGATTGCCACAGATGCCTTCGTGTATCTCGCAAAGGAAGGCTTCCACGCTGCTAGGGTGCACACACTTCAGGTAGGGGCCGGTGAAAGACTTCTTGTATAAAACGCCTGATGGAGAGAGCCAAAACCGCTCAGACTTCACCCGCACTTTATGCGCTTCTTTCTTGTCGGCTGAAAGGGTCCGTTCTCTGAGAAAGAGGATTATGGGGTCCATCCAAGAAGGAACTAGCTCGGCACAGAGTATTTCTGTCTGCCCGGCTTCCTCAATGCTGGGCCTCGGAAGGAATTCAATCAAAAGAGGGTTGGGAGATGTGCTGTCAACCATAGAAGCAAGGCCGGCCAACTCATCTGCTCGGCCGTTGTCTTCTCGGCCAATCTGTTGGACCCTGATCGCCTGAAATCGCTTGTTGAGGTCTCTGACCAAAGCTTGGTACTTCATCATTCTGTCATCCTTTGCCTCGTAAACCCCAGAAACTTGGTTAACCACAAGCTGGGAGTCACTGTAAACCATTAGTTCGGATGCTTGCATCTGAAGCGCGCTCTTGAGACCAGCCAATAGCGCTTCGTACTCGGCCTCATTGTTGGATGTTGGAAAGCCAAGGGTGATAGAATGTTCAATAGTCAGTCCGTCTGGCGAAATCAAGACTATACCCAGCCCGGCACCGTGACGGTTCGAGGCTCCATCAACAAAAAGTTTCCACATTTTGCCGACAAAGAGCTTCCAACACTCTGAGGGGCCCTAAGAAGCTTGAAGGTTGATGGGATCACGGTTGTTCGGCTGTTCGGCTTCTAATCCCGGGCTAAGCGGTTCCACTTCAGCCACCCTTGGTGATTTGGCGCCGGACTCAACAAGTTGATCCACAATGCTTAAGTCCGTAGGCGATTCACCAGGTTGCGGTATTATGCCAGCCGCAGGCTCTGGGCTGAGCGGTTCCATTTCTTCCCTCCGTGGTGATGTGGTGTCGGACAAAGCGGGTTGGTCAGTGACAGCCAACTCCGCCATCGCATCACCAGGTTGTAGTACCGTATTAACTAAAGGGGCTTCGGCGGGGCGCGCAAGCTCCGCGTCGCCAATGTCGCCAAGCTGTGGTATTTCGGTCGAGCTTGCATTCATTTCTTCATCTGCCACGACAATATCGACCGGGCATGCCGGATGAGTTCCAGGTGAGAATTCAGCAACGAAATCGGCCAGAGTCTGGGCTTTTATGGCTGTGTGCGGCTGGAACTTCACATCAAACTGTCCCAATTCGACCGCTCACTTAAGAATCCGACTGGAGAAGTTTGCCCGTTCGAACAAAGCTTTGAGAGGGAACTCGGTCAAAACGATGATGGTATGGGCATGGAAATAGTGTGCCAACTTCCTTGAAGCCATCATCAATGCTAATGCAAGTTTTTCCAGCGGCAGGTACCTTGACTCTGCCGGTAGCAAGGTTTTGCTGACGTAGAAGATGGGTAGATGTTTGATTCCTTCCGACCAGACAAGCACTGCACTGACTGCATGCTGCGATACGGCCAGATAAAGGTAAAGTTCTTCTCCGGGTTTCGGTGTGACCAACAACGGCGTGGAAGACAAATACTCCTTGAGCTCGGCCAAAGCCCGATCACACTCTTCATCCCATGAGAACTTTGATTTCAAGGCTTGAAAAAAAGGGCGGCAACGATCTGATGACCGGCTTATAAATCGGTTAAGCGCAGCGGCCATTCCGGCCAGATGCTGCACATCCTTAGCCGAGCTAGGCTGTTTTAGCTCTTGCACAGCTCGGATTTGTGTAGGGTCTGCTTCGATACCTCGGTTCGTGACTAGGAAACCCAAAAATTTTTCGGATCCCACGCTAAAGGCACACTTAGACGCATTCAGGCGTAGCTTGTGCTTTTTGAGAATGGCGAACACTTCGGCCAAATCGGACAAATGGTCTGCTTGATGCCGGCTCTTAACCACCATATCGTCAATATAAGCCTCCATTGTCCGGCCTAGCAGAGGAGCGAACATCTTGGTCACCATCCTTTGAAAAGTTGTCCCGGCGTTCTTCAAACCAAAAGGCATGACTCGGTAGCAGAATGGTCCCCTTGGTGTAGTAAACGAGGTGGTCTCTCGGTCCGGCCCATGCATGACAATCTGATGGTAGCCGCGGTAGGCGTCCAAGAAACTGAGCCTGTTATGTCCAGCCGTTAAGTCCACAAGCTGGTCTATTCTAAGCAGAGGGAAGCTGTCTTTCGGACAAGCTCGGTTGACGGTCTTGTAGTCAACGCAAACTCGCCACTGCCCATTCTTCTTGGGCACCACGATCGTGTTTGAAATCCACCGAGGGTAGTGCACTTCCTGAATTGCTCGCGCCTCAAGCAAGTTCTTCACTTCCTCCGCAACTACCTCGGCATGATGCAGCGCCGATCTCCTTGTGCGCTGAATGACCGGCTTTGCTCCGGGGAAGACATTGAGATGATGGCATATAAAACTTGGATCGAGACCGGGCATGTCGTAAGGTGACCATGCGAAGACTTCGATATTGGCCATCAAAAATTCAACAATGTCGGTCATTTCTTGGGCTGTAAGGCTTGAGCCGAGCAAGAAGAACCTGTCCGGATGCTCTGTATCGATGCGCACTTCCACCAATTCCTCGACAGCTTTGTCCTCGGCCTTGGTGCCCACATCGTCAAGGACTCCCCGGTCTCCTGGTCCCTCAATCATTTGAACGAAGCCTTTGGCAGCTCGGCTCCCGTTGACCGCCACGAAGCATTGCTTCGACATGACTTGATCGCCACAAATCTCCTCGATTGCCCCATAACCGAGGGAAATCTCATCACCTGGTGATAGGTCGACGCTACAGCTTGCATAGTGTGAAGCCATCCCATTCCAAGGATCAAATTATAAGTGGATGGCACTTGCAACACCCAGAACTCCACTTGTTTGACAACGGATCCCGCTTTGACCGGCAGGATAATCTTTTCCAGAGGCCACTCCGGTTGTGAGTTGAAACTAACCAGTGGCGAAGTTGCCGGGGCCAAATCTGTATCCCGGAGCTTGAGCTGTTTGAAAGCGTTGTAGTACATGATCTCGACCGAGCTTCCCTGATCGATCAAGATCCATTTGACATCGAATTCTTTGACGCGGAGTGTTACCACTAGGGCATCGTTGTGCGGCGTCTGAATGCGCTCTAGGTCTCTTGAGGAGAAACTGATCACGTCTTTCTCTTCGGTCTTCCCCCTTTTGATTGCAGGCTGAATCGACAAAACTTCCCTCATGTGTTCTGCCTTCTTGATCATTCCTCGGAGCTCGCATACACGCGCCGGTTCCACTATGCCGTGGATGACATTAATAACCCCTTGGGGAGGCGCATCTCGGTCATCCGGTCCTCGCGGATCAACCGGAGCTTGATTAGCCTTCACGCCGCCATCAATGTAAAGGTCCAAGTGTCCGACTGCGACTAGCTCTTCCAAGTGTTGCCTCAAAGGCAAACAATCCTTTGTCCGATGGCCTCGCTCCCGGTGAAACGTGCAACGATACCGCGGATTGAAGCCCTTCTATCCGGCGCCTAACTTAGCAGGAAACCGAACATACTCCTCGTCACGGATTTCACTAAGTGTACGATAGATTGGAATCTTAAAGACCGTGGTAATGCCTGTCCTTGCCTTCAACCTTCTGTTAGCATCGGCTACGTCATCTCGGGGGTAGTCATCTCGGTCATTCCGACGTCCCCTACCGCGGTTCTTGCGATTAGTGCCACAGTCCGATTCCTCAGCGCGGTCGCTGGATCGGCCGAACTCTTGCTCGACCGCGTGCACTTTGCCAGCTGACCGCTTGTCTGTTGCTACCGGAGTTGCCTTCACGGTAGATGCTGACGCATTATCCTCCACTCGGATGTGCTCATTGATGCACTGCATTAGCTGGCCCATGGATGTCGGCTGGTGCATGGTAAGCGAGTCCCGCAGTCTATGTCCGACCGGGAGACCACGCTTGTATTGTGTGATTGCAAGGTTGGCCGGGCAATCCAAAATCTCATTGAAGGTCTCCCAATATCTGGAGTTGTATGCCTTCAATGTGTTGCTCGGTTCCATCTTGACACTTAGGAGGTGATCAACTTCCTTTGGTGTTTTGGTGTTGGTTTTGAAGCGCGTCACAAAGGCTTCGGCCAACTGCTGCCACCTTTCAATGCTCCCCTCCGGCAGCCTCTCGAACCATTTCAAACCCAGCTCACCCAAACTCGACGGGAGGATCAAGCACATAAGAGGGTCATTCCGCCTATGTCCGGCCATGACCTGTCGGAAATGACTTACATGCATATACGGGTCGGTTTTTCCGTCATAGAGCGTGAACTTTGGCTGGTGAAAGCCCGCCGGAAGCGGTGCGGTCTCGATATCCACGGAAAATGGAGTGGCACTCAGCCTTGCCAAGTCTGTATCTACAAGGAGAGGCGCGGCTGGGCGGGATAGAGGCATTCTGACCTCTTCGCTGGCGTGAACTCCATAGGATAGCCGCTGGAACGCCGGCACCCTTTGAGCCTCCCGCCGGCGAGCCCGTTCCTTCAAAATTGCCCGCAAATCCTCTGAATGAGCAGAATAAGAATACCTCGACGTCGTCGCCGGACGTGAGGGTCGGTAGGTACTATCTTGCGCGCTGGATTTCTCTTCGCGCGCGTCGGAATCTCCAACCTTGTAACTTCTGGTGATTGAGATGGACGGTGTACGCCGTTGGCTTTGACTGCTTGAACGGTGGGGTTGGGTGCGCTCACTGTGGTTTCCCTCTCCAGCTACACCCTTTCCTTTGACATGCCGCTTCAGCTCCTCCATCTCTGTCGCCATCCGCCGGATGATGGCGTCCTGGTCCCTTAACTTGTGTTCCAGACGTCGGGCATGTGATTCTCTCCGCCGCTGATGACCGTCTGAGCTCCGTGAATGACCATAACTTCTTCCGCGCTTATCCCGCGCATCTCTTGATTGTCCTCCTGGAGAAATCTCCAGGTCCGCCATCGGAGGAATGATGGTGAGATGTCCTTCTCTCTGTCTGCCCGACTCCGGGGTAACTCCGTCGACGGCGGACAGCGGAATCTCCTCGATGTTCGCCATGGATGGTGATCAGATGAGCCTGGAAGACAAGGTTTTGTCTGTCGACTTCCCACAGACGGCGCCAATTGTGCAGGGAGCAAATATCCAGGCGTGCCCGTACTCCTTGCTTCCGAGCTCCATTTCTATCCGATCACCTGCGTGCACAACAGTGGTGAGCTACCCGGCGGTGTGTGGCCTGAAAACCCCTCCGACGATCAAGTTAGCACACACCTGAGGATAGAGAGAATGAAGAGTGAATGGAGTGTAAGTATTTCTCTTACCAAATGTGCGTCTCCACAGCATGGGGGGCACAGACTTGCTTATATACCTTCTGTGCCCCAAATCTACTCCTAGTGATCTCTCGATACATGGTTCTGCTATCCCATCTGTCAGCACAAATCTTGTTGAACATCACCTAACCCGACTGCCAGCCTACTCTACTGGGAGCTAGGCAGCCGGGCTGAATCTTCTTGGCTGTCGACGGCCATGTTGTGTTCCATGCTCAATTGCTCCAAAAACTGAGATCCTTTCCAGCCATGCTCAGCAGCATTCCGGCGGAGCCGACCTTCAGACTGGTCATACCGGTCAACCAAAGGCCATCCAGCCGGGCTTCTGGCACAAGCTTCTCGACCGGGCTAACGGTGCGCGCCATCGACCGAGCAACACAAGTTGCGCGGTTATCACCTGCGCAGATCCAAGTGGCTCGGTCCATCTGTGAGCAGCCCCAACTCCGGGCAAATCCAAAGTTATCGTGGCCCAACGCACCATTGGGCCTCCAATTTGCTCGGCCTCTAACTCGGCCCATAACCGGCTCATAATTCTCCCTCTCATATAATTATGTTCATATCTATATTCCAACACTTATTTATCAGACTTTCAAATAATATGAAATGTAAACATTTACACTGATTAATAAAAAAAATAGAAACAATGGCAGTAATCGAATTAAAAATTCAAAAAAACTCAAATCACTCTAAAAAAAAAAAAAATATCACCAATATCTTCATCTTCATCATTGTCTTTATCATTCTTGAGTCTATCCCACATTGACTCGGGAGGGACTCCTCGTCTACCTTATAAGCGTACTGACCCTCTCCATCTGTCAACAGGCCTTTTCCCCTCTTCCAGGGGGAGGAACAAAACCGTGAGGGGGCAAGCTCTCAGCGGCCCAACCCCAAAGTGGACAATATGTTGACACATCGCTCGGGACCAGACACGTGCATTGGCGCTAGAAGGAGGGCGTCCGGCAAACTCTCCCGCTGTTCGCGGCCCAGTCCGCTGGGGGGTTATGTTGGGTCTATCCCACATCGACTCGGGAGGGACTTCTCGTTTACCTTATAAGCGTACTGGCCCTCTCCATCTGTCAACAGGTCTTTTCCCCTTTTCCAGGGAGAGGAACAAAACCGTGAGGGGGCAAGCTCTCAGCGGCCCAACTCCAAAACGGACAATATGTTGACACACCGCGAGGGACCAGGCACGTGCAATCATTATTACTATCATTATCAATTTATGCAATTTCACCATTTCACCAATCCAAATCAAACCAAACTCACCTTTATTATGTTTGTAACAAAATTAACTAGTTATAAAGAGAGTTTCAACTTTCGACAATGGAGAAACATAGGTTCTGTTTGGTAGAGCTTTGTAAATTTAATTTCACCCCTTAGTTTGAGTGTGGTGTTTGGTGAGGGTTTTCAAAAATTGATTTCACACCCATTGTTGAAAACACATCTACCTGGTCATCTTCCCAGACGTTCGACTGGTCGTCCGGCCTGTTGATCGGAATAGTGTTCGTTTTTTTTTCTCTCTCTCTCTCTCTTATAGCACCTGTTATTTTTATATTTTAAATAAAAAAAAAATTTTGAAATTTTTTAAAATTTTTTTATGAGCTTTGAATAGAATTTTGGGTATTGTGTTTGGTTATGAGTTGTAAGTTTTTTAATCAAATATCATATATCACATTAAAAATTTCAAACTCAATTCAAAACTCTTAACCAAACAAAATTTTCACACTCAAATCATAATTTCAAAACTTATAAACTCAAAATACAACTCTATTTTCAAATCATAATTTTAAAATTCTACTAAATGCTATCATAGAGTTTCGAACACAGACTAACAATGGATGAACATAGAACTTTGAATATAAAGTGACAATGGAGAAGCATAAAGTTTTACCACAAAATGAAGGAACATAATATTATTTCACTACTATGTGTAAACTATAGTTTCTAAATCCTGCCAAATAGAGAGTTTCAAACCCAAGCACAATGAAACAATACCACAAATGTGAATGAATTTAATCAAAAAGAACAATGTGAATAATGGTAACTACCAAAATAGAGGTAGTAACAAAAAAGAAATGTATATTTCATTTTTCTATGTAATACATATCAACAATAGACATAACGGTATAATAGTCTAATAAACAATATAAATTAGGAATAAAGGATTTTATAGAATAAAAGTATAAATACATGGAACTAATTAGATTATAATTTATAATTTTCCTTGGTGGATGCAGTGGGTTAGAATATCTCTAAATGAGATTTATTAATAAAAAATCCGTACTTAAATTAAAAGATGATTTTTTAAATCAATTTTCCTTAAATCAAATAATCAAGATATATTTGCATTGATTGAGGCATAGGACCTTCTCTCATTTAATATTTTTTGGATTTGCATAATTGCATTTAGATTTTCTAGATGGGTTGAGTTTTTCTCAGGTTGAGATCTCAACGTGACAGAACTTGATAAACCCGTAGGGCCCAACACAGGTATTGTTTCGATAACCCGAACCGTTTATTTTATAGAGCTTGCAATGTATATTATCCCTGAAAAAAAATGATCCGATGATTGTAACTTTTTCATTTTATCACATTTGTCTCTAAAAAAATGAATGATTTATTTCAAATATGTATTTGTCGTTCATTTTTTAAAAAATATATGCGATAAAATGAAAATATTACGATTATCAGATCGCTCTAAATTTTTTCATGAATAATATACATTGTGAGCTCTACAAAATAAACAGTTTGGATTATTGAAATGAGGCCCGTGTTGACCCTATGGGCCCCTCAAGTTCTATTATGTTGAAATTTCAATATGAGAGAAAATGTTAGAAATTTTAAAATTTTTACCAAATACTCATTTGGTATGGATCCCACACGCGTGAGTATTTGGTAAAAAATTTAATGAGATTCTTTTTGTATTCATAGCATTGCCCTTCATATGTGGGTAATGCTAGGGACACCAAATTTTCTACCAAACAAATGACTAAATGTCTCACATGGGTGTGGGGTCCGCAATTTTGTGGGCCCCACACCCATGTGAGACATTTGGTCATTTATTTAGTAGAAAATTTGAGACCTCTAGCATTTTCCTTCATATATTAGTACATCTTATAAATTGGGACCAACTTCATAGACAACTGCATCAAAGATTACTCGAGCTCTAAACTTCAGTGCCTGCGTCCTTGTAATCACCATGCATTCATCGAAAATAGTATGTATGCTAGTTTTCATGGCATTTGTAGCCCAGTTCAAGGTCGATGCTGGCAATGATCGACTTCGATTGATCATAAATCCTCAAGAGCTTGTTTCAGCCGATGGTGTTGTTACTGTATACCGTACTGCATCCATCCCCACCTAATTTCGTTCTTTTGCTTATTTTTGCATCATTACATCTTCCATCTCTCTGCCTGGTTTCGTTTTAAGAATTTGTTTCCTGTTCTGTTGTTGTTGCTGCTGTTATAATATTTTTGTTTTGACTTGGGATTAACGATTTGATCTATTGAATTATGTGCAGCTTGTACCAGCCACTGCTTCAAGGCGTGCTGCAAATGCAACATTCAAAAAATACCACCAGTCTGCGAATTCTGCTGCCATGAAGATTGATGTCTTGTTATGATGCTTTCTTATAAGCTTTTTTCAATGAAAAGCTCTTTATCTCAATACTTGAGGGAAAGTCAAAAAAGTATTTGTAATAATGGGTAATTTGGTGACTTTGTTTGAATTACAAGGTCTCTTTTTCTGTTACTAAAAAAATATTAATGTTGATATATATGTACAAAATATTAAGATGTAATTGCGTGAAAATATATTAAAAGTATATGAAAATAAGTTAAATGTGTATTGAAATTTAAAATTTTTAAATTATTTAATTATTAACGAATACCTAATAGGTAGTTATTATGAGTAAGGGACTTTTAATTTTAGTTTTATATTTAATTATTCATACATATTGTTTTCAGTTCATCTTAATCACTCACAAGATCCGTCTGTTCTATCCATCTAGTTTAAGTCACCCACTTTCGTCCTTGTCCTAAGTAAGTCCTTAGTGTTAGGCCATGTTGGACTTAGGGGTCTTCCGAATAGGGTATGTATGTATACTAGGTATGTGGTAAAACTGACAAGAATAGGGTATGTATTAAGATATCTGTAAAACTGGTTAATTAAACAGAACAATGAGTCGATTGTTTAGAAGTAACTCATCCGTTAGTTCTAGGTCAACAACTTTGCCCTCAATACCTAATCAAGGATTAGTCATTAATGAAGAAGATGTTGAAATACAAAATGATAAATTTGATGCTGGATGGAATATACCCAAATTGTCAATTAAAGAAATTTATAAAACTACTTTTTTACATAATGTTTTTAAAGTTGCTCTCCATGTTAAAACTATTAAACAAGTTTATGCTTTAGAAAAACCTTGGGAAACCTGCCAATTATTTGATAAAAAGTTAATCAAAAGGCATTTAAATAATGGTTATAATTTTATGCATATTGGCTTAATTCAAGTAGGCGTAAATCCATTAACAATGGTAGGCAAAAACACTTCTATTTTACTATGTTTAAGAGATGCTCGCTTTCTTAATTACAATGATAGTCTAATGGGTATGATGGAAACTGGTCTTCATAAAGGTCCAGTACATTTTAATTGTTTTCCTGATTTTACACTTAGTTTACGCGATCCACATATTCTCGAAGCATTAACATTAAACATTCAATTACATGGTTCATTCACTGAAATGTTGGAAAAAGTTCATAATATTGCTTTAATATATCGTGTTCATTATAAATGTATGCAAACCAATTTAAATGTTCATGCTTTACACAAGAGTCCCAAAGATAAAACTTTATTAATTCAAAGTAGTAGTAGTAATGAATCCAATATTAATATTCCTCAAATGATTGAATGGAAGAATATAGATTTACCTGATCAATGGATTACTGTTAATGAAAATTACAAACATAATCAACAACAATCCTCAATTCAAGATATCCAAGATATTCAACAATACAATGATGGTTCTGTCCGAATTAAATTTAATCGAAGTCAATCCTCTAGACATAGTACATCTAGTGTCCCTACTGAAATTACAACTGAAGATGAAATATTTAACACTCCTTTATTTTGAAAAAATAGCCAAATACATCTTGGTCAAACTAACCAACCTTCCCAAAATAAATTAAAAGGCATCGATAATTCTACAACTTTCCAGATTAGTAAACCTATTTATACTACTCCCACACATTTACCAGAAGAAGACATTGCTTCTAATACTTCTCCAACTCAAACTGATTTCGAAGAATTTATACCACCAGTGAATCCCCAATTAATGACAATTAAAAAAGATTTTACTCCTGATTTAGATAAATTACTTATTGACTTTAGATCTAAAGAAAATAGATCTAAAAGACATGCTTATCGTGCTAAATATGATTCTGCTCAGCAATCCAGAATAACTAGAAAATGGTATGATTTTATGGTCCAATATGGTTTTGAATTATCTTTCTTTGACTATATGGATCAATATTATAAAAAGATCAATACAATCACAAAACACAAATGGAAAACTTCTCCCAATACTTCTGTTAGCTCTAATCATCCTCCATTAGAAAATATAATTATTGATCATCAAGGTTCTGAAGTTCTAGCCTCTCCTTTTAAATTACCTGGCACTGACCCTGAAATTAAAAAAGTTATTGAACAAAATAATTATACTAATCAATGTCTTAAAACTATTGGTAAACAATTAGATAAACTAGAAATTAATTTAGATGAACAATCCGCAAAATCCACTAAACCTTTAGATCAACCTTTACTTAATCTCCCTAGTCATCGTTTCAAACGAACTAGCTTAGTTACTAATGATCAATCTACTGTCAAAGCTATTGAACACTTATTTACTAAATTAACCCCCAATGATACTTCTACATCCAAAGATAAAGGTCTTACTGTTTTGAATCAACAACCTATTACCGATACTGTTTCTAATCAATCTAACACCGATATTACTGATAATGAACTAAACCAATTAGCCAACCAATTTCAATCTTCTAATCTTAATAAAATTCATTATCCCAAAGTTAATCCACAAACTACCAAAAACTGGTATTCTCGGCCTATTCCACCTGATCTCCAGTTTGAAGAAACTAATCTTAATAATCAATTTTCTGTTTCTGCTAAAAAATTATACGAATGGAATGTTGATGGTCTTAGCGAAGATCAAATCCTTCAAAAATTAAATCACTTATCTATGGTTGCAAATAGTTATCTCAGTAATTATCCCCAGTATTCTCAACCTGAAATTGTTTCCTTGCTTACCTTTGATTTTACTGGCATACTCAAATCTTGGTAGGAAAAATACCTTACTGAAGAACAACATGACTCAATCATTTATGCTAATCAAACTGATGAAAATGGTCTACCTATTTTTGATGAAACTATTGGATGTTGTCACCCTGATGGAATCAATCAATTAATCTATACAATAGTCCGACATTTTATTGGTACCCCTACAAATATATATTCTCGCATACATGATCAACTTAGTAATCTTACCTGTCCAACCTTAAGTGATTTTAGATGGTATAAGGATGTATTTACCTCTCGAGTCATGTTAAGAGAAGACTGTACTAAATCATTCTGGAAAGAAAAATTTATTAATGGATTACCTAGCTTATTTGCTCACAAAATTAGAGATGTTCTTAGCCAACCCACTGGTGTTATCGAATATGATAATTTAACATATGGAGATATAATTAGCACTATTCAAAAAAAAGGTTTAAAAATGTGTATTGATCTTAAACTTACTCAAAAAGTTAATAAAGATAAACACAAAGCTAAATATGAATTAGGCAATTTCTGTGAACAATATGGTTTACTTCCTGTTGCACCCTCTCGTAGGAAATCACACAAATATTCCAAACATAAACATAAATCATCATACAAATATTCTAATAAATATAAAAAGAATAATTCACCTTCAAAGTCAAATGATAAATTTTACACTAAACCTAAAAAGAAATATTATAAATCCAAATCACATCCGAAATCTAAATCTACCAAAGATATTACTTGTTATAACTGTGGTAAAAAAGGTCATTATTCAAATAAATGTAAAGAAAAACAAAAATTAAAAGATCGAGTTAGTCAACTTCAAATTGATGACAATTCCAAAAATCAATTATATGAAAATTTTCAACTAAATCAATTTATTAGTAGTTCCTCTTCTTCTGATCATCCCAATACTTCATCCGATTACCAATCTCCTAGTGATGATTCTGATAACAATATCAATATAGGATGTAATGATGTTTGTTGTAAACCAGTTAACCAAATTACTGTTCTTACAAAAAATACTCAAGAAGAATCCGCTCTTATTGATCTAATTAGTAAATTAGATGATCCCAAATTAAAACAAAAATATATTGATAAATTAAAATCATTATTAATTCATTCCGATAATAAACCTAAGTTTGATAAACCCATAATTAGTTTATCCAAAACCTTAGATAGATTTAAAAATAAACAAAAAGAAGTTACATTACAAGATTTACAACAAGAAATCAATCACATTAAACAAACAATTAAAGAATTACAAAATAAAGATAAAAAATTAAAAGACGAAATTATTACTTTAAAACTTAATAAAAGTCTAGATAATTTCCAAAATAATGATCACGAATCTCCACAAGAATCTGAACATGACTCTGATCCCACTAATCCTGATAATTTGATATTTGATAATCGATCACACCAATTTCAATCCAACAATCCTGAAGAAAAACGGTTAAGTCTAATTAATAAGCTTTATATTCAAAAATGGTATTCTAAAATTAAAATAATCATCAATGATTGTGAATTAGACCTAATTGCTTTAATTGATACTGGTGCTGATTTAAATTGTATACAAGAAGGTTTACTTCCTACTACATATTATGAAAAATGTCAGGAGAAATTAACTTCTGCTAATGGTAGTAAAATGCATATCAAATATAAATTACCCAAAGTCCATGTTTGCCAAGATAATGTATGTTTTAAAACCTCCTTTGTTTTAGTTACAAATATGACTGATAAAATTATCTTAGGATCCCCATTTATATATTTATTATATCCATTTACTACATCCAGTACAGGAATAACTACACATGTCTTAGGACAACCCGTCACATTTAAATTTTTATCTCCCCCTGAACTATTAAAATTAAATCAATTAAAAGATTGTTCCATTTCCCATAAAATTAGTCGTTTAACTCGGCATTTAAATTTTCTTAAAGAAGAAATTAATTATAAACGCATTGACCAACAATTAACTGATCCCATTGTTATTTCTCAAATCAATGATTTCAAATTAAAACTTGAATCCACTGTTTGTTCTACCTTACCTACTGCATTTTGGCATAGGAAAAAACATGTAGTTACTTTACCCTATATTAAGAATTTTGATGAACGACAAATTCCTACTAAATCTAGACCAATTCAAATGAATCATGAGTTACTTGAAATGTATAAAAAAGAAATTAATGAATTATTAAACAACCACATCATTAGTCCAAGTAAATCACCATGGTCTTGCCCTGCTTTTTATGTTAACAAAAATGCTGAATTAGAAAGAGGTGTCCCTCGCTTAGTTATTAATTATAAACCCTTAAATGCTGTTCTATAATGGATCCGATATCCTATTCCTAATAAAAAAGATTTAATCAAAAGACTTAGTCAAGTTGTTATTTTCAGTAAATTTGATTTGAAAAGTGATTTTTGGCAAATTCAAATTCATCCGAAAGATAGATATAAAACTGCATTTAATACACCCCTTGGCCAATATGAATGGAATGCCATGCCATTTGGTTTAAAAAATGCTCCTAGTGAATTTCAACATATCATGAATGACATTTTCAACCCATTTAGTCATTTTTCAATTGTTTACATTGATGACATATTAATTTTTTCAAAATCACTTAGTGAACATTGGAAACATTTAACTGCTTTCTTTTACACAATTAAAAGTCATGGTCTTGTCTTATCTGCTCCTAAAATTAAATTATTTCAAACTAAAGTTAGATTCTTAGGCTATGATATTCATCATAATACTATTTTACCCATTAGTAGATCCATCGAGTTTGCGTCCAAATTCCCTGATGAAATTCTAGATAAAACCCAATTACAAAGGTTTTTAGGTTCCCTCAATTATATTGCTGAATTTTACAAAGACCTTAGAAAAACTTGTCAACCTCTATTTGATAGGTTAAAGGATAATCCTCCTCCTTAGTCTTCTGTCCATACTTCTATTGTTCAACAAGTCAAACAATATGTTAAGTCTCTTCCCTGTCTTGGTATTCCTACTGAAAATTCATTCAAAATTATTCAACTAATGCTTCCGATATTGGTTATGGTGGCATCCTTCTTCAGAAAATCACTCCTCAATCATCTGAACAAATCGTTCGCTATCATTCTGGTGTCTGGAATAAAGCACAATTAAATTACAGTACTATTAAAAAAGAAATTTTATCTATTGTCTTATGTATTCAAAAATTTCAAGATGATATTTTAAATCAAAAATTTTTACTTCGTGTTGATTGCAAATCTGCTAAATATGTTTTGGAAAAAGATGTTCAAAATCTTGCTAGTAAACAAATTTTTGCCCGTTGGCAATCCATTTTAAGCATTTTTTATTTTGATATTACCTATATACCTGGTTGTCAAAATTCCTTGCCTGATTTTCTCACCCGGGAATTTTTACAGGGGGGTAAGGGATGACTGCACCATTTACTTCTTACCATAAATCACGAATTACCTATTTCAAAACCCAAATTAAACAACTTACCCATCGTATTCACCGCTTCAAATTAGCCAGACCAACCACCAAAAGAGCCCAATATATCAATTACCATCAAATTCAAGCCCGTCGCAATTTACTTGCTCACAACTACAACTGTTTACATCGTCATCAAGATTATTTAGATCTTCTTTCTGGTTGCTAATCATTGTCTCTTTCTCAACAGATGTCTCGTCCAAGGCCTCCCTCCAAGGCTTTGGTCCCATCTTCTAGTAAACCTAATCAACTTATTGTCCCTCCTCCTTTGGAGTCAGTCACCCAATCTCATTCACTTGAAATGGTCAACCGTTACCAAACTCTTGGTAACACTTATCGTCCTGATTACTCATCTGCGTTGGCTTCAGATCCTTTTGTATCTAGCCACTCAGTTTCAGTTACTCCATTCCCAGTTAACCCCATTAAACCATCCCGATCTGAGTACACCAATTCACATGTTACTAACCTGTTCTACAAAGAACCCAGACACCCAAAAAATCAAACCATCAATGAAATTGCTAAATTCCATTTTGGCTCTGGATGCCATTTCATCCTTTCACATCCAGAGAAAACCCTTTCCTATTACAAAGACATTCTACTCCATCACCATTCAATTTTGATCAAACCAATCCAGGATCGAACCTATGCTTACAAGATCCTATATCATTCAATTTATATTCACAACATTGTTTCCATGGCTGAATGGGGTAATCCTAACTAGCTTCGTGATTTACCTGGTTATCCCATTCAATATAATTACCATGATTACGTTGATGCTTGGTTCAAGATTTTCTTGTACCAAAATGAAACTTTCAGTCATTCTTGGTTCATCTCATTTGATCAAAAATTCAAATCTGAAATACCTACCTGGTTTTTGAGATGGTGGACTCATTATGGCGCCATTTCAGATATCCTCCCTGATGATCTCCGTGAAATAATTAATTATTTTGCCACTGTTTATCCATTTACTGCTCATCAACGACAATTTCCCTTATTACTAATTTTTATATCCAAATACAAAATTCCATGGATATTCAAATGGCACTATGGGATTGATGATAACATCATCATTCGCCAACACACAGTCAAATGGTGGGTCAAGTTCAATGTGCCCAGAATCCTTGAAATTGTTCAGGAAGAATTCCCGCCTGATCAGTATGCTCCAACTCCTGCTCTTGCTAAAGCCCAACAGAACCCAACTGCTGCCATTACACAAGGAAGTCAGCCCAGTCTTCCTCCAGTCAACCTTGGAAGCCCCTCATCCAGTGGTTCCAAGCCCAAATCATTCAAATCAAAGTCTAAAGCCGTTGCTGCCCAGCCAGCCCAATCAAAGCCCAAATCAAAGTCCAAAGTAAAGGCAAAGCCCATTTCACCTCCTGCTCAGCCCAAAGTCAAGTCCAAGAATAAATCCAAGTCATCCAAGGAAGATATGATCCAGTTAGTTCACCAACTTTTGAATCAAGCTAAAACCCAATCCACCGATTCAGACAGTTCAGAAGAAGGTTCAGAACATGCTCACTCCTCTGAAGAATCAACTAATCAATATTCAGGGCCCGAGTTTCAAGATGCCTAGGATCCATTTGCATAATCAACATTGGATTCCATATAGATACAAATTCGCTTCAGTCAATACTCTTTTGAGAAAAGCTGCCAATTTGTATTTATATTGATTCCATTATTCACATGTTCCACCGAAAGTAAAAGTTACTGTTCACTTTTACTGTTCACCGTCACTATTCACCCAGTCAACTTTTGTTTAAAGCTGCTCAACTATTCAATCAATCAGCCGAAAGCAACCGACAGCATCTACTTTACCCCATGCGCTGCCAGCTGCTTTCATCAGTCAAATGTTGCTTTTCTTTTCTTTGATTTTGTATATAATGTAATCAAGTTGAACTCATTCGGCAGACTTGAAAATTTTAGAAACATATATTCTGAAAAATTCAAGAGCTCTGAGTGAAAACCAACACCTTGTACTGCTATTACTGCTATTGTAATTGTAAGTTTTAATTGTAAGTTTTAATTAAATATGTTTTTAATGTTTTGAATGAATTAAATGTTTTGTGCAATCCAGTTTTGAATTTGTCCTTTGGATTTCGTAATTCATCTCCTTCATTTCTATGTGCTCCTTCATTTCAATAATAAATATGACATTAAATGGGATTTTTATTAATAAATTTCATTTAGAAGTGTTTTAACTCAAGAAGTCCATGAAAGAATTTTTTAACCCATTTAGTCTCACGTATGTATAGTTTTATTCCATAAAGTTATTTTTCTTGATTTACACTATTTTCTTGGACACTTATGCCTTTATATTTAATTTTGATACACTTATAAATATTTTTTGAACGGTTAGCAATTTTATGATATGAACATTCATATTTTAAAATTCACATTAGTAGGAATGTAAAATTGGCCTGTGGGCGGCTCGAAACCCGCCTGCGAACCGGGGCGGGCCCAACTCGTTGACAATATGAATATTCACATTGACATGTTAACATTCACATTAATAGGAGTGTAAAATTAGCTCGCGTCCCGTGGTGGCACGGAAACCGCCCACGACCCATGGGCTGTCCGGGGCGGGCTTGGTCTGACCCGTTGACAATGTGAATATTCACATTAACATGTTAACATTCACATTGATAAGAGTATAAAATTGGCCCGCGGCCTATGGGCCGCTAAATGCCCGCCCGCGGCCCGGGACGAGCCCGGGTCGGCCCGTTAACAATGTGAATATTTACATTGACATGTTAACATTCACATTGATAGGAGTGTAAAATTAGCCCGCGCCTTGTGGCTGCCCAAAACCCGCTCACGGCCCGTGGGCGGCCCTGGAAGGGCCCGGCCCGGCCTGTTGACAATGTGAATATTCACATTGACATGTTAACATTCACATTGATAAGAGTATAAACCAGGGCGGACCCGACCCGGCCCGTTGACAATGTGAATATTCACATTGACATGTTAACATTCACATTAATAAGAGTGTAAAATTGGCTCGCAGCCCGTGGGCGGCCCGAAGCTCGACCGCAGCCGAGGCAGGCTTGACCCGACCGGTGACAATGTGAATATTCCAATTGACATGTTAACATTAACATTGATAGGAGTGTAAAATTTGCCCGCTGCCCGAAGCTTGCCCGCGACCCGGGATATGCCCGGCCCGGCTCGTTGACAATGTGAATATTCACATTGACATGTTAAAATGCACATTGATAGGAATGTAGAATTGGCTATATTTGACTTTAGGAAAAATAGAAATTAATTTAATGAAAATAAAAACAATCACTCATTACGTGATCATCACCCAAACACATAATAAAAATTAAATTGGTGAAAATAAATAAATAAATAAAAGTATAAAAGATTTATCAATTTTACATAATTTTATCTTTAGTGGATAGAAATAATTTTTTAAAATTCAAAAATATTTTTTTGACATTTATTTTTGTCAAATTAGTTTATATTTTATCAAATTAACGATTTTGCCTTTGAAATTGAGCAATTGTATCTTCAATTGTCCTTATTTGGAACAAGATTTAAAATTCAGAGTCAAATGTGTTACAATTGAAAAGTTAGAGACCAAAATGACATAAGATCCAAATTAAGTCAGGGACCGTTAATGTAATTCGTCCTTATATAAATCTACTATTGTCATATCGTATTTTGCAATATGTGGTGTATCACATTTTGATTTTCGTTTCTCGTACTAGACCGATCGGTGTTTCAGGTTATGTAGATTAATTAAGATCTTATTATTCAGGAGTTAGATGGGCTATTCTGAAGAAAACTCGTGATTGAGAATCTAAAATCATCAAATGAGGGGGGATTATTCGGTAGTCGGAGAGTACGGTCATGTGGTACTCCATGGTAGTATGATTGGTAAAGAAAGTAGAATATTAACTATTTGTTTTATGTGATTGAAGAGTATGAAATGACGTAATAAATGGTGATTGATAAGAGAGTATGACGTACTCCGGAACTATTATATAATTTTTCCTAATTAAGATGTACATTTTGAGAGAATTGTGTTGGCAAAAAAAAAAAAAATTAGAGAAATTTTGAAAAAAAAAAATGGTTATACTACAAAATCATAAATAGATCACACTTTTTGTGTGATGTATTTTATTTAATCACTTTTAAATTTTGTCAAAGTGTGATATTTGAGAGTGATTAAAAAAGGGTCATTTTTAATCACACACCCAGAGTGTCATTAAAAGATGATAATAAATATTTATATCACATCTCTTAAGTGTGATGAATAACATTTAAATTACATTTTTTAAGCGTGATTAATAACATTTAGATTGCATCTTTTAAATGTGATTAATAATTAATAAAACCTGTAATAATAAACACTTAGATCACATCTTTTAAATGTAATTAATAACTAATAAAACCTGTGATAAAAAAAAAGTTCGACATATTTGAAGAATAATCGATATTATTTTTGTACACACATTTGAAGAATGTAATACACACTATATATTATACTTGAAATCACAAACACATATTGAATGGAATAACGTCATATATTTTATAAATGAAAATTAAATGTTCAAAAGTATATACAAAGGAATTAAATAAAAAGTTTTTAACCGTGCTTACATATATTAAAATGAAAAAACCTAAAAAACTAAGTTCTTGAATTCTTTGACCACATTTTGCATCTCTCCAAGAAATTTCTGACCTGAAAAATGAAAGCACAAATTAATTCAGAAACCGCTAGAAGCATATGAATAAATTAACTATTTGTAGAGACTGTTTTAGTCTTACAAAAGATACAGTCAGACCTTTTCTCATCACACTGATTCTTCATCTCCTGCATCAATAGAAAAAGAATAACCACTTTGATTGTTATTAGTATAAATGTTTGGATTACCATACAGCTATGACATACAAATAGAACCAATAAATTTAAAATGAAAATCTTAAATGCATGGCCAAAATCTTAAAGGAAAACAACCTCTCAACCAGCAGCTAGACAAGAAAGGTTACAAGATTACTATGCCTAGACTAAATCACAAATCACATGATGCAGGCACTTTTAACATAAATCCAATGTTAATTAACAAACCTCAGAGTTTCAAAAGAAACTCTCACCAAACTTCTTAAAGATTTGAGCCACAGTAGTTCCGCCCAAAGACTCATCATCGTATTTGTCACTGCAACAAATAAAGATATCGGATATAATTGTTAATGAACATATTCAACAAAAATTACTTACCCAAAATATTCAAAAGAAATTGTTCAGTTACAAATGATGCTTTTGAGGACCATTAGGATTTTGTCTTTCTCAAGAATTTTAATAGAAAAAAGATTGATAATCAAAAAATGCTACTAAAAGCTAAACAGAGAGACCCATATATGAACAGATCATTGGAGAGTCAAAAAAAACAAATATATTGTTCCAATATGTTATATACATTATTTGAACCCGTTGTGTTCATCACATTTGAAACAAGCTATTTCTTTTCATTAACAATTGTTTAGATTAGGCAAGTTCAATTTGCCCATCAACAGATGATCTCATACCATTATCACCATTTAGTTGAACATTCAAATGCTATATGATTCATTACAGAATACTCCAACCAAGCATACTAGAAAGTGTCCACATGAGATTGTACAATATAAATCAGCTTATAACATGTCCCTCATGTCAGTCATTCCCAGCATTATCCTAG
The DNA here is from genome assembly GCF_055761805.1 of Camellia sinensis. Classification (NCBI taxonomy): domain Eukaryota; kingdom Viridiplantae; phylum Streptophyta; class Magnoliopsida; order Ericales; family Theaceae; genus Camellia; species Camellia sinensis. The sequence goes on along the minus strand of NC_138970.1, from coordinate 176,979,087 downwards.
ACAAAAATATTTTTAGAAAAAAGCATACCCGCATATCTTTACTAAAAAAACGATATAAATAAGGACACCATACCTCAAGACAAGATCACAAGGCCAAGGTACATGGATCCACAAAGAAACAAAATAGATAGGGTTAATCACATTAATAGTCCCTATAGTTTGAGACTTGTGTCACTTTGGTCCCTGACTTTTCAATTGTGACACATTTCACTTTTGTATTTTGTTTCAAATAAGGACAATTGAAAATATTATTAAATTTTTCAAGGGTAAAATCGTCAATTTGATAAAATATAAACTAATTTGACGAAAATAAATGTCAAAAAAATATTTTTAATTTTTTTAAAATTATTTTTATCCACCAATGATAAAATATGTAAAATTAATAAAAATTATATGATTAATTTTTTTTAAATTAATTTTACATGATCATCATCCAAATACATAATAAAAATTAATTTGGTAAAAAAATAAATAAATGTCTAAAAGATTTATCAATTTTACATAATTTTATTTTTAGTAAGTAGAAATAATTTTTTAAAATTCAAAAATATTTGTTTGACATTTATTTTTGTCAAATTAGTTTATATTTTATCAAATTAACAATTTTACCCTTAAAAAATCTAATTATATATTCAATTGTCCTTATTTGGAACAAGATTCAAAATTTATGATCAAATGTGTCACAATTGAAAAGACATTTTATTTTAATAATTAATGACTTTATATTATACAAAAAATCAATCAATAACTATTATATATAAGATAAACAATGACAAACGTAAGAGAATAAATAAGAGCCTAAATATATATATATATATATATATACATATTTTAATCAAGTCAAATAGATAATGACCACACTTATTATTCTTATTATTTTTAAACAATATATAAATAGACACACACAAACAAAATGGTTGAGTGATAGCAGTTGAATAGAATAGTATAGATCTTACAGCTTCAACAAATCAATAACATGTTCTTCATCTTCCCTCTTCTCTTTCTCTATCTCTAGCTCCTTCATTTTCTCTCTTTATCTTCCCTCTTCTCTCTATCCCTCTTCCTCCATTTTCAGTTTTTTTTTGTGTTTTTTTTTCGAAAGAAACAGTTTGGAACCGTTACGTAACGGTGCGTAACAGGCTGTTACGGCTGTTACGGCACCGTTACGGCCGCTACGGCAGCCGTTACGGCCGACACACCTGTGAATCTCAATCACACTGCAAAAGCGGCCGTAACGGGTGGCAGTAACCGCCAAAACAGTTACGTAACGGCGTTACGTAACGGTTGCGGCTGCTTTTTAAAACTTTGATAGAGACTATTTGTGTAATTTGCCCAAATAGATATGAATTCCCTGCAGGTACAGTTCTTCAAAATTAGAGAGCAAGGAATATCACAGAGTTGTCGGGGGCTCTATGTCATTTTACCAGAGAAGACAATTTATGCACTTCCAAATGATAAAAACGCTCAAACTAGTGAAAGTTTGACAGCACAACAATTCACAATCAACTTGGCTGAAACCTTTTCATGTAATTCACATCGGTACCTTCTACATTTTCATAATCTGTTTGTTCAAAATAAATGGCTAATATGATTTCACATGGATTATGTAATTAGGGCACAATTCAAAGTCAGAACAATAATGAAGACAGAGATTATAAAGAAAACAAGGAATGCAATCTGGTTGCTGGAAAAATACACCATGAGGGCATAAACTCATTATCAATATCGTGCGAGGCTTCATGCACCTACTAACTAAGAATCTTAGAGTTCAGGGCTTTTATGAACTTACCTGAATAACTTTCTATAGAAAATATAAGCTATTCCCATGATTGAACTTCAGTATCTTGCTATAATCAATGTTCTTAATTATTCTTGTAATTTGATCACAAGAGAAGTTAAAATGTAAGTTCTAGAAAATTCAAGAAATAGCAAAGAACTTGCTCACAACTAAATCATAGTACTCCAGATGCACTCCTTCACTTAAGCCACCGCAAAATCATAACAAAACAAAAAATGTAAAAATAAATAAATAAATAAAATAAAATAAAATGCACCATTAGCTATAAGTTTGGTGCTTTGGTTTGCCTTTTAGATGTCGTCTTATTAGTCATTTGCTGCAAATTTGACGCAATCAAGAGCAGTCTTATACTAGAATCACTGTTGAAGGTTTGAAAATAAACTTAGTGAAAAACCTCCTGCTGGCACTAAATGAAAAGAATACTAGAGCCGAAGAAAACTTTTAAATCATCAGAAGTCTCCTTAAAGAGCTCTGATATATATAGCTCAATATTGTACAAATATAACAAAAAGGGACCAAAAACCTCACTAAATAATCCAAACTCTAATCTTAACTCTGTAGCATGATATAAATAAAAAGACAAGCTCAACAGTAACAATTTATCTATACTATCGATACACCAGTATTATTAGTTTTCAAGCTAGAATTTTCGAATTCTATGCATTCTTAGTTGAGTTACTTTAGAAGTGCAATCCAACAAGTTTAGTTGCTTGGGAACTACTATCTATTTTGGTAATATTAGCAGTGGAAAATGCTTACAAGCTTTGCATATGCTCTTAATTATCATTTACAAAGAGGGCCTCTAATGGCCAAGGATCATCCTTTGCCCGCAAATCTCTCCGTCTCCCTATCCCAAAACATTTGCAACTATTGAATTATGTGAGAATCTCAAATAACAGGAATCTTGATGTATAACTCAACACCTATGAGTGTTTTGGGACAAGGGAACAGAGGATCCCACGTTGTCCCTTATTGTCATAGGACATTAGAGTTCTTGATTTTCTTGATGCACAGGCTGCCTCCCCAGCAGCCATTAGTCCAGGAATCACTACATCTGGATCATCACCTTTGATGGTCACTACCTGGTGAGAAATCATCTCACCAATTGGAAACAGAATACCTTGACAATATCTTTTAATCAGAAATAACAGAATTCCATGATATCAACTTTACATATAAAATTTAGCTTTTACCTCTCCATGGTAGTTTGTACCCATATTATAATGAACAGTAGGCACAATAGGGATTGGTTCCTTTGTAACATCCACACAGCAGTTTCAGAGATACCAGGAAGGCTCTCCTTGAGGACTTCTGGAGGTAAGTGATTTAAGTGGAGATAAATGTGGTCCTTATGGGGTCCTCTATTGAAAATCATGTGTTTATTAGAGCATAAAACAAGAATCAGATAAGTGAACAGAAAATCAGTAGGTATCATCATTGAATTAGACATAATATTTTTCATACAAATTATGCACAAAAAGAAATAAATAATAAAAAAACAAAATGGCATATAGCATCTGCCAAATGGTATCAAAAGTTTCACCACTAACGGCTATCAATTGAACTAAGACCAGTAGATTATGTATAACTTTCAGATATCATAGTTAATGAGGCAAATTTCATAGAGATCAGCCCCGAGTTCAAACCAATACTTCTCTATATTTCTATAATTTCACATTAGACTGATTGTAGAAATACGATCAGACCTACACCACGACCTTCATGGATTTCCATAGTCATAGATCTGGAAACATCATCTCTAGATGCAAGATCCTTGGCAGTAGGGGCAACCGTTCCATAAATCGCTCACCTTCACTGTTCCTCAGAATACCACCTTCACCACGAGATCCTACAAGCGGCAGAAAGAAATCAGGAAAAAGTATACAGCAAAATTCTTTGTTTTCAACAAAACAAGCAAATAGAATAGTTAAGCTGAGCAAAATGATAGCCAATTATCAAACTTAGATAGCACTCTTTAAATATAAATCCCCAGCTATATATTATAGGAAGCACCAACCTTCAGCGATGAGGCACCCAGCACCATATGTACCTGTGGGTGGAATTGCACAAACTCAAGATCCTGCAAGAAAAATATAAGCACTAGTTGATTAGAAATGTAAATACTAATTCCATAGATTTCTTTTTGGAGGGGGGAACAGACCTGAAAAAGGAGCCCAGCACGTGCAACCATGGCATTCCCATCACCAGTGCATGTATGAGCTGAGGTTACAGAAAAGTATGTCCTACCATAGCCCTGAGAAAAACAAAATACATACATACATAAAGATATTGCTGATTTGAAGCCAATACAATTTAGAACATAGATAAATACCCCTGTGGCTTGAATTGTTGATGCAGCACGGATCCGATGCAAAGTCCCATGCATCCTCCATATTTAACGCAATTACTCCTTGGCAGCTACCTAATATGAAATCCATTAATAAAATTTTAACAAACAAGTTACTGGAAGATGTAACAATTGCGATTAAAAAACCAAGCCTGATTTGATCATGGATACGTTGGCCTATATATATGTATGTATTTATTTATTATTAAATGCATGCCTGTCTTCAAATGTTTTCCAATCATAGAGTGGCTGTCAAACAGCCATGGAACAAACTATTAACAGGACACAATCACTTGGGGAATAAATTAGACAGAAATTTTTTTAGTATGCATTACAGAAGAAAGAACAAATTTTAAGTCTGTAGACTTGGAATTTATGAATTACGGCTGTAAGAAAGACTGCATGAATTACTATAGTTTGGAATCAACACTACTAGCCTCTGTGTTGAGCAAAACTACAATGAGTGATAAAATGAACAGTCCAACAATTTAAATTTCGAATGTAAGCAGAGGAAGGTTTCACTGGTATATACTCTTCTTTGAACTTAGTAAACCCATAATTGCACAAATTCCACCGTGATTTTTTTTTCTTCTTCTTCAAGTGGACAAACATTATAAGCACGTTAACCTTATCTTACTTTCACTGAACTCCTAATTTTTTGAAGGATCATATTCTTCCAGTTGCCAAACAATAGTCCCCAAAATAAATAAATAGAACTTTTAAGAGGAAAATGAGAATGCATAGACATTAACATACCACCACTACCCATCAATAGATCCAGAGCAAAATATTCAACAAAAAATTGGGTATTGTGTTTCATAGCTTGGCAGTGCGCAACAGAGCATAACCTGTTCGATCAGCAGCACAGGCACAACGACCTAAAGAAATTCAAAAGGAAGCCAAGAACGAAATTAACAAAATTAAAACTTAAATTATCAAAGTGACATGAATAAAACACCATTTCTAACTCTCACTACAAATGTTCCAGATTTGCAACCAACTAAAAGAGAAGAAATTAGTTTATTTAGTCAAATATCATTGTAAAAAAACAAAAAACCACCTTTATTAACTGCCGAGTGTTTTAATGGTTATGGAAATTGTGATGTGAAGTACACACAAAACTCTATAGTGCAACTCATAAACTAATAATGGGGCTTTTAGTTATTATTTAACTCAGTAGTCTATGGCTGCTATCCTGACTTGTAGAAACACTAACTTAAAAAATTCTCTTCTCCAATGTATTTTTTTCCACCATCAGATCTATATATAGTTAAAACTTGAACTATGCTTCATATCAAGCACTATAATACATTGTCTAGATAATGAGATTGGCTAGAGAGAGAGAATGAAAACCTTAAAATTAGGATCATTTCTTCTTATATTGATCATACTTCTTGTGACATATTTCTATGGTCAATGTGGAAACTTAGGAAAGATTGTGTATTTAATAATGGGCAGCCTTCTTGTGTTGAGTTGGGTGAAGTAGTGAAGGTTAGGGTGGCTTTATGGGCTGACTCATTTTTAGGTGGGCTGTCTTACTCTGCCCAGGACCTGCTATTAAACCTCAGTCAGGTTAGGCAGTGTATTGGAAGTGGTAGTAGAGGCAGGGGATGTGCATAGAAGATGTTGCCGCTGAACTAGTTGATTGGGTTGGAGATTTAGGAAAGGGGAAAAACAAATATGGAAAGCAACTCCTATGGCAGTCATTTTGTCTATTTGAAATTCAATAATAATTGTGTATTCAATAACAAGTATACAGGCATTGAAGAGCTGTGTGATCTCATTAAAGTGTGCATCTTGCAATAGCCCATGAAGCTGAACAAATAACCCACACTTTGGTCGTCAAAGAAGTTTGCCTTTCCAATCATATAAATAAAAAGACAACTAACTTTAGACCAAAATGTCATTTCCTCTGCTTTGATTATGCATCAGGAATGCTTCTAAAAGCAATCTTTCAAACTGTTCTAAAAGCAATGTCTTAACTTTGGCATATGCTTCTTGCCCATAACAAGAAAGGGGGCATGATTCCATCACTTAGAAAATGTGTATTTTTTAGCCATACACATTGAGGTCCCATTCCATTTTAACCCACAAAAATGATACCTATCATAAACAAGTTTTGTTATCGATATCATTAATTTGTAAAGAGTGCATCCAATTTCATCTCAACAAGTAAATTACATGGATTGAAAGGAAGTTTCTTAGATTAAAGTTCCACCAATTTTCATATGATCCAAAAGTGTGACACCATGTGATTTGTGCACTCTATTTTCAATAGCTGAATACTGGAATTGAAGTCTGTTAAAGAAGGGGCTTGGTAGTAACCCTAACCTAGTGGTTCACCTTTCCAACTATATAGTTTATGTGGCCAGATGAAGTGACATGGGACCTACAGAATTTTCTAGATATAGATCAATGAATTTTTTTTTTCCTGATGCCTAGAGCACTAATGCAAGGATCAATATTCTTTGCACTACTACATGATTCATGTTAAACGTACTCTAAAAAAAGGGAAACTGTTAAACAAGAGTTACCGATCCCAATTTGGAAATCTTCCAACAAAATAAAGGCCTTCACAGTCCCAAGGTTCTGCAATAATTTTGCACCTTGATAGAATGGGATCCTTGGCAATTGCCTGCTCCACAAAACAATAATAATGTGCATATTAAAGATGCTTCTACAAGAATTCATTCTCTCACAAATTTCACAAGAAAAAGCAAAACCATCATACATACACACACACACCAAGATGCATAAATATCTGAGGTGTGACAAATAAATTTTTTTATTTTTTTTCAATTGAGTGATAAACTACAATATATTATGTTCCCTCACCTCATAAGGAAACACACTGTTAAAGCACACAATAATTTGCTTGTGTTTTGGAAACTTATGTTTAAGAATTTTTTCACAGGCAAAAATAAAATCAAATTATAGAATAGATGCCAAAAAGTCTGCAGTTAGCAATACACCAACCAATGGGTTGACAAGAATTCAATGGTCGGTTATGGCAAGGACACACTAGGATAGGATGTGTCTCCTCTTCTTGTACCTACCCAATTGTACACATACAAACACACACACACACACACATATATATAGAGAGAGAGAGAGGGGTTTTAGCTGCTATGTTGTTCATGACAGTACTTCAAAGGCTCTATGAAGCTTTATAAGATTAGAATTGCAGAACACAGTATGAAAACTTGAAATATTTTCAACTTCTCTGATAATACAAAACAACCCAATTCAAAAGCCCACTTTACATATAAAACCTCTATGGTTCTCTCTCTCCAATTCTCCACCATATGCTTATATATGTATAGTTGAAAGCATGTGGGTCCTTCCCTTTTCCCAGATATTGTTCTGGTGTCAAATAAATATATTATACATATATTTACATATATATATATATATATATATGTATAGTCACTAGTGTAATGGAGTTGCATATTCTACAAAGCAACTAACATAGACCCACCTCCTGTAAAGCCCACCAACCATCAACAAAAACCTTATCAATTTCGACTTTGATGTACAGAACACGTATCATTACCACCCAAGACCCTCATTCACAATGAAAACTTATATCTATAAAATTCTACTAATAATAATCATAATCATAATCATAAATTAGTGAAATAACCAAGTAAAAAATTAAATTAAATTTATAAAAAGAGGGGTGTAGGTACTTTTGTATATCTAAACTACTCTGTTATATTTTAACTGCCACAAATAACTAATATAATTATTTTAAATTCCTATGTGTGTGCCCATACTTCTAGTAGAATATATTTCAAGTAATTGGTAATGATTCTAAAATTTCACTATCAAGAATTTTTTGAGGACTTGGATTATTTTGCAAATCTATTATTGGGGGTGTTTGAGAAGCCAAAAATTAGTGTTTTTTTTTTTTTTGGGGGGGTTTAAAATTCACAAAAATGCAAAATAGGTTATATAGCTAATAAGAAAAAATATTACATCAAACTCATAATCATTTCACTTTTTTTCTCACAAACATCATATTTAACTATAAAAAAAATCCAACTCTCTTCCCAAACACAAATACAAATATTTTAGCCTATTAAAATATTCAAATATTAAAATAGCCTACTAAAATAGCCAACTTCTCACACAAGGCCATTAATGTTTTAACTTTGAAATGAAAAGAGAAAAATTGGCAAACCAAAAAAAAAAGAATCAAGGAAATTTTTATATAACTTAGAAACTTGTAGAAACACTTGTAGAATATGTGTAAACAAAAAATACAAATAAAAAGAGGGTTGAATGACAGTACTTTTTTTATCTTCTATTATTACAGGCTTTCTTTGGTGTTCTTAATGGGCATGAAGGGGAAAAGCTGCTGAATTTGTAGCAAACAACATCGATAGAAACATTATGAAGGAAGCGAAGAGTAGATGCGAAGAGGAAATCGTAGAGGCAATGAATTGGAACCCACCCACCAAAGGACATTGAAATGGCAAGGAAACCCACCCACCAATCAGACAGAGTACCTATTTTCTGGCACAACCCAAAACCCTCATTCACAATGAAACGCTATATTTATATAATTCCACTAATAATAATCATAATCATTGTTAATGCTGTTCGTCCCAGTGAATGGATCAGGCAGATCCAAGATCCTCAAGCCCGTGTTCAAATGATCAAGCCCACCGGATAACCTGCAGACAAGTTCAACGGGGAATAGGATAGTCCCCAAGTGAACTCTCCGACGAGCAAGTTAGGAGGAGAAGTAATGTGTAGAGGGGGAGGTTAGGGATAGAAAAGCTTAACCTTTTTCTTGTCTACAACGTTCGCTGATATCCTTTGGTAATCATTTTGCTGTCTTTTCCGACCTGCTCTCCTTGCCGAAAGCCTATGCTGTAGCTTACCTTGCTCAGGGTAAGGGGGTCCTGTTTCGGCGGAGAGGTGTTGTCGTAATAAATGTTGTGATGGGCTGCATTAATGGTGATGTGCAGTGGCAATAACTTTGCAGATCTTTGTCTGCTGATGTGGTTCATCCTTCTCTTGCCGTGTGTCTGAATATCATTGGCTCTTTATGCCATGTTGGACTCCAGCTGTCCTGGACCTCGTCAGCTGGGTTATGCATTGGGCTTCAAGTGATGGGTCATAGGTGATTCATGGCCTTTATGGGCTTATACATGTCAGTAGTCCCCCATTCCCGAGTGCAGCTTCAGTCCAACGAAGGGAATATTAGTGACATAGATGAGTGTGTTAGGGATTGGCAGGATGGAGGTCGACCGGAAGGGGTGATCGAGGGGGGGCTGCGGTGGTTGGCCGAGTGGGAGGGCCGACCACAAGGAGGGGTGACCGCGGTGCTGGCCGACTGGGAGGGCCGCCCGCGAGGAGGGCCGATCACAGCGTTTGGCCGAGTGGGAAGGCTGACCACGAGAAGGGGCGACCGCGGTGCTGGCCGACTGGGAGGGCTGACCACGGCGTTTGGCCGAGCGGGAGGGCGGACCACGAGGAGGGCCGACCGCGGTATTGGCCGAGTGGAAGGGCTGACCGCGGTGTTTGACCGAGTGGGAGGGTCGACCGCGAGGAGGGCCGACCGCGGGGATTGGCCGAGTGGAAGGGCTGACCACGAGGAGAGGCGACCGCGGTGTTGGCCGACTGGGAGGGCCGACCACGGCGTTTGGCCGAGCGGGAGGGCGGACCACGAGGAGGGCCGACCGCGGTGTTGACCGAGTGAGAGGGCTGACCGCGATGAGGGCCGACCGCGGTGTTTGACCGAGTGGGAGAGTCGACCGCGAGGAGGGCCGACCGTGAAGAGTGAGGTGGAGGGGCGTGGGGCTCGAGACGCGGCGGGTCACGTGGTGAGTTGAAGTGGAAAAGACAGGGTAAGGGGAGGGGACAGTGGATCATGGACGTACACGTGGCAACATCCTGTAAGGGGGGAGATTAGGCGTTGGATCAGAAATGAAATGGTAACTCATTATGGGTGTTGAGGAGACAGTTTTGGCGGATGATTTTGAAAAGTTTTCAAACTGGCGAAAATTAATTGGGATCCTTGGAATACGGGCAAACCGTGGGCTTTTGGCATTATTCGATTCACCTACCTGTTTACGAAAAATCAAAATATTCCAAGTGTGGATTCCTTTGTTGCTCACAATACACCTCTGCAACACTTTTTCAATTTCCTTGTTCCAGCCGTCGAAGCGATTCGCAAACAAACCACAGAAATGGCCCAAGAAGGGAATGCGATTGTCAGGGTGGACCCGCTTGGAGATGATGATGCTGTGGAGCTAGTGGGGCAGTATAGGACAGAGAGGGTGGGGGAATCGGTGGTACAAACCCACGGTTCCACCATGATAGCAGCTCCAAAGCCAATCAGCCAAGCGGAACCAAATCATTGGCACACGAAGGCTGACAAATCCATGATTACTGAGGCGGAATTGGAGGCTATCCCCGAAAAATACCAGATCCCTGGGGAAGTGGAGTTATTGCTGCCGACATCAACGGAAAGGCCGTCTGATGCCAGACCAAGAGAGTTTTCCCTTTATGAGGAAGCTCTGAAGGGTGGACTGAGGTTGCCACTGCCGCAAGTGGTGGTGGATGTGCTTAACCGTCTGGAGGTAGCACCGGGGCAACTAATGCCCAACGCATGGAAGATCTTGCTGGCCTGTGCAAATGCGTGGCCGAAGGCAAATGAAGGGGAGGCCATGACGGTAGACGAATTCTTTGCCTGTTATAAGGCCTCGGGGCAGCAGGAGATGTGGGTCACTCTGTAGGCAGCAGTGGGGAAGGGGTTGGTGGCGGGTCTGTCGTCGTTGATCAAGGGGTGGCGGCCGCGATGGTTCTACGTGTCTGCCAATGGGGGGCTTGGAGCGCGCACCATTTAGAAAGTACCCATCAGGTCTGTGGAGCTGAAAATGGGGGCAGCTGCGGAGGGGAGGGTGAAAAGGGTGAAGGAGTGGAGGGAGAGAGAAAAGGCCAAATGGAACGAGCTCGTTCAGCCGTCGGTGTTGTTTGAGGTGGGGATGGGGCCAAAGCCAAGTAGTGGGGACCTCGACCGAGCGGAGTTAGAGGCGAGGAGAAAGGTTCAGGAGGCGGAGGATCAGGCCATTCTTGCTAAAGCCCAACAATTCAAAAAGTCCCAGGCCGACCGACCACCAAAACCGGTTGCGAGGGAGAGGATTCGACCTCGCCCCAAACCCTTGGGAGAGAAAAACTTGGGCGATTTTGTGCCGCGGCCGCCTCCAACAGACCCTTTGAAGGAGAAGTCCTTGAAGGAGATGGAGGCGTTGGGCGTGGGGAAGAAGAAGAAGAGAGTGAATCGGAGTGAGGAAGTGCCTGCCCAGAAGAGGAGGAGGGAGATAAGTGTGAAGGAAACCAGTGCGGCCGAGGGGTCTGAAGGGGGAGAAGTGGAGGGGGTCCCAGGAAAGGTAGGTGGCTTAGAAGTGGTGGATGTTGCCTCAGAGGGCATGAAGGTGGTGCCAGTGGTGGCGGCGATCGCCGTCGGGGTCGCAAAGGCCGCTCCCGAAAGGCAAGTGAAGGACGAGGCTGCTAGCCCTGGGCCAAGGAGGGAGGAACAGCCCCAGGGGGGGCTTGCACCGCAAGAAGGAGGAATTGGTGTGACCACGGCGATCTACCATGCTCGTGCGGTGGCGGGGCGGCTAGAGGGAGAAGAAGGCCTAGCCAAGGCAGGGGCAGACCGTCTTGTAGGGATTGTAGAAGAGGCAGCCCTGCGCTCGGCCTCCAGATTCAACGAGGCTGAACTGCTAAGGGGGTTATACTCCGCTCAAATGGAAGTAACCACCTTAGCAGGGGCCCTGCTGAGGAAGGCGGGGGCTGCCAAACTCAAGGTAGATGAGGCCAAGGCTCAGCTTGCAAAGTTAAAGAAGAAGAGTGCAAGTTGGGAGAGTGCCCACACTGAGCTGCCAACGGTTAAGGCGGAGCTGGAGGACACACGTCGCCAGGTTGTGTCGCTCGAGTTCCAACTTGCTGGTGAGCAGAAGAAGTTGGACGAGGCCCAAAGAGCCTGCGCCGTCGCGGTCGAGCGACATGAAGAGGCTATGAGTAGTAATGAAGAGCTGGTGAGGCAAAAAGATGAGGCTGATGGCAAAGTGGGCGATCTCCAGAGGGAACTGGAGGGCGAGTGCGCCAAGGCGGTGGAGGAGAAAGGGAGGCTTCAGAGGGAGTGAGAAGTAGAGAGAGTGCAGGTGACGGCGGAGAAGGAGAGCCTGAAGAAGGAACTGGAGGCGGAGAAGGCAAAGGCGGCGTCGGAAAGGGCGGCCCTGCAGAAAGAACTGGACGAAGAGAGGGCAAAGGCAACCTCTGAAAGGGCGGCTTATCCCGATCTGTGCGTCGCAGCAGTGGAGCAATTCAAAGGGTCTGCCGAATTTCAGACGGCGGTTGATGCCGTGGTCGCAAGTAGCCTGGCTGGGCAAGAATCTGGGGGGGTTGGCCCATCAAGGACGACCACTGGAGGCAGAACTGAAGCAGAAGTTATTGAGAGCTTCCAGCAATCAGACTTTTATAAGCACGAAATGGCTGAGTACTGGGACAGTGGCTGGAAGATGTTCAAACGTAGAGCTGAAGAGCTGTTCCCAGACTTAGACCTTAGTAGTGTAACGATTGGCGAAGACGATGTGGCCCAAACCCCCCTGGATGAGGGCATTGAAGAGGAAGACCTCATCTCTAGTGAGAAGGAGTAACTGGGGAGGAAGAAGAAAAAGATACATTATTGTTTTGTTTTGTTTTGTTTTGTTTTTTTTTTTTTTTGAATTGCTGTAATGAACTTTTGTACATGAATTGCTGTAATGAACTTTTGTACAAAGTTGTGAACGAATAAAATTTCAGTTGTGTTTGTTATTTGATTATTTCTACTTGTGGATCTTAGATAAATGAGGCGTGGGCGAAGTGTGTGTAGAACTCCTTGTTAATAAGAGTGAAATTGAAGCTTGTAATAAGGACTCAATGCAGAGTGAAGTTAAGAATTCCACAATGCAGAGTGAAATTTAAAATGTAATAAAATGATAGCCCTGAGAAAGTTAAATGTAATAAAATGATAGTGAAATTTAAGAACTCCACAATGCAGAGTGAAATTTGAAATGTAATAAAATGATAGGCCTGAGAAAGTTGAATGTAATAAAATGATGAGAACGTCTTTGGAATTTGACTAAGCAAAGAGTGGTGTGAAGACTTGGACCTGGAATTGTGACTAAGTGTGTTAGTTAATTCCACAAGTATGAAGTTTTGCATGGGTGGTTTTGACCGAGCCCTACATGTTAGGTCTGGACGAGTGCTTCACGCTCAGTCTGGATAGAGCTTTTAGTGCTCGGTCCGGCAGAGGGTGTTAACGGTCGGACTGCCCGAGGCGGCTCATGCTCAGTCTGGATGAGGCTTTAAGTACTCAGTCTGGCTGAGGCTTTAAATGCTTTGTTTGGCAGAGGCTTTTAGTGCTCAATCTGGATGAGGCTTTAAGTGCTCGGTCTGGCTGAGACTTTAAGTGCTTAGTCTGGCTGAGACTTTAAGTGCTCAATCTGGCTGAGGCTTTAAGTGCTTTGTCTGGCAGAGGCTTTTAGTGCTCAATCTGGCTGAGGCTTTTAATGCTGCAAATAAGAATGTTACTGAGACAACATATAGATAACTGAGATATATAATCAAGAAGTTACATTGCGTGGGGGAATATCAAGAATGTGTGAATTTCCCGAAAAGAAAATACAATAACTGAGCAATACAAAAATAGGAGCTTATTGAAAGTAACGTTTAAGGTGTTCGGCGTTCCATGGGTGGGGGAGGTCTCGACCTTCCATGTCCTGAAGTCGGTGAGAGCCTGGTCGGGGTCGGGCTTTCACAATGTAAGGTCCCTCCCACTTGGCTGCCAATTTACCCTCAGTCGGATTTTTGGTAGCAAGAGTTGCTTCTCTTAAGACAAGATCCCCTACAGCGAACTTCCTCGGTCGGATCTTGCGGTTGTAGTGTGTTCTCATTTTCTGTTGGTATAAGGCCAGTCGGACAGCGGTGGTCTCTCTGAGTTCTTCAATTAGGTCGAGGTCAGCCCAACGGAGTTCTTCGGTTAGTGCTGGATCTGGATGTGAAACCCTGGGAGTAGGCAAACCGACTTCTACTGGGATAATCGCCTCAGCGCCGTATGTTAAGCGGAAAGGGGTTTCCCCAGTGGGAGTCCGAGCTGTAGTTCGATAAGCCCAGAGTATATTCGGTAGCTCCTCAGCCCAAAGTCCCTTAGCAGCTTCTAGCTTAGTTTTGATGATCTTCAGGAGAGAGCGGTTGGTGACCTCAACTTAGCCATTGGCCTAGGGATGGCCAGGGGATGAGAAACAAGGTTGAATCTGGAGGTCGGCACAGAACTTCCTGTACTTGGCGTTGTCAAATTATTTACCGTTGTCGGAGATGATGGCCTCATGAATGCCAAACCTGCAAATGATTGACTGCTAGATGAACTTGGTTGTGTTCCGCTCAGTGATTGTGGCAAGGGGTTCTGCTTCTACCCACTTGGTGAAGTAATCAATGGCGACGATCGCGAACTTGGTCTGGCCTCGGCCAGTAAGAAGTGGACCAACCAAGTCGATCTCCCATTTGGCGAACGGATAGGGGTTACAAAGTGTGATCAACTCTGTAGGGGGTGCATAGGGGATGTTGGCAAAACGTTGACACTTATCACACTTGAGCAAGAAATCGGTCGCATCGCGATTAAGAGTGGGCCAGAAATAACCAGTACGGAGTATCTTGTGGGCTAGAGACTTGCCGCCCGAGTGATTGCCGCAGATTCCCTCATGAATTTCTTACATCACATAAGTTGCTTGAGTCGGATTGAGGCACCGCAGATAGGGGCGTGAGAAACCACGTTTGTACAAGATGTCGTCGACAAGGAAGTAATTGGATGATCGTGCCCTAACTTTGGCGGCTTGCTGGTGGTCATCTGGAAGTTCCCCCGCTGTCAGAAATCGAAAGATGTCTGACGCCCAAGGGATGGGCTCATTTTGAAGGAATTGTACTTCATGCTGGTCGGGGGAAATGGCGAGGTGGGATAGGTATTCGAGGCGGACACCACTACTGAGGGCGGACTGGTCTGCGGAAACAAGCTGGGCCATCTCATCTGCCTTAGAGTTCTCTGCCCAAGGAATGTGCTTGATGTGGAAGGTGTTGAAGAGGCGAACTAGGGGAAGTGCAAGATCCCTATAAGTCCACATTGTGCCCTCCTTGGCGTCGAATTCGCCCGTGATCTGTCCAACTATGAGCTGAGAGTCGCTGAGCACTCGGATGTGGCTGACACCAATGTCCCTGGCTAGGCGAAGGCCTGCTATCAGTGTCTCATATTCGGTCTCGTTGTTACTGGCCTCAAACAAGAAACGGAGCGCACATTTGAAATAACCATCCTCAGGGTTGGTGAGAATGAGGCCAGCCCCACTACCTTGCCTGCGGGATGATCCGTCGACGCTGAAAGTCCAAGAGTGAGGGTCTTCTAGCTCGATGGGAGCTGGCAGGGGTGGAGAGACAGTGGTTGGGGTAGGATTAGTGAATTCCAAGATGAAGTCGGCGATAGCCTGTCCCTTAATTGCAGTTCGAGGCCGGTAAGAGATGTCAAACTGACTGAGTTCCACAAACCACTGCATAAGTTTACCGGAAAGTTCTGGTTACTGCATGACCTTCTTCAAGGGTTGGTCGGTGAGGACCACTATGGAATGGGCTTGGAAGTAAGGACGAAGTCGTCTGGAGACAGTGACCAAGGCCAAGGATAATTTTTCTAACAGGGGGTAATTCTGCTCAGCTCCCCTGAGAGCCCGACTGATGTAGTAGACCGGCCGTTGGACAGAGTCGTCTTCCCTGATAAGAGCTGCACTGACGGCGGTGCTTGAGATGGCTAAATAGAGGAAGAGGGACTCGCCCGTAATCGCTTGTGAACGGAGGGGTAGATTGGCCATGCACTGCTTTAACTGCTGAAAAGCCTCTTCAGATTCAGTTGTTCATTCAAAAGTTTGCCGAAGAATTTTGAAGAACGGTAGACACTTATCTGTTGCGCGGGAAATGAAACGGTTGAGGGCTGCAACTCGGCCAGTGAGCCTTTGAACCTCCTTGACCGTCTGGGGTGACTGCTTCTCGACCAACGCCTTGATCTTTTCAGGGTTAGCTTCAATGCCCCGCTGACTGACCATAAAACCCAGGAACTTCCCAGATCCTACGCCGAAGGCGCACTTCTCTGGGTTGAGCTTCATTCAATATTTGCGTAGGGTAGCGAAGGTCTCCCGCAGGTCGGTCAGATGGTCAGTGGAGAGTTTGCTCTTGACTAGTATGTCGTCAATGTATACTTCCATATTCCGGCCTATTTGGTGATGGAAAACGGCATTGACCAACCGTTGGTAGGTGGCCCCAGCGTTCTTCAATCCGAATGGCATTACTCGGTAATGGTAGGTACCTCGGTCAGTGATGAAGGATGTATGTTCCCGATCGGACGGGTGCATCGGGATTTGGTTGTAGCCAGAGAAAGCATCCATGAAGCTAAGCATTTGATGACCAGCCGTGGCGTCGACCAGTAGATCTATGCGGGGCAGAGGATAGCTGTCTTTGGGGCAAGCTCGGTTCAGGTCAGAGTAATCGACACAGAGTTGCCATTTGCCATTGTTTTTGCGGACGAGGGCCACGTTTGACAACCATTTAGGGTAGTCGACATTTTTGATGAATTGGGCCTCAAGGAGTTTGTCGACCTCTGTGGCTATAAGAGTATTGCGCTCCAGATGAAAGATGCGCTGCTTCTGGCGGTAAGGTCAGAAATAAGGTTCAATGTTGAGGCGATGAGTTATGAAAGAAGGGTCGATGCCTGGCATATCTGAATGAGTCCAGGCGAATACATCATTGTGCTCGGTCAGAAGGGCAGTAAGGTCGGCCTTAGCTTGGGGGGATAGCTGGCTGCCGATCTTAGCAGTTTTCATTGGGTTGGTGGGATCGATGGGAATCTCAACGAGCTCCTCCACCAGTTCGCCTCTGACCAGCTCGTCCTCATCTCGGGCGTCAAGTCTTTTAATGATCATGGCCTCCTTCAGCTTGACTTCCTTGAGTGAGGTGACATAACATTCCCTGGCGATGGTCTGCTCTCCCCGTACTGTCCCGACCCCCTGGTCGGTGGGAAACTTTATGGCAAGGTAGTAGGTTGAAGTGATAGCTTGGAAAGCGTTGAGGGCGGTGCGACCGAGGATGATGTTGTAGGCAGAGGAACAGTCGACCACAAGGAAGGTGAGTAACTTGGTAGTCTGCCGTGGGTATTCGCCAATAGTGATGGGGAGGTCGATGGAGCCGATGGAGGTCACCCGGTCGCCAGTGAAACCGACCAAGGGGGTTTGGAGGGGGGACAGGCTTTCCTCTCCAATTTTGAGCTGGCGGAAGCAGCTGAGGAATATGATGTCTGACGAACTGCCGTTGTCGATGAGAACCCGTCTGACCTTATAATTGGAGAGAAGGGCAGAAATGACGAGGGGGTCATCATGAAGATAATGGATGCCTGTACAATCGGCGTCCGTGAAGGTGATGGGCTCTGTCCACTGCTTGGGCTGCTTGGAAGGTCGGTCTACCGTGTCCACTGCTTTGTCCGAGCCTTGCCTTATTTTCCTGAGCTCTGCCTTCTGAGCGGAGCGGGATGGTCCGCCACAAGCAAGGCCACCAGAGATGACTCGGATTTCACCAACTGGCGGAGGGGGATTACCTGGGGGCCGAGGCTGTTGTGGGAGGCGGTCATGGCCTTGGTCAGGTTGGGCTGGTTGCCGAGGTGGGGTACGTCGGCGGTTGTTCCTGAGGGGCTTGGTTCTTTACCTCTGTTGTGGGCGGGTGTCCGTGAACCGGCTGAGACGCCCTTGACGAATGAGGGTCTCGACCTGATCCTTGAGGTTGATGCAGTCATCAGTGTTGTGGCCGTGGTCCTGGTAGAAGCGACAATATTTGGACTGGTCTTTCCGGTTGGAAGGGGTCCGTGAAGGCAGGGGCCATTTGAGGGGGTAATCCCATTGGATTTGGTGGAGGACTTGTTCCATGGGAGAATTGAAGGGCGTGTACCGCTCGAACCGACCGGGCGGTCGGGCCGGTGCTGACCGGTCAGTGCGAGGAGGTTGGTCGGCATATTGGGGCGTTTGGCTGTTATACTGGGTGTTTCTGGGTTCCGAGTCTTTTCTCTTTTCTCTGGGGGGTGGGTTTTTGGATATTGGATCTTGGCGAGCGGCTAGTGAATCTTCGGCATTCATATATTTCTGGGCTTTGGATAATAGGACTGCCATGGAGGTCGGGGGGTTTTTGGAGAGGGAGAAGAGGAAATCGGACGATCGCAGCCCGGCCATGAAAGCCGTAAGGATGACCTTATCGTCATTCTCCGCTACTTGTAGGGCTTCGGTGTTGAAGCGGGTAACGAAGCTACGTCGCGACTCCCCCTCGGTCTGACGGATGTTGAGGAGTTGGATTGCAGGGCGGCGTTGGCGCTGGGCTCCAATGAAATGGCTGAGGAAGGAGTCGTTAAGATGCTGGAAAGTGGAGATAGAGTCCGCTGGTAACTGACTGAACCACAGTCGAGCTGACCCCTTCAGTGTCACGGGGAAAACCCGACACATGATCTTGTCAGGGAAGGCATGGAGGATCATGAGGGTACGGTAGGTCTCCAGATGGTCGACTGGGTCTGTCGTACCGTCAAAGGAGTCAATGATGGGCATCTTGAACTTGGCGGGCAAAGGTTTGTCCCGGATGGAGGCAATAAATGGTGAATTCGCCGTGGTAGAGGGTTTATGCTGAATGTTCTGCATGACCCCTTGGAGTTAGAGCTTCATTGCTCGGAGCTCAACGTCCCAGAGTGGAACGTGGTCCCCATGGTCAGTCAATAGAAGTTGGATGCTGCTGGCCTCCCCTTCAGGGGCTGGTGCTACGACTGATGGGTGTGGGGGTGGTGGTGGTGGATTTATGTGTGGGTGGGGAGGTTGCAAACCTTCCAGGTTAGGTGGATGGAGTTGTGGAGCAGTATGGCTCAGGGTTCTTTCTTAGTTGGAGGGAATATCTGGAGGTAATGGAGGAGGAATCAGAAGGTTCCTTTGGAGTAAAGCATTTATCAAGGTCAGGTTTTGCTCGGCCATGCGGTTGATGCTGTTGGTAAGCTCGATAAAGTACTGTGGTGGGTTGTTTGGATTGGGAGGGTCGACTTGATGGTCGGCAGCATTATTGTGAGAAGCCATGGATCTAGTCGTGACCATACACTTTGACGGGTAGGAGAGAAAGGTTGTTGGAACGGGTTTCCGGCGACAGTGAACACAACTGGCGTGAGAAGCAAAACGTTCCCACAGACGGTGCCAACTGTTAATGCTGTTCGTCCTAGTGAATGGATCAGGCAGGTCCAAGCTCCTCAAGCCCGCGTCCAAATAATCAAGCCCACCGGATAACCTGCAGGCAAGTTCAACGGGGAACAGGGTAGTCCCCCAGTGAACTCTCCGACGAACAAGTTAGGAGGAGAAGTAATGTGTAGAGGGGGAGGTTAGGGATAGAAAAGCTTAACCTTTTTCTTGTCTACAACGTTCGCTTATATCCTTTGGTAATCATTTCGTTGTCCTTTCCGACCTGCTCTCCTTGCCGAAAGCCTATGCTGTAGCTTACCTTGCTCAGGGTAAGGGGGTCCTGTTCCGGCGGAGAGGTGTTGTCGTAATAAATGCTGTGATGGGCTGCATTAATGGTGATGTGCAGTGGCAATAACTTTGCAGATCTTTGTCTGCTGATGTGGTTCGTCCTTCTCTTGCCGTGTGTCTGAATGTCATTGGCTCTTTATGCCATGTTGGACTCCAGCTGTCCTGGACCTCGTTAGCTAGGTTATGCACTGGGTTTCAAGTAATGGGCCATAGGTGATTCATGGCCTTTATGGGCTTATACATGTCAATCATAAATATATACAAACATACCTCATGAATGACATACGAAAGAGGTATAAAAAACAGAGAGAACTCACCAGAAGTTTGAAGAGGTTGTTGATTTCAAAAGACAAACTTCCATGGTGGTTGTTGAGTGAGTAACAATGGTGATTTTGGAGGTGGAAACTGAATTAGGGCTAATGAATCAGAAAGAGAGGCAAAGTGAATTGGAAAAGAAGAGTGATATGTTTGGGAATTCAATCTTCTTTGGAAGGGAAGGAGTCGTGCCCCTGTGCTGAGAATCGTGTACATATTTTTATATAAAAACAATATATTCAAAAATATATACGATCTCACTTTTTTTATATACACTTATATAATCACACTTATTTATAAAATATGATAAAAAATAAATATTATTACATTTAATTAAATTAAGTATGATCAAAAAAAATTTAATCAGACTTTTGAAAAAAGTGAAATATTTTTAATTCTTCTTGTGTGATCTTGAAGTATTAGGTGTGATTAAAATATATATATATATATATATATAATCACACTTAATTAAAAAGTGACATAAAAAATAAATATTATTATATTCAATCAAATTAAGTGTGATTAAAATATCAATTTAATTTTTTTTATCACACTTCTATTAAAAGAGAAATTTTTTCATTTGTTAAAATATGATCTTTAACTATTTTTGTAAAATATATTTTTAGAGATTGTTAGTTCTAGAATTGTTTCTCATTTTCATCAAATTTTGTCATATAACACATTAACATACTTTTTTTTTTAAAAAAAAAAATCTAAAAAAGGTTTGAAATTAAAAAAAAAATCAAAAATTTTACATAATGCTCACCTAGTGTGAGTCTAAAATAGTATGAGTTTCACACTCGCCTTAATATTATTATATAAAATATTTAAAAATTAAATATTCTCTAAATATCATATCTAAAAGTTAAACTCGTTTTATCTAGACTCGATAATATGTTAAAAAAATAATTAATTGATAATTAAATATTCTCTAATTATTAACTAATTATTTTTTTAACATATCACTAAATCTTAAAAAAAAATTATATATCATTTTTGTCTTTAATTTCTACCAATGCTCTAAAACATTAACGATGTTCGTATAAATAGATAACCGATAACAAAAATGTTTAGGACCCCATTTTTGGGGGTTTCATGACCTTTAATTTGATCTTGACTCTTGATGTACGTGGGGTCTATTCATGTATGTATGAGTCCCATATTATGAGTGATTGGAATAAGAGTAAGGGTTGTGGGGTCATGTATGAGTGAAGGTCTCTATCACAATTGGAACTGAAAAAGTGTCCACCATTTATGGTAGAAAAACCACACGTGGTGTTTAGCTATTGGATTGGGGACCATCTGACGAGAATGACGTGGTGTGTATGGGCACCAAATAATTTCTCCTTTTATGGAGAATAAGAAGAGGAGAGAATTTTTCTTCTGTTTGGTTTAGTAGTTTTTGAAAAATAGTTTTTAAATTTTTAATTCGTATTTTTTTAGTTTTTAGTTTTTAGTTTTTTTTATATTTTAATTATTTTTTTTACTTTTTAATTCACTTAATCTAGATACTTTTTAAAAAATACAAAATTTATCAAAAATAATATTTTAAAAATTCACTAAATAAAAAAATATATTAAAATTCAGTATATTTTTGTGAAAAAATATTTTTTTTACAAATATTTTACTTTATAATTACATTTATATTAAATGCAATTAAAAAATAAAAAATTGACTAAAATATGAAAAAAGTTCACTAAAGATAACAAAACATAAAAAGTAAAAAGCTCAAAAATTGTTTTTGCAAACTCAGATTTTTAGGTTTTTATTTTTTATTAATCATGTTTTCAAAAATAAAAATTTGTAAAGTTAATATATAAATAAATAATTTGTACTTGTAATCTAGACAGAATGGGCTTGATTGGTATAATTTTTCGCAAGCCAAAGTTTGATAATTAGAAAATAGAGATCAAAAGTATCACATTCTCAATTTTAAATAATTAGTTTTTTCAGATTTTTAAAATTATTTGTATCTAATAAATTATAAGTATCAAATTGTCTTGTACAGACTCTAAAAAAAACTAATTAATTAAATTAATTAATTAAGCCTCTCATATAAACTCATTCAAACAATCCCAATGAAGTGACACATTTATATTCATTCATTTAAAAAAATTGGTCAAATTAGTTTATTATATCATAACCGGCACCTCAATAATATTTTGATATCTTATTAATTTTGTATATTTTTTATTATCTCATTCGATTTGGTTCAAGAGTTTTTAAAAACATTTTAATTTGTATTTTTTATTTTTAGTGATATTTTTTTAATATTTTAATTTTTTTTTAATTTCTTTGTTATTTTAATCTAAATATATTTAACAAGTATAAAATTTATCAAGAAATGTGTTAAAAATTCACTATATTCGAAAGAATATAAATAAATAAATAAATAAATAAGCAATGCATTTAGGGATGTAATTGGTTCGGTACAGTCGGTATTTAGATAAAAAATTTCACCAAACTGATAATGTTGGTTTTATTATTTTGAATACCAATATAGACCACTTCTTCTAAGAAACCACACCAGACTGAACCGATTGAAACTATTTGATTGGGTGTGGTTTAATCAGTCTATGACCTTTCAAACTGGAATCACTTTTAAATATAATCATTAAACTATATAAAAACATTAAATTAGTTATTTGTTCATCATTTCATACCTATCCAATCCATTCATTTAATAAATACTTTTCAATTAATAAAAATAAAAACAAAAAAGTTAAAAAATACTAAGATTTCAAGAATAATAAGTTAAAGATTATATATAATAAGAGTTTATAAACTTAGGTTATAAAGATGATAAGATTAATTAATTAAGGTTAATAATTTATTATACTTATTAATATCATTATATTTTTAGATTGTATATATTATAAATACAATATATGTTGAAATGGTCGGTTTCAGTTTAGTTCGGTATATAAGATATTTGAACCGATACTAAACCGAAAATCGAAAAAAATCAAATTTAAAAACTGTACAGACCGATTCTTGTTAAAAAAAAGACTAAATGTTACTGATTTGATCTGGTTCAATCAATTTGGTTGATTTTTTTTTGTTTTTCTTACATCCTAAGTACATTTTTTTATATATATATATTTTTTGATGTATTCACAAAAAAATTACTTTTTAATTATATTTATATTAGTTGCATCTAAAAAGTAAAAAAAAAAAAATAATAATTAACTAAAATACGAAAAATATTTACTAAAAACAACAAAATATAAAAAATAAAAAATAAAAACTCAAAACTATTTTTGAAAAAGTAATGCTAGATTTTATGAAACTTTAAAAAATAAACTAGTATGATAGATAACAAAATAAGAAAAGTAACTTACCTTAATGTAAGTATATTTTAATTTTAAAATCTTAATTTGTAAATAATATAGATTTAATTTTATCTTATAGTACTCTATGATTAATAAGTTATAACTTAATATATATAGGGTAAATTATACTAACATCCCTTGAGATTTATGTTTATTGCAGTTCACCCCTTCACATTTGGAAAATTACACTGATCCCCCTGTTAATTTAATTTTATTTATGATGATCATTACGGTGAGGGGGGAACTGTTATGAAACTTTAAACCTCAGGGGACAATCTGTAATGAAACTTTAAACCTCAGGGAGGGGGATGCAATTTCCAAAAAGTGAAGGAGAAACTGTAATAAACATAAACATCTGAGAGTATCAATGTAATTTACCCATATATATAATTGTATAATATATATAAGGGGGGTTTTTAACCCCAAGGCCTGTGGGAATTTCAATATCCCAATCTGAATTTTCTAAATTTTTTATTAAAAAAAAAAACTCAGCATTTATTGATTTGGTCAAAATCTCCTGATCAACATTTATTAACTTTTTTCAATCCACATGTATTTCTACATACCTGCATTTATTGATTTGGTCAAAATCCACTGATCAGCATTTAAAATCCCCCCATATAAATAATTATAGATATCATTTTCAACTTCTCACATATACTACGGTTAGTGATAAGATTGTTAAATTATTTTTGTAAAAAATCTTTAAAAACATAATTCACATTTTAAAAAAAATCTAAAACAAATATAAATATTTATAATTATTCCGTGCATAGCAAGTGTGATAGGCTAGTATATTATATATTAAACAAAAAGGGGTTTTTAACCCCAAGGCCTGTTGGAGTTTCGATATCCCAATCTGAATTTTCTAAATTTCTTATTAGAAAAAAAAAAACTCAGCATTTATTGATTTGGTTAAAATCTCCAGATCAGCATTTATTAACTTTTTTCAATCCATGTGTCTTTTCACATGCCTGCATTTATTGATTTGCTCAAATTTCCTAATCAGCATTTAAAATTCCCTAAAACAAATAATAATAGATACAATACGTGTACAGTTAGTGCAGTACCCTTTTCAACTTCTCCATACACTATGGTTAGTGATAAGATTGTTAAATTATTTTTATAAATTTTTTTAAAAATTATAATATATATATTAAAAAAATCTAAAATAAATATAAATATTTATAATTATCCCATCCATAACACAGGTGATTGAATAGTTATAAACTAATTCAAAAGTCCATTATATTTGTTTCATGAAGCGGAACATTTTTTTTTAGGACTCAAAACAAACGAAGGCAAGGGAGAAGAAAAAAAGATGGGAGAAACTCTACAAAAAAAGGTTTGCGTGTCATGTCTTTACGGTTCGCACTGTAACCAGTTATAAACAAACCGTGATGACTGCAATTCATTTTGGTATAGGGTGGGTCATATTTTAAAGAGAAACTCTACAAATTCAGAATTCATAACTTGGGTACAAATTATTTGAAAAGTAAATGTGTGGTTGAAATTTAGTTCATGTATAGTGGGGTTCATGTATAAAAAGAATTTGAGTTATGGTGTTTATAAATAAAATTTTGAATTTATAATCTATCTGTACTATATATTAAGCAAAAGGAGGTTTTTAGCCCCAAGCTTTGTGGGAGCTCCAATCTCCCAATCTAAATTTCTTGATTTTTTGATTTAAAAAAATAATAATCTTAGCATTTATTAACTTCTCCTAACTCCCAAGTCTTACCCTCATAATAACACTTTAATGCATTAAGAACAAACATAAAAAAAAAAAAAATTCTTTGAAATCCAACACATATGAATTCCTTGAAAAGTTCCAACACATGTGATTATTATTTCTCATAATAATACTTTAATGCATTAAGAACAAGCAAAAAAAAAATTCTTGAAAAGTCCAACACATATGATTATTATCAAAATATTAACAAGCATAAAAAAAATTTCTTGAAAAGTCCAACACATATGATTATTATCAAAATATTAAAGTTTAATATAATACAATAAAAAAAAAGACATTTAATTCCTTAAAAAGTCCAACACATATGATTATTATCAAAATATTAAACTTTAATATAATTTAAAAAAGGAAAAAAAGAAGACATTTAAAAATATATATATATATATATATATTTAAAAATCACAATTCACATATATAGATAATTGTAAACACAATCTGTGCATAGCACGGGTGATATGCTAGTACTATATATTAAGCAAAAGGGGGTTTTAACCCACAAGCTTTGTGGGAGCTCCAATATCCCAATCATAATTTTTTAATTTTTTGATTTAAAAAAAAAACCTCAGCATTTATTAATTTCTTCCAATCCCTATGCCTTTTGGGAGATTTGGTTAAAACTTCCTCATAATTAAACTTTAATGCATTAAAGACCAGTATAAACAAAATTTCTTGAAAATTTCAACACATCTATCTATCTATATTATATTATCTATATCTATATCTATATCTATATATCTATCTATACTATATATTAAGCAAAATGGGGTTTTTAATCCACAAGTCTTGTGAAAGCTCCAATATCTCAATCCTAATTTTCTAATTTTTTGATTTAAAAAAAAAACTCAACATTTATTAATTTCTCTCAATCTCCATGCTTTTGGGAGATTTGGCTAAAACCCCCTCATAATTACTTAATCGTTTTATTTACTATTTTAATGGTTCTTCTTTACAATTATTTTTTTTATTATGAAAAAAATATGATTGTAATTAGATAGCATAAAAATATTTGTGATTTGTATGATTGAAATTATCTCCTTTTTTGATGTATTTGGTCTAGCCAAAAAAAAAAATAAAATTATAATTTGTATTTGGTTTAGCAATTTCTTCTTTTGTGTACTATTTTAATAGTTCTTTTAATGGTTCTTTTGATTGAAGTTATCTCCTTTTGTGATTTGTAAAAAAAAAATTTATAATTTATTTTTTTAATATGATTGAATTTAGATAAATATAAATACTCACAAAGAGAAAAATGTGATTGTAATTAGTTCAACAATTTTTTTTTAATGTGATTGTAGTTAGTTCAATATTTTTTTTTAATGAGATTGTATTGTAATTAGTTTAATGGTTCTTTTTTTTTCATTTGTTTTTTTTATTATGAGAATAATGTGATGTGATTGTAAGTTGTTCAATGGTTCTATTTTTTAATGTGATTGTATTATAGTTAGTTCAATGGTTCTTTTTTTTTCATTTACTTTTTTTTATTATGAGCAAAATGTGATGTGATTGTAATTTATTCAATGATTTTTTTTAATGTGAGTTAATTGTTTTATTTATTGTTTTAATGATTCTTCTTTACAATTATTATTTTTGTTATGAAAAAATATGATTGTAGTCAGACAGTATAAAAATATTTGTGATTTGTATGATTGAAATTATCTTCTTTTTTTTATTTGTATTTGGTCTAGTTAAAAAAAATTATAATTTGATTTTTTAATATGATTGAAGTTAGATAAATATAAACACTCACAAAGAGAAAAATGTGATTGCAGTTAGTTCAACGGTTCTTTTTTTTTTATGTGATTATAGTTAGTTCAATGGTTCTTTTTTTTTTAATGTGATTGTATTGTAATTAGTTTAATGGTTCTTTTTTTTTCATTTATTTTTTTTATTATGGGAAAAATGTGATATAATTGTAATTTGTTCAATGGTTCTTTTTTTTTAATGTGATTGTATTGTAGTTAGTTCAATAGTTTTTTTTTTATTTATTTTTTTTATTATGAGAAAAATGTGATGTGATTGTAGTTTGTTCAATGGTTTTTTTTTAACGTGATTTAATCGTTTTATTTACTGCTTTAATGGTTCTTCTTTATAATTATTTTTTTATTATGAAAAAAATATTATTGTAGTGAGATAGCGTAAAAATATTTGTGATTTGTATGATTGAAGTTATCTCATTTTTTTTTATTTGTATTTGGTCTAGCCAAAAAAAAAATTATAATTTGATTTTTTAATATGATTGAAGTTAGATAAATATAAACACTCACAAAGAGAAAAATGTGATTATAGTTAGTTCAACGATTATTTTTTTTAAATGTAAATTGGTCAGAAGAATGTCTATACATTTAAGAAGGTTAAAAAAAAAAATATATGTAAGTATAACATTTTTACTTTATAACATTTTATAAATACATAATATATGTATTGTTCATTAATTATAATACTAAGCCTTTGTTTGACAATGACTTTTTTAGTTGGCTTTTTTGTCTTTTTGACTTTTTTAGCCTGAGACTTTTTTGTTCGTTTGGTATTCTTGATTGGATTTTTGGATTTTTAGCTTTGGAATAGTGGATTTTTTTTTTTGTCTTTCTGTGATTTTTGGCTTTCTGTGATTTTTTGAATATCTTTTTTTGTCATTTTGTGATTATTTAGCCAAATATGATAACCAAACACCACCTAACTATCATGTTGACAATACAGGAATGCTGATG
The DNA here is from genome assembly GCF_055761805.1 of Camellia sinensis. Lineage (NCBI taxonomy): Eukaryota > Viridiplantae > Streptophyta > Magnoliopsida > Ericales > Theaceae > Camellia > Camellia sinensis. Next base: position 176,951,208 of record NC_138970.1, on the reverse strand, counting down.
AAATGCTCACAACAATTTAGATTTTAGTTATTTTTTTGTTTTACTTATTCAGTGAATTTCGAACAAATGTAATAAATTCTTATTTTTATTACTTTAATTATGCAATGTCAACATTTTCTTTTAAAATTACATATATTTTATGCTAACAATTTATAAATATGTTTGACATAATATAAATAGTTTTTTTTTTTTAATTTAATCCCGTGCATAGCACGGGTGATATGCTAGTATTGTTATATGGAAAATGTTATGGATCCCAAATAAATTATCAAATCTTTCACAAAGATGTGGGATCCACAGGTGATTTGAGTGGGTCTTACACCTATGTGAGAGGTTTGGTAATTTATTTGGTAATTTATTTGGAATTCCTAATATAACTCTTGTTATATTTTAAATAAGAAATTCTACATTTATTACTTTTTGTATCTCATAGTATACATTCTCATGTATCAGTACATCGTTGATATAATGGATCTTATTAATCAGGTCTATTTCTAATGTAACATTGACATATGAGATTATATACTAAATGTGGGGACATATTTTGTAAATGACAGAACATGACCAAGGTAACGCCGGAGTGTCAGCTAAGGTGCCACGTGGCCTGGTCCTAGCGCCGAGGTTATCTCGGTTAGGCCAAGGTTACCCGCGAAAATGCCGGAATCCGAAGTGAGTAGATAAGGGACAAGAGTCTTAGAACAGGAGAGGGTTTCAGTCTGAATAAAGATAAAACTCTTAGAGAGTTTATCCCTATCTAGCTGAGAGTCCAAGATGAGCATTAAGCCTGAGTCCATTGAAGTTAGGCCTCTACAGGGATCAGGTCAGTCCTGGTTATAAAAGTAGGGCACCCTCGTGGGTTTGAGGTAAGTTCTTTCTGGTGAGTTTAAGCCCAATTTGCTATCTTTGAGAGATATTTAATTACTGACTTGAGCATCGAAGTGCCCCCGGGTGGACGAACCACCGCCGAATTCTTATCTTTCTGTGACAGGTTGTTCGGGCTTAATCTATTCTGCCGATGCTCTCCAGCTGAGTTCCCCATTTGGCTGTGTGGTCAAAAATCAACACCCACAATTTGGTGCCGTTTGTGAGAACGTAAGGAGAATAGATAGCCAACAACGGGCAGAAAGAAAAGATTGAGGATGACATCCCTAGTGAGGGTGGTAAGCATGTCGATCCAAACATGGAAGAAGAAATCCATAACGAAGGAACACGGGATCAAAATCCTAGGAAGAAAGACGTCGGCCAAGAGGGAGATGCACCGAAGAAAGCAGGCCGAGATGAGTATTATAACGAAAGTGACCTTTGGGTATAGAAAGATAGATGCCGGAGGAGGGACGGCGAGATGAAGGGAATGGCAAACAAGTTAGCAGACCTGCAATCGGTTGCCAACTTCATGATGCAGAATAACGTCATGCAGCCGCCGTTTCCATGAAGGACACGCCGATTCTAGCGGCCAAGAACGACGTCCAGAAAGGGGGGCAGAAAGCAATCCCAGCAGTCCCTTAGCATAACAAAGTAAAGGAACGCTTACATCAGCCTTCACCGGATGCCGGGCGAGCAGAATTAATAAAAAGGAGAGTCTCAAAGGACGCCTCGTACCAAGGAAACGTATGCCAAGGAACCTCGACATGTTCAAAGGAAGGAACTTTGTTTTGACACGGTGAATGAAGAGAAATCCAAGAGGACGCATAACAACACTTGGAGCAGCGCACCAAAGGGATTGAAATCCGTACACAGCCGAGCTCCTAGTCGGACTAAGGAGGATTTGAGGGACTACCTCTAGAGGAAGCGACAAAATATCGAGGTCACATCACTCCTCAAGCCGAGAACGCAGTTCTCAGTAGAGTTGGATAGGTTTGAGGTCCCAAAAAGGTTCCATATGTCGAGGTCCCAGATATATGACGGTAAGTCAAATCCAAACTTTCACGTCGGCTTATACCTGAATTCAATGGCCTTATATACTGGGAACGAACCATTGCTGTGTAAGGTGTTCCCCTCATCCTTTAGGACAATTGCTTCGGATTGGTTTCACAAATTGCCGAAAGGAACTATGAAGAGTTGGGAAGGCCTAGCTGAGATGTTTGTGACCAGGTTTGTCACATACAAGTTGCAACCATTAAGGGTAGACTCCCTGGTGGCTTTGAAAATTAGCGAGGGTGAAAGTCTCAGGGCTTATGCCCAAAGGTATTATGAGGTGTTCAACCGAATACTGGGATGTAACCAAGAGTTGGCGGTCGTGTATTTTAAGAACAACTTGAAGGATGACTGCATGCTTCGAAAGTCACTGGCAAAGACTCTGCCAAAAAGTATAGAGGAGCTCATGGCAAGGATCAAGAAATATGCCAGAGTAGAAGAGGATACACCGAGAACAAAGGCACCAAAGCAGGAAAAAAGAAATGGCTCACCGAAGCAAGGCCAATGTAATACTGGATTTAATAGACAACAAGCAGGGCTAAGGCTTGCACATGCAGTCACCACTATGTTCTGGATCCCGGTTTATAAAGTTCTAGAAAGGATCAGGAACCAGTCGTATTACAGAGCACCGAAAAGGATCCCTGGCGAATTTACGGGAAGTTTAGGGAAGCACTGTGCTTACCACAATGAAGATGGGCATCTGACTCAGGGTTGCAGAGCCCCAAAGGCGCATTTGGAAGATCTAGTCAGATAAAGTCACTTGAAAGACCCAGTAGATGAGGCCAGAACGAGGAAAGAGCAGGCGAGACTGCCCCAAGCACTGACAGCACCACCTTCACCACAACCACAGCAAGCAGAATCTCGAGTGATCAATGTGATCCACTCGAAGGTTAATGAGAATGATATACGAGGAGAAACCCAAAAAGTAAAACACTTATAGCATCTATGTTAGGTCCACCAAAAAAGACCTAGGACAAACGAGTACTAGGGACCAATGGTGTCCTTTACTGAGGAAGACCTAGACATGGTGCAGCATCCATACAACGATGCTCTAGTAGTGACCCTCAAGATTGGGAAATGCCAGGTAAGGCACATTATAATCGACCAAGGCAGCTCTTGTGACATCATGTATGTCCGATGTTACAAGGAGCTGGGCCCTCAGCAAGATAATTTGGAGCAGTCCAACAGCCCAATGGTCGAGTTCAATGGAATGCAGACATGGCCCCTAGGAGCAATAAATTTGGAGGTATAGGCAGGCACCAGGAAGGTAAGCACAGAGTTTACAATAATTGATACTCCCTCTCCCTACAATGTTATCTTGGGAAGGCCATGGTTGCACGCGATGAGGGTTGTTCCCTCAACGCTGCACCAACTGTTGCGGTACCCAACGGAGCATGGAATTGAGGAAGTTAGAGGGGATCAGGTGCAGGCAAAAAATTGCTCTATGGCAACAATAAAATCCACCTGCAACGTGCGAGAGACAGAAACAACAGAAATTGAAAACGAAGACATGGAAGTTATAGATAATGTCAACAAAGAACCGACCGAGAAGAGTGAGGAAGCCTTGAAGAAAATTCTGGTCCAAAAAATAGGATGAAGAGCGTTTCTTCTTTCTCGGCTCAGGCTTGGCCAAGGATGAGGAAAGGGAGTTGGAAACTTTCTTATAGGCCGACAAAGAAGTATTTGCCTAGACGCCATACGAGATGCCAGGCATTGACCCCGAGGTCACGTGTCATATGCTCAATGTAGACAGGTCGACTAAACCTATCATCCAATCGGCGAGGAGGCCGACGTTGATGCATGTTGAGGAGGAAGTGGACAAACTTCTAGAAGCCAAGGCCATTCGCAAGGTGAACTACCCTACCTGGCTGTCCAACATTGTGGTGACGAAAAAGAAGAACGGCAAGTGGAGGGTTTGTGTTGATTTCACCAGCTTGAATAAGGCTTGCCCGATGGATAGTTTTTCGCTTCTCAAGATTGACCAGTTAGTAGATGCCACTTCAGGGCATGGAAGGATGAGCTTCTTGGATGCTTACAAGGGATACCACCAGATAGCAATGTATCTCCCTGATGAGGAAAAGACTGCATTTATCACCCTGAAAGGGCTGTATTGCTACAGAGTGATGCCTTTCGGACTGAAAAATACAGATGCAACCTACCAGACGTTAGTGACCAAGATGTTTAAACATCTGATTGGCAAGACAGTAGAAGTGTTCATTGATGACATGGTCGTGAAGGCCAAAGAACCTAAAAATTATCTGGCCAACTTGAAGGTAGTTTTTGACATCCTGAGGACATATCGGCTCCGACTCAATGCTTCGAAATGTGCATTTAAAGTCGGGTCTGGTAAGTTCCTAGGATACTTGGTTACTAGAAGAGGCATTAAAGCAAGCCCGGATCAAATCAAGGTCATCATTGACTTGAAAAGCCCGACATCGGCAAAACAAGCGCAAATGTTGATTGGAAGGGCCGTAGCCCTGAACACACTACAAGAAAAAACACTTTCCGTGAGCAACACTTTGGTCGCGAAAAGTACCATATTTGGTCGCTAAAACTTTTTCTCGACCAAAATATATTGGTCGCGAGTTGGTCGCTAAAGCCTTGTGGCATATAGTTTTCTGTGACCAAAAAAGCCTTTGGTCGCTAAAAGTGACCATTCGCGACCAACTTTTTTGGTTGCGGAAAGTCTAATTCTTATTAGCGAAAAGGGAACTTTTAGCGACCAAAAAAAGTGACCATTGACGACCAAATTTTTTGGTCGCGGAAAGTCCAATTCATATTAGTCAAAAGGGAACTTTTAGCGACCAAAGATAAGTTGGTCGCCAAAACTCAGCGCCTTGACCCAAAAAAAATAATTCTTTTGTGCTGCCTAGGACTTAAACTCCTAACCAAGAAGTCAACATGCACCCAATCCACTCTGCCAATAACATGCTTCTTGTTCATATTTGGCAGAAAAAATATATAACCCATAAAAACTGGGTTATATATTATTTTATAAAACTTTTAATGCCTAAACAGAAAAATAACATGTAATTACAGCAGTATCCTTTTTTTTAAAATTTATCCCGCCATAACTTTCCGCGACCAACTTTTTTTTTTGGTCGCCAAAGGATAATCTTCCGCAACCAAAAAAGCCTTTGGTCACCAATAGGTATACTTTCCGCGACCAACTTTTTTTTTTGGTTGCCAAAGGTAATCTTCCGTGACCAAAAAAGCCTTTGGCGCGACCAACTTTTTTTTTGGTCGCCAAAGGGTATACTTTCCGCGACCAAAAAAGCCTTTGGTTGCCAATAGGTATACTTTCTGCGACCACATTTTTTTTTGGTCGCCAAAGGGTATACTTTCTGCGACCAACATTTTTTTGGTCGCCAAAAGGTATACTTTCCGCGACCGTACTTGGAGCTGGTCAATATCCTAGAATGGGGAGTCCATTGGGATCGGCATCTTGTTGAGCACCACCATCCAGTCGAGGTAATAACCTCAGTTGTTAGCCAGGTTGACTTGCCCTTTGTACTGATCTCGGACGACGACTTGCCCTTCTTCAAAAGCCTTTTCATCGGCCGCCTTGACCTCGACATCCTTTAAGTTAAGTGCCTCTTGGAGCTTGGCCTCTAACTCAGCTGCCTTGGCTTTGGTAGCCTCAAGATCGGCTTTGGCAGCTTTGGCTTCAGCATCGGCAATTTTTGCTTTCTCCTCAGCTAAATTCTGAGCAACCCTAAAAGCCTTGGCTTGATCCAATAGAGCTCTATTGTTGGTTTCAGCATGATTGAGAGAGGACAGGAGTTTGGCAGCTTCTTGAGTTTTTTTTGCCAACTCCTTCCTTGTCATCTCTATCTTGACCGTGTATGAATACGCATGCTGGATGGCCTGCAAGGATTGAAATAGATTATGAAAAATTTGACTAAATGTTAAAAAACTATAAAAGAGTAAATAAAGAGGCTTACCAAGACTGAGTGTTGCATCATCAGACCGAAGTTCTCACACTCATGGAGGTCGGCCATTTGATTCAAATCTTCTGGTAGGAGCATAGCCATTGACAAGGCAGCGCTGACCTCCATGTCCTGAATCACACTGTCACCAGTCATCAAAGGTCTGTCCCCTACCATGACCTCAGGCGCCCAGATCATGCTAAGAGAAAAGCTGCTGCTACCTTCAAGGTGGTCAGATCTTGGCTTCTTTGTTAGAGGGGTGTCGGGCGAAAGGGCCTCGGCTGGCCTCTTGTCAACAGCGGGAGTATTCTTTTCAGACTCGACCAATTTTCAGATCGGTACAGTGTCCTCAGAATCAACCTAAGTCACTGTAGTCTTGGCCTTAGCCTTCTTGACTCTCTTAGGCTTTGGCTTGGATTGAGAGGGAGAAGATGAGGACTGAACAGTCACTACCCCAGGGATATTGGCTAGAAGGTCCTCAATGACGGCTGGTTTGCAGCCCATTTCGTCGGCAGTGGCAACAAGTGTAACTTTGGTGCCGAAGTAAATAGCGAGAAGGGCGATGGGAGGATTGGCTAGATCGTAGGCCAATGCCTCAGAATCTTATCATTTACGGTTACGAGTTTGGCCTGTTAGTACGTTTGGTAAAGCACGATGTCGACGTCAGTGTCGGCGCTGAGATGGTGGGATTAGTTGAGCTGGAGCAGAAGTGGATGGTTGCTCTACTGGGTCTAATGAAGAGGCCTGATCTGGCCTTGGTGATGAAGCAACTGTTGGAGTTATTGCTGATGGGAGAGTCTTGCTTCGACGTGGGACATTGGGTAATGCGGACCTGTAGGTCGGGATATAATTAAGCAACAAAGGGGCGTTGCGCTTATTAATATCCAAACCTAAAAGCCCTTTTAGATCGGGGCTAGGAAATAAGGTCTGTCGGAAATCCTTTGGTGGCTAGGGAAGAGTTACAAAAAGAAGTGAGAAGAAGAGCATTACAAAAAATAAATATATACTGACAAATCTTAGTTGAAATATAATTAAAAGGGTAACTCAGCTCTTACCATCGCCCTCTTAAAACACCGACCGGTGCAGAGGATAGAGATGAAGGTTATCATCTGGTGCAAATTTCCAGTTGCCTGAGACGATGAAGTAATCATCTCCAGTACCCTTGTTAAAGTCTGGGAGGTCGGCTATTAGTTTGTAGGCAATGGACCTGAGCTTGAGGTGGTATATGCAAAATTGGATGTCGGCTAAAGTGATCCTAACTTTTTCTCAGTGTGTTAGTTCAATTATGCCATTGATGACCCTATACGAGTTTATGGCAAGTTACATGGGGTTAAGTTTGTAATAGTGAAGGATTTTACGAAAGAGAGTATCAAGGGAAAACCGAAGTCCACATTCGATAAAGGCAACTACTAGGAACGACATGAAGTCTCCATTCAACATAATAAAGTCCTCCTCTCCAGCCAACCTAATCTGGACGTCGATTGGGATAGAAAACTCTCTCCTAAAGTGCTTAAGTTTTTCTGGGGTATCTACCCTCCACCTAAACATACCAATTATCTCTACTTAGAGTGTTTTGGGATAAATATCAGAGAGAAGAAAATAGTAGGGATTGAGAACCTTGGCTAAAACCTAAACTGGAATTGGGGCAAGGGTTTTTTAAGGTCTAGGGAGAATTTGTTTCAATTTTTCTAAAGAATATGATTTCTATCAAATCCCAAACCTAAATCTATACGAAAATAAGAATCAAAGGCAAGAATCTGGAAACAAGTCAAAGAAAAACATAAAAGAACATGATTCAAAATCAAGAAAGCAACATTTTTCAAAAAACACTAAGTAGGTGTATGCGGATGTGCAAAGCCAAGAACAGTGGCGAAATTGTTAAAACTTCAAATTTATGAACACTACGTACGTGTGTACGAGAATCACGAACAATGTGAATAGACACAAGGATACATTGAACAACACAAATCACAGACAAACACGAGATTCAAAATACAGCGAAGATTCGAGAACAAAAACTGATTTGCAATAGTAGCGAACAACATGTAGACAAGTAACAGATTTGAAACAAATCAAAGGAATAATGAAAGACTGAACTTAAAGGTGAAAGAAATTGTGAACTTACCAAATGAAATGAGTGCTGATATGCGGTCGTTGGGGTCAGACGGCGTGAATGGCCAAAAACGAATGATGAAAAGATCGCCGGAGAAGGTAATCGGAGCAAGTGCCAAGCTTCGAAGGTATGAAAATGGCAGAATCTAGAGAGCGAAAATTTGAGCACAAGAAAAAGAAATCAAATTTTGTGAAAGTGAAGAGGGAAAGAGAGAGAGAGAAAGAGTTTTGTTAAAACTCAAAAAGGCGACAAACCATAATGAAATGCCTTAAACGACGTCCTTGTCAGGCGGCGTACGCAGAAGTGACGCGACGCGACTTGATAGCGCATGTCAGGTACGAACCAATGAGAAATGACATGTGGAGGAAACGATTGAGTAAACTGTGCTTGACAGCTCATGCACAGTCAAAACCCTTAGAGTTCTAATTAACGACGCAAAAACCTCGGCTAGAAGAGCGATCTTGGTTGAGATGTTTAAAGAACTTGACTCTGGGTTCCTCCTTGATAAAGATGGGCAATTGGGTCCTGGGAACTTAAAATCAACGAGTCGTAACTTCAGTAGAAAGGAAGAATGGATTTTAGTTGACATGGTCCATAAGCAAGTGGTATAGGTTCCATTATCTCAGATTGCCGAGATAATAGAACCTAGAAGGCAGTTGTGGGGACATATTTTGTGAGTGACAGCATGTAGCTAAGGTGACGTCGGAGTGTTAGCTGAGGTGCCACGTGGCTTGGTCCTGGCACCAAAGTTATCTCGGCTAGGCCGAGGTTACTCGCGGAAATACCGAAATCCGAGATGAACAAATAAGGGACAAGAGTTCTAAAACAGGGAAGGGTCTTAGTCTGGATAAAGATAAATCACTTAGGGAGTTTATCCCTATCTAGCTGAGAGTCCAAGATGAGCATTGAGGCCCCGTTTGGGGACTTGCCTTTTTAGCCAAAAAGCCAAAAAGTTACCTTTTTAGCCAAAAAGCCAACAACTCATACCAAAATGTCAAAGATTCTCTTTTCTCTCTACTTTTTGCACATCTTTTCGTAATTAGCCAAAAAGTCATTCCAAACATATAAGTTTTTTTTACTTACCTTTTTAGCCAAATAGCCAAAAAGTTACTAAATTAGCCTGTTCCCAAACGAGGCCTGAGCCTAAGTCCATTGAAGTTAGGTCTCTACATGGATCAAGTCAGTGCTGATTATAAAAGTAGAGCACCCTCGTGGGTTTGAGGTAAGTTTTTTCTAGTGAGTTTAAGCACAATTTGCTATCTTTGAGAGATATTTGATTATTGACTTGAGCGTCGGAGTGCCCCCGGGTGGACGAACCGCCGCCAGATTCTTATCTTTCTATGATAGGTTGTTCGAGCTTAATCTATTATGCCAGTGCTCTCCAGCTGAGTTTCCCATTTAGTTGTGTGGTCAAAAACCAATACCTACACCAAATATAGTATAAAAATATAACAAATGTAACATTATTTTATTTTCAATTATATCCCAGTCATATAACACAATTTTTTCTCCCCTATAATTCTATACACCTATTACATGATTGGATTTTTAAATGATTAAGGGGTCGTTTGGTAATGATTTTTTTAGTTGGTTTTTTGACTTTTTTAGTTGTTTAGTATTCTTGGTTGACTTTTTTGACTTTTTGACTTTAGAATGATAAAATTGCCTTTAGTATAGAATGATGCTTTTTTGACTTTTTATTTGTATATGAAGTAGTTTGGTACTTTTGTAAATTTTTTGTCTTTTTATAATTTTGTAATTTTTTTTTTATTTTTTTTTTTTATCTTTTTGTGATTATATAACTAAAGATAAAAACCAACCCATGGCTAATTTGTTTCAAGATCTTACTTGTGATCTATTTTTTAAAACAAAATTTGATGATGTAGTAATATGTCTAATCAATTTAATTTTATTAATAAATATACTAGCCAATTAGTTGTCCAATTGAAGAGAATCTACCGCGATTCCATACATAGGCATTTTACCTATCAACTGTTTTATGTTTTTACTCCAATCATGCTCTTTATTTTAGCTATTTATCCAAATACTATTAATTTTATAGAATGCCATGTCAACAACAAAGATGGAGGGAAATGATCCTAATGATTGAATACATTTTGCCTAGCGTTGAAGGCTAGTTACATGTAGCTAGTGAATATGAGTTGAGCCAAAATGAATAATCATATGCCTAGTGCATTGAAATTGAAAAAAGTGAATCACACTAGGCATTTTAACTAATAAGTATTATATGCCTAGTGCATTGGAGATGCTCACTATTTACCGTAATATGAAAAGCACAACTAAAACTTGTGCACAAAAAAAAGTTGCATCCACGTACTGGTAATTTCTTTTAAAGAAATTCTATGGTACACCCCAAAGAGAGAGTGTTTATCATATGTTCTAATTACAACATTTTTTATTTTTTGATATGATTTTTTGAGGTATTTGTTTTTACTTTATTATACATATTGTGATGTAAGTTGTGATTTATTGTGATGTCAATTATGATATTATTTTACTAATGATTTAAAAAAAAAATTGTCTATACTTTATGTGATGGTTAGTTATAATTTTATTTTTTTTATTTTTTACTATGAAGGGAGAAATACAAGTCAGTGGACTTAAAAATTAAAATTTTAAAAAAAAATTCAAATAAATGAAAAAATTTATAAACATTAATAATTAAATGTATAAATTTTTTCGTTAGTTTGTAATTTTTTTTTAAAGGGCACTAAGGCATAATTTTCCCTACTATGGATGTGTACCGTGGTATTATTATTATATTATTATTTTAAAAAAAATGTTTTAAAATTCTAAAAGTAGAGTTTTAATTTTAAAACAGCATTAATTTATCTTTTTGCTTCTTGTATCTTGTCTTTTTCCTTTTCTTTTTATTTTTTTTTATTTTTTTTTAAAAGGGGTGCGTTGACAGCTCAGTAGAACCGCTCTATCAGCTCTGTTTTTTTTTTTTTTTTTAAACTTCCTTCTTTATTTAAATACAGAGGTTGGTTCAAGTCATTCTCCAAACTATCAAAAATGCTCATTTAAATACAGAGGTTGTTTCAAGTCATTCTCCAAACTAACAAAAATGCTCTCAACTTGCATTCAACACCTAAAATCTCAACCCCTATGGATCCTCATCCTCTCTTCTCTTGGTTTCCTTTCTATCTACAAACACACCTTCTCTCTCCTCAAATTGGTCTTCATCACCTTCCTCAGGCCTCCCAAGAACCTCAAGGAAAACTATGGTTCATGCGCACTCATCACTGGATCCACAGATGGGATTGGAAAAGCCTTTGCTTTCCAACTAGCCCAAAAGGGTCTCAACCTCATACTTGTAAGTAGAAACTCCCAAAAGCTCAGATCAGTCTCAAGTGAAATTCAAGCCCAATACCCACATACCAAGATCAAGGTGGTGGTGTTGGACTTTTCCGGTGACATCACAGCGGGGATCAGGGTGGTGGAGGAGGCAGTGGAAGGGGTGGAGGTGGGTGTTTTGGTGAATAATGTCGGGGTTTCGTACCCGACGGCGAGGTTTTTTCATGAGGTGGAGGAGGAAGTGTGGAGAAGGGTGGTTAGGGTTAATTTAGAAGGTACAACTAGGGTTACAAGAGCTGTTTTGAAAGGGATGATTGAGAGGAAGAGAGGTGCAATTGTTAATCTTGGCTCTGGTGCTGCCATTGTTGTTCCTTCTCATCCTCTCTATGCTGTTTATGCTGCTACCAAAGCGTATGCCCCTCTCTCTCTCTCCCTCTCTCTCTCTCCCTCTCTCTCATTCATTACCTGGAATATGAAAGAAAAAACAAATACCTTGTATGCTTTTTTATACATACACTAGATTCAATCTTTTTTAAAATTATTTTATATTCAATAGAATATTATTAGTAGATCAGTAAGTTAAGTCAATGTTGAAGCTAACTAATTAGGTCTAACTTAATTGATCACCATATTTTTTTTAAGGTTTAGTTTTTAAGAAGGTCATGAGTTCAATTTTTCTTAGAGGAGCTGAATTATGGAAGTGCAAACATTTAGGTGCTTTGCTAAGAGTAAAAATATTTTTTTTCATATATACTAATTTAACAATTAACAACTAGCATTTGCTAATAAAGAAAAATTAAAAAAAAAATAAAAATAAAAAAGCCAATGTTGAAGGTTTCTCAATAAACTCTAATTTTAAATCTCCTTTTAGAAATTTAGAGATATACCATCACTTGAGATACAACCACCCGATCTATATACTAGAATTTTTATCAAGAATTGTTAATGTGTAATTTAATTTAATCTGCATATAGACTTGAGAATACATCAATTGAATCTCAATTATACAACATCATTTTGGATAATATTCTTGATAATTTTTTTAACCCATTTTTGTTTTTGGTATCTCTTCTTTGATTAGTTAATGATAAATTGTTCTATGTAAATAGCATAATTTTTTCAACCTAGTTCGCATTACCCAAACTTGGCTTACATTGAAAATTTTGTTTAATGGCATATGTAAAAAGTTATTTGCGTATATGGTGTTACAAATATGACATCACAAGTCTATTTGCTTTTCTTTTTCCGAATGTTTGGGTGACAAGAATCTTGAAAAAAAATATGAGAATTTTATTACTTGTAGTAAAATTTCTATCATTACAATTTAATTGTTTGATTTTGTTAGAAATCTTTTATGAAAGATAATAAAATTTTAAATAATGTGAGTCTAATTATTATTTTTATTTTTAAGTCAATAACATTTTTTCGATGAGAATCCTACGGAAAAATGGGAAAAATCAAATTCTTAAATTTCTTGACATTTTTGTCATTCAAACTTAAGCTTTGTGTTTTTAAATAAATATAGGAACACTTAAAAGTAGAATAAAAATTTAGTACTGCAATTTAACATCATTTTATGTTGTGTCATCATCAATAAAAAATTACAAAATAAAATTAAATAAACATTTCACCTCTCTCATTAATCTATTTATGTAGTCCATAAATTTCACATTGATTAATGATACCGTCATATTACTGTTATACATAATATTTATTTATCATTAATATGCATCCAAGTGTCAATTGAATATGGATAAATTTAAACTTACCATTTTAAAATAAAAAAAAAATTAATGAATATAATTTTTCATTGTAAAATTGTCATTATTTCATTATTTGAAAAGAAAAATTTGGAAATGAAATGAATTTTTCTTTTTTTCTTTTTGCCATTTTCCATTTTCATTGTTTGGTGAAATTTGGATGCAGATATGTTGATCAATTTTCAAGAAGCCTACACGTGGAATATAAGCATTTTGGGATTCATGTGCAGTGCCAGGTTGGAATTTTCATATAGGGACCCATAAAATTTGTGTGAATGAAATTAATTTTAAAAATTGATTTGTGATTTAAATTTAATTATTATATAATGAAATTATACTTTAAAAAAATGTTTGATTTCAGTTTTCTGAAAACTGAGTTTTTTATTTTTCGTGTTTTTTTTTAGTGAATATTTTTAAAATTTTTAGTAATTTTTTTACTTTTTTAGATGCACCTTACTTAGATGTATCTAAAATAATAAAATATTTGTGAAAATATATTTTAAAAAATTAATAAATACACAAAAATACGAAAATATACTGAATTTTTATATATATTTTTATATTTTTTGGTATGTAGTATATTTTTTAAAGATTTTTTTCACAAATATTATATTTTTTAAGTGTATTTATGTTAGGCGTGTCTAAAATTTAAAAAAAAAATACTTAAAATATTAAAAAAAATTCATTAAAAACATTAAAATACGAAAAATAAAAAAAATAGAATTTTCTGAAACCAAACAAGCTAATATAATTATAGAATTTTTATACATAATTATGATAACAATATGCGCTAGTATCATTTGAAAAAGGGGAAATCACGTGTCAGTGATTTTTCAAAAACTTAATTATCAATACATGAAAACATTTATTATTTTATATTTTAATATCTATAAAATTTACCATTAATTTGAAAACATTTTTGTAAATATACAATTTTCCCTATGACAATTAAGGAGACCAAGATGTCACTCATTATTACCAAAATATATATATATATATATATATCACATCATTTTATATATAGATTCTGTTTTATATCATTATTTCATTTGAAATGAATCAATTGCTGTTTGACAATTGAATCTTTTAGTTGACGTTTTTGCATTTTAGTTTGGGATTAAAAGTTTGTTTGGTTTGAATTGTTTGTCTTTTTTGATTTTTATAAGAAAAAAAAGTAAAACAATTGTGATTTGGATATGATATCTTATCTTATTAGTTTATTTAATTTATTTTGTCTTTTATACTTTTTTTAGTCAAAAAACCATTGCCAAACATTCCCCCATACAATAATTTTGTTGAATTGTTTTTTGAGTAAATTCTTTTTTACTCCAAGATTGTTGTTGAACAGGCTCTATTGTTCCAGAAAAAAGGTTAGGAAAATTATTATGAATTTATGTGCGATTAAGATTAATTGGTATATTGTAGAATTCATATATGGAATGAATTTGAATCTTATAATAATATTTCTAAATAAAATTTTAGATAAATTTTCTATGGTTGTAACATTATTAATTGTTGAATTTAATTCATTGCATGGTATGTCTACACGTTAGAAAGAACAGTTTGTCGTTAGCGATGTGGAATTAATTTTGGTGCAGTCAGATTTTGCTGGTTTCTATGATTTACTCCTTCCATTTAACAGGGTGGTTGAAATATTCCCACAATAAAAGCAACCTGAGTAAATTTATGCACATAAAAGTACAATCTTTTTATAAAGAGTGGGACCCATATGAACGAGAACTGTATTTGGTACTTACTTTTTGTGAGAGGGTCTTATCATATTCTTTGTTTGATTTATGTATTTCTAATATTACTGAAGTAATAGTTATATTGAGAATCTAAAAATTAGATATGAAATAAAAATGTATATAAATAGATAATATTTTATAAAATGTATTGATATGACTTTTCTTTGGTAGATAAGTCATAAGTTTTATACTAAAAAATAGATATTATAATGAGACTCATTACACGCCTAGAGGCAACACGCCCTTTGAGGAGGGAAACACATGTCTAGCTTCTACTCTAAAATTTAACAATAACATACAAGGAGAATTCAAAAGCTAGGCCAAGCAATAATCAACGGACAAGCTTACGATTGCGTAGGAGTCTTACAACTTAATTTCTTAGACTTGATAAAAATGTTAACCGCTTGAATAAGTTTAAGATTAGTGATTCTTTCAAGGAGTTTTTTCTTGATTTCCACTTTTGAAGATGGGTTTGTCCATGGAACAATAAAAGTTCCATCCGAAAGGGATTACAGAGCTCCTTTGGAAAGTGAAGATCGTCTAGGGGCTAACACATTTATATTACCCACATCCTTGATTTCTTTCTCTTCATTTGAAGCCTCTTCATTCAGAATATATTTTGAGGGGTTGCTCACTTTCAAAGAGGAGCAATTTGCATCAAGCACGCTCTTAAGCTTCGCACAAAAAGAAACCTTCTCATTGGCTACACAAGTATTGAGAATATCAAATGTATTCGATGAAAATGAAGGAGGTGTAGGAACAAAGTTACCCATGAGAGCATTAACGACGTCTTTGCCTTTTTTCTTTTTCATTTCAACCCATTCACTTGGTTTGCCTTCTTCCTTTGTCTCGACCACTTCTTTGGCCTTTCACTATTGTTTGAGTTTACCGTGAGCTTGAGTAATCGGTTTACTTGGACACAAACTTGTAGCATGACCAAATATTTTGCATTCTCCACACACTTGGGGCTTCTAAGGAACTTCTACTTTGATTTCGAACGGTTCTCCATATCCTAAATTTACAACAAATAAGGGTGGAATCTCTTTAATAGCTTCTACCTCAATACAAATTCTAACAAATGTTAACAGGCTATGGTTTTGGGTAAATTCATCAAGATACAATGGATTACGATAAAACTTGCTATGTAACTCAATCCCTCCTCAGTTCAAAGTGTTGGAATTATAGTTTTTATAGGCTTATTTTGGTCCAACTTTGAACTCAAATATAAGTGGGTCCCACACCTCTTTTGGGATGGGTCCAAAGAGGTGACCTGTTTCTTATCGAATAGTGAGTCATACAGTGCAAACGGTTCATCATAACCATTTATGAGTTAATGGGAAGTTGATGCCGTTTTCGGGTTCGTGGAATGAACAATTAAAGAATAAAATGTGGATTTCCTTATAAAACTTATCCCACATTGAAACTTTAACAGAGCTTGTGTATGTATATAAGCTCTAGGTGGCAACACTTGGGTTAGGCCCCAAGTGGCACCCCAAGTTTGTAGAGGGGAGGAGTTATGGACAAAGTGGGCCTTAGCCCAAACCATCACACGCACGCGTACCGCCGCCGACTATGCCGGGTAGAGCGCGAGTACGGGTTGTGGGTCGGGTCAATTCTAACTTTAATTTTTTGGACAAAATTTGTTTAAACTTTTTCAAAGCGGGAAAATTTAATTTTTCTAAACAAAATTAATTCAATTTTTTGCACAAAATTTGAATTCAATTTTTTGCACAAAATTTGAATTCAATTTTTTGCCTCCAAATGTCCGAAATTCCCTTCTACTCCCCAACAGATTCAAAACTGCCAGCAGATCTGTTCAAATAGTTTTTGCACTTGTTCAGTTTGAAGTTGCACCTATTCGGATTTGTCCAAAGGTCACTATCTATGCCTATAAATAGAGGACTCATTCCAGTAGATTTTCATAATGAAAAACGTCCAGAAAATTCCTTCCTTTTCTATTTTTGCACTCTCGCATTTTTATTCTTCATTCCAGCTTTTAAGAGAAATATTTGAGAGTATAGAATACAGGTTTGGTTCGCCGTACAGATTGTTTGGAGTGCTACTACAATCTGTGAAGATCATTGTATCTTAGGAGATAGACACCATTTATTCGTAAGCACCGAAGCGAGGCGAATCTGTCTTAAGGACGGAGTGTCACACACTCGACTTGATCTTTTAAATGTTTATTCGGTTCAGTAAATAAATGTTGTAAGTAATTTATTTTTATTTGTTTGATTTGTTTCAAGTTATTTATTTTACACAAAAGATTGTTCTAATAATCTTAAGACATATTCGAATTATTCCGTTTAAACATAATTTTTCGTTTGTTTCTTTTCTTTTTTTCTTCTTCTTACATAAATTATTTTGTGGTTTTAAAAAATAATATTGGAAAAACAAATAGTAGTAATATACTATTTGGAAAATAGTAATAATATACTGTTTATTTTCTTTGACAACTAGTAGTAATATACTGGTAGTCATTAACAATTCAGAATATTTATTTGTGAAGTTGGTCAGAAATTAATTTTGATTTTCAAAAATAATTTCTGAGTTTTTATTAATTAAAATTTTGTTGTCAGTGTTTTAATTTTTGAAGTGTTACAGAAATATTTTTCAATGTGAAATTAATTTGTTTAAATAAAATTTTATTTTATTTTCAAATTAATTAGAAATAAAAGTTACAATTCTTGTTAATTTTATTTTTACAAATTTAATTCTGTAGTTTTTGTTTAAATTTTCTGTGTAGTATAATAATCTAATTATTACTTTGTTTTATAACTTAGAATTCATAGCTATTGAAGCTAATACTCAAACAAATACTGGTGTGGCGGCTGCAACTGCTCCAAACCCCTCTCTTATTGTGACTGTACCAGTCAATCACGGTGAAAAGCTAGAGAAGTTCTTAGGAACTGATTTTAAAATATGGCAGCTGAAAATGCTATTATATCTTACTACTCTAAACCTGACACGTTCCTCTGTGAGGATGCTTCTACTCTAAAAGAGGATGAAACCGACCAGCAAGTGGTTGCTGTGATCGATGCCTAGAAACATGTTAATTTCCTTTGTCGGAACTACATCTTGAACGGACTTGACAACACATTATACAACGTCTACAGCCCTATCAAGATGGCAAAGGAACTTTGGGAGTCTTTGGAGAAAAAGTACAAAACTAAAGATGCTGGCTCAAGGAAATTTGTGGTTGGCAAATTCCTAGATTTTGTGATGGTTGATTCTAAGATTGTGATCAGCCAAGTTCAAGATCTCCAACTCATTCTGCATGACATTCATGCAAAAGACATGTCTCTCAGTGAATCCTTCCAAGTTGCTACCTTAATTAAAAAATTACCACAAAGCTTGATAGAATTCAAAAACTATCTCAAATACAAGCGCAAAGAAATGACTTTAGAGGAATTGATTGTGCGTTTGAAGATTGAGAAGGACAATCGCAATTCTAAAAAGCGGGCTGGTAAGCATCTAATGAAGTCTAAGGCAAAGGCGGTGGAACATGTTTCAAAAGCAAATAAACGAAAGTATTATGGGGAAGGTTCTGCACAAGGCTCTAAAAGAGGGGAAAATAAGAAATACAAGTTTAATGACAAATGTTACATTTGTGACAAAGAGAGACATCGGGCCAAAGATTGCCGTAGCAAACGCAAAGGCAAAAGAAGATCAAGCAAGAAGCCTGCTCAAGCCAATATGACCAAAGTGGACAAAATTTCCAATGGTGTTGAGGACAGAAATCTTTCTGCAATTGTTTTCGAGAAAAACCTTGTCGGAAATCCTAAAGAATGGTGGGTGGACACTGGTGCTACTCGTCATATCTATACCGACAAAAAGATGTTCACATCTTATTTTGTAATTGACAACAGTGAACAACTTTTTATGGGCAACTCTTCGACTTCTAAAGTTAAAAGACAAGGAAAGATTATTCTGAAGATGACATCTGGAAAAGAACTCACTCTCAACAATGTGCTACATGTACTGGATATTCGCAAGAATCTAGTCTCTAGATCTTTGTTGAGTAAAAATGGATTTAGACTAGTGTTTGAGAGTGATAAATTTTTACTTATTAAGAATGAGATGTATGTAGGAAAATGTTACATGTCTGATAGCCTTTTCAAACTAAATATAATGACTGTTGTCCCTTCTGTTATTAATAATAATACATCTTCTTTTTACTTACTTGAGTCTTCAAATTTATGGCATGATAGAGTAGGACATGTTAATTGTGGACCTTTGTGTAGATTAATTAATATGGAATGTTTACCTAAATTTGACATTGATTTAAATCATAAATATAAAATTTGCGTTGAGGCAAAATTAACTAAAATTCATTTTCATTCAATTGAACAAAGTACAGAGCAACTTGAATTAATTCATAGTGACATTTGTTATTTTAAATCAATTCAAACTAGAGGTGAGAAAAAAATATTTTGTCACTTTCATAGATGACTATACTAGATATAGTTATGTTTATTTAAATCGAACCAAGGATGAAGCTTTGGAAACTCTCATTCAATACAAGAATGAAGTTGAAAATCAACTTGGTAAGAAAATTAAAAAAACTTAGAAGTGATAGAGGTGGTGAATATAAATCACCTTTTGGTGAGTTTTGTAAAGAACATGAAATAATTCATCAAACCACCGCTCCTTACTCACCTTAGCAAAAAATGGATTTGCTGAAAGGAAAAATAGGATTATAAAAGAAATGATGAATGTCTTGTTAATAAGTTTTGGATTACCTCAGAACTTGTGAGGGAAGCAATGCTTTTTGCTAATTACATATTAATAAAGTACCCCGAAAGAAAGTGAATCAAACACCTTATCAAATGTGGCATGAGAGAGTACCATCCTACAAATACTTAAAATTGTGAGGGAGTTTGGCTAAAATGGCTATTCCTAATCCTAAAAAGACTAAGATAGGTCCTAAAACTGTTGATTGCATATTCATTGGGTATGCCAAGAATAGTAGTGCATATCGGTTTTTGATTTATAAATCAGAACATTTCGAAATGCATGTAAATACTATTATTGAATCTCGGAATGTATCGTTCTTTGAACATATATTTCTAAATAAGACTGGACATGAGACTAGTACTAATAAAAGAACTTATGATGCTATTACTAGTCATGTTCAAGGACAAGATTAAGAGTAAAAACAAGAGATAGATCAAAATGAGGAAGAAGAACCTATGCGTAGTAAACATGTTAGAACCTCAAAATCTTTTAGTCCAGATTTTCTAACATTTTTGTTAGAAAATGAGCCTTTAACTTTTAAAGAAGTTATATCTAGTCCTAAGGCTCCTTTATGGAAAGAAACTATAAGCAGCGAAGTTGAATCCATCTTGGAAAATCATACTTGGGAGTTGGTGGATTTGCCACCAAGTTATAAACCTCTTGGGTACAAGTGGATTTTCAAGAGAATATTGAAAACGGATCGATCAATTGACAAATACAAGGCAATACTTGTGGTCAAAGGATATAGACAAAAAGAAGGTCTTGATTACTTTGATACACACTCACCAGTTACTAGAATAACATCCATATAAAAATGCTAATTGCCATTGCATCTTTGTACAATTTAGAAATTCATCAAATGGATGTTAAAACAGCTTTCTTAAATGGTGAGTTAGATGAAGAAATTTACATGGAACAACCAAAAGGATTTTCTGTTCCAAGAAAAGAAAAGAAAGTGTGTAAACTAGTTAAATCATTATATGGTTTAAAACAAGCACCAAAGTAATGGTATGAGAAATTTGATAAGACAATAATATCAAATGGATTCAAAATTAATGAATATGACAAATATGTTTATATTTAAAACACGAACAAGGGTTATGTTATAGTATGTCTTTATATGAATGATATGTTCATCATAGGTAGTAATAATGATATGATTAAAAATACCAAGAAAATGTTAAATAAACATTTTGACATGAAGAACATGGGGATTGCTGATGTAATATTTGGTGTGAAAATTACCGAAACATCAGAAGGTTATGCTTTATCACAATCTCATTATATTAAGAAAATACTTGACAAATTTAGCAAAGATGATGATCATCTTGCTAGAACACTTGTGGATGTTAATTTGTTTCTTCTAGAAATGTACAGGAAAGTATTTCTCAATTAGAGTATACCCAAATTATTGGAAAGTTAATAGACTTGATGAAATGCACTCGCCCGGATATAGCTTATTCAGTAAGTAAATTAAGTAAATATACGAGTAATCCAGGAGTAAAACACTGGAAAGCAATTAAAAGGATTCTAAGATATCTCCGATTTACTTGTAATATTGGGCTTAATTATACTAGATATCCAACAGTACTTGAAAGATACTGTGATGCAAATTGGATATCGGATACTAAAGACTCAAAATCCACCAATGGATATGTCTTTACCCTTGGTGGGGCAGCTGTATATTGGAAATCTTCCAAACAGACTTATATTGCTAGGTCTACTATGGAATCAGAATTCATAGTTTTAGATAAAGCTGGGGAAAAGGTAGAATGGCTTTGCCACTTCCTTGAAGATATTCCAATGTGGCCAAAATCGATGCTTGCTATTTGCATACATTGTGATAGTCAATCAACAATAAGTAGAGTACAGAGTCATATGTATAACGGTAAGTCACGACACATTCGTCGTCGACATAAAACCGTAAGACAACTACTCTCTAATGGAATTATTTCCATTGAATATATGAAGTCTAAAGACAACATAGCGAATCTATTAACCAAAAGGTTAACAAGATAGTTAGTTGAGAATTCATCAAGAGAAATGACACTTAAGCCTATTAAATAAGAGTTATCACAACGGCAACCCAACCTCGTTGACTGGAGATCTCAAGATCTAGGTTCAAAGAGACAATCGAGTTGTGTATAACTCATAAGGATCACTAGGGAGTCAAATCCCTACCCATTTCTATGATGAAATAGTGATGTCTGTAGCGTTTTAGGTTAAGTAATACTTTTAATGATTCTTTTATCTAGGAATGTCTAGTGGAGTATGACAGGATACTCTTCATAAGATTCACCTATGTGAGTGTGAACTGGGTCAGTTCTATGAGATTTGTGATGTGCTACAATTCTTTAGAGCACTCATGAAAGACCAGGTTATTCAAGGCCAAAATGAACACAATAGTGAGAATTAAACTGTGTCTAGTAATATACTGTGTGAGTTCTATTGTCTTGGTTTACACAAATGGCTGAACAATTCAAGACATCATGTTCACTGGTTAGCTAGTAAATCCGATAGTGTCTCACATGAGAAAGTTCAAAACCAAAAACTACATATCCTTTGCAGAATATTCCAATTTATGTCCTCTCTATTTTTAGATCATGTTGTTGCTGCATTTTCTCTCCGTCAAATTCCATTCATGTGGGGGATTGTTGGAATTATAGTTTTTATAGGCTTATTTTGGGCCAACTTTGAGCCCAAATATGAGTGGGTTCCACACGTCTTTTGGGGTGGGTCCAAAGAGGTACCTTGCCGAATGGTGAGTCACACGGTGCAAACGGTTAGTCAAGACCATATATGAGTGAATAGGAAGTTGACGTCGTTTTCGGGTTCGTGAAATAAACAATTAAAGAATAAAATGTGGGTTTCCTTGTAAAACTTGTCTCATATTGAAACTTTAAAAGAGCTTGTGTATGTATATAAGCTCTAGGTGGCAACACTTAGGTTGAGCCCCAAGGGGTACCCCAAGTTTGTAGATGGGAGGAGTTATGGAAAAGTGGGCCTTAGCCCAAGCCACCACATACGCACGCTCGCCGCCGCCACCGTTCTTTCGGCCATGCCAGGTCGAGCGCGAGTGTAGATTGTGGTTCGGGTCAGTTCTAACTCTAATTTTTTGGTCAAAATTTGTTTAAACTTTTTCAAAGCGGGAAAATTTAATTTTTCTGAACAAAATTAATTCAATTTTTGGCCTTCTCCTGTCTGAAATTCCCTTCCACTCCACAACAAATTCAAACTGTCTAAACAGTTATAAAATTGCCCAGACAGATTCAAAACTGCCAGCAGATCTGTTCAAACAGTTTTTATGCTTGTTTAGTTTGAAGTTGCACCTATTCGGATTTGTCCAAAGGTCACCATCTATGCCTATAAATAGAGAACTCATTCCAGCAGATTTCATAATGAAAAACATCTAGAAAATTCTTTCTTTTCCCGTTTTTGCACTCTTGCATTTTTATTCTTCATTATAGTTTTTTAGAGAAATATTTGAGAGTATAGAACACAGGTTTGGTTCACCGTACAGATTATTTGGAGTGCTACTACAATCTGTGAAGACTATTATATCCTGAGAGATAAACTTCATTTAGTCGTAAGCACCTAAACGAGACAAATTTGTCTTTAGGACAGAGTGTCATACATTCAACGTGATCTTTTAAATATTTATTTGGTTCGGTAAATAAATTCTCTAAGTAATTTATTTTTATTTATTTGATTTGTTTCAAGTTATTTGTTTTGCACAGAAGATTGTTCCAAAGCGGCACATTGAAAAACTTAACCTATATCGACACACTTGAGAAGGCATTTTTAGTAAGGGTCATATCGGGGTGCATTTTCTTAATAACAATCAATTTGCTCCCAATATAATAAGAATGGACTTTAAAGCTTATTCAATTTTCATCTTGAATACAATGTAGCCATTGTCTAAAGTTACAACCTCTTCAAGATTTTCCTTACTTGGAAGAAAGACAATTTTTTATCAATAAAGTAACCCACAAGAGCATGTTCTCATTGCTTAAACCCAATTTTAGAGACCTCCAACGGAATTTGAAGTTGATCGCTCTCATAACCCACTGAGTATCTCTTGAGGCTTTTAACTACTTTCTTCTTAGCAATCTTAGATTTAAATAAACCACTCTCAGGCATAGAGATAACATTAACATTATGGGAATAAGGCTTACCCAACCCATTGGAACTATGGTTTTGGACCATTTATGCTTCAATCTGATCGGATGAGTTCATAGCAATCGTCAACCCCTCTACATATGACATCTGAACCTGATCATGCCCTTTTGTCTCATTGCAGTCTTATGCATTTATGGAGGCGGGGTAACGGCCACCGTCGCTCATCAAGTCTTGATAGGCAGAGGCAGAGGATCGACCCTCAAGTTTTGGAGGATCGGGTAAAGGAGCATGGTGAGTTAATCAAGAAGATGGCAGCGGACATGGAATTGATGAAGCGCTAGATAAAAAGGAAGGGGGTGGCGACAGGAGAGGGGTGCAAAGGCAGTACGCCCCCTTGCCACTCAAAAAGTCGTGGTAGACACACCGCCATCACAAGCAGAGAGTAAGAGCCTCAGAACAAGCGACACTCGAACAAGGACATCCAGAACTCGTTACTCCAGGTCTGAGAGAACGAGAACTGAGAGGTCATATACTGAAGGAAGCACTTATCGGCCCTCGCGCACGCACCAGATGTCATCCAGGCAGACAGAGTTGCCCAGATCGTCTGATTTGCGAACTGTGCTTAAAGAAAGGGCATGATGGAAGGAGGATGCCAGGGCACGCGACCGGCGCAGAGTTTTAGCCCTTCAGCGGTTGGCTCCTCGGACGCATGGGAGCGTCGAGGTAGGAATGCCAATACCGCACCTTACCTACGAACCAACAGATAAAGCATTGGCAAGGCTACATAGCTCGCCGTTCGTTCCGGCGATTGAGAATGCACCATTACCTTCAGGCTTCATCCAGCCTAAATTTACAACTTACGAGGGGAAGATAGACCCCTACATGCACCTAAGTCACTTTCGCCAGGTCATGGCAGTATACTGGCGGAACGAGGCTTTGTTGTACATCCTATTCCCATCCAGCCTTGGCGACCTTGATTTAACCTGGTTCGAAAGGCTACCAGAAGGCAGCATAGCCTCCTGGGCGCAATTAGCAGAGGCGTTCGTGACTAGGTTTCGAATGAACACCAAAATGCCAGTGGAGATCGATCAGCTACTCTCCATTGACATGGGCGACAAGGAGACGCTAAGATCCTACAACAGTCACTACCGGGATACCTTCAACCGGATAGGAGACTGACCCACCAATCTTGCCATCGCGCGAAACAAAAGAGGGCAACCAGTCAGAAACAAGTTAAGGGACTCAATCACAATGACGCTGCCCTTCACGATGTAGGCCTTGATGGAAAGAGTACACCAGCATATTCGGGTGGAGGAGGACGGCACCCGTGCTAAAGCAAAATCTGGCACAACAGCAATGCCAGATAAAAAAACTACAGCAAAAGTCAACACGGTAGAACGCCTAAGCAGGAATGGGCGAGACAGGCGGGCCAACAGAGAGGACTCAGACAAAAGGTGGCTAAGAGTCCGCACTGCCATCACCACGGTGTTCAAAAAACTGATCTACCAAATTCTCAATGAAATAGGCGATAAACCTTTTGTTAAATGGCCAACTAAGTTGGGAGAAGTACAAAAAGACTATGACGAGAGGTCCTGGTGCACCTTTTATGATGAAAAGGGGCATCGCACTGAAAATTGCACGCCATTGAGGCAGCATTTGGAGGAGCTAGTGGCGGCTGGGCATCTGGACCAATACATAGAGGGAGGGACACAGCCAGTCCCCCAGAACCATAACATCCCAGATAGGATGCCAGTCGACGCTCCACCTCAAGGCGTGATTAACGTAATACATGGAGTATTTGAACCTGAGCGAATATGTGAGCTCAAAGGAACAATCAAAAAGGCTAAGCACTTAAGGGAGGTATTAAGTGCACAACCTGTCATGAAGAATGGGAGAACAGAGTCCACGAATGTCATATCCTTTTGAGACAAAGACTTGGCAATGATATATAGCCCTCACAATGATGCTCTAGTCGTCACTCTACGCGTCAAGGATTTCGATGTCAAACGGATTTTGATTGACCAAGGGAGCTCATGTGAAATTATGTATTACGAAGCTTTCAAACAATTGAAACTAGAGGATAAAGACTTGGCACCTACTGTATTTTTCCTGATCGGATTTAACTCAATGCCAGAATGGTCAGTTGGCAAGATAATCCTCCCAGTCAAAGCAGGAAGCATGACAAAACAAGTGGAATTATGGGTATTGAAAGTCCCTTCCACTTACAACATAATCTTGAAAAGGACATGGTTGCATGCCATGCGATCGGTAGCGTCAACCTACCATCAAGTAATGCGGTTCCCCAACAAAGTCGGAGTAATTGAAGAGGTCTTTGGAGACCAAATTATGTCCAAACAATGCTTCATCACAGTAAATGGCAGTCGCGCTGCCAAGGGGTATTTACAGATGGTGGAAGAACCTGAGAGTAGTGAGTCGTTCGCGGATGTTGGCAAAGCCGCTGAACAAATGGCGGTGGAAGACTTGGTACAGGTAAGGACAGATGAAAAGAACCCAAAAAAGTTCTTTTTGCTCAGCTCATCTATGTCCAGCACTGAGAGATTAGAAATCATGAAATTCTTGACCTCTAACATCGAAGTGTTCGCCTGGACGCCATATGATATGCCAGGCATTGACCCAAAACTTCATCTGTCACCAACTGAATGTCCATCTATCTGCCAGACCAGTTATACAGCGCACTCGTAGAGCGACACTCCACCATGCCGAGATAGTGGCGGAGGAAGTGGGAAACCTTCTAGAGGCAGGAGCTATCAGAGAAGTGCACTATCCTAAGTGGATATCCAATACGGTGGTGGTGCCAGAGAAGAATGAAAAATGGCGTATTTGCATGGACTACAAAACAGTCAACAAGGCATGCCTAAAAGATAGCTTTCCCTTACCCAGGATAGACCAACTGGTAGATCTTACAGCAGGACACAACCGGCTTAGCTTTCTTGATGCGTATAGAGGTTACCATCAGATCGCTATGTATGAGTTAGACTAGGAGGTCACATCTTTTACGACTCCTAGAGGGCTGTATTGTTATAAGGTCATGCCCTTTGGCCTAAAAAACGCAGGGGCAACATTCCAACGGATGGTCACCAAGATGTTTGAACCATTGTTAGGCAAAACAATGGAGGTTTACATCGACGACATGGTGGTCAAGGGAAAGGATGAGAAGGACAATCTCAAGGACCTAGATGAGATGTTCCAGATCTTGAAGAAGAACAAGTTGCGCCTTAATGCATCCAAGTGTGCGTTCGGCATAGGATCTGGCAAATTCCTAAGCTTCCTGGTGACCAACCGAGGTATAGAAGCAGACCCCTCTCAGATCAAAGCAATCCAGGATCTAGAGAGACCCAACTCAGTAAAAGAAGTGCAGCATCTCACTGGCATGGCAGCTGCACTCAACTGGTTCATAAGTCGGTCTTCAGACAGATGCTGACCATTCTTCCAAGCACTAAAAGGCAAGTTTGAATGGGATGAAGAATGCGACCGCGCCTTAGAGGCTTGAAAGAATACATGTCTTTTCCACCATTACTGGTAACCTCAATACCTGGAGAAGAGCTCTTTTTGTACCTGACCGTTTCACAGCACGCGATCAGTGCGGTGTTGGTCAAAGCGGAAGGAATCCAACACCTGCCCATCTTTTATGTCAGCAAGACATTGCTGGGCGCAGAAACCAGGTACTTACCATTGGAAAAACTGGCCTTAGCTTAGCCTTGATGATGGTATCAAGGAAGCTGTCGCATTACTTCCATGCCCACACCATAATCGTTCTCACAGCTTTTCCATTAAAAGCTTTGTTTGAGAGGACGAACTTTTCTGGGCCAATCTTGAAGTGGGCGATGGAATTGGGGCAATACGATATCAAGTTTCATCCCAGAACTGCAATAAAAGCCCAAGCATTGGCAGACTTTGTGGCAGAATTCACCCTAGGAAGCCATCACATCTATCCAGTTGACTTGACTAGTGCAACCAAAATGGGGATGGAAAGCGCCGCAGGAAGGGCGCAACCCCTGAAATAGGATGCCCATCCACACCCCGAAACAGATCGGAGTAATGACGAACAGGAAAAGGCGAACCATGCTACACCAGGCAAAGACTCATCAGCAAACAGAAACTTGGCACAATCAGATAGTGAGGGGCAAATAATAAGCATGGACTTGGAAGAAAATACCAGCACCACTCATGACCCCAAGGCATCATCCGATCCCTCTACTTGCTGGAAGCTGTTCGTTGGAGAGATGTGGAAGCTCTTCGTGGATGGAGCGTCCAATAAGCACGGTGTAGGACTCGGCATAGTCCTCATCTCACCAGATGGCCTAATAGTGGAACAGGCAATCAACCTTGGTTTCCCAGCATCAAACAACGAAGCGGAGTATGAAGCGCTTTTGGCAAGACTAAAATCAGCACTCTACATGAAGGCTACCGAGCTAATGGTTTACAGTGACTCACAGCTGGTGGTAAACCAAATTTCAGACGACTACGAAGCAAAGGATGAAATGATGGCTAAGTACTAAGAGTTAGTCAGAAAAGAGATCATGAAGTTCGAAGTAGTGCGGATAGAACAAATTGGCAGAGAAGAAAATAGCAGAGCAGACGAACTAGTAGGTTTTGCTTCGATGTCAGATACATCCATCCCACATCCGTTGCTAATTGACTACCTACCAAGACCAAGCATTGAAGAACCCGAAGTAAAAGAGGTATGTTGCGCCGAATTAGGCCCTTCATGGATGGATCCCATTATAATGTTCTTAAAAGACGGCGTCTTACCCGAAGAAAAGAAAGAAGCCAACAAGATTAGAGCAAAGTCGCAGCGATTTTGGCTCTCCCCATCAATGGCCTTGTACAAAAAATCCTTCACAGGACCTTACTTGAAATGCGTCCACCC
Source organism: Camellia sinensis (assembly GCF_055761805.1). Taxonomy (NCBI): domain Eukaryota; kingdom Viridiplantae; phylum Streptophyta; class Magnoliopsida; order Ericales; family Theaceae; genus Camellia; species Camellia sinensis. The sequence continues at coordinate 176,922,679 of NC_138970.1, read as the reverse complement.
TAGCAAGGTTGAGGCATTCTTGTTCGAGATACACGAAGGCGTATGCGGAAGCCACCAGGGGGAGAGATCATTGGCTTACAGAGCAATTTCGCAGGGATATTGGTCGCCTTACATGCAAGCAGATTCGGAGAAGTATGTCAAGAAGTGCGAGAAATGTCAAAAGTTCGCACACCAAATACATCAGCCAGCCAGAGAGCTTCTACTTTTAACTAGCCCATGGCCCTTCGCAATGTGGGGCTTAGACATAGTAGGACAACTTCCTACAGCACCAGGCAACCGAAAGTTCTTTCTTGCAGCAACAGACTACTTCACAAAGTGGGTGGAGGCAGAAGCACTAGCATCAATAAAGGAGAAAGATGTGAAGAAATTCGTCTGGCAGAATCTCATCACTCGGTTCGGTATACCAAAAGCTCTAATATCTGACAACGACACTGAGTTCGATGGCAAAATTTTTAGAAGCTTTTGTGAAGAATACAAGATAGAATTCTACAATTCTACACCGGCATACCCCTAAGCAAATGGCCAAGCGGAAGCATCAAATAAAGTCATCTTGGATGGATTGAAGAAAAGATTAGAGAGAGCAAAAAGAAAGTGGACTGAGGAGCTTTCACATGTTTTATGGGCTTACCGCACCACACATCGGCGATCAACTGGCGAAACGCCATTCTCCTTAGCTTACGGCATGGAAGCTGTAATCCCACTGGAAATTGGCCTCCCCCACCATCAGAAGCGAAAATTTTGACCCAAAGTTAAATGGAGAAGTCATAGCATTAGAGCTCGACCTTGCAGAAGAAAGAAGAGAAAAAACACTGGTTCACATCGCCTCATACCAGCAAGAGTTATCCAGAAAATACAACAAGACAGTACATCCAAGGCAATTCAAGATCGGAGATTGGGTGCTGCGCAAAGTAATGGGAAACACCCTAATATCCGGAGATGACAAGTTAGGGCCTAATTAGGAAGGACCTTACAAAGTGGTTGGATTAACTGGCAAAGGGGCATACCACTTAAAGGATGGAGACGGCAAGACCATTCCCAGGCCGTGGAACACTGCTAATCTCAAACTATTTTATTTTTAGCATTTCTTTTAAGTACATGTAATTTTCCCTTTCTTCAATAAAACAAGTAGTTTCTTTTCAGCACAATTGTTATCCACTGTAAAAGTTGTTTTAGTGAGCTAGGGGCATTGTAAGCAGAGTTGACTGGAATAACCAACTTTGCGCTCTCTTCAGCTAAGATTAAGATTTGGGCTGAAGAGGTTGGTTGGAAAAACTAACACCTCTCCTAAGCCGATGATAAGGATCCAGGCTGTAGGACGTTTGGCTGGAAAAACCAAACACTTCTCTCTACGTTGGCCGGAATAACCAACCTGGAGCTCTCTTCAAGCTAAGATAAGGATTTGGGCTGAAGAAGTTGGCTGGAAAAACCTACACATCTCCTAAGCCGAGGATAAGGATCCAGGCTGCAGGACGTTTGGCTGGAAAAATCAAACACTTTACTCTAGGTTGGCAGGAATAACCAACTTAGAGGTTGGCTGGAATAACCAACACCCCTCCTAAGCCGAGGATAAGGGTCCAGGCTGCAGGACGTTTGGCTGAAAAAACCAAACACTATACTCTAGGTTGGCAGGAATAACCAACTTAGAGGTTGGCTAGAATAACCAACACCCTTCCTAAGCCGAGGATAAGGATCCAGGCTGCAGGACGTTTAGCTGGAAAAACCAAACACTTTACTTTAGGTTGGCAGGAATAACCAACTTAGAGGTTGGCTAGAATAACCAACACCCCTCCTAAGCCCAAGATAAAGGATCCAGGCTGCTGGACGTTTGGTAGGAATAACCAAACACTTCACTCAGGGTTGGCAGGAAAAACCAACTTTGAGCTCTCTTCAGCTAAGACTAGGATCTAGGCTGAAGAGGTTGGCTGGAAAAACCAACACTTATTGTTCTTCAGCCGAGATAAGGATCTAGGCTGAAGAGGTTGGCTGGAAAAACCAACACTTATTATTCTTCAGCCGAGATAAGGATCTAAGCTGAAGAGGTTGGCTGGAAAACCAACACTTATTGTTCTTCAGCCGAGATAAGGATCTAGGCTGAAGAGGTTGGCTGGAAAAACTAAACACTTATTGTTCTTCAGTTGAGATAAGGATCTAGGCTGCAAAAGTTGGTAGGTATGGCCAGTTAGATTGCAAAGTTAAGACTGGAATAAATATCTCAGCCAGAGAATTTACTTCATTCAGATTATATTGGGAAAGTAAATACAAGCATAGAAGTACACCGAACAGACAGTTAAGGAAAACAAAAGATGATTTCATTGATAATGCAAAGTCAAAGTACAAGAGATGGGGCCATAGCCCGGTTACAAAAACTTCTAAAGTTAGCACCTAAAGAAAGGAAAAGTACATAATCAAGCAAAGAGGTCATCTAAATCGGCATCCAGAACAACCCGGTCTTCACCCAGAGGTAGCTCGGTTGTGCCTAGCCCACCTTGGTTGAGCTCAGACGATGGCATCGCATCAGACACGGCGGGCAAAGGAGGGATGGAGACCATTGGAGTTGGGGAGATAGACTAGCGGCCGGGCTGGGTGTTGTCTTCTGGAGCAGAATCTTCGTCCTCTCCCTCTTGTAGTAATTTTTCCTGAATGGCAGCAACGTACTCCGCCATACAACTCGGTATGAAATACGGAGGAGGGTTGAAGACCTCGGTCTCTGGACCATGACCTAGCTTCGCCACAGCCACCTTCCATCCGTATTTGAAGAAGAGATCTTTCGCAGCTTCGCATTGCTTGATATAAGTGGCCTCCTCATTCTTGTAACCCCGGTCTTCTGCGTCGTCTTCTTTCTTTCCCAGCTTGGCAATTTCAGCGTTCTTCGTGCCCTCAAACTTGGCTAGCTCGCGCAGGTACTTATCTTTTACCACGGCCGTGGCCTTTTCTTATCTGCCTCAGCCGAACTAACAAGACCGGTTAGACGTGCCATTTCGGTTTGTAGCTCGGCTATTTGCTTCTTTGACTCTTCCAGCTTGGTGGTTTTGGCATTAGCTTCTGCCATGGCTTGCCTTGTGGTTTTGTGCAGTTCCAGGACTCGCTTGTGAGCGATGTGGTTTTTCTGCATGACCTGCAAAAGGATGGTAAGAAACTTTTAAAAGAAACTGAGCGGAAAGTCGATCAAATTAGAAAGACAAGCAAGGGAGTAACTTACCAGCACCATTGATTTTGTGGCTGAGCAAATGGCCTTCAGCTCGGTTAGATGGTCGTGGTGCACCATGTCGGCTGGAAGGTAAGCCCTTTTGGCGAGGTTGAACGCCAAGAAATGGTTCTTTTTTGTGACCACGGAGTCAGAATCCTTGATAGCACGGTTCTAAAACGTGATCTTTGGTGCCCACTTTGAAGAGCTAGCTCGGTTAGAGCGCTCAGGTAGAGGGCTTGGTGGAGTTGTTTGAGGAACCACGGTTTCATCCTCGTCGACAAGGCGTGGCTCGGTTGGGAAAGTTTGAACATGCTTACTTGCCCGAGATTATGAAGGCTGATGGGTTGGCAGGGCTACCACGATCTCTTGAGTTTGGCTGGCTGGTGGTACCTCGGCCTGGTTTGTTTTGGTTAGGAGGGCCCTTACTGCTCTTTTCTTGGCCATCTCTTGCTCCACTGGTAACGGGATCAAATTGACTTGAGGCAAGGTTGGGTCTGGCTCTGGTGAAGGCTCAAGGAGGAAATCGGTCACCCTGGTCTTCCTACAGCTACTGTATTTGTATGTCGATTCAAAATTCAGTAGCTCGGCCCAGCTTCTGTTGGGATATCGCAGAGCGGCGCGAAGTGCATTCAAGTTGAGGTAGCTGTACTGAGACTTGAGAAAGTTCAAATCTGCATGAAGTAAAAGAGACAACAGTTAGTACGGTCCAAGATAAGAAAACCGAGGTAAAAGAAAGCAAAAAACTAAGCTGAGGTAATTATACCGGCAACTCATTTATTTCAGTTTATCCGGTCGCCCGGGATCTGGGCTTTTTGGTCTTTGAAGTTCCAGAAATCTAGAAAAAATCATCATCGTTTACATCCTTATCTGGGGTATTCTTTATTATCTTTTCACGCTGGCGCCTTATTCTTAAATAGTAAACCTAGCCATCTTCAGCCGATCCTATGGAATATTGGTGGAAGAGCTCGGCTAAACTGAGATTAAGGCCAGCGCGGCGGTTTAGCTCGGCGATGCCATTTATTATACGGTAGGAATTTATGGAAAGCTGGGTAGGGCAAAGGTTGGTTTGCCTAAGGAATTCACAGAGAAGAGGCTGTACAAGGAATCTAAGTCCGGTTTCTACAATAGAAAGAAGGGTGAAGGGGACGAAGCCCTGTTTTCCCCAAGGAGTAGTATCTAGTTCGGCTAAACTAAGGTATACGTCATCAGGGATATGGTAGTCCCTTCATAACTCGGCCATAGCACCTGGTGAGTTTGCTAAAAACCTATACTTTCCCATATGGGCTTAAATTATGTATAAATTATCCTCAAGTGTTATCTCGGTGCTGAGATGATATGGAGTATCTCGGTTGAAGCGCTCAAGGGAGTGCGTGGCCAACCTAAGTCTGCAAAGTGAAAAGGAAAAGTGTTAAGCACAAATCGATAGACCGTGCTAAAAGCATAAAAGGAAAGATAAATGTTGTCTTAGCTCGGCTGCGTAGGTTACTATTCCTTTTTAGCTCGGTTCAAACAAAGGACCTTAGCCAGGATTAAGTAAATGTGAAATACGCAGCTCGGTGGGAACTTTTGGGTAGCATCCTAGTTCGATTTTGACTAAGGAAGCTAGTTTAGCCCCAAGTTTTAGCTCGGTCAGTGATTGTGTTTTTCTAGCGCAGTATTACGCAAACCTAAGACAGATCGCTAGCTCAGCTAAAGTGTGGCAAAAGGTACTTAGACCTATTGTAACCACAGGTTTTAGTTCGGTTGATTAAGTTTGGCTAAGCTTACGCCTAAATACAAACAGTATCCTAGTTCGGTTGGAGTGAAATTTTGGATCAAAGGGAAAATTGTTCGGATTGTTCATGTATATAGTGGTTATGTTACAAGGTTTTTTCCAGGAAACACAAGGCTAAAGCAAAAATAGGAATATGTGTTTTTGTCAAAACATACAAATACGCATACTATGTTATACAAAATAAATACGAAATCAATAAAAGGGAAAGAGGATTAAGTTACTTACAAGTATGAAGATGAAGGAACTGGAGATGGAAGCAGTGACAACAACAAACACGAGCTTTGTAAAAAACAGTGGTTGCAAAAATAGAGGCTCAAGCAAGAGAGAGAGAAGGTGAATAGTGAAATGACGGATTCGAGGCTTTAGGGTTTGTTTTGTGAAAATGAAAGGAAAAAATGTGGAACTGTTCAAAATTCGCGAGGTACAAGGACGGCGTGACAGCTACACTGGGCTAATAAGAGTGTGCCACGTGTCCTTGGAATAAGAAGCAATTCAGTTATAGCGACTGAAGAGACGTTTTGACCGGACGGATTGGTAGTACGGTGTGAATTTAGCCCGGTCAAGAGGCTAAAGTTTTCATCTCAGCTAGAGACGGGTAATCCCAATTATGCTGCACAGATGGAATTAAGGGGCAATTGAGAGGGTAATTTATAAGAAAATTGGGCCGAGCTGGGTAATGGGCCGTTCTATGGGTTGCAGTGAGAAGGTCTGGGTAAAAGGGACTTGGCAGGTGAACCAAGTGTTAGCTCGGTCCAAGAGTGCCTACAGTTACCGCGGTTGGAATGGATATAGTTAACTTGGTCATAGTATTTAAGACCTAAGTATTTGGGCTTGTGGACCTTGCTCTCGTTAGCTCAATCGTAGCCTGCTACGGACAGCTTGGTCAAAGCTGACTACGGTTAACTCGGTTTCGGTAGACCAAACCAAGGAACAAGCAATAGAGGGGAGAACCGAGCTAAATGGAGCTCAGTCATTTCTGCCAGTATAGCATGGCTTTGTTAGCCCGATCGTGTTGTCATACTATCGAGGTAAAACCATCTCACTTGGTTTAAGTAGTGAGAGGGGTGTTGAAGGATAAGCATTATCTTTCTGGAAAGTGATTCCTAGGAGAACTCTGCATGGAGGAATAAGAGTCCTACTAAGATTATGCCACGCGGAACCTATAAAAGCTCACAACATAACCTATGGAAGAGGTAACACAACTTTGATTCCCGAATATACAGAGTTTTTTTGTCTATTTTTCTATTGTCTATTTGGCTAACTTAGGCATCGGAGAGGTATTCGGCACACACCCGCCGGCTAGCTTACGTTTGTGTTTTCAGGAAGTAAAGTGACGACGTACGGAGGAGCGCAAACTTGAGCAACAAGATTATACAAGAAGAATATTTTGTGCTTGTACAGTTACTGTTTCAATATCCCCCATTTGTTCAAGTATGGTTGCTTTGCCCAGGTCTTGTTCTAAGGAAGAGCCATGGTAAACAGTAGAACCTACCATGGCATTGTAAGCATCAGGGGAATCACAATAAATCTCTTCAATGTCAAAATCATAATGTTCAAACTCAAGTTCTAATTGCCTTTGCATATAGTCTATATTATTTTGGTTTTTATCATTGGCTTGATTTGAACTATTATAGCCCAATTTCTTTTTCACCAAGCTAGATTGGAATTCTTTAAGTGAGATTCTGGATGAGCTACCTCTCTTGTTTCTTAATTTCTTACCCATTTTCAGCAAACAGTTTGGGGAAAATGGGAAGGAATAACAATGGAAAGATTTGAAACATGTAACATGATAGGTTGCAACTCACTCTCTGTCTTTGTAGATCGTCAATCGGTGAATCATGGGACAAGATCATTAGAGATCGTGGATCATAGTCGCTGGAGGTGCGAGTGTAGCCTGAGAGTCGAACGAGACAACGATGTTTGTGACTTCGTCTTTGTCTGCTTCACTCTTCTTCGTCGTTCTCGCTTTGGCGCTGTTAGTTGCTCTCCATCGCCCCTCTCTGGCCATCTACACTGTCTGAACTTGATCCCTAACTAGGCGATCTACACTGTCTAAACTCGATCCCAAATTGGCAATCTACGATATGTCCTCCTCCGATATCGAGCTCTCTCTCGCATCACATCCCTACCATGAAAATTTATTAATATGACTCATTTTTAGAAAATTTTATTCATTTATATGTATTTTGTGTCTAATTTTATTATGTTTCTATATTCTTAGATTTATTAATAAAATAGAGAGTTGTTGCGGTGTGTAACCTTAAAAAAATGCATATTGTATGCATTCCATTATAACTTGTAACTTTCACTTTAAGGGTGCCACTGAATTTTGTAAATTTTTTTTTTTTTTTTTTTCTTTTTTGGTGTGTGCAAGGCTTGATTAGACTAAAATTTTAAACTCATTTAAATTTGGATTGGATTTGGGATGGAGTATTCTAATATAGCATGTCTGTTTAGAAAATATACATTAGTATTAAATTTTTAAAAATGCTTGGGACCCCTAAAGTTGGAGACCCCCATGACCCCCAAAATTATGTCAACCAATCATGTGTTTTTGTTTTTGTTTTTTGTTTTTTTTTTCTCTTTCTTACCTGGACCAATCACAGGTGAGTGGGGTTGTGGGAGTTGCGTTTTTTGGGAATCTGTAGCATTATTGTTAATTTTTATATTATTTAATTGCATAATAAACTAACAAATAATAAAAGAAGAGAAAAGTATGAATTTTATGGCTTAAATAAATTCAAACATTTGTTAAAAGACTCGTATATTTTACTATTAATTTTATAAATGATATAAATTCAAATAATTATTAAAAAATTCATAGTCATTTAATAGCCGTTTGACACAAAAAAATAAAATAAAATAACAGTTCATATATATTGTGGATGGCCTTCACATTTAGAAGTTGTTTTATGGCCAAGTTTGGAATAATTAGATTAGGTTTGATATCAAATTAGATCGAGTTTGAATTAACACATATATTTTTAATTTGTTCATATTATAACATAAATCCGGCATGAATCCAACTTCCCATCTATTGGTGACAAATATAAATACTCCATAGACAACAATAAACCCTAAACAATTAGCATTTAATCCAACCATGCATTTACAATTCTCACAACAATCTTCTTTAAGCTCACTTGCTTCAATCAATTATGATTTTGGTTGGCATAAAGCAAAATGGTTGTGGTAGCACATGTAATTCTCATCACATTCTTGCTTCAAATCAAATTATGATTTCTATCCAGCAACATAAAGAAAAAAATAATTGTTGCAGCATATGATTAATTCATATCACATTTTTTTCTTTTTTGGTCTTCATTCAGCTAATATGGAATTGGGATAATATTCTTGAAATTGCAGGTACCATTGTATGTCTCTACCAAAATGGCATCCAAGCTTGCATCAATAGAGAAATCATCTTTCTTCATACCGACACCCGAAAAATATGCTCAGGCAGCAATTCGGAGAATCGGCTATGAAGCGCGATGCACTCCTTACATGACACACTCGATTCAGTGGTTCTTCGCCTCCTTACTACCAGAGTCTATTCTTGATTCGTGGCGGCTTTCCATCGGATTAAGTAGGAGAGGGAAGATCGATATATCATATTAACACTATATATAATTGAATAATCTTATATATTTCATATTGTTGTTGTTGGAGAGAAGTCTTATATAAAGTTGTCTTAGTGATTGTAGTCTCTTGATTGTTTCGATATTTTATGAACCAAAATTTGTAATGGATTTACCCTTTATCCTAATTAATTGAATCTTTAGTGTGTGACTAAAAATTTTGGTGAAAATAATTTAAAGGATTGAATTGAATTTGGAGAGAAACGTTGAGGGTTAAAGTGGTACCATATTAGAAAATTTGAGATTTAAAAATAATTATTAATGGATGATTACATTGCAATTTGATCAAAATTGTAGGATTTGGATGCAACGCCACTAAACAAAGATTTTGAGGAGTAATGAAATTTCCTGTAATAGGTATTAATTAGCAGTTAACCCGTGCAAATTTTTTTTTTTATTTTGTTTTTAATATTTGATGGTACAATATGTGTTATAAAAAAAATAATTTTAATAAAATTAAAATTAAAGTGTGATTTTAATTATTTATTTTGATAATATTGGTGCTATCATTTATAAAATTGTTACTTGAATACTTATATATATATATATATATATATTAATTTTAGTTGAATTATTTATGTATTTTGATAATTTTAGTTCTATTGTATTATAAAAATGCAATTATCATATAATAATTTTGTATGATATATATTAAATTATAAAATAGTAAAATAAATACTTATTTTGATATTAAAAATGATTAAATTAGAATAAGAATTAGTAACATAAAATTAAAAGTAATTCTACCTATTTAATTTTCTTTTATATTCATTTGGAAAATAAAAATATGTAAAAATATAAATTATATAAAACTTATTTAAAAAATTAAATATAAATATGTTGTAGTTTGATTATTATATAATGATTATATATATATATATATATTAAATTATAAATTTGTAAAATAGACACTCTTAATTAAATTAAAATACTAACTATATAAAAGAAATTTAGTAACGACTAACTAAGAAAGAATCATATAATAATATCTAAACTCAAAAAGAAAAAATAATGAAAACATCCAAATGATAGACAAATCTCAGTGTGTGAAGTGATTAATCATCTGTAATAGATGTCAAAATATAAAAGAACTTATTTTTCAACAAATTCAAAAAGCAACTCATGCAGTAAATCCAAACTTTAGAAGTTTCTCGAGAGTAAAATTGTTATGTAAGTTTTTCCTCTTATGAATTGTGATTATATAAAATAATATAAGAAATGAAATATAATTTCATATGTAGAATGACTATAAAATTTAAACAACAAATTCATAATATAAAATAATATAGATTTGGTATTGGGTATAGAATAATGTATGAAAAAATAAGAAGGGGGAAAAAAAGGCAATTTAGCATTAAAAAAAATTTCTAATACCCTTGAAAGAATTAAGAAGAAAAACATGAACTGCAAAATTGATATTGGATTTGTGGATTATTTCAATTTATCATGAAAGATATATGGAAAAAAAAAATATTTGTCGAATAAAATCCATATAAAACAGATACAATTAGTATAATTTAAATTAGATTTGGATTTGTATAAAACTCTATATATGATTAAAAAAAATATATGCTAGCGTAGCTCTCTTAAAAAAAAAAAAAAAAAAAGAGTAAACCTTTATAATGTGCCACTTAAGCATAAAAAAACACTACTTTTAATAATATATATACAATTTGGCAGAAGAAATTTCCTGTGAGGAGTAAAATAAGATTTATTTGGCACAAAAAATTAACAGTAAAAAAAAAGATATTAGGGATGGAGTAAGTTCGGTTTTTGTCATTTTGTCCATCAGCATTCATTGATAAATTAAAGGTGGTTTTTGCTTGAAACAAGTAATAATTAATTAAGGAAGAGGAAAGTATCCTTTGTCTTCTCCATTTTTTGCCTGAATAATATTAGGAATACAAAAAGATTTACCAAAAGTTTTATCAAGGGTCTCATTCCTCCCTTCGCATTGTAGGGATTTTTTATTTGTTTCTTAGTTCCTCCCCTCTCTTTCTTGTACCAAATGGACCATACATTACAAGTTTAGACATTGAAGCCTCAACATAGGTACACTATTTTTCACAACCCTTTGGTTGGTCATCATGATGAGGAGTAAATAAGATGATTAAGGACACATTGAAATGCAATAAGTACTTTAATTTCTTATATAAACAGAAAATTGATTCCAAGCTTTCTTAGTATACATATATATGTATATGAAGAAATTTTATTGCATATTCTTACCAAAAATAGAAAGTTATGATTTTATGTGATGTAAGTTATAAATATTTGTAGTGTGTTAGAAACTTCAATTTTATTCCAAAGTAGGCAAGCAATCAAAGATTAAATATTTAGGGTCTGTTTGGTAATCATTCCGTTTTCCGTTTTTCGTTCTCAGTTTATATTTACAAAAATTTAAAAAACTGTCATAAAAACTTGTTTAATAATTTTTTTGGTTTATAAACGGTTATATCAGTTTATAAATTTGAGGAAAAAATGTAAACTCAAAAAATGAGTTTACGTTTTCAGTTTTCAGTTTTTTTTTTCAATTAATTTTTTTTTTCAAATAATTTTTTTTCAATTATTTTTTTTTTCAAATAATTTTTTTCAATTAATTTTTTTTTCAAATAATTTTTTTAATTAATTTCTTTCAAATGGTCATTTTTTGAAAGAAAGTTTGACTTAGTGATCGATATATCATATTAACACTATATATAATTGAATAATCTTATATATTTCATATTGTTGTTGTTGGAGAGAAGTCTAATATAAAGTTGTCTTAGTGATTGTAGTCTCTTGATTGTTTCGATATTTTATGAACCAAAATTTGTAATGGATTTACCCTTTATCCTAATTAATTGAATCTTTAGTGTGCGACTAAAAATTTTGGTGAAAATAATTTAAAGAATTGAATTGAATTTGGAGAGAAACGTTGAGGGTTAAAGTGGTACCATATTAGAAAATTTGAGATTTAAAAATAATTATTAATGGATGATTACATTGCAATTTGATCAAAATTGTAGGATTTGGAAGCAACACCACTAAACAAAGATTTTGAGGAGTAAAGAAATTTCCTGTAATAGGTATTAATTAGCAGTTAACCTTTGCAATGTAGGTGTTAATTTATTTTTATTTTTTTTTAATATTTGATGGTACAATATGTGTTATAAAAAAAAATAATTTTAATTTTAATTTAAAATTAAAATTAAAGTGTGATTTTAATTATTTATTTTGATAATATTGGCACTATCATTTATAAAATTGTAACTTGAATACTTATATATATATATATATTAATTTTAGTTAAATTATGCATGTATTTTGATAATTTTAGTTCTATCGTATTATAAAAATGCAATTATCATATAATAATTTTATATGATATATATTAAATTATAAAATAGTAAAATAAATACTCATTTTGATATTAAAAAATAATTAAATTAGAAGAAGAATTAGTAACATAAAATTAAAAGTAATTCTAGCTATTTAATTTTCTTTTATATTCATTTGGAAAATAAAAATATGTAAAAATATAAATTATATAAAATTTATTTAAAAAATTAAATATAAATATGTTGTAGTTTGATTATTATATAATGATTATATATATATATATTAAATTATAAAATTGTAAAATAAGCACTCTTAATTTAATTAAAATACTAACTATATAAAAGAAATTCAATAATGACTAACCAAGAAAGAATCACATAATAACATCTAAACTTAAAAGGAAAAAAAAATGAAAACATCCAAACAATAGACAAATCTCAGTATGTAAAGTGATTAATCATGTGTAATATGATGTCAAAATAAAAAAAAAACTTTATTTTCAACAATTTGAAAAGCAACTCATGTAGTAAATCTAAATTTTAAAAGTTCCTTGAGAGAAATTGTTATGCAAGTTTTTCCTCTTATAAGTTGCAATTATATAAAATAATGTAAGAAATGAAATATAATTTCATATATAGAATGACTATAAAATTTAAACGACAAATTCATAATATAAAATAATATAGATTTGGTATTGGGTATAGAATAATGTATGAAAAAATAAGAAGGAAAAAAAAAAAAGGCAATTTAACATTAAAAAAAATTCTAATACCTTTGAAAGAATTAAGAAGAAAAACGTAAAATGGAAAATTAGTATTGGATTTGTGGATTATTTTAATTTATCATGAAAAATATAGGTCAAATAGAGTCCATATAAAACAGATAAAGTTAGTATAATTTAAATTAGATTCAGATTTATGTAGAACTTTATATATAATTAAGAAAATATATGTTAGCGTAGCTCTTTAAAAAAAAAGTAAACCCTTATAATATGCCACTTAAGTATAGAAAAATACTACTTTTAATAGTATATATACAATTTGGTACAAGAAATTTCCTACAAGGAGTAAATTGTTGGATATACCTCCTTATTGGAGTGTGGGACCTAATTGATTTGTTAAAAGGATTTTAATTTGGTTTGATTTAGGTATAATATATTTTTAATATATTATATCTAATTTATGAAAAGCCAATTTAATTTGATAACAAATAAGGTTTGATAAAACAAGTCCAAAGGTTAATGATATATAGACATATTGTTATGTTCATCCGAAGGAGAAGAGAGTGGCTGCCAAATAAATCTTCTCGGCGAGATAATGTGTTGCGGCTGCTACAAAGTGTATTGATTGAAAAATCAATTTGGTGGGAGAGGTGCACCAACTGAGTGAAAATTGATACATAACTCGGTGGGTTTTTTTGGTTTATGGGACAGCCATAATAATTGCTTCCTCCTCTATCGATGTTTTGTTTTTTTCTGTACAGCTATTCGGTTCAAAGCACTGTTTGGAGTTTACATTGAAGGTGTGAGATTTGCGTTATTATTTTGGATCTTCTTCAACTCTTGTTCTGAAGATTTTGGTTTATCTATTTGGTGAGATCTTTCCTCTTGTTTATTTGTGATTATTTGGAATTCACATAAGGGTGGTTTTGTGAGACCATTCTTGTCTCGTTTATAATCGTTTGGAAACTATTTGGTTGATAGTGGAATCAGATTTTGATCCCGTGGGCGTACCTCACATTGAGGGAACCACGTAAAAATTCTTATGTTGCTTTTGATTTAATTTTTTCGCATTAGTTTTTATTCCCATTGATTGATTTACTTGTGGGGAATCATATAGTTTTCCCTAACAATTGGTATCAGAGCCAGGTTTATTTATTTGTGTAAATCAATGGAGGGAACTGTGGGTCGTATGTCTAGCTTCAATGAAAGCAATTGGGTAACTTGAAAAACTCAAAAGAAACAAGAAGACACAATGGCAGTTGCTACCGATGATCTCATGGTCGTTTGTAAAGATGATTGTATTAATTTTGTGGGCCAAGAGAGCAATTGGGTGATTGATTCCGGTGCTTCTTTTCATGTGACTTCTCGAGTTGATTTCTTCACTACCTACACCAAAGGAGATTATGGTTCTGTTCGAATGGGTAATGAAGGTTTGTCCAAGATTATTGGCATGGGTGATGTTTGCTTGGAAACAAATTTGGATTGCAAGTTGTTGCTTAAAGATGTGAGGCATGTTCCCGACATTCGCCTCAATTTAATCTCTACTGGGAAGCTAGATGATGAAGGCTTCAACAACAAATTTGGTGATGGAATATGGAAGCTCACAAAAGGTTTTTTGGTGGTGGCTAAGTGCAAGAAGACTCATACACTTTATTCGATGCAAGGAAAAATTTGTAAAGGTGTTGTCAATACACTTGAAGATGATACTTCTACTGAATTGTGGCACAAGCGGCTTGGCTACATGAGTGAAAAGGGGCTACAAGTTTTGTTCAAGAAAGTGCTTCTACCCGATTTGAAAGGTACACATCTTAAAACTTGTGTTCAGTGTTTGGCGGGTAAACAACATAGAGTTTCTTTTCAGAAAAATGTTGCTTCTAAAAAAAAAATGTTTTGGAGTTGATTCATTCGGATGTTTGTGGTCCTTTAAAAGTTAAAACACATGGTAGTGCACTTTATTTCGTTACTTTCATTGATGATTATTCAAGGAAAGTTTGGGCTTTTTTACTAAAAACTAAAGATCAAGTTCTAGAAGTATTTAAGCATTTTTAGGCTATGGTTGAAAGAGAAACAGGGCAGAAATTGAAGTGCATCCGATCAGACAATGGTGGTAAATACATTGGGCCATTTGATAAGTATTGTCGCAGCTAAGGTATTCGGCATCAAAAGACAGTTAAGAAGGCTCCTCAACAAAATGGGGTTGCCGAGAGGATGAATCGCACCATTGTGAAAAGAACAAGGTGTTTGCTTTCATAAGCTAAATTGCCAAGATCCTTTTGGGGTGAGGCAATGAGTACAGCGGTTGACGTGATCAATTTGTCTCCTTCCTATCCTTTGAATGGTGATGTTTCTAGAAAGAGTTTGGACCGGTAAAGATGTATCTTATGAGCACTTGAGAGTGTTTGGTTGCCGAGCTTTTGTTCACATTCCAAAAGATGAGAGGTCCAAGCTTGATAGCAAGTCAAGACAATCTATTCTTCTTGGCTATGGGCGTGATGAATTCGGGTATAGATTATGAGATCCGGTCGACAAGAAAGTCATTCGAAGCCGTGATGTTGTGTTTCTTGAAGACCAAGTAATTGAAGACTTTGGCAAAAATGATCAACCGGAGCAAAAAACTAGTGATCTCATCGACATGGATCTATCTCCTTCATCTTCTGTTGATGATGAAAATGGGGGAAATATGCAGCCACCTATTGAAGATGTGAAGGATGATGCTAATCCTAATGAAGTTGAGCCAGAAATTGAGGAAAAGCATCCAACTTAAGAACCGCCACCATAACTTGAGTTGAGAAAATCTATAAGGGACCGACAACCTTCAAGAAAGTATCCTCCCAATGAATTTGTATTGATTTCCGATCAAGGGGAGCCCGAGAGCTACCAAGAAGCAATTGAGCATGCAAAGAAAGGTGATTAGAAAAAGGCCATAGAAGAGGAGATGAACTTCTTACTTGAAAATCACACCTATGATTTAGTGAAGTTGCCTAAGGGGGGAAATTCTGAAAAATAAGTGGGTTTTCAAATTGAAGAATGATAGTAAGAATCTGAGGTACAAAGCACGTCTTGTTGTGAAAGGTTTTGGGCAAAAGAAAGGTATTGACTTTGATGAAATTTTCTCGCCAGTTGTGAAGATGTCTTCTATTCGGGTTGTACTTGGCATGGCTGTAAGTATGAACCTTGAAGTTAAGCAACTTGATGTGAAGACCGCATTTCTTCATGGTGATCTTGAAGAAGAAATTTACATGGAGCAACTAGAAGGTTTTGTGGAAAAAGGGAAAAAGAAATTTGTTTGCAAATTGAAGAAAAGTTTGTATGGTCTCAAGCAAACCCTGCGGCAATGGTACAAAAAATTTGACTCTTTCATGATGAATAATGGTTTTTCTAAAACCACTTCGGACCATTGTGTGTTTGTGAAAAAAATTTCGAACGGAAAATTTATTATTCTTTTGCTTTATATTGATGACATGTTAATTGTGGGTCAAGATTCTACCATGATAAACAGGTTAAAATTGGAGTTGAGCAAGTCTTTTGCTATGAAAGATTTGGGACCGGCAAAGCAAATACTTGGTATGAAAATTGTTCGTGATCGCAAAGAGGGGGCTAATTTGGTTGTCTCAAGAAAGCTACATTGAGAAAGTTCTTAAGAGGTTCAACATGAATAAAGTAAAGCCGGTCGGTTATCCACTTGCGGGTCACTTCAAGCTTAGTTCGAATCAATGTCCTACAAGTGAGAAAGACAAAGAAGAGATGTTGAAAGTTCCTTATGCTTCAGCAATTGGTTCTTTGATGTACGCCATGGTTTGTACAAGGCCGGATATTGCTCACACTGTTGGTGTGGTGAGTCGTTTTCTCTCTAATCCGGGTAAAGAACATTGGGTAGCGGTAACATGGATTCTAAGGTATCTTCGAGGGACTTCGAAGGTGTCTTTGTGTTTTAGGGATGGTAAGCCGATGCTTGATGGGTTCACAGATTCTGACATGGCCGGTGATGTTGATTCCAGGAAATCTACTTTGGGGTATTTGATGACTTTTGCAGGGGGAGCTGTGACATGGCAATCTAAATTACAAAAATGTGTTGCTCTCTCAACTACCGAAACTGAATTTATTGCCATTACGGAAGCTTGCAAAGAAGAGTTATGGTTAAAGAAATTTTTGCAAGAGTTGGGTTTGAAGCAAGAAAAGTATATGCTCTATTGTGATAATCAAAGTACTATTCACTTGAGCAAAAATTTTACTTTTCATTCGAGATCGAAACACATTGATGTGAGATACCACTGGATTCGTGATGTGTTAGATTCAAAATTGTTGCAACTCGAAAAGATTCACAGAGATGATAATATTTCGGATATGTTGACTAAGACTTTGTCAAGGGACAAGCATTTAAAGTGTCGAACTTTGGCGGGTATGATCGATCTCTCCACCTAAGTTGGTAGGGGGAGAATTGTTGGGTATACCTCCTTATTGGAGTGTAGGACCCAATTGGTTTGTTAAAAGAATTCTAATTTGATTTGATTTGGGTATAATATATTTTTAATATATTATATCTAATTTGTGGAAAGCCAATTCAATTTGGTAACAAATAGGGTTTGATAAAACAAGTCCAAGGTTTAATAATATATAGACATATTGTTATGTTCATCCGAAGGAGAAGAGAGTGGCTGCCAAATAAATCTTCTCGGTGAGATAATGTGTTGCAGCTGCTACAAAGTGTATTGATTGAAAAATCAATTTGGTGGGAGAGGTGCACCAGCAGAGTGAAAATTGATACATAATTCGGTGGGTTTTTTTTGGTTTATGGGACAGCCACAATAATTGCTTCCTCCTCTAACGGTGTTTTGTTTTTTCTGTACAGCTATTCTGTTCAAAGCACTGTTTAGAGTTCACATTGAAGGTGTGAGATTTGGGTTATTATTTTGGATCTTCTTCAACTCTGGTTCTGAAGATTTTGGTTTATCTATTTTGTGAGGTCTTTCCTCTTGTTTATTTATGATTATTTGGAATTCACCTAAGGGTGGTTTTGTGAGACCATTCTTGTCTCGTTTGTAATCGTTTGAAAACTATTTAGTTGATAGTGGAATCAGATTTCGATCCCGTGGATGTACTTCACATTGAGGGAACCACGTAAAAATTCTTGTGTTACTTTTGATTTAATTTTTTTACATTAATTTTTATTCTCATTAATTGATTTACTTGTGAAAATCATATATTTTCCATAACATAAACAAAGATTTATTTGGCACAAAAAATTGATATTAAAAGAAAGATAATAGGGATGGAGTAGGTGTGGTTTTCGTCATTTTGTCCATGAGCATTAATTGATAAATTAAAGGTAGTTTTTGCTTGAAAAAAGTAATAACTAATTAAGGAAGAGGAAAGTATCCTTTGTCATCTCCAATTTTTTGCCTGAATAATAGGAATACAAAAAGATTTACCAAAAGTTTTATCAAGGGTCTCATTCCTCCCTTCGCATTGTAGGGATTTTTTTATTTTTGTAGGGATATTTTATTTATTTATTTTTTTTTTTGGTTCCTTCCCTCTCTTTCTTGTACCAAATGGGCCGCACATTGGTTTTGTTTGGGAAGCGAGTTGATTTTTTAATTTTTTGATTTTTTTAACTATTTTAGTCTGGAGCTAAAAAGTCTGATTTTGGAAGGATTTTTGACTTTTTTAATTTTTTTGATTTTTTTATGAGAGAAAGAATATAATAATCATGAGTTGAATGTGATATTTTGTCTTATTAGAAAAAAGTCTATTTTATTTTTTGTAACTATTTTAATTAAAAAAATCCTCAACGAAAAACACAAGTTTAGACATTGTGGGTGTTTGGGAAGTGAGTTTTTATGTAGTTTTTTTAGTTGTAGAATATTATTGGAAAAAAAAAATTGTATTTGGAAAGATAGTTGAATTTTTTGTGGTTGGATGTGATGTTGGCGAGAGAAACACTGAAATGATTATGGAGTTTGATATAATATTTTGTTTGGATTTGTTTTTTTTAATTTTGCAAAAACTTTGGGTGTGTTTGGTTTGATTTTGAGAGAGTGATTTTCAAAAAAAGTTTTGGGGAGAGAGTTTAGAAATTTTTTTGGTTTGTTTGGTTGTATATTTTGAAAGTAGTTTTGAAATTTGGGAGTTTGAGATGATTTGATATTTTGTTGTAATTGAGTAGATATGTGTGAGAGAAAAAGTGATTGAGAAGGAGAGAAGAGATAGTAAAAGTGATTGATTGATGTGTAAGAAAGAAAAAATAATTTTGAAAATTTTTTAAGAAAAATCTCGAACCAAACAATTTTTTTAAATTTTTTTTTCAAAAACTCATCGCTCAAGGCCAAACCAAACACACCATTTATCTTTTAGCGAAAAAAATCAAAAAAAAAATCCAAAAAAATCTCAAGATAGGTACACTATTTTTCACAACTCATTGGTTGGTCATCATGACGAGGAGTAAATAAGATGGTGAAGGACAAATTGAAATGCAATAAGTGTGTACTTTAATTTCTTATATAAACAGAAAATTGATTCCACGCTTTCTTAGTATACATATATATGTATGTGAAGAAATTTATTGCATATTCTTACAAAAAATATATAGTGTAACAAAGTTATGATTTTATGTTACGTAAATTATAAATATTTGTAGTGTGTTAGAAACTTCAATTTTATTTCAAAGTAGGCAAGCAATCGAAGATTAAATATTTAATATTTGTAGTGTGTTAGAAACTTCAATTTTATTCTAAAGTAGGCAAGCAAT
Source organism: Camellia sinensis (assembly GCF_055761805.1). NCBI lineage: Eukaryota > Viridiplantae > Streptophyta > Magnoliopsida > Ericales > Theaceae > Camellia > Camellia sinensis. Next base: position 176,903,293 of record NC_138970.1, on the reverse strand, counting down.
GGAAGATTAAATATTTTTGGATCACTGGATAAAAAAAAAATTATGCAATGGAAGGTAATTTTTTCAGTCACTGAACTATTCATTTTTATGACATAGAAGAAAAAATATTTTTGGGCCCGTAGATGGGCCGTCTTAATATCATGAAAGACAAAATATATTAGGATAGGTTTCGGTCTCCGATGTTGGTCATTTTAATTGGAGAGAAAGTTTGAATTGATAAACTTATTTTGAAATTAATTATGGTAATTTAAATTGTTCATTTTTTAAGATTTATTAAATAAAATATTTATATAAAAAATTAAGATTAAACATTTATAACTATATATTTGAATTAAATTTATATTATAAAAAATGAATAACTATTCTTAAAATTATATTTATCATCAATTTTTAAAAATAAATACAATTTAAATATATAAGTACTGATATTCAATCATTTTAATTTTTTATATAAATATTTTACTTAACAAATCTTAAAAAGAAAAATTATTCAAATTACTAAAATTGGTTCCAAAATAGGCTTTTTTTTCAAACCTAAAAACCCCCTCAAATTAAGATAACAATTTTAAAGAAGGCAAATCCTTTCAGGATCATTTGACGGCGCATTTTTATTACCATGCAAAATGTCTTTTTAGGGCATTGAAAAGAGAAGAAATAAAAAATAAAAATTTGGGCCTCGAAGAACTGTGCTTAAAAGTTCTTCATTTTGGGGAGCATCCGTATCAGTCTCAGTAAATTTTGAGTTAAATTATAACTTAAAAAGTCATTTTTCTATTTTAGCTAGTCACCCACTGCATTAAACTCTCTATTTTAACTCAATTCTATTAAAATATTTGTTATTCTTTTTTTTTTTATAATTAAATTGATGACCTATCAACCAAACAATTCTTATGTTTTACAAAAGATAAAACTGGAGAAAAAAAAAAAAAAAACTTAGCGTTGATCGGTTGACCGGCTGGACTTCCGAGCGGACGCCCGGTTACACCCAAATTGCGTGTTGTAGCGATGAACAGTTCCTCACTTCATCAGAGGAGTTACTATATCAAATTTAACAAAAAGTTAATCGAACAAAAATTTATTGAGACTGATGTAAGAAGAATTTAATAATTTATTAGCTATATTTTAACTTTTTATTATTTTAAAAATACTAATGCTATGCTCTTACACCACTAATTAAAATGACTTTATTTTAGAAAATACTTCGGACTTTTCCAAAGATTCATTGCAAATATTTATAAGGATGTTGTTAACAACGTTTTTAAGGCATATATTAAAAGGGTTATTTTTTTTTTGTTAATAAGTGCTCTTAGAACATTTGATAAGAAGTCTGAAATATTTATACATAATGTATGGGAGTATGTGTAATATGTAATATATAATCAATTTAAATATTATTAAGGCACCGTTTGGAAAGGTGGGTTGGAGGCTTTTTTGGTTATTTTAGCCACAAAAGACAAAATAAGCTATTTTAGCCACAACAAACAAAACATCACATCCAACCCATAATCATTACACTCTTCTCTCACAAAAAAAGTCAAAAAAGTCAAAAAGCCAAAAAGTCCTTCCCAAACCAAGCTTTTTAGCCTAGGCTAAAATAGCCAAAAAAGCCAAAAAGCCAAAAAGTTAAAAAGTCAATCCACTTCCCAAACCAACCCTAACCAATACCATTAGTATACTCATTAACTAAACCCATATTAAAATAGTCACTACAAGAAAATTGGCACACAACGGCGTTCATACAGCGCCGTTTAAAAAAAACGCAATTTTTTAGTGTATAGTAACCGCATTTTCGTGTTTTACTTTAAAAAAAAAAAAAAGTCACCATGAATATACTCCATTATGGTCCATCTCTCTCCTTCTTACACTCATATCTCACTCTTACAAATCTCACTGTTGGAATTATGATTTTTATAGGCTTATTTTGGGCCAACTTTGAGCCTAAATTTGAGTGGGTCCCACACGTCTTTTGGGGTGGGTCCATAGAGATAACGTGCTCCTTGCCGCATGGCAAGTCACATGGTAAAGACGGTTCCTCAAAACCATTTTTGAGTGAATGGGAAGTTGAAGTCGTTTTCGGATTCGTGGAATGGACTATTAAAGAATAAAATCTGGGTTTCTTTGTAATGGTAGTGCCACATTGAAAACTAAAGAGAATTATGTGTGTGTATAAGTTCTAGGTGGCAACACTTGGGTTGGGCCCCAAGGGGCATCCCAAGTTTGTAGAAGGAAGGAGTTATGAACAAAGTGACCTTTGACTTAAACCATCATGTATGCAGCAGTCGACCGAGCCGTGTCGGGTGCGGTTGTTGGTCAGGTCAGTTCTAATATTAATTTTTAGGATAAAATTTATTTGAATTTTTTTCAAAAAATTCTTACAGGAAAATTATTTTTTTCTGAACGAAATTAATTCAAATTTTGCGCCAAATTTGAATTCAATTTTCTGTCCAAAACAGATCCTCCTCCGATCCAATTTTCAGCGGTCCAGCAGGTTCAAATAGGTTAACAATTGCACCAAACAGATTTGATTTTCCAGACAAATTCAAAACTGGGTTCAAATAGTTTTGCACCTATTCTAGTTTGAATTCATATATGTTCGGTTTTAATTTCATATCTGTTCAGCTCTATAAAAGCAGACCATCTCCAGTATATTTCTCATTCCAAAAGTTCTCTCCGGCTTTTTTTTGTGCTCTCTTGCATTGATTTATTTTTCATATAATTTTTAGGAAAAATTCTAAGAGTATAGAGCACAGGTTCTAGTTCGCCGTACAGATTGTTTGGAATGCTACTACAATCTGTGTAGATCATTATATCCTGGAAAATAGAAGTCATTTATCCATAAGCACCGAAGCGGGGTGAATCTGTCTTAAAGACAGAGTGTCACACACTTGACTTGATCTTTTTGTATTTATTCGGTTCGGTAAATAAATTCTGTAAGTAATTTATTTTTATTTGTTTGATTTGGTTTCAAGTTATTTATTTTACACAGAAGATTGTTCTAACAATCTTAAGCCAGAATATTACTTTGTAAAGTTGGTCAAAAATTAATTTTGATTTTCAGAAATAATTTTTGAGTTTTCATTAATTAAAATTCTATTTCAGTATTTTAACTTTTGAAGTGTTGCAGAAATATTTTTCTATGTGGAATTAATTTGTTTAAATAAATATTTTTATTTTCAAATTAGTTAGAAATAAAAGTTACAGTTCTTATTTATTTTATTTTTACAAAATTAAATTATGTATTTATGGTTTAAATTTTGTGTAGTATAAAATTCTAATTATAATTTTGGTTCATAATTTAAAATTCATGACTACTAAAACTAAAGCTCAAACAAGTACTGATATGGTGGCTGCAATTGCTCCGACCCTCCTCTTGTTGTGACTGTGCCAGTCAATCACGGTGAAAAGCTAGAGAAGTTCTTAGTACTGATTTTAAAAAATGGTAGCAGAAAATGCTATTTTATCTTACTACTCTCAATCAGGTGCGTTTCCTCTATGAGAATGCTCCTACTCTCAAAGAGGATGAAACCGACGGCAAGTGGTTACTATTGTCGATGCTTGGAAACATATCGATTTCCTTTGCTGAAACTGGATCATGAATGGACTTGATAACACATTCGTACAACGTCTATAGTCCTAGCAAGACGGCAAAGGAACTTTGGGAGTCTTTGGAGAAAAAGTACAAAACAGACGATGCTGGTTCAGAAAAATTTGTGGTTGGCAAATTCTTAGACTATGTGATGGTTGATTCTAATACTGTGATCAGCCAAGTTTAAGATCTCCAACTCATTCTGCATGACATTCATGCAAAAGGCATGTCTCTCAGTGAATCCTTCCAAGTTGCTGCCTTAATTGAAAAATTACCACAAGGCTAAAGGAATTCAAGAACTAACTCAAACATAAGCGCAAAGAAATGACTTTGGAGAAATTGATTGTGCGTTTAAGGATTGAGGAGGACAACTACAATTATGAGAAGCGGGCTGGTAAGCATCCAATGAAGTCTAAGGCAAATGCGGTGGAACATGCTCCAAAAGCAAAGAAACGGAAGCTTTTTGGGGAAAGTTCCGCACAAGGCTCTAAAGGAGGGGAAACTAAGAAGTACAAGTTTAATGGCAAATGTTACATCTGTGACAAAAAGGGATATCGGGCCAAAGATTACCATAGCAAACGCAAAGGCAAAAGAAGATCAAGCAAGAAGCCTACTTAAGCCAATATGACCGAAGTGGACCAACTTTACAATAGTGTAGATGACATAAATCTTTCTGCAGTTATTTTCGAGGCAAACCTTGTCGGAAATCCTAAAGAATGTTAAGTGGACATTGGTGCTACTCGCCACGTCTGTGCCGACAAAAAGATATTCACATCTTATTCTATCGTGGATAACGGTGAACAACTTTTTATAGGCAACTCCTCGACTTCTAAAGTTGAAGGACAAGGAAAATTATTCTGAAGATGACATCTAGAAAGGAACTCACTCTCAACAATGTACTGCATGTACCGAACATTCGCAAGAATCTAGTCTCCGGATCTCTATTGAGTAAAAATGGGTTTAGGCTAGTTTTTGAAAGTGACAAATTTGCATTTACCAAAAACGGCATGTATGTAGAACAATGTTACATGTCTAATGGCCTTTTCAAAATGAACGTAATGACTATCGTACCCTTAGTTATTAATAAAAATACATCTTCTTCTTACTTGCTTGAGTCTTCAAATTTATGGTATGGCAGACTAGGACATGTTAATTATGGATCTTTATGTAGATTAATTAATATGGAATGTTTACCTAAATTTGACATTGATTTAAATCATAAATGTGAAATTTGTGTTGAGACAAAATTAACTAAAACTTCTTTTCATTCAATTGAATGAAGTACGGAGCTACTTGAATTAATTCATAGTGACATTTGTGATTTTAAATCGATTCAAACTAGAGGTGGGAAATTTTTTTTTATCACTTTCATAGATGACTATACTAGATATAGTTATGTTTATTTAATTCAAACCAAGGATGAAACTTTGCAAACTTTCATTCAATATAAGAATGGAGTTGAAAATCAACTTGGTAAGAAAATTAAAAAACTTAGAAGTGATAGAGGTGGTGAATATGAATCACCTTTTGGTGAGTTTTGTAAAGAATATGGAATAATTCATCAAACCACCGCTTCTTACTCACCTCAACAAAATGGAATTGCTGAAAGGAAAAATAGGACTTTAAAAGAAATGATAAATGTCATGTTAATAAGCTTTGGATTACCCCAGAACTTGTGAAGGGAAGCAATACTTTCTACTAATTATATTATTAATAAAGTATCCCAAAGAAAGTGAATCAAACACCTTATGAAATGTGGCATGGGAGAGTACCATACTACAAATACTCAAAAGTGTGGGGGTGTTTGACTAAAGTGGCTATTCCTAGTCCTAAAATGATTAAGATACGTCCTAAACTATTGATTGCATATTCATTGGTTATGCCAAGAATAGTAGTGCATATCGATTTTTTATTCATAAGTCAGAATATTCCGAAATGCATGTAAATACTATTAGTGATGACCCCACGACGTATAATAATTAGCACTTAATTGATTAAAGAGATTTGAATTTTAATTTCCAATCTAAATTAATTTGGGATTTATGAGAATTATGGGGACTGATTCGTATATGATTCTATTGAGGATTTATTTTGGAATTAAAAGCCTAAATGGCTCAAGATAGTAGAAATGGTGAATTGAATTATTTTAATTTCAAGTGTTGGACCATATAGGGGTTTAATTAAAAATTCGACTCAGATTTATAAAATTGAGATTCAATTAATTGGGTCCGAATTGGAGTTAATTAAGTTATACGACTTAGGAATTAACATTATTATGAGTTAAATTCATTTATGAGGTGTCTAATTTGAATATGTAATTTATTGACGAAGATTTTGAAATTTAATCTGAAATTGAAAGCCTTAATAATTTTTTAAAAAAAAAACAAAATTGAGGTTGGAAATAAGTTTAATTTAATATTTGGAGCCTTTTGAGAGTTGGTTAAAAATTTGATTCAGAATGATAAATTTAAATATAATTAGTTAGGCTTGAATGGAAGTCAAATTAGACTAATTAAATTATGTGGGATATGTAATTAGTTACGATTAATTAAATTATGTGCTAATTGAGATTTATTAAGAATAAGTGTTAATTCTAATTAGTTAAGACTAAGTGGGATTTAATTAAATTAATACGTAAATTAGTAACTTAGAAAATTCTAAAAAGGCCTAGAGTATGTACACGTGTGGATGTGCTGAATCATGAAGTGCTAGGATTAAAAACACTCAGAAATCAATCACACACAGAAAAGACACAAGATATTTACGTGGTTCAGCAATTGTCTATGTGTACGGAGAGATTTCATTATAGAACTTCTCAGAGAGAGATTACAGAACTCACACTCACTTTCTATAGATTTACACACACACTCTCTGATTCTCTTTTGCTCTATCTGTGTTGTGTTTCATCCCTTCCTCATCAACTCAATTTATACACAATTGAGAGGGAACAAAGTCAAAGAAGAGGAGTAATTGAAAGGGCTACCACCTGCTATATCCCCTCCTACTCCTTGACTTGAAGCCAACCTCCAACTACTCTTCCATGGGGGCTGAAGCCAACAATTCTCCCCCTCCACGCCTATATAGATAATTGATTTCTTACTTGAAGTCCATTCCGGCCAGATTCTTGAAAACTTCCAGTTTGTCTCTGGTGACAACCTTGGTCATTATGTCAGAAGGATTCTTGTCCGTGTGAATCTTCACCAGCTTCATCAGCTACTTTTCCATCACTTCTCGTATCCAATGATACCGGACATCAATGTGCTTTGTACGTGAATGGTACATGAAATTCTTGCTCAGATCAGTTGCACTCTAACTGTCATAATGTACCTTGTACTCTTCCTACTGTAGACCCAATTCTTGGAGAAACTGCTTTAATCACAGCATTTCCTTTCCAATATCTGCGACAGTAATGTACTCTGCCTCTGTTGTAGATAAAGCAACTCACTTTTGTAGTTTGGACTACCATAAAATAGCTCCCCCTACAAAGGTGAATAAAAATCCAATGTAGACTTTCTATCATCAAGATCACCTGCCATATCGGCATTTGTAAAACCCTTCAAAATTGGTTGAGCCCCCCCAAAACATAGATACATCTTTGAAGTTCCCTTCAAGTACCGAAGAATCCATTTGACTGCCTCCAAATGGCTTTTTCTTAGATTGGCGAGGAATTTGCTCAGAACGCCAATTGCGTGAGCTATATCTAGCCAGGTACATACTATTGCATACATCAAACTAACTACTGCGGAAGAATAAGGAATTGCCTTCATTTCTTTCCTTTTAGAGTTGGTCGTGGGACACGAACGCTTTGTCACATTGAAATGGTTGGCCAGTGGTGTGCTGACTAGTTTGGCATCTTTCATGTTGAACTTTTCAATCACCCGTTCAACATATTTCTCCTGTGACAGCCATATCTTCTTGGCTTTTCGGTCACGAACAATCTTCATATCCAAAATCTGTTGTGCTGGGCTTAAATTCTTCACATCAAAACACTGCAACAAGTCTTTTTTCAAGTTGTTAATCATAATAATATCACGTCCGATGATCAGCATATCATTGACATACAACAGTAGAATGATAAAGTTTCTATTCGAAAACCTTCAGAAATATACACACTGGTCTGCTACCGTTCTTGTGTACTCATGATCCACCATGAATGAATCAAACTTCTTGTACCGTTGTCTCGGAGCCTGCTTCAGGCCATAGAGATTTTTCTTCAGTTTGCAAACTAGATTATGTTTCCCTTTAACTTCAAATCCATCTGGCTGCTTTATATAGATCTCTTCATCCAAATCACTATGAAGAAAGGCAGTTTTGACATCCATCTGTTCTACCTCCAGATTTAAGCGAGCTATTAATCCTAGAGCTACTCGAATGGAATTCATCTTCAGAACTGGGGAGAAGATCTCATCAAAATCAATTCATTTCTTCTGCCCAAAACCTTTGACCACCAAACGAGCTTTATGCTGTAGTATTTCACCGTTGCCATCTTTCTTCAATTTGTACACCCTTTTGTTTTTCAATGCCTTCTTGCCCTTTGGAAGTAAAACAAGCTCATAAGTGTGGTTCTTCTGCAAAGAACTCATCTCCTCCTTTATGGCTTGTATCCGGCAATTTTTCTTTGTATGACTCTTTGCTTCTGAAAAACTCTCAGGCTCCCTCTCACTAGTAATCAGAATATACTAAAGAGCGAGATATTTGGTTGATGACACCGCAGCTCTTTCAGATCTCCGCAACTGAGGCCCAGTTACCTCTGGTTGAGGGGGTTGCTCCCCCTGCTCAACACCCTCTTCATCTGGGTCTTTATCTCTTTCCTCTTGATCCTCAATTTTTGGCATAGAATCCTGCAACTCTAGCACTTCTTGTTGCACATCATCACATCTAACATTTTGTGATGGATCGGGAGATGGGAACAAGTCTGGAGTGATGACATCTCTAGACTTTGTAGACTTCTCAAAATTTGCTACTGTCTGGTCTTCATGGAACACAATATCTCTGCTCCTGAACATCTTCTTGTTCACTGGGTCCCACAATCTGTACCCAAATGTTGCATCTGAATAGCCTACAAATATACATGGAGTGGACTTGTCATCAAGCTTCTGTCTGTTTTCCTTGGAGATGTGTGCGAATGCCTTACACCCGAAGACTCTCGAGTGAGAATATGATATCTTTCTTCTGGACCAGACTTCCTCAAGTATCGCAAAATTCAACGGGACTAATGGCGACCTGTTGATGAGATAACAGGCTGTACGGACGACTTCAACCCAGAATGACTTTGGCAACTTTGCCATTCTGAGCATGTATCTGACTCTTTCAACAATAGTGCGGTTCATCCTTTCTACCACACCAATATGTTGTATGGTACCCGGAATTGTTGTCTCGTGCAAGATACCTCTGCTAGCACAATATGCTTCAAAAGCATTAGAAGTGTAATCAACACCATTGTCTGTGCGAAGACACTTCAACTTCTTCCCAGTCTCCATTTCCACCATTTCATAGAACTCCTGAAAGTGCTGGAATACCTCATTTTTCGTCTTCAGGAAATACATCCGTAACTTCGTTGATGCATCATCAATGAAAGTCAGAAAATACTCGCGGCCGCCAAGTGACTCCACCTCGATTGGGCCATAAACATCCGAGTATACCATGCTGAGCACTTATGTTTTCCTCTTGCTCGTTAAACTAAATGATACTCGATACTGCTTGCCATAAAGGCAATGATCACACGGCTTCAGGGCACTCCTTTTGGATAAGGGTATCTTGGATTGCTTTCCTAACAAATGCAATCCCTTTTCACTCATGTAAGCAAGTCTTCTGTGCCATAAGTCTGGTGACTCTTTGTCTTCTGCTGCATTAAGACTTCCCAGACAAATCTTTGTTTGAGTCTTGTACAGTGTTGAAGACATCTCTTCTCTGGCGATTGTCAAAGCTCCTCCTGTCAACTTCCAACAGCCATTTCTGAATGTACTTGTATAGCCCTGTTGGTCTAGGGCGCTTTTGGAGATAAGATTAAGGCGCAAATCTGGAACAGGCCTCACATCTTTGAGAACCAGCTTGTGTTTGACATTAGTCTAAATACTAATGTCTCCAATGCCCACAATCTTTGAATAGCTAGAATTTCCCATTTGACTAGTGCCAAAATCTCCAACGTTGTACGAGCTGAAGAGTTCTCTGTGAGAAGTGGCGTGATAGGATGCAACTGTGTCTATCACCCACTCTGTACAGCCGTGGTTAGCCACGTGAAAGCAATCCTCCTCTTCACCAACTGCAAGAAGTATTTCATCAGTTGTTATGGCTGTCGCGTTCTCATCTCCCTTTAACTTACTACTTTGGCCTTTATCTTTTCAGCTTGGACAACTTCTCTTGATATGACCCTCTTGGCCACAGTGAAAGCAAGTGAAGCTAGAGTTACTTTAACTTTTACTGTCTCTAGATTTACTCCTATTGTCACATATGTCTCTACTCTTACTTCTTCCTCTGCCTCTTCCTCTACCACTGTCTCTGCCTCTATCTTCTGTGACAAGAGCATGGGACTGATTACCTTCCATGTCTTTCCTCTTTGTCTCTTCATTGTACATGGCGTCTGTGACCATGCTCATGTTCAGCTTCCCCTCTGGCGCAGAGTTATTGAGAGAAAAAACCAACGTCTCCCAACTGTCTGATAAAGAACTAAGCAGTAAAACGGCTTGCATTTTATCATCCATGGGCATCTTGACAGTTGCAAGTTGATTCGCTAGATTCTTGAAATCACTGTTGTGCTCGGCGACAGACACACCATTCTTCAACTTCAGATTTACAAGCCTTCTCATCACTAAGGCTTTGTTTCGGGCAGTCTTCGACTCGTACATTCCTTCGAACATTATCCAAATGACATATGCATCAGTCTCCTAGGTGACGTGGTGGAACACACTGTGGTCTATCTATTGTCTGATACAATTAATAGTCTTTCGGTTCATCTTTATCTAATCTTCATCCTTCACTTCTTCCGGTTTAACCCCGTTTAGAGCAATAGGGTCAAATAGGTCTTTATAATATAGGATGTCTTCCATCCGCGGCTTTCAGATTGCATAATTAGAAGGATTCAACTTGATCATGGATCTTGAAGTTGATGTGAATTCCTCCATTGTCTTCTTACTTTTTTTAGAAACTTTGATTCAAAAATGTAACCGTAAGGATCTCTCCGGAATATGTCAAATAGTTGGAAACCACTATTGGATCACCAAAATTGGACTTCAAATGGCTTAGATCTAGCCAAAATATGTTCAACGATTCAGATCTGTGGATACATTGTAGTCACGTAGCACCAAATAACTCCTCCGCCTCTAGGTCGGGTCGAGTCAACCCGATGGACAGACCGGTCAACCAGTGCTGACGTGGTAGACACGTGGATCTGACATGTGGCACTGGCCTAGCGATGACGTGGCAACCACGTGACGATGACACGTAGCGCTGATGGGGCAAACACGTGGTCTGATATGGTGCTGACGTGTCAGTGACGTGGCTAACAAGTGCGTCTGACATGGCACGGACATGTAGCAGTGACGTTGGTGTCACGCGCAGTTGACTCGCCTTCCTTTTTCAACCGAGTGTTAGGCGCGTGGCTGAGACTAGTGTGACGCGTTGGTACTCTCAACGGCATGTGTGGTGCGTGCGTCAGACTAAGGGCTTTTCTTTACAGTTCTGGACTCCTCTCGTCGAGAACTTCCTCCCGATATGCTCAAAAGTGAATTTTGAGCAACTAAATTTCTGGGCAATTTTGAAAAACATACCCTGTTTTTCTGAAAATCGACTAATAAGGCTCTGATACCACTTGTTAGGATTAAGAACACTTAGAAATCAATCACAAACAAAAAAGACATAAGATATTTACGTAGTTCGGCAATTGTCTACGTTCATGGATTGATTTCACTATAGAATTTCCCGGAGGGAGATTACAGAACTCACACTCACTTTCTATAGATTTGCACACACTCTCTCTAATTCTCTCTTGCTCTGTCTGCGTTGTGTTTTATCCCTTCCTCATCACCTCAATTTATACATAACTGAGACGGAACAAAGTCAAGAAAGAGGAGTAATTGGGAGGGGTGCCATCTACCATCTCCCCTCCTACCTCTTGACTTAAAGCCAACCTCCTACTACTCCTCTATGTGGGCTGGAGCCAACATGAAGTTGGTATATATGTATATGGTGTTAATTTCAAGTAAAGAAATGAACTCATTTTCTTTTAGTGTTGAAGAAGTGCTAGAGAGGGAGAGGAACCATGAGAGAGAAAAAGAAAGAGAAAGAGAGAGAGAGAGAGGAAAAAAAAAGAGTAGAGATCTCAATTCTTTGCTAAAGAATGATTCAACTTGCTGGAAATTTTTGAAGAAGTTCATGGGAAACCCACTTTTGTGCTAAGAGTTGAAGAGGAAATAGAGAGCTAAGGAAGAAATCAACTAAATTTGTTAAAATTAAAGTTTAAAGTACGAAATTTATGCTTGATTTTTGTAGAATCCTTGTGTTACACTTGAAATTAAAGATGAGTTTGGGATCAATTTCATATAAATTGGAAGAAATTAGAAAACAAAGATGAAGGGATTAAGTTATGTTCATGGTTATGAAAATTAATTATTTTGGATTTGATGTTGTGATCTTGCATGAAAATAAGCCTCATTGGTACATGCATGAGTAAATTAATACTCTAATTACAACATGCATCGTGGATTATGAAAAATCTGAATTAATCAATTTCATATTTTGAAAAGAAAAAAGGAAATGCTTTAGAAAAATTAAGTTTATGGAAATTTGGAGTTAATCTTAAAATTAGACAAAGTTTTGTTTTTATTATGAAAATTAGGAATTTGTTTGTTTGATTTTGATTTTTAATCCATGCATGTAATTTAATTTAAAAGTGTTATTCAATTCAAATATATTTTGGAACATCTACGTTCATGAATTAAGTATTTGGTTAGAGATGAAGTTAATAAGTTCAAGTTCTAAGAAGCTGATTTTGCTATAAGGAAAATGAATTAAATCTAAGTTTGGACAAATTAAAGAATGAATTATAATTTTACCTGATAATCGAGAGTTGGTTGATTTGATTTAAATTGCATACATGCAATTATTTTTCTAAGAGATCTATAGCTTTAATGCCATGTTTTGAAAATCAAGAGAAAAATAATTTGAAACATTTGTATGAATAAACAAATAATTCAAGTTTTGACAATTTTGTTGAGTTTTCGAAAATTGATTTCTAAAGGGTCACGTATTGGTATTTTTCACAATATTTTTATGTTTTCAAGCAAGCCATACATGGCTCCAAGTCTTGGAACAGAGATTAGCAGCTCAACTTCAGTTTTGAAATCTAGAAAAATATACAGGCCGCTTGAGCGACCAATTAGTGGCTTGAGCGAACGCACCTTTTGTTTGCTAGTCGCTCGAGTGACTAAATGTTGGCTCGAGAGTAATTTTGACCCGTCCAGTACTTTTGCAGTCTTTTACAGATCGCTCGAACGAGCAGCTATTTTCAACATATTTTGGTAAATTACATTTAGTTTATATTTTCATTCCCATCTCTCCCCAAAGCATTCTAGACATGATTTATGCTCAATAAAGATTAATAAACTAGCAATCAAAATAACTTAGTTGGTTAAGGAATAAGTCATTGATTTAATAAATATTGATTAAGGTGCCAAGTAAGAAATCGGTCTATTGAAAAATGACTTAGTAATAAAATAATATGTGAAATAAGAATCTGGGTCATTTGAATAAGAAAGAATAAGCGTAGTAGAATTTTGGACTACTTAGTTAGAAAAAGAAAAGAAAACTCAAGTTTGATCAAGGAATTGATATTGTGTTTCAATGTGTATATGTTACGTGTTTGTGTAGGTCACACGCTATTGTCTACTTGATTTATCTGATTTGTCCAATTTGTCTGATCTACTTCTGCAGCTATCTGTGAGTAATAACTTAGTAAAGCTATGTTATTTAGTTTCTATTTAGTTTCTGTATGATGCAATAAGATTTGTTTTATGGAACGATTATGTTTTGTACAATGAATGATTGTCCATATATTGAAAAGTATTCGTGGCAACAATTCCGTGGCTCAAGTATGTTATCTGTTCCCTGCCCGGATGTTCCTTATGGAACTGACAAGTTATCTGTTCCGGGCCCATAGGTTCTTTTATGAAACTGACAAGTTATCTGTTCCCGGCCCGGAGGTTCCTTTATGGAACTGACAAGTTATCTGTTCCCGGCTTGGAGGTTCCTTGTAGAACTGACAAGTATAATCCTTAATACTCTGTATTTAATCTGTGAGCACTAATAGATGTACTATGTGTGATTAGGCATGAACTCTGATTTCTGTATATGATTTGAATAAGAATATGAACATGAATTTGTTTCTGATTGAAATCTGAATATGCATAAGACTCTGTTTCTAATAAGAATCTGTTTTTTATATAAGCTTTGATTTCTGACTCTGGGATGGACATTATTCATTAAAACCCTTTAGTTTGTTATTATTCACTAGGCTCCAACTCACTGTATTATTTATGTATGTAGGTGATCAGGCGCGTGACGAGGCTTAGAGACGTCTACCTAGAATCTGTTTTTGTCAGCCAACCTATGTGCCTCTCATGGAGGTTCCCGATATGTCAAGTGGTTATGACTATGTGATTAAAGTTCAAGTTTTGTTTTCTTATTTGTTTAAATAAGTCTTTGTTTATTTTGTAAATAAGGCTTAGTCCCTTTTTGTCTAATCTGTATATATATGACAACGTACGGAGGATGTGTAGATATGTATATAAAAAGTTTTAAAAAAAAAATTGTCTCATATAAGTCTGCACAGCTCAATGGATATTGTATATTTGTTATTTGCTTTCGCTAGCCCCTAATATTGTGTTAATCTGTATTAGAGGCCTTCAGTAATCCTACGATTACTGGCCGGTTACGATGCTAAACCCATAAGGGCGGGTTTGGGTTGTGACAGAATGGTATTAGAGCACGAGTTAATATCTCACACACGAGTCCATTAAGCATTAAAATGTCTAGAACTGATTTAAGTTTCATGCATATAGAAAGTAAGTAATAAGTTGTGCATTCAGGAATATGTATATACATTTGTGTAATATGTTTAAGTATTGAAACTAAGTATTATGAGCTATTATGGAATTGTGATAATTATAAGGAAACTAGAATGTGTTTAATTAGTTTAGCAATGAAGCTAAAAGCTAAGAATTATTGTGAAATTTCTAATGTTATAAGGAAATCGGAATTTTTGGCTTGAACATTGGTGAGTACAAGTATGTTGATTTGAGGAAACATGGTATTATGAGGAAATTAGAATCTTTAATGGAAGCCATGAAAGTTATACGAATTATATGTCAAATTAGACTATGAGAATAATTGGGAAATTGCGGAATTTGATGATCAATGAAATATGTGGAATTGTGGTAATTGAGGATAAGAAAATGAATTGATATGTGAGGTGGTATAATTTCTTAGGGAACCTATCATGTGAAATGTTAAACCGTAGAGTCTCATGCCTTTGTTGAATGACCTTGAAATTCCGATTGGAATCACTTTTGGCCAGCGTAGCTTCGAATCGGAAATTCTTGGTAAATTCCATGGGAATGAATAGGTTACCGTACCAGCTTCTTTATATGCCTATATGTGTATGGCTACTTTTATATGATATGTGTTTTGTGTTATATTCTACATCAGTTGATATTAACCCAAGTGTTATCAACCATCATTTTGTGTTTGACCCTTCTCTTGTATCATTAGGAAAAGATGGTGAAAAGTAAGAATAATATGGAAGTTGAGACTTTGGCTGCATGATTAGACAAAGTAGAAGAAATACTTGAGGGAGTAATGAAAGCTATGCAACAATGTTATGACAAACTGCAAGACCAAAAGAAAAAGTTTAAGTGTGAAGTCAAAGAAGGAACCAAAGGAAAAGCCTAAGAAATTTGTGCTAGGAGAGTCAAGCAATTATAGGCAAGGTAGTAAGTTTCGTTCATTATGTTCAACTTGTCACAAGCACATAGGGGGTTGTGTCATCAACTTATCGGAGCATGTTTCAAGTGCGGAAAGATGCAGCATCTAATAAAAGACTGTTCTAAAGCCCAGGAGAAAACTCAATGATTTAGTTGGTTAAAGGATAGTACTTGATTATAAATTAGGAAATTAGTAGGAATGTTTTAAATACATGTATAGAAATCTGAAGTTAAAATTTTATGTCTATGACTTTATTTGAATTGAATCAACATTTGATAAAGTTAGAACCCATCTATTTGAAACTCAACGTGTGAATGCTAAAGATTATTAGACGATCGCAGAGACTTAAGCTAATGAAAATTTTCCTACTTAGCACCCGAATGAGTATGACTCAATTTACTGAAATCATATCATTATTGAACCTTCTAATAACGTTGAAAAATATGATGTTTATGCTACTCCGACATAGTAATAGTCCTACATGAATGATTGATAAAGTTAGAAACCATTACTTGGATATTTAAGACTTGACCCAAAATTGTCAGACTTAGAAGAATAAGATCAAGATTTAAAATGATTTGTAAAACAAGTCAAATAAGATCACATTGATAACATTAGAAGAGAAACACATGTGGTTTACTTAAGTTATAAAGTCAAAATATATATAGACCTTTTACCAAAAAAAAAAAAAAAAGAAAATAGACGAAGATCTAGTAATTTCGTATCTGAATAATGGTGTAACTCGACTTTTCATGCTCCTTTCGGAAGACGAATAGCCCCACAATTCGAACTCCCGTGATTCTGAATCTGATTTAACAAGTGTAATGTAAAACAATGAAAACAAAAAAAAAGAGTCCAAATCCGGCAATTCTTTTGGAAAATCGATGTTTGAATTAAATGCCAAAAATAGACTGCTTTGTCAGATTTTAGAGTCACAACCTAAATATTTTTGGAAAATTTAGGAAACCCAAGACTAGTGCCAAAGGCCATTAGTCTGTCATTACCAAAGTGTCTCGACTCGGGAATTTAGGTAGGAGAGGGGAATGTCATGCATTGAGCACCCCACTCGCCCCGATCAAAGATTGGCCTCTACTAATCGTGATGTGTTTTTTATTTACATTATATGCTCTTGTTCCGATTATTAACTATTTTTACTATGTGACGCACACACAAATATAGACTAATTTGCAAGAATTGAAACATTTGATTTCGTGTTTTTATTTGAAATTGTTTTGTGAATTTGCCACTCGAAAAAGTGGGCTTAAAATGGACATTTAATCAAACTATCTCAATTCAAGCAACTAGACTTCATTCACTAGCATTCAAATAGTTATATCATTTAAGCAATTAGCCTCATGGAAGTATGCTTTGACATGGTAACACAAAAATTCGATGCAAGATGCTAAAACACAAAATTGCTCACCTAGTACTCCGAGCCAAACAAAGAAAAATAATTAGAAAAATATGCATGCTCCTAATTAATGTAATATGACTAATACAACGCATACATTATGTAATTTGTAGGCTCGACTATGAGCATGGCATATGATTTCATTCAAGGCATGCGATAAAGTACGTATTCAAGCAATGAATTTGAACATTTGATACTAGGTTGGCATGATGAGCTGAGCCTTGGATGCATGCAAGACAATGGATGCGACATATAAGAATGCTAATTTGAAAAATGATGTCCTATACTAACCATCGTAAGCAAAAAAGTAAAAAGGAGAAAGACGTGGGGTTGGAAGACATACGACTTATTACATAATTGCCCTCGTGCAAGAGGGTGCGAATCAAAGTCCGAAAGTCCAAATTAAATTAATTATTACAAAACCAAATGAATGAATAAGCAAAGAATTAACTAGTTATTTAAGTTAATTAACTATAACAATTACAAATAAATAATAATGATAATTACAACACTAATAATTAACAAGACTAATTATAACAATAATAATAATAATAATAAATTAATTACAATGATACTCGAAGCATTAATTTATAAAGTGACGTAAGCAATGATGCACATATTCCAGGCATGTCTTCGTAGAACCACGCGAAAACATCTTTGAAATTTTTTAATAAAGCGATTAAATGCTCGTGTTCTTCTGAAGACAACGTGGACCCAATCTGGACCAAGCGAGGATCTTCATCAGTACCCACGTTAATTGATACGATTTCATCTGTACAGGGCTTAACACGCCTCTCCTCCTCATGATCAACCAAAATTTTCAAAACCTAAGGAATTTCTTCCTCTTCGTTTATGTCAAAATTTTGAAAATTAAGATCAGTACAACAAACCAAAGGCACAGAGAAGTAGGCAAAGTTCACAACATTCCCATTCAAAAAGTCTAGATCTTCGGTTACATTGGACTCAAAAGAAAAGCTAAAAGACGACTTGGACAGGACTTTGGTATTTGGGTTACCACTCCCAGAAGTACCAGACTCAGAGGAACTCAAATCTGACTCCGACTCCACAAACTCAATAGAATCAGATCCGGACTCACTATCTAATCCAGAACTATTGATGACGCCTTGCTCAAACTTTCAGACCAGGCGTGGAGCCTCAAACGCATCAACGATAAGATTGGAGAAATCCGCTGCTAGGTTATCCCCGATCATTGAGATAGTAAAACTATCCCCCAAGTAAGCGATCTCAGCTTCAGCAATAGAACTTATCAGTAAGTCAGCCAACACTTTTCCCAACAGCTCTTCCTCTTCAATGTCCAGGTTTGCAGTCCTACCTTGATCTGTGTTAGGGCTCAGGTCTGCTTGTTCATCCTCCTCTTTTGGTAACTAGTGCCTGAAAAAGATCTCGAACCCCGGATACCTCTTTTTTGTTTCCCAATCATACCAGGGCTCCGGGAATCCACAAAACGGGAAGTCTTCCTCTTGGCGGACAAAACGTCCGTTCAAGGTCCCCTGTATTAGTTTGTGGACTAACTCATACAGCTTTCCAGTCCTCTTTGCTTTCAGCCTTTCTCTCAGCTCCTTCCATTTTCTTTTCCAATCTACAACGGTAGGTTTGTATCCCAGCCCGAAAGCATGGGAGTTATGACTCATCTCCTTATCAACAATACCTCCCTGCCTGCCACTTCGGCCTAGTCCTGATTTGGGCATATGCCCCTGTTTGTTCATCATGTAGATCGCACTCACGTAGTCCCTATCGCCCTTTGCCATGATGGTTTGGACAAACCGAGCTTCTGCCAAAAAGAAATCGGAAGCGAACATGTCTTCCTTTCCATATATGATTTTCAATAATGGTGCAGTGGTTTCCTAGGGAGGATGGATCGCAGAATTAGCATACACAGTGGCAATCCCGCCTTTGAAGGGGTACTTTACTAATTAATGGAGTGTTGATGACACAACCCTTATATGATACAACTAGGGCCTTCCTAGCAGTAGATTAAAAGTGGCCGGAAGGTCCATGACATGGAATTCCACCTCATGTTCGGACGGGCCGATTAGGATAAGGCTCTTGAACATTCTCATAACATCCCGGCTTGTATTGTCATAAGCCTAGACGGCTTAGGTCGTGGATGTAAAGTCAATCCGCCTCAAACCGATGGCATAGGCAGTCCTCACTAGACACACATTGATCGCCGATCTGGTATTTACTAACACCACCGGAATCCACTTTTTTCGACTTTCCAAGGTTACATATAAGGGACGGTTGTAGTTGGCACCCTCAGGTGGTAACTCTTTATCTGTAAAAGGTATCACCGGCATAATGTCCCCAAATGTTACGAACGATACCATTTGGTCCACAGTGGCATCGATAGGTAGTTTAGTTCTGTTCATTGCCTCTAACAGTGCTTGCTTATGCTCCCGAGATGCCATTATCAGCCCCCAAATTGATATGTCAGCCTGAATCTTCTTGAACTGTTTCAAGACCAAGTTTTCCTCAAGGTCCTTCTCTTTTGATCTCTCAGGCTCTTTTCCAAAGGTTTCTGGCTAGTCTAATGCTGCGGGTTTGAAGTATCGACCACTCTGGGTCATATGATTGATCTCGTCAGTGTATACCAAGTGTCATTCGGGGTATTAGCTTTCCAACCTTCGTCAGTGTACGCATGACTTAGGTCGTTGTCTTCCCAACACTCTCCCACAGTCATGGCTAGGCTGGCATCAGGTTCTATCTAAAGCATGTTAACATCACGCGCCCCATCATCATACCATTATTCCTCCACTACAGTTTTGGTTTATGAATCCCGATATTTTCTAAGCTTCCTCAACATCCTTTTCCAATCGTTGGGCTCCCATTTTGCTTTTTTGGTAATTTGGGCATCACTGTCTCAGGTACTTCTTTCATTTTTTTCTTTGCCCTGCTCCAGAGCTATCTTCACCTGGATCTCTTCTATCATTTCCCTTTGAAATTGTTTCAGCGCCTGTTCTTTCTCAGTTAGAGATGCAGTCTCAACCTTGCCCCTAACAGCAATTTCCTCTTCCTTCTCAGTCTCACCTATATATTCTTCCACATTTGAATCTTCCTCACTCAACCATCCATTGCTTGTTTCTAGCTGGCTTGGGTCCTACCATCCCACCTAAACACTGCTCGTATCCTCCTCTTCAAAGAAGTATAAATCCTCCAGATCCTCCCCAGATCAGCCAAATCCTCTTCTAAGTTAGCCAAGTCATTTAGGTTTTGTTTAGGCTGATCATTTTGATATTTCAGTAAAAATGTGAAATATAGTTATGGCAATTTAAAATAAAATAAAGAGATAAGGGAGAGAGAGTCAAACAAATTTATAGTGGTTCGGTTTCAACTCAGCCTATGTCCACTCCTCAAGCTTCACTTGAGATTTTTCACTATCTTCTAGCTTCACAGGGGTGCTAGCAACCTCTTTACAAATGAAGCAATCCTTCACGAATTTTACACAGACTTCACAAGTCCAAACCCTTGCAAATCTTAAGTGATTCACAATCACCCTCAAGATTTCAAGAACACAGTGTTTGCAACACTTTTACAAGATGAAATGGTATTTTTTCTCTCAAAGAAAGCTTACTAAATATCTCTCAAAGATAGATATATAAAATAAAGTTTTGATTTTTCTGTAAATCTCACACAGGAAAGATGGGCTTAAAGCAATAAGGCTCAGTGTATAATTTCTGAGAATAGATGTGAGTGATTATATATCAAAGAATATTTTCAGGTTTTTTTGTAACTTGTTTACATTAGAGGCTTTGGTATATATAATGAAAAGTATAGCCGTTTATAGCCGTTGTATTCATTTGAATTTATAGCCGTTGTACTTCCATCATTACCAATTTGAATATCTTCCACTCCATCATTACAAATGTGAATATCTTCCACTTGAACCTTTTGAACCTTTATAGCCGTTTATAGCCGTTGTACTTCCATCATTACTAATTTGAATATCTTCCACTTGAACCTTTTGGCCTGCTGCTGTGCTAGGCTGTTTGAACCTTTATTTTGGGTTGTTTGAACTCCTGATTTAATCAAATATTAAATATATTCTAACAACATTTAGGATAAAGGTTTAGGTGAGAAATAATGGGACAAAATAAATTTTGGATTCTACTTTTCTCTTTCAAATAAATCATCAAAATAAATTTTGATTAAAATATAATTAAATAAATCATCAAAATAAATTTTGGATTCTATTTTTCTCTTTCAAATAAATTAAAACATAATTAAATAAATCATCAAAATAAATAAGTCTAACACAGATGTATGTGCCTTCTAGAATGACCATCTCCGATTTTAGTAGGTGAGATGAGGTAATGTATGTGCTAGGATTGAAAGTGGGCGGTAGTGTATGGATGTGGTTAATGTTTTAGGGCGGGGGGACTTGGTTATGTACAGGAAGTGGGTTGGTTGTTACGTTTGGTTTAGCAGGTGGGGCGATGACTTTGTTGTCAATGAGATCCTGGATCTCATGACGTAAACGGTAGCACATGTCCATGGGATGGCCATGTTATTGGTGAAAGATACTGTTAGGTTTTTATTCTTGGCAATCCCGTTTGACAAAACTCCTTTCAGTTGTAATTTTATTCGTTCTTGTATTTCAGTGAGGATATGAGTTTTAGATACGAATCCAACCCGAATTGTGCCTTGCAGAGAAGTTTGTGATGTTAATGCTTCCAAGATTGTCACTTCGCTGATTAAGATGGGGATCGAGCTGTCCGTTCAGCTCGCAGGGGTCCAGGGGGCAGCGCCCCTTGGCGGGTCCGGGACAGCGCCACGGTGGGGTCGAGGGGCAGTGCCCCCGAAGCAAGATGCAAAATTGCATTCAAAGTTGCCTGTCCACCCTTGCTCGCTCGAGCGAAGGACTGCGTCTGCATAAAGACCTGAAAGAGGTGTTTGCTCGCTCGAGCGAAGGATGCGTGGCTCGAACGAAGCCACTTGTGGAAAACATGCATTTTTGGTTCCTCGCTCGAGCGAAAGAGTCTTCGCTCGAGCGAGCTTCACAGTCCAGATTTCTATAAGTATTTATTTCAGTCCAAAACTAGGATTACTCCTCCAAATCTTCTTCTTGGGTTCTAGGGTTTATATTTGGGGATATTTTTCTAGTTTTCTTTGATGTTTAATTGAGTATTCAACTCACGGGTTAAAGAGAATACATCAAAGGTTTGTTTGTTCATTTTATACAAAAGAGAGAGTTGTTCTTCGGTAGATTCGGAAGAATTTGAGCCTGAAGCTTTGGTGGATTCTGGAGTGGCTCATTGTCAAGACAATTCCGAGGTGAAGACAGGGTTGGAAGAGGCACATAGGGGTTGGTTCAATTCGGGCGTGGATTCACTAGGTAATTGAGAGTATACCTGTGTAATTCCTTTACATCTTCTTAGTGGATTGTTTTGTGGCTGTTGCCCGTGGTTTTTTTATCACAATTGGAGGTGTCCAATTGTGGTTTTTCCACGTGAAATCGTTGTGTCGATTTGTCTTGACTGTTTGATTGGGTTTGTTGTTTTATTGCTTTAAATTGATACATAATCACAAATTAATATCTAGCGGATTTCTAGATTTTTCAATTGGTATCAGAGCGGGTCACTCTATTTTTTTTGTTTTACGAGATCTTGTTATTTGTGATAATGGATTCAATTCGTGAGGGAAATTCAATGGTTCGACCACCCCTACTTGACGGATCCAATTATTCGTTTTGGAAAGCTCGGATGAGATCATTTTTAAAATCTATTGATGAAAAAGTTTGGCAATCTGTCATATATGGGTGACTGAACTGACGATTACCGTTGATGGAATAACCTTCCCCAAACCAATTGATAAGTGGAACACAATTGATTACCAAAATAGTAGCTGGAATAGTAAAGCTATCAATTCTCTCTTTTGCGCTGTCACACCTGAAGAGTTTAGTCGTTTTTGTAATTGTGAAGTCGCAAAAGAGGCTTGGGATATCTTACAAACTATCCATGAGGGCACTCATTCTGTGAAACGCTCAAAACTTCAAAGGCTCACATCTAGTTTCGAAAACCTTTTAATAAAAGATAGTGAGACCTTTGATGAATTTTATGCGAAGTTGAGTGACATTGTAAATTTCAGCTTCAATTTAGGTGAAAAAATACCATAATCCAAAGTTGTAGGAAAAATTTTGAGATCCTTGCCCGATTGGTTCCAACCAAAAGGTATGGCTATTGAGGAGGCTCAAGATGTTAACAACCTCAAGCTGGATCACTTGGTTGGAAATCTCCAAACTTATGAGGCACATAGGAATTTCAAAAAGAAACAAAAAGATGTTATTGCTTTTAGTAGTACTCATAAAGTTGGAAAGGATTCTAATGAGGATTGTGAGATAGATTCCAAGATTACGGTTGCTTTTGTTAAACAATTTAAAAAATCTTTTTTGAAAAAGAATCCTAATCTTTTGGAATCTACTCATACTCATAAATCTAAAGGCAAAGATAAACTCAAAATTATTTCTATAGCTAAGAAGGAGAAAGGAAAGATACAAGGGAACTCTGAAAGAGTCCAATGCTATGAATGCCAAGGATTTGGCCACTTTGCTTCAGAATGTCCCACTCGTTTGAAGAAGAAGAAAGCCCTCGCCATCACTTGGGATGATGAATCAAAATCTGATGAAGATGAAAGTGACAACGAAGATCAAGGCGAAGAGGGACATAAAAAATTCCTTGCTTTCATGGCGGCTTCCGAAACTGAAGGACGAACAGAGTATCTGAAGAGGTCAGTTGAGAATGCCATTGATGATGAATCCTCGGAGAGTGATGATGAAGAGCTTGAGCAAGCTTATGAAAAGTTGTACAAGGAATCTCTTAACTTATCCAAACTGAATGACAAACTCACAACGAAACTCAAAGCATGTGAATGTGAGAATGTCAAATTAAAGAAAGAGATTTCCAAGGCTAGGAATGATGCCATCAAGATAGCTAATGATCAACAAGCTCTTTGTGCAAAACTCTTGACTTGTGAGACAGAGATGAATGAGCTACAGCAAATCTATGCAACACATGAAGAAAAAATTGAAACTCTCGAGATGTCTCAAGTTGCTTTGGAAGAACTAATGATCAAGAAAGAGGAAGAACACAAGTGTGCTGTGGCTACCATTGGTCTTTGGAATAGAGGATCAAAGACTTTGGAGGATATCATTGGGTCTCAACAAATGTGTTGTGACAAGAGTGGCATTGGCTTTGGTGATAACAAAGAGCAAAAACAGAGTGCATCTATATCTCATGATACAAGAACTCAAGGAAAGGGAGAACAAAAAATTCAACATGAGGATGGACTTCTCAAACTTCCTAGAGTTAGTAAGGCCAAAGAAAAGAAGGTATACTCTGTTTTTATTTGTCATCATTATGGTATGCATGGTCATATTCGCCCTTATTGTTATAAGTTGCATGGGAGAGTGTTTCATAGAGATGGAAAAAATTCCAACATCTCGTGGGGTAGGAGACACTTCATTGGTAGTAATGAGGTTAAAAGTCATATTAGACCTCGTTATTTTGATCAGCTTGAGACCAAACTTGGAGCAAGTTTGTATTTGCCTAGACCTAGAAATAGGAAGTTAGAAACCAAGTTGAGACGGGTTCCCATTGAAGGGAAAGGGAACCGCAACGTCAAGACATCACCCAAGAACCGCAATTCTTACAATTTTTTTCATACTAAAGCGGTTTGGGTGAGAAAACTTGACTTGTGTTAATTTGCTTATTTGTTTTTGATTTTAGGTTTCTGTGTGTTTTTTTTTCTTTCTTTCTTTTAAGTCATTTAATGTGTGCATGTTTGTTTTCTATCATGCTTTGTTTCAGAAAAAGAAAAAAATGTGTGCTTGTTCTTTTTTTTTTTTGTCTTGCTTTATTTTTGAAAAAAAAAAAAAAAAAAAACCAAAAAGATTTTCTTAGTACGGTTTTGCAAGCTTGAAATTTTTGAGATGCCCTTAGTGCATACTGGAATTGATGAGAATATCCATTACTTGTTAATATGTGTGTGCTTTCTGTGGTCATTACTCATTTCGGAGTGTGTGTTCTTTGATTAGTATGTCTCATTTTGTACACACTCTTAGATTAGTAAATATTGGAGTCTTCTGCCATAGTGATCTTTTTTCTCTATGGACTTCTGGCATGGTATCTTTTGTTTTTCTAGAGGAATTGACCGATACTAGCATATCTTGGGTGATGTTGAGTCTCTTAACCACCTTCCTTCTTTTTGCATCTCCATGGCTTTTCCCCTCTGTTATTTGTAGTCTAGGCATGAAGAAAAGGCTACCTCAGAGTCACCAACCAGGCTATCCTTATTATATCCATGCTTCTCTGGTTCGGTTTCCATACTCTTGAGCGTGTCAGCCTCCAATGAGTGTGAAAAAGAAAGGAAAAATGTGCAAAAGAAAGAAAAGAAAAATTGTGAAAAAAAAGGGGATTCATTGATTGAGAGGGTGCCTCCGCTTTTACTCACCAAATATCCCTTGATTCCTAGTGATTTGACTTTCCTTTGTTGTGCTTAGATTCTCATACCAGAGGTCCAGCTATCAGATAACTACTAGGATTCGAATCTTGTGTTTGTCGAACTCCAAGAGTCACACACACAGTTTTTTCACGGGATCTATGCTTTTCACATAATGCATCACTTTTTTTTGTGAGGAATCTTCTAGAGGCTGTGCACATTGTGTTTTCAAGTAATTATGCTTCTTGGATAATCTTGTGTGTTCTAAGGTACAAATTTGAGATTTCTTGTTTGTTCCACCATATTATTTTTGTCGGTTTCTTTTTGTTCATTGTTTTCTGTACAGTGTTTGTGGTTGCTTTGAGTGAAAGGGAGATTGGCTTTAGTTGGTTTGCATGATGCTATGCACTGTTTCTTTATTATTTCCTTCTTGCATGCTCCTGATATTTACATAATCTTATCATTGCTTGTGTGGTTTTTGATCTTACTTTAGTTGATTGAGCTTCCTTTGTCAATTCGTGAAAAAAATGGGAAGTAATGTTATCCGGTGCATGTGACTTAGGATTTCATGTATTCATGCCATGTGTCGGGTGCATGTGTCTTAGTTTTCAGGTTTTCATGCTACATATTCTTAAAATCTCTAAGTCGCATCTATTCAGGTTTTCCATCTCATGCTTCAAGATAATCTAGCTACATGTTTATTGTTTTTTTTTCATCTACTCTTGTGGGACTAATAGGTGTTTTGGAGATTGTAGCATTAATAATTGTTTTGCAAATCTTGACTGTTAAAAAGAAGTTTGTTTTTGTTGGCTATAATGGGTTGGGGTGTTTAGATTTTATTTGTTAGGTGTGTTTTGTCACGGCATTGCCAAAGGGGGAGATTGTTAGGTTTTTATTCTTGGCAATCCCGTTTGACAAAACTCCTTTCAGTTGTAATTTTACTCGTTCTTGTATTTCAGTGAGGATATGAGTTTTAGATGCGAATCCAACCCGAATTGTGCCTTGCAGAGAAGTTTATGATGTTAATGCTTCTAAGATTGCCACTTCGCTGATTATGATGGGGATCGAGCTGCGCGGTCAGCTCGCGGGAGTCCAGGGGGCAGCGCCCCTTGGCGGGTCCGGGACAGCACCACGGTGGAATGGAGGGGCAGTGCCCCCGAAGCAAGATGCAAAATTGCATTCAAAGTTGCTTGTCCTCCCTTGCTCGCTCATACGAAGAAATGCTCGCTCGAGCGAAGGACTGCGTCTGCATAAAGACCTGAAAGAGGTGTTTGTTCGCTTGAGCAAAGGATGCGTGGCTCGAGCAAAGGATGCGTGGCTTAAGCGAAGCCACTTATGGAAAACACACGTTTTTGGTTCCTCGCTTGAGCGAGAGAGTCTTCGCTCGAGCGAGCTTCGCAGTCCCAGATTTCTATAAGTATTTGTTTCAGTCCAAAACTAGAATCACTCCTCCAGATCTTCTTCTTGGGTTCTAGGGTTTATATCTGGGGATATTTTGCTAGTTTTCTTTGATGTTTAATTGAGTATTCAACTCACAGGTTAAAGAGAATACATCAAAGGTTTGTTTATTCATTTTATACAAAAGAGAGAGTTGTTCTTCGGTGGATTCTGAAGAATTTGAGCCTGAAGCTTTGGTGGATTCTAGAGTGGCTCATTGTCAAGACAATTCCGAGGTGAAGACAGGGTTGGAAGAGGCACATAGGGGTTGGTTCAATTCGGGCGTGGATTCATTAGGTAATTGAGAGTATACCTGTGTAATTCCTTTATATCTTCTTAGTGAATTGTTTTGTGGCTGTTGCCCGTGATTTTTTTATCATAATTGGAGGTGTCCAATTGTGATTTTTCCACGTAAAATCGTTGTGTTGATTTGTCTTGACTGTTTGATTGGGTTTGTTGTTTTATTGCTTTAAATTGATACATAATCACAAATCAATATCTAGCGAATTTCTAGAATTTTCAGATACAATACTGGGTAAGGTCATGTTTAGGTGGCAATGGGTCTGGAATTGGACGAGGATCGAGAGGCTTGAGATGTCCCTTTTGCATTAATAGCTTGAGGGCGTGGGTTGGGCTCATATGGAGGGGAGTAAAAATTCTTCGATTCCGGGGTGGACTAGTATTTTGTGAAGGTTGTGAGGTTGTGGCAGTAGCAAAGGGATTAGCCATCTTGGCTGTTGAAACAACAGTAGTGCTACTTCTAGCATTGGTTCTCCGAGAAAATGGCCTTCTTGTGGGTTCGCTTGTTCTATGGACAATATCCTTTTTGAACGCACTCTCAATCTGGACCCCCAGCTCATATAAGGAAGCAAATGTGGACAACGGTGCCACTATCATCCTCTGCAACATGTCTGGCTCAAGGTTCTAGACCACTAGCCTGACTTGTTCTTTTTCGACAGGTCTATTTGTCATTCAGGCTGCCTTGGCTCTCCACCGGGCGACAAAATCAATTAATGATTCTTTGGGATTCTGGGTAGTAGTCTCCAGCTCACTAACGGTTACCTTTATCTGGGTGTTATACGAATACTGATTGACAAAACACCTCAGATAGCTCCTTCCAATTCCGCTTTGTTAAGTCTTCCAACTTAGTGTACCAGATGGCTGCCACATCAAATAGGGTTCTCCCAAACAACAAGAGCTTATGCGCCCAAAACAAACCCATGGGCCTCAATACATCTGAAAACAATCGAACATGCACAATCAGATCCCCACTCCCATCGAATCTGTCAATGTGAGGCATCTTAAATTTCTCCTATAATTTGATTGAAGCCTCAGTGTAACCATCTTCGATATCTAGAATAGAGTTGAAGCCCTGGGATTTCTTCAATGCTTTCTCCAATCTAGCAATCTTAACCAAGGCTGGATCAATTTCATCGATATCGAAAGGAAAGATTTCTGTGGGGGGTTGAACCAGAGGCCGATAAGCTGGAGCTGGGGGAAACATGTCCTGAGGATCTGGGACTAGCAGATTTTCTACTAGTGGGGGTGGATCAGGATTTAGTTGAGTAGTCGGGATCAAATGCACGGTTTATACTGATGCCCTAGATGTACATCGTAGATCAACAATAATTTCATCTTGTACAGCCATTCTTTAGTTTACAGTGTCCATGGTTCTTTGGAAAGCCGCCATCATGGCAGTAAATTCCTCCACGTTCTGTGCTGTATTCTGTGCCATTGCGAGTCTGGGTGAACTAGATGCTGGTGAACTGATTGAGTGAGAACGGATATGTGTTTGCAAAGTGCTTTGTACTAGTACTACTAACTGTCTGTTCCTTCTTCGTCGGGTGACTGGTGGAAATGAGACTAACACAGGCTGACCACCAATAAGGTCTTGAGCTTTACAAAGCCTACCAAAATGAGTCCACACAACTTGGGAAATATCGGGTCTTTCTGAAGCTATGATGGTAAACTACCTAGCAAAAGGAAAGAAAGAAAAAACATAGTCAAAATCAGATAGCACTCGGCCCCAATTCACAATAATCATAACACATAGTTGAACTATAATCCGCATTGAACTCTGTTCTCAAACTCATACTGATATAAACCACCATGTACAGTCTCACTGTAAAAGTACATACCAAGTTGGAATAGTCCCTATAGCTTCATTATATGTAACTAGGTCAAATGGTCGAAAGGGTACCTCAGCAAGATTACCTAATATACCTCTCACACCTAACACCGAGAAGTAAAAGGTGGATTAAGCAATACAGCAGTAATCCAGATCCAAGGGTTGTGCTTCCAACATGGCAGAGCCCATGACCGGTCAGCCTTTTGGCAAACCTTTTAGGCAAGCCTCTGGCAAACTGTCCAAGAATAGCAGATGGAAAACACAGTGACTTAAAGTAACCATGCAAAATGCAATGCAAAGAACAAATAAGTGTAAATAAAAATTCACATCATGAGTTTCAAGTCAAGTTCCCTAAATCCCCAGTAGAGTTGCTAGAAACTGTAGCTCAACTTTTCGTACTCCTTTTGGAAGACGAATAGCCCCACAGTTCGAACTCTCGTGGTTCTGAATTTGATTTCACAAGTGCAATGTGAAACAGTGAAAACACAAAAAGAGTCCAAATCCAGCAATTCATTTAGAAAATCGATGTTTGAATCAATTGCTAAAAATGAACTACTTTGCCAAATTTCAGAGTCACCACCTAAATATTTTTAGGAAATTTAGAAAACCCAAGACTCATGTCAAAGGCCACTAGTCTGTTATCACCAAAGTGTCTCGACTCGAGAATTTAGGTATAAGAGGAGAAAGTCATGAATTGAGCACCCTACTCGCTCGATCAAAGATCGACCTCTACTAATCATGATGTGTTTTTTATTTACATTATATGCTCTTGTTCGATTATTAGCTATTTTTACTATGTGACGCGCACACACATATAGACTAATTTGCAAGAATTGGAATATTTGATTTCGTGTTTAATTTGAAATTGTTTTGTGAATTTGCCACTCGAAAAAATGGGCTTAAAATGGATATTTAATCAAACTATCCCAATTCAAGCAACTAGCCGTCATCCACAGGCATTCAAACAGTTATATCATTTAAGCAATTAGCCTCATAGAAGTATGTTTTGACATGATAACACAAACATTCGATGCAAGATGCTAAAACACAAGATTGCTCATCTAGTACTTCGAGCCAAAACAAAGAAAAATAATTAGAAAAATATACATGCTCCTAATTAATGCAATATGACTAATGCAACGCATACATTATGTAATTTGTAGGCTCGGCTATGAGCCTGACATATGACTTCATTCAAGACATGCGATAAAGCATGTATTCAAGCAATGAATTTGAACATTTGATACTGGTTTGGCATGATGAGCCGAGCCTTGGATGCATGCAAGACAATGGATGCAACGTATAAGAATGCTAATTTGAAAAATGATGTCCTATATCAACCATCGTAAATTAGTAAGTAAAAAGGAGAAAGACGTGAGGTTGGAACACATACAACTTATTACATAATTGCCCT
This sequence comes from Camellia sinensis, assembly GCF_055761805.1. Classification (NCBI taxonomy): domain Eukaryota; kingdom Viridiplantae; phylum Streptophyta; class Magnoliopsida; order Ericales; family Theaceae; genus Camellia; species Camellia sinensis. The sequence goes on along the minus strand of NC_138970.1, from coordinate 176,872,887 downwards.
CGTGCAAGAGGGTGCGAATCAAAGTCCGAAAGTCCAAATTAAATTAATTATTACAAAACCAAATGAATGAATAACAAGGATAATCTTGAGAAGTAGACTAACTATCTAAGTTAATTAGCTATAACAATTACAAATAAATAATAATGATAATTACAAAACTAATAATTCACAAGACTAATTATAACAATAATAATAATAAATTAATTACAACAATACTCGGAGCATTAATTTATAAAGTGATGTAAGCAAGGATGCGCAAGGGTTGCATGTATAATGTCCAAGAACAGCTCTGTCTGCCTAGGCCTGCTATGTTTCACCTTCAGTCACTGCCCTCTGTTTTCTACAAAACATACCGCTGACCAAACATTGATGGCCGACCATGCCTTAATAAGGCCCGACCGGGCCCCAAAAGGCTCGGTTGTACCTTAATTTCATATAAAATCCTATTTTGTGCTCTGAAGTGAAAACAGTACAGACAGAGTTATTCTAAACTCTGTTTGTCCCTCTCACACTTCACTGTCATGGGAAAGCCTCGAGAGAAGGTTGGAATCGTTTCCAAAACCATCAATGAACAAGTTGATTGCTTGATGATTTCTGATATAATTTGGACAAAAATCAATAAATGAAAGGAACTACAACCACCACTTCCTCATATCATAGAGTGAACTCAAAGAGGGAGGCAGAGATGCTTCAAGGTTCATCAAAAACATCATGAATTGATGTAAGACAACCCTTGATACAATAGACTCGGCATAACATCCGGCTAACCCCAAGCAATATAACTCATTTTCTTTATGTTAGTTGGTTTATTTTAAGCCAAATTCATTAGTCTTTGCCATCCTTTAATCCATTGAGTCCAAGGTGATTATTATGTCCACTAATAGATTATGTCCACTAAGTGAGAAACATGTCAAACGGGAGGTGATTCTCAACATGAACAAGAGACTATACCGTTGACAGTGAACCTCCATAGAGATTAAGCCATTAAGCATAAATCGCTAGTTCACGTTTTGAATAGCCGTCAATCGATTGAAACAACTCTCAAATGAAAAATATGAATAGCAAGTTGATTTATTAAAATGAGGTTCTTAAACATGGAAGTCAGCTAAATAAAAGCTAAGAACAATATTCAACAAGCTATGTATGCAAACTTATGAGACAACAATCAAGCTAATCAAAGCATAAATTATTTAAACAACCTAGAACAGCCCTAAAACAGCCCTTAATGGGTGAAAAATAGTGGCTCAAGGTGCATGAAAAGAGCCTACAAAGCTAAACAACAAAGAGAGAAAAACAAAGCTAGTAAGTAAAAACAATGAGAGGGGGCTAACCCCTCTACTTTTGAAACTTTAAAGCATGATTTTTAGCCTCTTTTTATCTTTGAAAATCAATTTAAAGAGCAAAGAAAAAAAGTGTAAAAGTAAGGGTTTGAGCTATAGGTAAAGGTGTAAGAAAGAATGTAAACTCTCTCTACCCTTTTGGTAGCTCTCCAAACCCAAACTTAAACACTTGGAAGAGAATCAAAACAATACAAAACTACAAGAACTAGATAGCAATAGATAGAACAATAAGTAAAAGAGAGGATGACAAGCTTATACATCTCAAAGAAGTGAGCTTTTGTTATGAATCAAACTAAGTCCCAACGCACTCTCAAGCTTGAATTATGGTGTTCAAGGCTCAACTAAGGTTCCTAGGCTAAGGTGTGAAGGTGTATATGGTGTATGGATATAGATTCAAGGTGATAGGCTTACTCAAAGGGTTGCTTGCACAAGAAGAATGGGATGAAAGAGCTCTCAAGAAGGTGTAGCGGCTTTTTAGAAATTCTTCAACCCTCAAAATAGAGATACAACTTCGTTTTTATAAAATTTGAGCAAGGGCGGTCATAAATATCTTAAAAAATGGACAGCTGGCGGGCTCCCGCCCAGAACAGTGTTTCTCGCTACTAAGGCACGATTAGCCTTCAATAGCCACGGCTAGCCCTCACTGAGGCACGATCAGGCCTCAATGTGTTCCCTTATTTTTCTGCTTTAGACTCAACATAGGGTGGCACAATGTGTAAAAATAGATTTCTTGGGTATAATCAGTGAGAATATGGAAGGTTTGGTATTGTTTCGGAGCTTAAACATGGCCCATTCGTTGAGACCTCGAACCACGCACAATACCACTTTCATCATTGAGTGTACCGGGCAAAGCGCTCGAGCCTTGCGGGCGGTAAAAAATGTGGTGTCTACAAATGGTTTTAAAAAAAAAGAATGATAGTATGATCTTATAGACGCATAATTGAATTTTGATTTTGAATCCTAACTTGCCTAACTTATTGTAAAGAAATTGAACTCTAGTGTTAAACGGAAGAAGGATATCGTAATAGGAAATAAGAAAATGAATTTCGTTAGAATGACAATTGTATATTTCTTAACGGACCTTTGGAAACATAAGAATTTCAGTCTACTAATTGTAATGATTTAATAAAGTTAAAAGTTTAGCCCTAAGTTACTGTGTAACAATTTATCAAAGCCAATGAATATATCTATGCAGGTCTAAGAATTGAAATAAATATGAAGGTAGTGTAATTTGAATTACTTATATAAGTGTAACCTTAAGTAAATAAGGAAGCTAATACGGAAGCTAATAAGACCGTGAAAAACATAAACCTGTGTGAAATCGAATCACTACTTTGACATGATAGTATGAGAAAGATTGTCTGTCACGACCCAAACCCGGCCCTATAGGTTTAGCACCGTAACCGGCCAGTAATCTGAGATTACCGAAGGCCTGCAGAACAGTAATACAGTAAAACAGAGTACAGGGCCTGGCGGAAGCCAATACAGTAATTAAACAATGTCCAATGAGCTGTGACAGTCTGTATGCCAAAAAGATTTTTCATGCATTCATACATAACAGTACAGAACAGTATGCACAATGTTTACATTCATTCAAACTAGGGACTCAACCCTAGATAGCAGTACAGTGAACAGTCAGTCTATACAAAACAGTGAAACAGTACAGAAGGGGGAATTCTTAAAACACCCCTAAGCCTTAGCAGATAGGCTCGGAACCTCGCAGTGAGGCACAAAGGCTGGCTTGACAAAACTGGAGTCTAACCCACGCTCCTAGCTCCGATCTGGTGGCTGAGCACCTACATATATATATATAAACAGTGAGCTAAAGCCCAGTGAATAACATAATGCGTAAAGGGGTTTGGAATGAATGTCCTTACAGTAATGAAAACAGTTCGATTCAATCAGTATTTCAGTTGTTCAGTACAGTAAACAGTCATATGTGGTACATCCATTAGCAAGTAGGTCTTAAAAGACCGAACAGTAATGATGGCCATCAGTCAGTAAACAGTAGTGGCTCCACAAGGGAACCGACAGAGATCTCTGTAACAGTAACAGTAACAGTAACAGTAAACCGTAGGTACTAAGGATGCCACAGTACAGTTCAGAAATAAAGGACATACATTCATTTAGTAATATCAGTTCAGTAAACAGTTCAGTTCAGTATTCAGAAGATAATCATTTGTGAACATATCTTTACACAATCGTTACTCACAGAGTTCGGGCTACAGTATGCTAGAGCGTGTCTCCCCAGTCGCCAACCCTACACAGTTAACAGGTTGAACACACTAAGCTACACAGTCGGGAAATCTCATAACTTAATCCCTAATTTGCCTTGGTGTGTTCTACATCTATATCCTCATTAAGATGCCTTAAACTAGGCCTAAGAATTCCTAGGATGGGATGAGGATGCAAAAATACACTTAGAAAACATTTTGCAAACTTGCTGAAAATAGGAGCCTCGCTCGAGCGGGACTTTCTTCGCTCGAGCGGGCTTCCAAAATCAAAGGCTTCGCTCGAGCGAGTAATCCTTCGCTCGAGCGGTCTGTCGAAACAGTAAAAATACTGGATGCTGTGATTTTACGCGCGATGGTCGCTCGATGGTCGCTCGAGCGGATTCCTGGACAAAGGTGCTCGCTCGAGCGGGGAATCCTTCGCTCGAGCGAGGAAGCCAAATCTGGAATTTCCAGATCTGCCTCCCAAGCTTAAACCAAGCATTCTACCACTCCAAACTCGACCTCTTGGGCCCAAATTCTGGAAAACATAACTAAATTCAATGTATAACAAGTTTCAAAGCTCAATTTATGAATTCAAGCCCCAAAGGTGAGTCAATTTAAAACCATATTCAGACCCATTTTCAAGAATATGAAGAACATGCAAACATGCATGAATTCAAATCATTTCAAAGCTTCAATTTGATGCTCTAAGGAGCCAATTGTTCCAAAAACAAGTTGAAAACATGAACCATTACAAAATTATGAACATGCATGCATCATTTTACCATGAATTCAACTCAAACTTCTACATTACAACATGCATGCATGAATTATGCTCTATATCATCATGTGTGAGCTAAAACATGGCTTAACTCTACAAATGAAGCATGAATCATGCAAGAACTAGCTCAAACACATCAATAAAGGTTGAGTTCTCTTACCTAGAGCCTCAATTACAAGTGTAGGACCACAAAGCAACAATCAACCTTCAATTCTCTTCAAATTCTAAGCAATATTGAAATGAACTCAAGACTCTCACTTCCTCTCTCTCTAAATTCGGCTAGAACAAGAAGAAATGGCTGAGCAAATGTGTTTTGATTCAAGTATAAGGCTCAAGTGTGTGTATGAGATAGTGGCCCACTCAAGGGCAAAACGGTAATTAAGTCCAACTCTTTAATTAGCTTATTTTAATCTAATTTAATCATACCTAATCAGTTTTCAGATAATTATACTATAAAATCACATAAATTATGTTAATCATTAAACATCAATCAATTTTGGATTCGGCCGCCGATAAGGCCTTCAATTTGCAGTTTAAACATATAAGCACGAACAGATATTCATACAATCAAACAGATAGGATGTAATTTAACTTACATATACTCCATCAATTCGGTTTCCAATTTCAGTCAGTCAGTTATCAGTCATTATTAGTTCCGTTTAACAGTAATTGGTGATTAACGGTAATCAATCAGTCATTAATCAGTAAACAGTATGAGGGTTGTTACATTGTCAAAAACGATAATCTTAATTTAACAAAAGTATGTAAAGTTCTACTCTGATCTGTATGATTGCCTAATACTATATGGGTATAACCCAACATTTGTTATTTTCGAAGGCTAATGAATTTCTGCAAGACATATTTCTGTTTTGACTCTGATATGCTTCTGTTTTGAATCCGATGTGCCCCTCTGTTTCGGAATTACAATCATAATTGGTATCCAAGATGTCTGTTTAAAAATGAGACCATTAATATGTGATTACATTTCCATATAATTCGGAAATTTCTATGATAGATTAGCATGTGAAACCTTATTTGGGCATACTACATTATATGCATAACTTACAAACCTTTGATATGGTCAATGAAGGTTAAATGACCGTTCTTTTGGAAAATATTGAATTATGAATTGTGTAAGAAAATGTCAGAACTATTATTGTCAATAGATTTGAAAGACTAAGAATTTGTATTTGTTATTAATAATGCATTGATTATTGAATTCAATTTGAAGAATCTAACATATCAATAGTGGAATATTTTGATTTATATAAAAAGTATGAAGAATCATGAACATCCTTGGAATAATCTTCTACTAGTGGGAGTATATGAATTATAGATCGATGAATTAAAGTGTATGAGTAATATGATTGCTGACAATAGAGACGGCAATAAATAACTAATTTGAGTTATTAACATTAAATGATTGGGAACTAAGTTCAATTTCTATGAGGAAAATCCAAAGAAAAAGGAAGTTACGTAGGAAAAGAAATGAAAAGAGACAAAGTTATGTGACTGATTTTCGGTACAAATATCTTAAGTTTGGAAGACCAAACCTCCTAAGGAGGGAAGGCTACGCCAATCCCACCACGTATAATGATTAGCACTTAATTAATTAAAGAGATTTGAATTTTAATTGCCAATCTAATTTAATTCGGGATTTATGAAAATTATGGAGACTGATTCGTATATGCTTTTATTGAGAATTTATTTTGGAATTAAAAGCCTAAATGGCTCAAGCTAGTACAAATGGTGAATTGAATTATTTTAATTTCGAGTGTTGGGCCATATGGGGTTTAATTAAATATTTGATTCAAATTTATAAAATTGAGATTCGATTAATTGGGTCCGAATTCCAGTTAATTAAGTTATACGACTTAGGAATTAACATTATTATGAATTAAATTCATTTATGAGGTGTCTAATTTGAATATGTAATTTATTGACGAAGATTTTGAAGTTTAATCTGAAATTGAAAGCCTTACTAATTTGAGAAACCAAAATTGTGGTTGGAAATAAGTTTAATTTAATATTTTGAATTTTTTGGGAGTTTGATTAAAAATCTGATTCAGAATTATTAATTTAAATATAATTAATTAGGCTCTAATGGAAGTCAAATTATACTAATAAAATTATGTGAGATTTGTAATTAGTTACGATTAATTAAATTATGTGCTAATTGAGATTTATTAAGATTAAGTGTTAATTATAATTAGTTAAGACTAAGTGGGATTTAATTAAATTAATACATGAATTAGTAACGTAGCAAATTCTAGAAAGGCCTAGAGTATGTGCACGTGTGGATGTGCTGAACCATGAAGTGGGTATATGTGTATGAAAAATGCTTCCTACCCCCAGCTGGGGGTGACACCCAGTGAGGTGTCAGCTGGGGGTTGGAAGGAAAAAAACAGTTTTTTTTTTTTTTTTTTTTGATTCTCGACCAGTGGGGGCGCGCCACGTCACTGGGGGCACGACGTGACGCGCCCCCACTGGTCGAGAATCAAAAAAAAAAAAAAAAAAAAAAAACTGTTTTTTTCCTTCCAACCCCCAGCTGACACCTCACTGGGTGTCACCCCCAGCTGGGGGTAGGAAGCATTTTTCTTGTATGTGTATATGGTGTTAATTTCAAGTAGAGAAATGAACTCATTTTTAGTGTTGAAGAAGTGCTGGAGAGAGAGAGAGAGAGAGAGAGAGAGAGAGAGAGAGAGAGAGAGAGAGAGAGAGAGAGAGAGTACAAAGAGCTCAATTCTTTGTTGAAGAATGACTCAACTTGCTGGAAATTTTTGAAGAAGTTCAAGGAAAATCGACTTTTGTACTAAGAGTTGAAGAGGAAATAAAGAGCTAAGGAAGAAATCAACTAAATTTGTTGAAATTAAAATTTAAGATGTAAAACTTATGTTTGATTTTGTAGAATCCTTGTGTTACACTTGAAATTAAAGATGAGTTTGAGTTCAATTTCATATAAATTGGAAGAAATTAGAAAACAAAGATGAAGGGATTAAGTTAGGTTCATGGTTGTGAAAATTAATTATTTTAGGTTGATGTTGTGATCTTGCATGAAAATAAACCTTGTTAGTACATGCATGAGCAAATTAATACTTTAATTACAACATGCATCATGGATTATGAAAAATCTGAATTAATTCAATTTCATATTTTGAAAAGAAAAAATGAAAAGCTTTAGAAAAATCAAGTTTATGGAAATTTGGAGTTAATCTTAAAATTAGACTAAGTTTTGTTTTCATTATAAAATTTAGGAATTTGTTTGTTTGATTTTGATTTTTAATCCATGTATGTAATTTAATCTAAAAGTGTTATTCAATTCAAATATATTTTGGAACATCTATGTTCATAAATTAAGTATTCGGTTAGAGATGGAGTTAATTCAAGTTCTAAGAAGCTGATTTTGCTATAAGGAAAAATGAATTAAATCTAAGTTTGGACAAATTAAGGAATGAATTATAGTGTTACCTAAGAATCAAGCGTTGGTTAATTTGATTTAAATTCCATACATGCAATTATTTTTCTAAGAGATTTATAGCTTTAATGTCATGTTTTGAAAATCAAGAGAAAAGAATTTGAAACCTTTGTATGAATGAACAAATAATTCAAGTTTTGACAATTTTGTTGAGTTTTCGGAAATTGATTTTTAAAGGGCCACGTATTGATATTTTTCACAATATTTTCATGTTTTCAAGCAAGCCATACATGGCTCAAAGTCTTGGAATAGAGATTAGGAGCTCAACTTTAGTTTGAAATCCATAAAAATATACAGACCGCTCGAGCGATCAATTGGTGGCTCAAGCGAACCCACATTTTCTTTGCTAGTCGCTCGAGTGATTATTGGCTCAAGCGTACTTTTGACCCTGTCCAGTAATTTTGCAGTCTTTTACAGATCGCTCGAGCGACTAAAGATTCGCTCGAGCGAACATATATTTTCAGTATATTTTGGAAAATTGCATTTAGTTCATATTTTCATTCTCATCTCTCTCCAAAGTATTCTAGACATGATTTATGACTCAATAGAGATTAATAAGCTAACAATCAATATAACTTAGTTGGTTAGGGAATAAGTCATTGATTTAATAATAATTGATTAAGGTGCCAAGTAAGAAATCAGTCTATTGAAAAATGACTTAGTAATAAAAGAATATGTGAAATAAGAATCCGGTTCATTTGAATAAGAAAGAATAAGTGTAGTAGAATTTTGGACTACTTAGACAGAAAAAGACAAGAAAAGTCAAGTTTGATCAAGGAATTGATATTGTGTTTCAATGTGTATATGTTATGTGTTTGTGTAGGTCACACGCTATTGTCTACTTGATTTATCTGATTTGTCCAATCTGTCTGATCTATTTCTGCAACTATCTGTGAGTAATAACTTAGTAAAGCTATGTTATTTAGTTTCTATTTAGTTTTTGCATGATGCAATAAGATTTGTTTTATGGAACAATTATGTTTTGTATAATGAATGATTGTCCATATATTGAAAAGTATTCGTGGCAACAATTCTGTGGCTAAGTATGTTATCTATTCCAAGCCCGAAGGTTCCTTATGGAAATGACAAGTTATCTGTTCCCGGCCTGGAGATTCCTTTATGAAACTAGCAAGTTATCTGTTCCCGGCCCGGTTCCTTTATAGAACTGACAAGTTATCTGTTCCTGGCTCGGAGGTTCCTTATGGAACTGACAAGTATAATCCTTAATACTTTGTATTTAATCTGTGAGCACTAATGGATGTACCATGTATGATTAGGCATGAACTCTGATTTCTGTATATGATTTCAATAAGAATATGAATATGAATCTGTTTCTGATTGAAATCTGAATATGCATAAGACTATGTTTCTGATAAGAATCTGTTTTTGACATGAACTTTGACTTCTGACTCTGTGATGGACATCATTCATTAAAACCCATTACTTTCTTATTATTCACTAGGCTCCAGCTTACTGTATTATTTATGTATGTAGGTGATCACGCACGTGACCAGGCTTAGAGGCGTCTGCCTGGAATCTGTTTTTGTCAGCCAACATATGTGCCTCCTGTGGAGGTTCTCGATATGTCAAATGGTTATAGCTATGTGATTAAAGCTCAAGCTTTGTTTTCTTGTTTGTTTAAACAAGTCTTTGTTTATTTTGTAAATAGGGCTAAGTCCATTTTTGTCTAATCTGTATATATATAATGATGTAAGGAGGATGTGTAGATATGTATATAAAAAGTTTAAAATTTTTCTGTCTCATATAAGTCTGCATAGCTTAATGGATGTTGTATATTTGCTATTTTCTTCCGCTAGCCCCTAATATTATATTAATCTGTATCAGAGACCTTCGGTAATTCCAGGATTACTGGCCGGTTACGATGCTAAACCTATAGGGCTGGGTTTGGGTTGTGGCAACTACTCTCCAATGGAATTATTTCCATTGAATATGTGAAGTCTAAAGACAATATAGCAGATCCACTAACCAAAGGGTTTGCAAAAGAGTTAGTTGAGAATTCATCGAGTGGAATGGGACTTAAGCCTATTAAATAAGAGTTACCACAATGGCAACCTAACCTAGTTGACTGGAGATCCCAAGATCTAAGTTCAAAGGGACAACTGAGTTATGTATGACTCATAAGGATCACTGAGGAGTCAAACTCCTACCCATTTCTATGATGAAATAATGATGTTTGCAACATTTTAGGTTAAGTAATACTTTTAATGATTCTTATATCTAGGAATACCTAGTGGAGTATGGCAGGATACACTTCATAAGAATCACCTATGTGAGTGTGAACTGGGCCAGTTCTATGAGATTTGTGAAGGGCTACAATTCTTTAGAGCACGCATAAAAAGCCAGGTTGTTCAAGGCAAAAATGAACACAATAGTGAGAGCTAAACTATGTCTGGTAATATACTCTGTGAGTTCTATTGTCTTGGTTTATACAAATGGCTGAACAATTCAAGACATCATGTTCACTAGTTAGCTAGTAAATCCGATAATCTCATAAGGGAAGGTTCAAAGCCAAAAGCTACCTATCCTTTGTAGAATATTTCCAATTTATGTACTCTCTGTAATTAGATCATGTTGTTGCATTTTTTCTCTGTCAAATTCCATTCATGTAGGGGGTTGTTGGAATTATGGTTTTTATAGGCTTATTTTGGGCCAACTTTGAGCCCAAATTTGAGTGGGTCCCAAACAAAAGATGGGTTCAAAGAGGTGACGTGTTCCTTATCGCATGGCAAGTCACACGGTGAAAACGGTTTGTCAAAACCATTTTTGAGTGAATGGGAAGTTGACATCGTTTTCGAGTTCGTGAAATGGACTATTAAAGAATAAATTGTGGGTTTCTTTGTAATAGTAGTCTCACATTGAAAACTTAAGAAAACTTATGTGTGTATATAAATTCTAGGTGGCAACACTTGGGTTGAGTCCCAAGGGGCACCCCAAGTTTGTAGAATGGAGGTTTTATGGACAAAGTGACATTTGGCTCAAACCACCACACACGCGCACGCGCCGCCGCCGCTGACCGGCCAGCCGAGCCGAACATTGCCGAGCGCAGGAGTGCGTTGTGGGTCGGGTTGGTTCTAATATTAATTTTTTAGACAAAATTTATTTGAATTTTTAAAAAAAAATTCTTGTGGGAAAATTATTTTTTCTGAACGAAATTAATTCAAATTTTGCGCCAAATTTGAATTCAATTTTCTGTCCAAAAAAGTTTCTCCTCTGGTCCAATTTCTAGCGGTCCAGCAGGTTCAAACAGGTTAACAGTTGCACCAAACAGATTTGGTTTTCCAGACAGATTCAAAACTAGGTTCAAACAGTTTTGCACCTATTCCAGTTTGAATTCATATCTGTTCAGTTTGGATTTCACACATGTTCGGCTCTATAAAAGCAGACCCTCTTCCAACATATTTCTTATTCCGAAAATTCTCTCATCCTCTTCTTTATGCTCTCTTGCATTGATTTATTCTTCATATTATTTTTAGGAAAAATTCTGAGACTATAGAACACAGGTTCTAGTTCGCCATACAAATTGTTTGGAGTGCTACTACAATCTGTGTAGACCATTGTATCCTGGGAGGTAGACGCCATTTATCCGTAAACACCAAAGCGGGGCAAATCTGTCTTAAGGATAAAGTATCACACACTCGACTTGATCTTTTTGAATTTATTCGGTTCGATAAATAAATTCTGTAAGTAATTTATTTTTAATTGTTTGATTTGGTTTCAAGTTATTTTTTACACAGAAGATTGTTCCAACACTCACTCTCTCACACACTGCTCTTTCCTCTCGCAATCGAACTCTCTAGTTGTTCTTCATCGATCTCTGTCGCTCGAGGGCTTTACTCTAGCTGTTCTTTATCGAACTCAAACTCGAACTCGATCTGTTCTTCATCAAATCGCAGATCCAAAATTGATATCATTCTTAAACCAGATCGATCTCTCTTGCTCTTCATCTTAGGTACATTTTTCATTCTCTTAATCAGTGTTCGAGTTTGAACTATCATCTTCTCCACTTTCTCATTATCAAATTAGATCTGTTAATTAATTCTCTAATTTTTCATTCTCAGATTAGATCAGATCAATTCAGATCATTATCATTCTTGAACCAGATCGATCTCTCTTGCTCTTCATCTCAGGTATATTTCAAATCTATTAATTCTTAGATTTCAATATTCATATTATTTCAGTGTTAATAAAAAATAAAAATAAAAAACCATATCAAAATTAGGACTTCTAATAATTTTTAACTAAAAGGGGACATAATTGGATAATGAATCTAAATCACCAATCCATACCCCCAAGAAAATACCCACAGAAACTATATACACATAAGCAGAAATTGGAATTCTTAACTCAATGATTGTTGTAGGAAGTATTTCAAAACATTGATTCCTGGCTGCAAATTAAGTTGATTTTGTCGCCCTATGCCCATTGCTCTCTTGTGAGAGAAAATTGAAATATTGAAGTTTATTAAATGCTTTGGAACCTGGACGAACAAAAAGCTCTGCTTTACCAAGTCTAATACCATGGGGCCATTTGGGAATATAGGTTAAAAGCTGGAAGTTAAATTTTAACTTATTTTTGGTCATATCACTTTTTATCTAAAAAAGTTTAAAAAAATTTAAAAAGTCAAAAAAATTAGTTTTTAATCATTTTCTTAAAACACCCCTATATCAATTTGGCTTATTGAAAGCAAACTTTATTTTTGTCTTTTTATTATCATCCGCAACCAGCAGAGGGTTTATGAAACAGGACATCATGAACATGGGATTTGAAGTTCTTTTTCTTTGTTTTCATCAATTTTCTTGAATGAAATAAACTGCTAGTTCAGTTACTCAAGACTTTTATAATTATTCTGTTGCAACTTGTAACTGGTGAGAAAATACATGACATCTTTTCTTGTTCTGAAATTTTCATCCGACACCACATAATGCGTCATTTGTTTATTTTGTTAATAAAATTTTTATTTTTGTATTCACTATTACATCTGTGGTACTTCATATTTATTGCTAATTCATAAAATTCTACATTTATGTTGTGGTCTTCTATAAACTAACATGACAGATCGACGATGCTCTACGCAGAGGCAACACTCAGCCTTCACAAATTTTGAGAATTCTTATAATGAGAGTTTAGACGATGTTAATAGGTTAATTCATCGACCCCAAAAGAACAACAAAGTTCAACACACGTATTAATTGAAATGATGACAAGGCGAACCTAGATAATAAGATTTCAAACTGTTGACATCACACCAAGGTTCACATCAACAACGTTCAACACCTTTTTCAAACCAATAATGTTACGGATTTAGAGAGAAAAATTTAGAAATTATTTAAAATTTTATATTAATGGCTCAAATTCATTTTATATGTAAATTTTATACTTATCAATTTAATTTTTACCACATATTCATTTTTGGATAAATTTTATGTCTCAAATTCTAAGACCCTAACTTTTTTTTTCTTTTTTTTTTTCTGACACATAAATGCCATAACTATCCCTCAGTCACCTCCCAACTAGAAAATTATTGAAAAATTATAAATCTGTTTTATTTTCAAAAAATAATTATTAACACATGAAAAAAATTATATTTTTAATAATTAAAATTTGTAAATTTTTTCAAAATATACATTGATATGTTATTTCCCAAAAATTATTAGAGAAAATGCTAAAAGAGTCCTAGGGCTATCATTAAAAAAGTGCGTACAATGTATATTTTAGTATATTAAAATAGGTGAACGTGTTTTGAAATATGAAAAAATATATATTAAAATCATAAATATTTTAGGATTTTGTTTTGTGGTGCTTTTTGACCATCCTTAGGCTATCATTAGCATAACCTAATTATCAATTACATGAAATTGGCAGCATCTCATACCATACGTTACATTTGTTTCGGTTTGAAAATAATTTTTAATGATTTTTTTTATAAAAAAATATTAATCCCTTTTTATGTATTTAGTCATTTTTTTAATTAATAAATTAGTGATTTTAAGGGAGATTGAGAGAGGAGACTGAGGCCCGCAGTTTTATTGTCATGACACTTTTGTTGTGGCTATTTATAAACCTTTGAATTTATAATTTAATCTCAAATTAAAATTACATGTGATGTAAACTTGTGTTTGGAATTTACTTTTTTTACTCTTTTTTTTTTGATTTTTTTTTTCATCTTTAGTATTTTTTTTTTTCTAAACTTTTATGTTCTACTTAACTAAACTAACCAAAAAAATTTTAAAAATTAGCACCAAAGATAAAAACTCCAATTACGTTAGTATTTTTTTTTGGGCCTTCAGTAATTTTTTTAGGGAAAAAAAAAAAAAGATTTATACACTAGACTGCGAAAGTAAAAAAGTTAATACAAATTTAATTTTAAAAACATTTTAAAATATACATTTAACTTTTTAACTAGATGCCAAGCACACCAAAAAAACCACTGTCGTTGGGTTTTGATCCTCACACGGTGTTGGCGTCCATGACCAAGGCAAAGAATATTCGACTACTTAAAATAAAGGATAATTCGATCATCTCACCAAACAAAAAGCTCACTGGATCCATTAGGGTATAAGATTAAAGAATGATGCTTGGGACCCCTTTTGGGGGTCACCCCCTCACCCCCTTTGTCACGTGGCGGGTGATGATTGGAGGAGCAGGAAAAAAAAGAAAAAGAAAAAGAAAATGTAACCAATGAGAGAGAGAAGGAGTCAAAGGGGGTGGGGGAAAAGGGGGGATGAATCATTGTTGAAGATTAAAATGTGAATTTAGCCCAAGTAACTATTTTTATTTATTTATTTATTTATTTTACATGGTAAAATATTAGTAGTATAACTTAGGCCTTATTTGGCATGATCTAAAAAAAATTAAAAAGTCAAAAAGTCACTATCCTATTTAAGTCACATCATCTTATTTAAGTCACATCACTTCTCTAATATATCACTTCAAACCCAACTCATACCCAACCCATATTTCATAAAAAGTCAAAAAGTACACTTATTTAGGCCTCGTTTGGGAGCAGGCTAATTTAGTAACTTTTTAGCTATTTGGCTAAAAAGGTAAGTAAAAAAAACTTGTATGTTTGGGATGACTTTTTGGCTAATTACGAAAAGATGTGCAAAAAAATAAAGAGAAAAGAGAATCTTTGACTTTTTGGTATGGCTTGTTAGCTTTTTGGCTAATTTAGTAATTTTTTGACTAATTGACTAAAATAGCCTCTTGCCAAGCGAGGCCTTAGATCATTCCAAACCACCACTTACTGTAAAATTTGTTATAACAAATTCATGCTAATCTATTGATTGGAACTTGGGCCGTGTTTTGATTGGAATATATAATGAGAGATCAGAGTTGCTAGGTGGCTCGAATTTGCTTTGACTTGAATGGCTTGAAGTGTCAAAACAATGTCGTTTTGGTGTTTTTTTTTACTTCTCTTTCTTCTTCTTCTTCTCTCTCTTTTCTGTCTGTGCTTTCTGAAACCAAACTCTACATCCAAATCATTTTTTTTCCCTTCCTCCTCTTTTTCCTTCCTCTTCTTCCTTCACCCTCTCTTTTTCCTTCCTCTTCTTTCTCTATTCAAAGTCAAAATTCAGAATCAAAATCAGAATCAAAATCAAAATCAAAATTAATTCTAAAACTTCACTCAAATTGTGAAATACACAAATCAAGTTTCTTAACATTCCAAGCATATCATCACAAACCCATAAAATAAAATAAAATAAAACAAAATAAAAAATTTGAAACTTTTTTAAGGCTTTGAGTATGGGTTAGTCATTAAAGACAAACGAAAGTGGAGGAACAGGGTAGAGAGCATAGAGAAAGATGAAAGGTTGGAAATGGCCAAGTGGGTCCAAACATGGTCCATATATTTGAAAACATTGTTTTTCTTTATGTTGGTAGTTTCAATTTCAACACTTTAAATATCCAAAATTTCATAAACCCACCTCATAAATCACCCAAAATTGAAATCTATACACATATTCTTTGAAGAATTTTCGCCAAGTATACTACAAGAAGAGGAGAAGAATGAGATTCCTAGAAAATAATGCATAGGTTTCATCTCTACACGAACCGGCGATCGACAGTGACGTCACCCGTTACTTGCACGGTCCAACCGTTGCCCACCCAAATAATGAACTAGATCTAGAGAAGGTGAGTAGGATGAGGGTTAACATCAAGGAGAAAGAGTAGGTCATTGGTGGTAGTGGTTAGATCGTTGGTAGTAGCGATGTGGTAATAGTTGTTTGAGAGAGAGAGAGAGAGAGGAGCGAGAGAGTAAAGTTGGGTCTGAGAAAATCAAAATTAAAACAAAATCAAAGGGTTGTAGATGGGTGTGATTACCGTTGTTCACCGTCTCTTTTTTTTCTACTCCTCTCTTCCTCGTTCTCTCTTTCTCTCGCCTCTCTGTTTCTCTCTCTTTCTCTCGAACTAGTTTCAAGAAAGGAGAATGGAAAAAAAAAAAAAAAAAAAAAGAAGATGCCAAAACGATGTTGTTTTGGCATTACCAAGATTCGGGCAATTCGAGCCCCCTTCAATTTCGAGGTACAAAGCATTTTTCAGTGAGAGATATAATCTTTTGACCACATATAAGGGACAAAGAAAAAAAATGTAAGTCTCACATTTTTTTATATCTTTTGCTTGGTTTGTGATTATAAAATCTAATGGTACATTATATCACTCAAAAATACAAGACATAGAATACCATACTCCCATGGTTTTGCTTACTCTCGACCAAAGGAAAAAGCAGGCACAGGGCTGAGGGGCACTGCCGCTACAAACATTTCAGAAATGTTAATGAACTATGCTATAGTTATTGGTGTGTCTCTAATTTATAAAAAAAATTGGCCCCTCAAAATTTCACTTTTTTTTTTATTATTTATTTATTAAATTTCTTCTAAAGTCTCAATTTGTCTAAAGGTTTAGCTAGGGTGATTTATCATTTATGCACCAAAATATTATATTTAAAATCAAGTAATAATTATTACCCGAAATATAGTGGTTAAGATTAGGTATCAATTTTCAGAGATTAATTGAGTTGTATTAATAATTAAAGTAATTTAAGAAGATTGTTTTTTAAAATAATAAAACTAAAACTAATTGAAATAATATAACATAAAACAAATGAAATAAAATATAAAAAAAAATTCTTGCGATTTTGAATCCATCACTAACTTTATAATTAAGGAATTTTTGTATTAGCTTTCAAAAAATCATTTATTTGGATAATATAATATATCTTGATCAGAAATACATCGTCAAGAAAATTTGTATATTAAAATCTGAAAACATGAATCATTTTCGCTTAACACAGATCGTCACCACTAAATTACACTAAATTACGATTGATGCACAATCCGTTTTATTAGGTATAACTCGTCTAACAATTTTAATATACAATAGTAAAAATAATTGTATAATATGATTTGAATAAAATATTTATTACACAAAAAGACCTGAAGTTATACAATTTATTTAAATCAAATCAAAACTAAAATACTAAATAGAATAAAATCTCAATTACTTGATCAGTATTTCATATCTACTCTAAAAAAAATATTAATTCTACATAATTATAAACTTTCTACTCTAATATATAAAAATAAAAATAAAAACTCACTAAATTATCTCTCCCGACTCTACTCGTTACTGGAGCTTTCGAGCTCCCCTCCCCACCCCTCCGCTTGGCCGAACTTGGCCTTTTATAGACCGGCAATAATAATATATAATAATATTTGAAATTTTAATTTGAGAGTTCTAATAAAGTTTTACGGTGATATTACATATATTAATTAATGTACATATTAATACACCGATTAATGTTATACCATATTACTGATGCTACTTATTATATAAATTACAAATATTTAAAACCTTTAAAATTATGTCATATTATCTGTTAGTATATTAGTTAGTACATTAATTCATATACATAGTATTATTCAAGTTTTAATGTTGTAGAGAGTACCCATGTGATATGGGGGCCCACATTGCTCTCTATCTCTCTCTACTCTCTCGCTCTTTCACCTCATTAGAGCTCTCATTAGAAATACTATTTTAAAGTTATGTATCAATACTAATCCAATTGGATAGTAAATATCACACTAATTTAATAAAATTATTAATATATTTACTATTAGTCTTGTGAATTAAACATGACCTTAAAGTTTCAAATAACTATTTATTGTGAACAATACAATAAATTTTTGGGCAAATTACATATACCTCTCTCGAGGTTTAGCTAAATTACAGATACCTTTGAGGTTTCGAAAATTATAAATACCTCCTGAGGTTTATATTTCCATAACAAATTGCGTCATGAGGTTTATATTTTCATAATAATTTGTTTCCTAATTTGTTATGCAAATAGTATTTTTAGGGGAATATCTGTAATTTCTCAAACCTCAAGAGAATATCTGTAATTTTACTAAATCTCGAGAGGTATATGTAATTTGCCCTTTTTTAGCCAAATAATATATTAAGAAACAAATACATTTTATATATAACAATAACACACAAAAATAAATAAATAAATAAATAAAAATCAAAACGGGGGACCCCTGGCCCTTCTTTCCCTCCGTCGGACGATGGTGATGCATGATGATAGATAGTTAAGTGGGTGCATTGATGAGTGGATTTGTCCGGCATTCTATCTTCTTCTTTGTCTTTATTTCTTTTCCTTTCTTATCATTTGAGTCGGTGAGTACTTGAGGTGCGATGTCGGGACAGAGAAATAAATATTTATTTATTTTTTATATAATATTATAAAATTATATTAAAATCTATTATTTATAACTTTTATATACAAACACATAAAAATGTATAGAAACGCACATTTATTATATAAAATTATAAAATAATATAAATAAATAAATTATTTAAGTGTATATTAACGGATCAAATATATAATATTTAGACACCGATCACTATAATAAACATGTATATCATAGACAAGTTATAATTTAAATTAAAATTATGATTTATTATGTTAAAATTAATTACGTCCCATTACGATATTTAAGTGTCTAAAAGTGATGTTGATAATAAGTTACTGTATTGATTTTGGTAACTATCATCTGTTTGGCAAGTTGATTCTTGGGCTTTTTTGGCTATTTTAGCCACAAAAGACAAAATAGGCTATTTTAGCCATAACAAACAAAACATCACATCCAACCCATAATCATTACATTCTTCTCTCACAAAAAAACTCAAAAAAGTCAAAAAGCCAAAAAGCCCTTCCCAAACCAAACTTTTAAGCCCAGGCTAAAATAGCCAAAAAAACCAAAAAACCAACCCACTTCCCAAACGGAAAGTAATCTTTGGTTGTAGTTCAAATTGGTGCTAGTAACTACTGAAAGTAAATATGATCCATGTGAAAAAGCATTTGTATGTCATCGTTTTTTATTTCTTATTTTATGCAACGAGTAAAGAGTATTTTGTAATCCTATTTTAATACTTTTTTATTTTATAAATAAATATCTATATCAAAAAAATTATTTGTAAATTTAATGATAATGTTTAATTTTTATGCTTGTAAAAATGAATATTTTAGTATACAAAATTTTGATATAATATAATAAAATAAATTTTGTAAATAATTTTTAATTGTATATAATTTGGGACCCCCTTAACCATACTCCTAGGTCCACCACGGATCACATAATTTAAGCTATCATCTATCTAATGGTGTTTCTCTTTTTATTTCATGTTACATAATACCCTAACAAGATATGGTATAAAATGATCTCAGACAATTAAGTTAGGTCCTTAAACCGTATATTATTGGCACCTAAATATCCCTTATTATCACTTGAGTTATTGCTCGAGTCCTATTTTATAGACAATAGTAAATATTAACTATTAGAATAAATTTGTATTATAAATTAATTAATTATACATTTATCTATTTTATTATAGAAAGTATACATATGAATTGATGTAAATGTTGCCAATTTTTTTTTTTTTTTTCTTTCTTACTGTCTCAATATTTCCACCTAGTAATTGTCACCTCCATCCACTCAATGGCTCTGTTTGGAAGGATTATTTGGACTAAAATAATTTAAAATAGTTAATAAGATAAAATATCTTATTCAATTCATAACTACTTTACTTTTTTTCTTACAACTATTAAATCAACTATAACAAAAAATCAACTATCTTCTCAAACAAATTTTTTTTTTACCAAGTTAAAATTGTCAAAAAATAAAGAAAAAAAAACTAAAATAGTCAACTTCCTAAACGAGGCCAGTAACTATTTCATTCCATCCAATCACTACAAGAAAAAACACATTTTGGGACTAAATTTTTAGTCGTCAAAAATTAATTTTTAGTCGCTAAAAGTCGGTTTTTAAGTTTCCTTGATTAAATTTTTTAGTCATCGGTTTGGTTGTTAGAAAACGGTCGGGAAAGGTATTGGCGACTAAAAAACTTTTAGTCGCCAAAAAGCAAGTCTTTAGCGACCAAAACTTTGGTCACCAATAGTCAATTATATTTTTTAAATTATACATTTGGCGACTAAATTTTTAGTCGCCAATAGTCAATTATATTTTTTAAATTATACATTTACCGACTAATGTTTTAGTCGCTAATACTCAAAGAATCGACGAACAAACCTTTTAGTCGCCAAAAGCTCATTCCTAAAAAAAAAGCATTACACTCTACTCTTGTGAAAATTCAAACCATGAACCTCCCACACCATAAACCTTATACAACACACTCTTCCCACTACGCCTCCATAACACCATATGATTATATATGCAACATATATTATTTATATAGTATGTAGACCCATGTTAATATAAAAATATATGTATAAACATAATTATTTTTTATTAAACATAATTTATGTAAAAATAAACTATTTAGTAGGAAAAAAAAAAGGAAACCACTTTTGGCAACTAAACATAATTTTGTGTGCTAATTCTATACTTTTGGGTACTAATTATTTTTTGGTCGTTAAAAAAAAATTTCCCGCGCTAAAATTACCACTTTTGGCGACTAAACTTCTTTTTAGTCACCAAAAAGCCTCATTTTTGGCTACTAAACATGTTTTTAGTCGCCGAATGCTTCACTTTTAGCTACTAATTTTTTTTAATCGCCAAAGGGCCTTACTTTTGGCTACTAAAATTTTTTTAGTCGGTAAAAGCCTCACTTTTGGCGACCAAACAGATTTTGTTGCCGAATGCCTCACTTTTGGCTACTAAATTTTTTTTAGTCGCCAAAAGGCCTTAGTTTTGGCTACTAAAATTTTTTTAGTCGCTAAAAGCCATATTTCGGCGACCAAACAGATTTTTAGTTACCAAAACCTATACTTTTGGCTACTAAATTTTTTTAGTAGCCAAAAATCTTTACTTTTGGCTACTAATGCATTTTTAGTCGCCAAAACCTATAGTTTCAGCGACCAAATGTGATTTTTTAGTAGCCAAAGATGCTTTTTCTTGTAGTGAATAACTATTAAATAATTTTTTCCATCAACTATTTAAAATTTTAAGTATAAATTACTACTAATATATGGAAAATTTTCTGGTGTGCAATGCATATTGTATGAAATTTTATATAAAATTACGTAAATTTTTACGAATTTACATAAATAATCTCCCAAAAATCTTACGCGAATTTGTCAGTTCACTTATATAAATTCGTGAAAATTTACATATTTTTATATGGAATTGCAAACCATGTGTATCGTACACCAGAACATTTCCCTTAAGGGTGTGGCTGGTGTCTAGTCCCTGCTGGGCCTTATGGGCCCATTATAGAGTCCGTATCGATAATTTGAACCGTTCAATTCAATGTGTAGAACTCATCGAGTATTTCGTCTTTATAAAAAATCACGTTGATTGAATATCGATAGTTACTTGATCAGATCACACTTTTATCAACGTTCAATATGATTTTAAGAAAAATTATTAACAGAAATGTGATTTGATCAAGTAGTATTCGATATTTGATTAATATATTCACCAAAAAAAAAATATTTGATCAACATAATTTTTTATAGGGATAAAATAATTGACAAGCCTTACATATTAAACAAATCGAATTATCCATATAGGGTCTCGAATAAACCACAAAGGCCAATAATACCGTCCAATCCGAAATCGAATGGCAGACGAGCGTTACCCTTTTTCTGATATATATATGTATATATATAGAAAAATGTTTGAGGGCCCTAATTCTGTGGCTCAAATGTGGCTCAAATGGCTAAAACGACGTCGTTTTGGCCATTTTGATGTTGTTTTGTACTCAAAACGACGTCGTTTTGACCATTTGAGCCACATTTGAGCCACAGAATTTGGGCCCTCTACCATTGCTCTATATATATATTGTTTGGAGCAACCATTATTAAGATGGCAAACCTAAGGAGAGATTAGAGAGAGACACTAAGAGAGTTGACTAAAAAAAAAACACTCTAATGGAGTTCCAAGCTGTCATCCTAATATCAGTAGCTACACTAGGCTTCATTTCCCTTTGCAGCTCTATCATCAATCTCGTGAAATGGGTATATATTATGTTTCTTCGACCACCAAAGAATCTGAAACGAAGCTACGGCTCGTGGGCTGTAATCACAGGCTCGACCGATGGGATCGGAAAAGCCATAGCGATGGAGTTAGCATCGGAGGGACTCAACCTGGTGTTAGTCGGCCGAGACTCTCTCAAACTCGAATCCACTTCTTCAGAGATTCGTCGCAGAATTGGCGATCGAGTCTCAATCAGAACGATCGTGATCGACTTTGCGAAAGTCGGTGGGGAAGAGATTGAGAAGAGATCGAAGGATTGGATGTTGGTGTTTTGATTAACAACGCCGGGTTGGCTTACCCTTTCGCGAGGTTTTTTCATGAAGTTGATTTAAATTTGATGGAGAGTGTTGTTGGGGTGAATATTGTGGGTGCCACTTGGGTCACTAAGGCTGTGCTTGCAGGTAAAATTCACAGAGCAACGCTGAGTGCCTCGATTTTGAGTTTGACTTTAATGTTTCGAATTTCTCTTGCCGGTCGTATGTCTGGTTATTTGGCCAGTCATTTATGAAAATAAATTACAGTTGCGGTCAATAAGGTGACAACTACGATAGATAAGTGATTCATCTAGTTATTTGGTTAGTCGACCGGTAAATAAAAATTCGAGCCATTCAAGACAGCTCAATCCGAGATATAAGAATCTCTGAAATTTATATGAAAAATTGAGTTAATTTTGATTTTATTTTTAAGCTATTAATTTTATTTATTTAATTTTTATTTTAGTTTATATGGTTTAAATAGAGATGGTTATATAAATGAATTACCCTTAAAACTTAATTTGATGAGTAGAATGGTATTTACAACTAAACACACATCAAATTACTTTAAGTGCAGCTTGTTCAAAATAGTAACAAAAATGAATATGTTGTTATATGGTTGAAATTGGTCTAATCTTAAGAGCAGGCTACTCTAAATGAATTACTAAATATTTTATTAAATAGTGTTTAGCATTTTTAAATTCTAAAATAACCTTTAGGCTTGTTATTGATTTGTATAACTAAGTAGAATAAATTAATAATTTAGAGGTGAAATAATAAAAAATAATAATTTAAAGAATAAAAGTAAAATTAATTATAAAATAATTCAATAAAAATAATGTGATAATACTATTCTTGTCCTGAGTAATTGTTAAGTAAAGCATTTAAATAAAATTATAAAATTTTTGTTCGAATTTGTTATTCATATGTCGTTACTATTTTGAAGGTATGCTGAAGAAAAAGAAAGGTGCTATTGTGAATATTGGATCTGGATCGTCAGGTGCCGCTGTTTCATCGTACCCTCTGTACACCATTTATGCAGCCACTAAAGCGTGAGTTATTTGAAAATAAATTATTTTAATAATTTTTTTTATTTTTTATAAAAAGATAAAGAGGTGATATAATTCAAAAAAAAAAAAAAAAAAAGACAATAAATATGTTATTTTAGGTTGTTCCCCAACAACCCCTAGCTAGAGATGTAAATTTGGCTCGGCTTGGTCCACCCGAGCCCAAGCCCGGCCCCGCCTATGTCAGATCTCGTGGGTTCCTACCAAAATTTGAGCAGGGTCTGGTCTGCTCACGGGCCAAAAAATTAGGCTCAAGTTTAGAGGGTATTCAGGCCTTTGGTAAGCCGAGTCTTAAGGCGGGGTAATGGGTCTGGGCTAAGGCTTGAATATTTTTTTTTGCTTTTTTTTTTAAACTTTTTAATCAAAATTTGGCCGGTCCTTGAGTGGGCTTTATGCGGGCTGATGGGTGGGGCCCACAGGCCGGTCTAAACTTCAAAATAATGACCGAAGCCTAGGGTCTCAGGCTGGTTCGGACCTGGGCCCAAACAGGCCCATCTCGAATCGCCGCTCATGGGTTGGCGGACTATTTTTACACTCCTACCCCTAGCCAACTAACTGACTGTTCGTTAAAAAGTAAACTATCTGTTTAAATTTTTAAATTTTTTCATTCAAAGAAAAAATTATATTGAAGTAATGAGTAATTTTCGTTAAAATAAAAGATTCTGAACCTTAATCCAATAGAGTCAAATATTTTTTAAAAAAATGAAAATTTTAATTTGATTCCATGTATTTTGATGCTCAATTAGTCAGATTGTTCACCTTAATTTTGAGTATGGATAATATTGGGACGGATTTTTAATATATCACTCTCACCTTATATTATATTAAGATCAGGGCAAATTAAGAAAGCGGTAGGAGTGCAATGGGTTACTTTGGTCACTTTAAGAATGACAATGTTATAGGTGGATTCGTAGTGCCCGCCACACTTCCTCATCAAGGTGCAGAAACTCGAATAAGGCGGGGATGGGAAATACCAAAAAAAAAAAAAAAAAAATTATCATCCCTAAAATATTGGATACTTTAGAGATTTCACATCGGTATAATTGGAGATTTCGCAATAGTTTGTGAGGAGTTATTTGGAAGGATTTAAATAAATATATATTTTTAATTTTTTTATAAAAAAATATAATATATTAAAAAAGATAATGTGGCCTAAATAAAAAAACAATATTAACCAAATAAGATAAAAATGCCCCTTCCCAAACAATCCCTGAATTTTATCATAATACAAACCCTAAAAGTTTTTATTTTTATTTTTATGCCCAAATGAGTTTTTGTTTTTATTTTTATTTTTATTTATTTAATTATAAAAAATAAATATTTTAATCAATAAGTTGGCTTTTAAGAGATTACCGAAGGATGCCTAACAAGTATTTTTGGTGTATTATTTAATATTTTGATTTGTATAAAAGTAATTTGAAAATAGGTAAAAATAAAAATAAAAATTAGAAAGATGTTTTCAAATTAATTAATAGTACTATTGTAATTGTTTAATTTATTATTATTGTTCTCTACGTGCCACAAACACTTGTTAAGCCTGTGTTTGGCAAGAGGATTGTAGGCTAATTTAGCCACAAACCGACAAAATTGGTTAAATTAGCCACAAAAGGACAAAACACATTCAGCCTCCGTTTTGGAGCATAACTTCCATACAAAGAGGGATGAAACTACCAATTTATCCCTGGGCTATTTAGGCTACTCTAAGAAGACTCCAATGTCAACCTTTTTCCAATAAAAACACGTTTTCCCAGAAAACCAAAGAAAGTTGAAAAAAAAAATTTAAAAACATTTTTTTGTTTTTTGTTAAAACATTTTATAAAAATAAATCCAAACTCTATTTATAAAAATATTTTTAAATATTTTAATTTTTTTTATTATGTATTTGATTATTTTTTGAGTGTAGAGTTGTGAAAGTAGTATGGAGTTTCGACTTATGTGTTTGGTTATAAGTTTTAAAAATAATTTATTAATTGAGTTTTATTTTATGTGTTTGGTTACGATTTGAGTGTAGAGTTGTTTTTAAATTTAAAATATTAACATTTTAAATTATTTAAATTTTTTTGTTCAAATAATTTTTTTAATATTTAAATTATTTAAATTTTTACGATTTAAATTTTTTGAATATTTATTTTAAATTTTTGCTTATTAAATTTTTTAAATTATTTACATTATTTAAATATTTAAAATAAAATTAAAATAAAAATTAAATATTGAAAATTAAATTAAAATTAAATTATTTAAAATACACAGGACAATAAATTAAAACCTCACTTTTTATCATTTCACAGAAAATGAAAAAATAAAAATAAAAATAAAAAACACATGAAAAAACCATTTGCAAAAAAAAAAAAAAATAAAATGCATAAATTATTTAACAAAAAATATGCCTCATTTAAAAATATTTAAAAAATTACAAAAACGTAAATTTTAAAAAAAAAAGAACGACAAAAATACGTCTCATCCAAAAAGATTAAAAAAAAAAACAAAAATTACCATTTGCCATGTAATTTAGAAATAAATAAAACACATGAAAACCCATTTTTTATATATAAAAACAAATAAATAAATAAATAAATAATGATGAGAAAAAACGTAAATTAAAAAAATAACGAGAAAAATACGCCTCATTCAAAAATATTTACATAAAAACATAAATTACCATTCGCGACGTAATTTAGAAATAAATAAAACACATGAAAACTCATTTTTGAAAAATAAAAAAAAAAAGTTATTGTATACCAATAAAAAAAAAACATAAATTAATGTGAGTGAATAAAAAAATAAAAAAATCGTAAATTTAAAAAAAAATAACGACAAAAAATACGCCTCATTCAAAAATATTTAAAAAAAAAATATGAAAACATAAATTACCATTCGTCACGTAATTTATAAATAAATAAATAAAAAATAAATTGTATACCAATAAAAATAAAGAAGGCAAAAAATGTAAATTAAAGAACAAGAACTAATTAATGTATAAAAAAAAAAGACAAAAACATAAATTTAAAAAAAAAAATTAAGCAAAATATGCCAAATTCAAACCCAAAAAAAAAATGTACACAAAATACGTTAAATCCAAACCCAAAATAAAAAAAATAAAAAAAATTTAAACAAAATACGCCAAATCCAAACCGAAAATAAAAAACTTAAAAAAAAAAATTAAGCAAAACACGCCAAATCCAAACCCAAAATAAAAAAATAAAAATAAACAAAATTTATTAGCAAAATACGCCAAATCTAAACCCAAAATAAAAAAATAAAAAAAAATGTAAGCAAAATACGTCAAATCCAAACCCAAAATAAAAAAATAAAAAAAAATTAAACAAAATGCGCCAAATCCAAACCGAAAATAAAAAATAAATAAATAAATAAAAAACATTTAAGCAAAATTTGCCAAATCCAAACCCAAAATAAAAAAATAAAGCCAAAAAGGGCATATTGGTAATTTAATAGGAAGGCACCTCACCAAAAAGCCAAAAAGTCCTTTCCAAACCAGGCTTTTTAGCCCCAGACTAAAATAGCCAAAAAAGTCAAAAAGCCAAAAAGTCAACTCACTTCCCAAACGGAGGCTAAATATTTGAAACTGCTTAAATTGAGCTTATATGCTTTTATGGGCAGTAAAAAGTTAACTTTTTGAATTTTTTGAGTCACATTACTTCTTTACTTTTTTAACATAAAAAATTTAAAAAAAAATTACAAAAAATTATAAAGTCAACTTTTTACTAACTTTCCAAAACATTACTATAAGTACATTTTAAATAAATAAATTATATACCTCCTTATTATAAAAATAGAAATTATTAGATAATAACTTGTCATGAATATAATGTTAAAAATTTCAAACTTCAAAATGCTTGAGAACTCTAAATATGGAGTTCTAGGGAAACTCTAATGAGCTGCCCCTCATGATGTATAGTTGTGTCTACCTTTTCTTTTCTTACTTTTTTTCAAATTTTTAACTCAGCTGGTTCAGTACTCCCTTTTTAGAGGGATGTATGATGACTGTTCAACCTTATGGTTTTGCTTCTAAATAGACAAGACTTTGAATTTGATATGAAAATACGGGCTGATGGAGAGCGAGTACCTGGTGGCCAGAATTGTATAACAATTCAGTTGCATATAGTTTTAACAATAATGTTAGAGGGTCACAATTTTTAAAATTATAATGACTTAAAACTGTCAAAATAATATCGTTTTGAGTACAAAACATGTCAAAACGACATTATTTTAATAATTTTAAACCATTATAATCACAAAAATTATGCCGTTCAAATATTTTCCTAGTTTTAAATAGGCGGGTGGAACACTTTCAATGAACATCAATTTTTATATTTCTCTTTCATTACTTTTCACCATATTAATCATTACACCTTTTGATTCAGCCGTCTTGCAATCACACTTTACGATGTGATAAGAAGAAGATTAGGAGTTCAAGCTAATCAAGCGACCCCTTTAATTGTATTATAATTTTACTAACATATTAACTAATATTCTACAATCTTGATCACAAAAAAAAACAAAAAAAAAAAGGAAAAAATCATTATTTTTTTTTACCTTCAAATTTTTTCTTAAATTTCATTTTAATTTCTAACTCTGTATTTGCAATAATTTGGATTTTAGATTTCAATACGATCTTTTTATTACCCGCTATTTGAACTTTAAGTAAAAGTTAAAATACAAGAGACCAAATTAAATTTGAATAAAAATTAAAAGATGAAACATATTTGCTATGTAATTTCTCCTCCTCCTTAATACTCTTAAAATTTGCTCATATGGTCATGAGTATTTTTTATTCAAAATTTTAACATTAAGTGATGAAAGGATCACATTGAAATATAAATTAAAATTTGAGAAGTTCATTATTGCAATTAGAAGATGAGAGATTGAATGAAAGTTTTGGGGGGTGGAAAGAGTAATTTACCCTTATATTATTATACTTTACTATTTTATTTTTTTTAATATTTTGAAAAAGACTTGATACTCTTATTTGTCACTAATCAACGCGTATATTTTTCTACAATAATGATTCATCCCACTAAAAATATCACCACTAATAACACTAATGCATTAAAAAAGTAAAAAAAAAAAAAATACAACTCCAAGACTAAAACATCACATCATAATGGCGGGATCTACTGCCACCTAATTAATGGGAGCACTAATTAGTGCTCCCAAGCATTTTTCTTTTTTCTATTCATTGATATTCATGTCGAAAAATCAATAAATGAAAGAGTATAGCTCAACCGTGTACATATTACATAAACTATTTTGTCCTATTTGAAAACCAATTGTTCCATCATTTTCCTTTGTACTTTAAATATATATAATATTTGTTTTACTGTCCTAGCTGCAATTATAATAGTCCCAAATTAACTTCCTTTTTAAATTACACTTTATAACACAATATGATGTTGGAAAAATGGTTTAATATAGGCATATTTTTTAATTCAATTTGAGTGGACTCCAAACGTTTTTTGGGGTGGGTCCGAAGAGGTGACGTGTTCCTTGCTGCGTGGCAAGTCACACGGTGAAGACGGAACGTCAAAACCATTTATGAGTGAATGGAAAGTTGACGTCGTTTTCGGGTCTAACATTAGTTTTTTTAGATAAAATTCATTTGTATTTTTTCAATAAAAAATTATTGTGGGAATTTAATTTAATTCTAAAATTCAAATTTTTGGTTCCTAAGTGGTTTCCTAAAGTTTGTAATTTTGAGAATTTAATTTAATTTTAAATTCAAATAGTGATTTCCTAAAGTTTGTCAAATAGATTTATATTTATATCCTATTCAAAGTTTTAATAAATCTATTCAATTTTTGACTTTATTTAATTGAACTATTCTAAATAGTTATTAAATAAAGTTGCAAGCAGTTGCTTTGTTTGACTTACGGATCACTTTTGACATGTTTGAATATTTGTGTTCCATGTGTAACGGTCAGC
Organism: Camellia sinensis; assembly: GCF_055761805.1. Taxonomy (NCBI): domain Eukaryota; kingdom Viridiplantae; phylum Streptophyta; class Magnoliopsida; order Ericales; family Theaceae; genus Camellia; species Camellia sinensis. The sequence goes on along the minus strand of NC_138970.1, from coordinate 176,843,298 downwards.
AAACAGTTTGAATTCAATTTCTGAAATGTTTGGTACCTGTTCACTATTGGAAATACGCCTGTTCGGGTCAGATTTATCTTGCCTATATATGTCCATCATTCCGGCAGTCTTTGGGGGAGTTTTTTCTTGATCCGGGAAATTGAGTCTTTATAATCCAATTCCTATTCGGAAAATTCAGTCTGAAATTTGGTCTCTTTGCTGTCCATTTCTTTTAGTGCATTTTTCCTCATATTTAGTTTTAAGAATAAATATTTCAGAAAGTTAGAATATAGGTTTGATTCGCCGAACAAATTTATTTGAAGTGCTTCTATAAATTTGTGTAGATCATTGTATCCTGGGAGATAGACGCCACTCAACCGTAAGCACCTTAGCGGGACGAATCTATCTTAAAGACAGAGTGTCACACACTCGACTTGGTCTTAAATTATTTATTCGGTTCAACGAAATAAATTCGGTATGTTATTTATTTATTTTGTTTGAATTATTTCAAGTTATTTTATTTACACAGAAGATTGTTCCAACATATGACTAATATTTATTCTTTTATATTGCATATATGTTGCAATGTATTTTTTAAAATAAGTATACATATAAATAATTCAACTAAAAGTTATGAAAAAATATTTTGTGTTGTGCATCACACGGATTAGTCGCTAGTTTAATATTAATTTTGAGAAGTATCAAATACTTTTCAAACGCTCTTAAACTATAGTAGGATTTATCGAATTAATGTATCCATAATGTGTCATGTATGAGTCCAACAGGCTACATCTATATCAATACTTTGTAGAAAGTAAGGATAAATAACAATACTAACGGCTAAAATCAAATTTCAACAATTAAATAAATAATTAATATTGCATACATTTTTTTTTTTTTGAATATAACACATATAAGTGTGAAAGGAGAAAAAAAAAAGAAGGAAAGAATAAGGCAATATAAATAATTTTAACTTAAGGTTGAAATGAAATTTTATAAGACCAAAGAAGACAAAAGTAATTGACCATTTCAAGATTATGATTTCTTCTTCCAACCTATTTCTGTATTATATTTTTTAAGATTTTGTAGTTATATCCATATATCTATCCTTCATAGAGAAGTTGTGAAATCATAATCCTCCTTAATTTGTTATAGGTACATTGAGCTGTTTTCAAGATGCATCAGTTTGGAATACAAGCAACATGGAATTGATGTTCAGTGCCAGGTTTGTTGTTCTTCCATGGTAGTAATTAAGTCTATAAATACAGTTTTAATCACATAATTAATTATATAAAATAATTTTGACCATATATGTTAGATGGTGGAGCATGGCCATAAAAGATACAATTTCAATCAAATTGTTTCAAGGTCTGTTTGGCAAGTTGGTTTGTAGTTATTTTAGTTACAAAAGACAAAATAAGCTATTTTAGCTACAACAAACAAAACATTATATCCAACCCATAATTATTACATTCTTCTCTCATAAAAAAAATTAAAAAAGCCAAAAAATCATTCTCAAATCAAACATTTTAGTCTAGACTAAAATAGTCAAAAAAATTAAAAAATTAAAAAGTCAATCCACTTTCCAAACGAAGACTCATTTATGTTTTATGTGATTGACTCTGCCTTTGTTTGGGAACTTGGTTTGGGGCTAAAATAGCCACAAAAAACAAAATAGGCTATTTTAGTCACAAAAAACAAAACATCAAATTCAACCCATAATCATTACAATCCTCTCTCACAAAAAAAGTCAAAAAAACCAAAAAACTAAAAAATCCTTCCCAAATCAAGTTAAAATAGCCAAAAAAACTAAAAAGCCAAAAAATCAACTCACTTCCCAAACAGAGGCTCTGTAATTAGTTTTGCGTATTGATGATAGGCAATGTGGTTTGTCAACCTCTAAGGGGAGGCGTGGGAAGAGGCCCAATTGCCTTTTTAAGAACTAAAAATTTATATTTTAATCAATCTGATAGATTAGATTGAATTTTTAAGCTCATTAAATGAAGGGCATGTGGATATTTATCAAGTCGGTCCAGCTATTAATTTGTATAATAAAAATGTATAATTTTTTTAATTTTTTTGTTTAAAAAAATTAATTAAGAAATCACTAAAAAACTGCACGGAGACCATTGGTGCGACTTTGATAGGCCAAACAACTTTTTCTTCTTTTTACCCTATACCAGATCTAATCTCTCTCTTGAGCGCGCTACCAAGGTAGGGTCACCAACGTTTTTTCTTTTCTTTTTTGTTTTTTCCTGACAAATGATGGGATGTAAGAGCATCTCCAATGATTATTATTATTTTGTTATTGTTATTATTATAATTTGATAATAAATAGTGTTATTTTGTCAAATTATAACAATGGTGTTTCAATGGTAATTTGTTATTTTTGGCAAATCTCAACTAATTTTTCCTCTAAATTTGTAGGTCTTATTTGGATATAGATTTTTTGTGATTTTATTTTTATTTATTTATTGTCTTTTGTGACATTTTTTTACATGTTTGTTAAAAAAATTATATATTTATATTATTCTCAACTAGACAAATATAAAAAATTAAAAAAAATTAAAAATTGGAAAAAAAAAAAAATTCAATACAATGTTCTTCATTTAATAAAAAGACATTAAAAAAAATTTCAATACAATGTTCTTCATTTAATAAAATTTCAATACAATATTCTAATAAAATTTAATAAAATTTCAATACAATATTCTAATAATATTTAAATTTAATATTCCAATACAATTTAATAAAATTTTAATTTTTTAATTTCAATTTTTTGTTAAAAATAATTTCAATTTATTACAAAGAATTTCAACGGCTTATCATCCATCTATCTAGAACAATCCGTGCACTCCAATATCCATCTGCCTATATACCTCTCCTTGTTGAGTCATATATCTATGGCACCAAGCTCTCTCTCTCTCTTCATTCCCCTCCCCGATCTTTATCTCTCTCTTCTCTTTTCTCATCTCTTCTCCTCAAATCTTCCAAATCAAACCCTAACCAAGCCGATCTCTCTCCACTGATCTAGTTTCAGTCTCTCTCTATACCTCTCTCGGTCTCCATGGATGAACCCGAAGCTGGTTTCAGTCACCGATCGGTCTCCATCTACCTCTCTCTCTCTGTCTCACTCTATCCCTCATCTCTCTGTCTTCGATCGGTGAATTCTGAACAAATCGGCGACTGTTTGAAACAGAGAGAGAGATGAGACCAGGTATATGATCTGTGTCAGTCGATGAATCTCTCAACCAGGACGATGAGACCAGGTTTTTTCTGAATCTGTTTTTTTTTATCTGAATCTGAATCTGTTTTTTTTTTTTTAATCTGTTTTGTAATTTTTTTGAATCTATTCTGACGATGAGAGCATCTCAAATTTGGCAAATTATAGCAACCATTGGATCTATTTTGGCAAATTTGAATCTATTTTTTTGGCCAAACCAACTGCCAAACCAGGTATAAAAATTCTGAATCTGTTTAACTATTTTTTTTCTGTGAATCTGTAATTTTTTGATGAATTTGAATCTGTGAATCTGTATTTGAATCTGTGAATCTTTGAATCTGTAATTTGAATCTGTAATTTTTTTGATGAATTTTAATCTATGAATCTTTGAATCTAAATTCTGGATCTGTAATTTTTTTTCTGTCAATCTGTGAATCTGTTTGATGAATTGGCTGAGTTGGCGTGAAGGGAGGGAGGGAGGGAGGGAGGGAAGGAGGGAGGGAGGGAAACCGTTGGTTTATGGCTGAGGTGGCATGCATGGCGGCTGCCAAAGCTTGTGTCAAATTTGACACAAGTTTTGACATTTCTCAAATTTGGCAGCTGTTATGTTTTGCCATTGGAGCATCAAAATTCAATGGCAGCTGCTATATATAGCAATGGCAGCTCCACTGGCAAACCATTGAAGATGCTCTAAGTTAATAAATTAAATTACAACCAAAGAATTGCAATCACTCTATTGATTTGAATCCTAAATTTTGAAGTAAGTTATTGTACGTATATACATAACCTGTTTTGACTGGTTCAAGCTCGTAGAGCGTCATCGTATGATTTTGTGTCCCTTCAGATCCCGTTACTCGTGGCGACAAAGATGACATCCATTAAAAGGACTTCTTTCTTCATTCCATCCCCAGAGACATATAGCAAAGCAAGTTTACGAGCAATCGGTTACGAGCAGATTTCTATACCATACTGGCCACATTCTCTGCAGTGTTGCCTAATCCGAGCACTCCCAGATGTTGTCCAGGATTACTGTCTTCTTCGGTATTTCCTTGGAATGCGAAAGAGAGGGCTCAAGAAACAACAGCAGGAGCAGCAGCAAAAGAAGTAATGAAATAATGAGCAAAGAAATTAGTTACAAGGAAGATTAATGAAAACAGTATGCTCTGTCCTTTGAATAAATGGAATGAAGAGAAGATGAAAATGGAGGAGATAGATACATGGTAGTATGAAATTGTACTTTCATCAGTGGTTGATCTTTGGTCCTTATTTTAATTTTAATAATTTGGTTTTTACACTTTTAATTGTAATTTCAATTTAATATGGTCTGATTTCGATGAATTAAACAATTTATTTTGTAAGTCCCTCTGTATATATCATTCATAAAAAAAAAAAAATTAGGTTGATTTTCATTTTATTATAAATCTCCAAAAAATAAATTGTTTATTTTAAAAAATATATTTGTCGTTAATTTTTTTTTGAAGAGAAATAAAATAAAAAAATTACAATTATCATATTGAACAAATTTTCTCTATGGATGATATACACCGACCCCTTAAAAAATGAACGGTTTAAATTATCAAAATAGTACCTACGGTAAGTCCATTACAAGAAATTTATCAAAAAAGGTTTACGGTCTGTTTTATTACAAAGGTAAAAAGTTAAGGGTTTATTTTGTTCCAATGGTAAAATCTTGAGTTTTATTTTTATTTATTTATTATTTATTTTTTACAATTTTCCCAAAAATTATTTACAAATCAAAACAACTTTTAAATTTTTTTGAAAGAATAAATTTTCGAATAAATTATATTCGCTCTTTGAGATTTGAGAAGAATGTAGTGAATCCCAAAATTGTGTAACTAAATTGACTTAAACTAATACAAATAATGGATAGATACTGAAATAAATAAATATATATATATATATATACATTTTTAGTAAAAAATAGATAATAATGTCATTTTTTTTTTATTCATACGACTAACGAATTATAAGAGATGGTCATCAACCTGATAGTCAGCCCCCAACCCAACTAGTCCAACCCGATATTTTTAGGGTTTGAGAAAAATTGGACATAATTTTTTAGAAAAATCTGCGTACGAATACTTCGATTTCCTTCTTTCTGCCATTGTTGTTAATTTTGTCTATGAGTAGTTACAAATGTGGAAATTAATATATGATTAAATAGGCATGCAAATGGCATAAAATGTTTTTTGGCATAAAGATTATTATGAAAGTAGGAAATGAAACTAAATTTTTGTTAGAATCTTTGGGACCTTAAAAGCGACATGAGCAACTTATAAATTCTTGGAACATATAGGAATGAATAGGAAATTGAAGAGGACATATAGAATGATACATTTAAAATGTCCAATAATAAATGTGAGAAATATTACTTAGACTTTAATACATGCAAAATAATAAAAAGAAGTTGTGTAGAATGAATGTGTAAGTAATCACATTCGGTAAGAGTATAAATTAAGAAGTATCATAAATAGGAATTATGAACAAGTTAAATAGGTAAATGCATGAAACGAAAAGGGTACCTATTGTTGAAGAAGAAGTTCGTGAGTATAACAGAACTTCAACAGAAAGCTTCAACAGAGCTTGAGCAGGATTGGGACTAAACTTCACTGTAAACAAGTAAAATTGTGGTAAGTGATGTATTTAATATATTATATTTTAAATACAGGTGTCTGCTGTAGATGCAATGGATGATACAACGTGTGCATTATAGATGCAAAGGAGGATATTGTGTGCACACATATGATATAGTTTGCTGGTTCAAATTTGAAGAGCTAACATATGGTATTGACCTTTTTTGACGGTAATAAAACATTTGGATAAAAAAAATTAATGTAAGATTATCAAAAAATTATGTAATATTATCATCAAATATATATTAAAAAAAAATTAACTATAAATGGTTATAATTCTACTAAAATATCAAGTGATATTTATTAACAATAAAAAATTAGCTATAAATTGTAGTAATGTTGTATTTTGTGTGATTTAAAACTGCATAAGATTATGAGAAAAATATATCATATTATAACAAATATATATCTATAATATTTAATTATGATATCATTTGTTTTTTTTGTTGATATTTCAGTATAATTTATAAGTCAATTTGTAATGTAAAGCCAAAAAGTTACTAAATTAGCCAAAAAGTCAAAAAGTTACTAAATTAGCCAAAAGTTACTAAATTAGCCAAAAAGTCAAAAAGTTACTAAATTAGCCAAAAAGCCAACAACCCATACCAAAAAGTCAAAGATTCTCTTTTCTCTCTACTTTTTGCACATCTTTTCGTAATTAGCCAAAAGTCATCCCAAACATACTAGTTTTTTTTAGCTCATATTTTAGCCAAATAGCCAAAAAGTTACTAAATTAGCCTGTTCCCAAACGAGGCCTGATTATTAAAAATATTTGGAAAATACAAAAATATTAACAAAGCAACATGACAAGAAAACTGTTAGAGATCCTATGAAATTTTATTAAATTTTTTATCAAACGTCTTGTTAACATATAATATACATATGATATACCCCCCACTACCATGTATAGCTGTAACCTTGCATCTGTAAAGGCCAATGTGTAGCTGTAAAGAAGAGAACTTCACTTTAGCTTTAGCTTCTCTCAATGTAAATTCCAGGCATCCGATGCTAATTGTCTCCCTCTCCTCTCTATAAAGAGAGGGAGCTTACACTCTTGTAATTACACTGAAATATAATACAATAACACCAACTTTCAGTCCCTCTCTTTTTCTCTCCCTCGTTACCAAACTCACACGTCTCATATGAATGTAAAACTAATATCATGAGAGTTTCATGTGAATACTATATCTATGTAATAAAACTTTTAAGATCTTTAACATTAATCACGTAACAAATAGAGTGACACAGAGAGGAAAAGCTTACCGAAACATGTCCTTTGACACAGTTTTAAACAACAAAACGGGGAAAATGGGCCCAAAAACAAAGAGAGCCATCAATTATCCACTTTAACCCATCTCCGATGGTTTTTAGATCATCGTCGTGATCCATTGATCTTTGTCCAGAATGTGATCTCACTATAATCGTCGAGAGAGAGAAGGATAGAGACATGTAACGGACTGAGAAAAGGGGAAAGCAACAAAGAGAAAGCAAAGTGGGAGAGAGAAGAGTGAGTAGTCGTGGCTAGCAAGAGGGAGACGTGGCTGATTCTCCTACACAAAGGGTGAGTAATATGTAAATTTACGAATTAACTCAAAACTCTTCAATAAAACAATAGCTAAACTGAATAAAGGTGAAGGTCAAAAACGGAAAGATATATATATATATATATATATATATTGTTTGGAGCAACCATTATTCAGATGGCAAATCTGAGGAGACATTTAGAGAGAGACATCGGGAGAGTTGACTCAAAAAAACACTCTAATGGAGTTCCAAGCTCTCATCCTAATATCAGTAGCTACACTAGGCTTCATTTCTCTTTGCAGCTCTATCATCAATCTCGTGAAATGGGTATATATTATGTTTCTTCGACCACCAAAGAATCTGAAACGAAGCTACGGCTCGTGGGCTCTAATTACAGGCTCGACCGATGGGATCGGAAAAGCCATAGCAATGGAGTTAGCGTCGGCGGGACTCAACCTGGTGTTAGTCGGCCGAGACTCTCTCAAACTCGAATCCACTTCTTCAGAGATTCGTTACAGAATTGGCGATCGAGTCTCGATCAGAACGATCGTGATCGACTTTGCGAAAGTCGGTGGGGAAGAGATTGAGAAGAGAATTGGAGAAGAGATCGAAGGATTGGATGTTGGTGTTTTGATTAACAACGCCGGATTGGCTTACCCTTTTGCGAGGTTTTTCCATGAAGTTGATTTGGGTTTGATGGAGAGTGTTGTTGGGGTGAATATTGTGGGTGCCACTTGGGTCACTAAGGCTGTGATTGCAGGTAAAATTCATAGAGCAATGCTGCGTATTTTGAAGCTGAACTTGGCTCAAATGGCTCGGATTTCATCTTGTCAGTTGTCTGCCGGATCATCCGGCCGGTTGTTTGCCCAATCGTCCGTCAAAATGGCTGAGAGTCACGATTGACAATGGGACAACTGCGGTAGACAAGTAGTTTACCCGGTCGTTTAAGTGATCGTCCAGTCGGTCGATCGGTGAATACAAATTCGAGCCAAGTAGTTTACCCGGTCGTTTAAGTGATCGTCCAGTCGGTCGATCGGTGAATACAAATTCGAGCCATTAAAGACGGCTCAATTCAAGGCACCAAAATTTCTGAAATTCATCCGAAAAATTGAGTTAGTTTTGGTTTTATTTTCAAGTTATTAATTTTATTTATTTAAGTTTTGTAATTTTTATTTTAGTTTATATGGTTTAAATAGAGATGATTATAGAAATTAATTACCCTTGAAACTTAATTTGATGAGTAGAACGGTATTTACAACTAAACACACATTAAATTACTTGAAGTGCAGCTTGTTTAAAATAGTAACAAAAATGAATATTTTGTTATATATGTTTGAAATTGTTCTAATTCTTACGCACAGCTTCTAAATGAATTATTAAATATTTTATTTAATTAAATATCTTATTAAATAGTGTTTAGCATTTTTAAATTCTGAAATAACCTTTAGGCTTGTTATTGATTTGTATAACTACGTAGAATAAATTAATAATTTAGAGGTGAAATAATAAAAAATAATAATTTAAAGAATAAAAGTAAAATTAATTATAAAATAATTCTATAAAAATAATGTGATAATACTATTCTTGTCCTGAGTAATTGATAAGTAAAGCATTTAAATAAAATTATAAAATTTTTGTTCGAATTTGTTATTCATATGTCATTACTATTTTGAAGGAATGTTGAAGAAAAAGAAAGGTGCTATTGTGAATATTGGATCTGGATCGTCGGGTGCCGCTGTTTCATCGTACCCTCTGTACACCATTTATGCAGCCACTAAAGCGTAAGTTATTTAGAAATAGATTATTTTAGGGCAAATCACCAGCACCTCACCACTAAAATACGGATTCTCTTGAAATTTGAAAAATTATATCCCGTCTTTTAAAGTTTATATTTACAAAATTATCTCTTCAGATTTATATTTACATAATAAATTGTTCTCTCAACTTTTATGCAAATATAAATTTTAAAGAGTAATTTGTAATTTTTCAAATCTCGGGAGAATTCATATTTTAGTCAAATCTCAAGAGAGTGTTGGTAATTTGTCCATTATTTTAACAATTTTTGAATTTTTTATAAGAAAAAAAAATGTAAAAAATAAAAACATGATATAACTCAAAAAAAATAAAAAGATAATAAATATGTTATTTTAAGTTGTTCCCAAACAATCCCTCGCCATCTAACCGATTCGTTGTGAGTGTTTGGAAAGTTGCTATTTTAATAGGTTATTTTAGTTTTTTGTTATTTTAGAAGGCTAAAATTTTTATATTTGGGAAGATGATTAGATTTTTTTGTAGTTAGATGTGATGTTTGTGAGAGAAAAAATGAAATTATTATAAATTTGATATGATATTTTGTCTTATTAACTATTTTAATTTATTTTGCCTTTTAGTACTATTTTAGCCCAAAAAAAAAAAAAACAAAATTTTTTTTTTCCCCAAACACTCCAATGTATAATTGGAGAATTCGCAAGGGCTTCTGAGAAGTTATTTGAAAAGATGTAAATAAATATATTTTTTAATTTTTTATAAAAATAATATATAATATAATAAAAAAATAATATAACTCAAATAAAAAATAATACTAACCAAATAAGATAAAACGATGCCCTTTCCCAAACAATCCTGAATGTTATCATGTAATACAAACCCTCGAAGTTTGAATATCATAAGAATGAGTGTGGTTTTCAGTATTCTAGTCCGTTGATTACCTATGCAAATCTGACAGTTTGACTTTTGATGGTAATGTATGCCCAAATGAGTTTTTATTGTTATTTTTATTTATTTAATTATAAAAAAATAAATATTTTAATCAATAAGTTGGCTTTTAAGAGAGAGTCTGGATCCTCTCCAGCCAACTCCTCTGACTATTCCTCCTGTCAAGGGTCAGGATTTGGCCAAGTCACCAAGGCCAAAAGCTACGGCTTAGATCAAGTTTGGTTTTAAAAAAAAAATTCAAAATTTTTTTTACTCAACATAGCAACAATCTTCTCCAATTCTGTTTTCTATATATGTTGATTAAAATTGAATACTTTCCCGATAAAGATTGAACATTACTGGTAATGTATGAGAGAGCTGGAGTTTTTTGTGCGCTATTTGTGGAAGGAATCTTCGAGAAAAGGCAAAAACAATCGAAGTGAAGAATTGATTTGTAATGAGGAGACGACTCCATATTGGAACGATCCAGCCACCATCGTTGTTCTCCATTGGCGACCACCGTCCATATGCCATTGTTGAATAAATTAAGGTCATTCATTGAATAAAAAGAAAAAATCCTGAACATGTCAAATTGGAAGGCTTAACGGTCAGTTATTGGAGATCAGTGACAGAGAACTTCAATGCATACATATATATATACACAAAATAGATACAGATGTATAATATATATATATATATATCTTCAATTGCTTTCATTGTGCATGATAATGGCTCTAGTTCACGGTTGTCGGAGCTCTGGTTCGCTTGATGTTCGCCGCCGTCGATGTTCGCCGTTGATAAGGGAAAAGAAGCAAGGAAGACAGCTCTATTTTGCTGATTTTGAAAACAATAACTTACTGACGCGAAAACAATAACTTTCAGTACGTTTTTGATCGATTTGGTGTTAGTTTAGGGTTTTTGGGGGTGTGAATGGATGGGAGAGAGGGGATCGAGAGAGAAGAGTGAGGAGAGAGAGTGGTAATGGGGTTGAAGAATGTGGGACAGAGCAGAGTGGCGAAACTGAAGAGTTTGATGGTTTCGAGGCCTCGAATGAATCTCTGAATGAAAAAAAAAAAATGATTTTTTTTTTTTTTTAATAAAACCAAACTTGATCTGAGCCGTAGCTTTTGGCCCTGGTGATGTGGCTAAATCCTGACCCTTGACAGGAGGAATGGCCGGAGAGGATTCGGACTCTTTAAGAGATTACCGAAGGATGCCTGACAAGTATTATTTAATATTATGATTAGAATAAAAGTAATTTGAAAATAGGTAAAAAAAATTAAAAAAATAAAAATTATAAATATGTTTCAAATTAATTAATAGTATATTGTAATTGTTTAATTTATTATTATTGTTCGTTATGTGCCACAAACACTTGTTAAATATTTGAAACTGCTTAAATTGATATTATAAATATCTCCTCGACGGAAGTTATATGCTCTTATAAGTGCATTTTAAATAAATTAATTATATATCTCCTTATTATAAAAATAGAAATTATTAGACAAATAACTTGTCATGAATATAATGTTGAAAGTTTCAAACTTCTGGTTTTGCTTCTAAAGAGATAAGACTTTGAATTTAGGGAATGCTAGAGACTATTAAAAGTGGTGTTCTAAAGCAACCACTAATGATGTGGCTTCTATTTAAAAAAAAAAAAAACATTGTGGCAATGGGTGGGACCTACTATCACATCATTAGTGGTGGCACTAATTAGTGCTCCTACTCGTTTTCCTTGAATTTAATATGAAAATACAGGCTGATGGAGACAGGGTACCTAGAGGCTAGAATTGTATAACAATTCAGGGATGGTTTGGGATGTTCTAAAATAAGTGTATTTTTTTATTTTTTATAAAAAAAATATATAGAAAAGTAGAGAAAGTGGTTAAAAAGTGGAGAGGAGATGTTAATAATGTTGATTGATATGATCTAAATAAGTGTATGTATGTAAAAAAAAAAAAAATGTACTTTTTTAATGCATACCAAACACTTACTCAGTGGTGTTTTGAAAAGTTGGTAAAAAGCTGACTTCTTAACTTTTTTGTGGCTTTTCGATTTTTTTGTGTAAAAAGAGTAGAGAAGTGATGTGATTTAAAAAAGTCAAAAAATCAAAAAGCTACTTTTTACTATGTTGCCAAAATGCCTCTCAGTTGCATGTAGTTTTAACAGATATGATACTACTGAGCTAGTAATTAGGAGTGTAAAAATGGTCTACAGCTTGTGGGCAGCTCGAAACCCGCTCGCGGCCCGAGATGGGTGTAAGGCCCCAGTGTCCTACATCAGGAATGGAAGGGGAGTTCTTGGGTTATAAAAGTAAAAACTTAAACCCTTACATAGTATCGAAGACTTTTCCTGAGTGGTGAAATCTCTAACAGAACTCCCTAGTTAAGCGTGCTTAGGTTGGAGTAGTTTTGAAATGGGTAACCCACTGAGAAGAACAAATCCGTACGGGCGTAGCCCAAAGCGGATATATCGATGACATGTGAAGGGTTGGGGCGTTACAGTCAGCCAGACCCATTTGGGCCGGGACTCGAGCCCAGCCCAAGACCCTGGGTCAAGGCTTGGGCCTGGGCCATCATTTTGAAGCCCGGTCTATCGGCCCGCTCAAGGCCCGCCCCAAGGCCCAGTATTTTTTTAGTGGATAATAATAAAATTTTAATAGAAAAAATTAAAAAACAAAAAAATTTGTTCATGCCGCTCAAGTCCACCCCAAGCTTGAGCCCAGGCCCATTGGCCTTGACCGAGACCCGGCTCGTCCAAGGCCCGAATATCCCCTGGGCCTGAGCCTAATTTTTTAACCTGTGGCCCAGTCCGCCCCGAATTTTGGCGGAAGCCCACAAGGCCCGACATGGGTCGGGCCAAATTTACACCCCTACTAGCAATGCACCAAAAAAAAAAGAAAAAGAAAAAGAAAAAGAAGAAGACAGAATATAACAAGAAAAAAAGATAAATTAATGTTATCTTAGAGTTATTTTTTTACAGCTCTAATACATTTTTGTAGTTTTAAATAGGTGGCTGGAACACTTTCAATGCACATCCATTTTTATATTTCTGTTTCAATACTTTTCACCGTATTAATCATTAGACTTTGGGTTTGACTCACCGGTCTTGTAACCACACTTCAAAATGTGATAAGAAGAAGGTTTGGAGTTCAAACTAATGTAGTAGGAGCAATCCCGTTAATTGTAATCTAATTTTAATAATATACTAACTAATATTCTACAAACTTGACCCAACAAAAGATAAAATGGAAAAAATCGTTATATTTTTTCAGGCCGCCAGTGGGTTACGGACCAAAATTACACCTCTATATATATATATATATATTTGTTTTACTGTCCTAGCTGCAATTATAATAGTCCCAAATTAACTTCCTTTTAAATTACACTTTATAGACAATATGACTAATATTTATTCTTTTTATATTGCATATATGTTGCAATGTATTTTTTAAATAAGTATAAATATAAATAATTCAACTAAAAGTTATGAAAAAATATTTTATGTTGTGCATCGCATGGATTAGTAGCTAGTTTAGGTGGTGTTTGGCAAGAAGGTTTGGGTGGGTTAGGGGTTAAAATAGCCACAAAAAATAAAATAGGCTATTTTAGCCACAAAAAATAAAATATCAAATCCAACCCATAATCATTACAATCCTCTCTCACAAAAAAAGTCAAAAAGTCAAAAAACCAAAAAGTCCTTCCCAAATCAGGCTAAAATAGTCAAAAAGCTAAAAAGTCAACCTACTTTCCAAACGGAGGCTTAATATTAAGAAGTGTCAAATACTTTTCAAACACTCTTAAACTATAGTAGGATTTATCGAATTAATGCATCCATAATGTGTCATGTATGAGTCCTATAGGCTACATGTATATCAATACTTCGTAGAAAGTAAGGATAAATAACAATACTAGCGGCTAAAATCAAATTTCAACAATTAAATAAATAAGTAATATAGCATGCAAATTTTTTTTTGAATATAACACATATAAGTGTGAAAGGGGAAAAAAAAAAAAAGGAGGAAAGGATAGGGCAATATAAATAATTTTAATTTAATTTTGAAATAAAATTTTATGAGACCAAAGAAGACAAAAGTAAATTGACCATTTAAAGATTATGATTTCTTCTTCCAACCTATTTCTGTATTATATTTTTTAAGATTTTGTGGTTATATCCATATATCTATCCTTCATAGAGAAGTTGTGAAATCATAATCCACCTTAATTTGTTATAGGTACATTGAGCTGTTTTCAAGATGCATCAGTTTGGAATACAAGCAACATGGAATTGATGTTCAGTGCCAGGTTTGTTATTCTTCCATCAGTAAATAGTAGTAATTAAGTAAGTCTAGAAATACAGTTTTAATCACATAATTAATTATATAAAATAATTTTGACCATATATATTAGACGGTAGAGCATGGCTCAAATTATTCCACTTATGTTTTATGTTTTGTGTGATTGATTCTGTAATTAGTTTTGCATCCTTATTGATGCCATATTGATGATGGGCAATGTGGCTAAGGATGTAAGAAAAATCGAAAAAACCGACCAAACCGATTAAATCGGACCAAACTGGTTATATTTGGTCTGTTTTTTAACAAGAATCGGTCTGTGCGATTTTTAAATTTGATTTTTTTTGGTTTTCGGTTCGGTATCGGTTTAAGCACCTTATGCACCGATCTAAACTGAAACCGACCGCTTCAACATATATTGTATTTATAATATATATATATATATATAATCTAATAATAAAATGATATTAATAAGTATAATAAATTATTAACCTTATCATCTTTATAATCTAAGTTTGTAAACTCTTATTATATATAATCTTAACTCTAACTCATTATTCTTGAAACCTTAGTATTTTTAAACCTTTTTTTTTTGTTTTGTTTTTTTGGTTTTTGTTAATTTAGGAATTAAAAAGTATGTATTAAATGGATGGATTAGATATGTTTGAAATGGTAGACAAATAACTAATTTAATGTTTTTATATAGATTAATGATTATATTTAAAAGTGGCTCAAGTTTGAAAAATTTTAAACCGATTAAACCGCACCAAACCGAACCATTTCAATTAGTTTGGTTTGGTACGATTTGATGGGAGAAACGGTCTGTATCGGTGTTTAAAAAAATAAAACCAACATTATCGATTCGGTGTAATTTTTTACTTAATTACTAACCGTACAAAACCGATTACATTCCTAAATGTGGCTTTGAGGGGAGGGGTGGAAAGAGGCCCAATGGTCGGCCCAATTGCTTTTTTAAGAATTCAAAATTTATAGTTTCAATCAATCCGATAGGTTGGATAGAATTTTCAAGCTCGTATATTAAAATAAGGGTTATGCTAGGTTTCATGAAAAAAAATCATGAAAACCATTATGAAAGGATCTGCACCGTTAGATCAGGTATGGTATTCATGATCTAACGGTGCAGATCCTTTCATGATGGTTTTCATGATTTGTTTTTCATGAAACCTAGCATTTCCCTTAAAATAAAGGGCTTGTGAATATTTATCAAGTCGGTCCAGCTATTAATTTGTATAATAAAAATGTATAATTTATTTAATTTTTTTGTTTAAAAAAAATTAATTAAGAAATCACTAAGGGTGTGTTTGGTAACGTTTACGTTTTCAGTTTATATTTACAAAAAATTTATAAATTGGTTTTTGTTTATTTTTAGAAAAACATAAACTACAAACGCGCTTGGTAATTAACAAAATGTTTAAAAAAAATTTAAAATATAAAAAAGAGTGAGAAATAGCAAGTGGTGGCAGAAGACTCTGGTGGAAAGTGGTGACGGTGGGTAGCTGGTGGTGGTGGGCCGTAGCGAGTGGGTAGTGGTGGTGGGTGGGTGGGTGGGTGACACTGGTGGTGGTGGGCCGTAGCGAGTGGGTAGTGGTGGCGGGTGGTCGGTGGTAGCGAGTGGGTGGTGGTGGTGGTGGTGGTAGCGGGTGGTGGGTGGTGGTGGTGGCAGGTGGGTGGCGGATGGCGGGTGGTGGTGGGTGGTGGCAGGTGGGTGGTGGTGGCGGGTAAGTGGCGGGTAGTAGTGGTGGTAGGTGGATGGGTGACGGTGGCAGGTGGTGGGTGGTAGCGAGTGGGTGGTGGTGGTGGGTGGCGAATAGCGGGTGGTGGTGGGTGGTGATGGTGGGCGGGTGGGTGACGGTGGCAGGTGGTAGCGAGCGGGTGGTAGTGGTGGGTGGTGGGTGGTGAGTGGTGGGTGGTGGTGGCAGGTGGGCGACGGATGGCGGGTAGGTGGCGGGTGGTGGTGGGTGGTGATGGTGGGCGGGTGGGTGACGGTGCCGGGTGGTAGCGAGCGGGTGGTGGTGGTGGGTGGTGGGTGGTGAGTGGTGGGTGGTGGTGGCAGGTAGGCGACGGATGGCGGGTAGGTGGCGGGTGGTGGTGGTGGTGGGTGACGGTAGCGGGTGGTAAGTGGTAGCGAGTAAGTGGTGGTGGTGGGTGGTGGTGGGTGGTGGTGGCAGGTGGGTGGCGATTGGGTGGTGGGTGATGATGGTGGTGGTGGTGGGTGGTGGGTGGTGGGTGGTGATGTCGGGTGGATGACAGGTGGATGGTGGTGGCAGGTGGGTGGTGAGTGGTGATGGCAAGTAGGTGGCGGATGGTGGTGGCGGGTGGTGGATGGTAGTGGCGGGTGGTGGGTAGTGGCGGGTGGATGGCAGGCAGGTGGTGGGTGGTGGTGGTGGTGGTGGCGGCAAGGGGTGGGTGGTGGTGGCGAGTGGGTGGCAGGTGGGTGGTGGCGGAAGACGGTGGTAGAAAATGCTGGCGGGTGGTGGCTAGTGTTGGGTGGTAAAAAAAAAAAACTCAAAACTCAAACCGGAAACACATTTTTTGTGTTTTCATTTTTTAGCCAAATTTATAAACTGAGACCACTGATTTAAAAATCAAAAATTTTACCAAACAAGTTTTTATTTGAGTTTTTTAAATTTTTGTAAATATAAACAGAAAACTGAAAACGTAAGTGTTACCAAACGACACCTAAGAAACTGTATAGAGACCATTGGTCCGACTCTGGTAGGCCGAACAACTTCTTTTTTTTTTTTTTAACCCTATGCTATATCTAATCTCTCTCTCTTGAGTGCTACCGAGGTAGGGTCACTAAGGTTTTTAATTTTTCCTTTTTTTTCCTCACAAATGTTGACAAATGATAGGATGTTAGTAGGTTAATGAATTAAATTACAATGAAAGAACTGCAATCGCTCTATCAATTTGAATCCTATAACTTTGAGGGTAATGCTATGGTACATTTGGATGTACAATACATTAGTTATGAAGATATGTGATTTTATATTATAACTAATATCATATAGATCAAAACCATTATGATATTAACTCATAACTTGGTTTTATTTAGTTATTCATACATACCAAATTATCTCATAATAACTATCACATAACTAAATTATTTTAATAATTTAATTTTGAATTAGCAACCGGTGTAACCGGTTACCAAAAAGAGGGCAAAGGAAATCAGAGGAGTCCAGAGATCCTAACATCACATATCTCATAACCACTAGTCATATATCTCATAACCAATACTTTTTTTTTTCATAACCAACACCACATATCTCATAACCACCAGTCACATATCTCATAACCACCATCATTTTGTCCATAATCACACCATTTTTGTTCATAATCAATATTACATATCTCATAACAATTGATCACATATCTCATAACCATTACCCATATGAATCATAACCACATCTCATAACCAATCACTTTGAGTCATAACCAACATCACATATCTCGTAACTGCTAGTCATATATCTCATAACTAACAACCATTTTGCTCATAACTACATTATTTTGATCATAACTAATATTTCATATCTCAGGACCACTAACACATATAGCATAGCCAAACACCCTTTGAAACCACTTTGCTCATAACCTAAATCACATATCTTATAATCATTAATCAAATATCTCATAACCATTACCCACATATCTCACAACCAACATCACATATATCATAACTACTAATCACATATCTCATAATCACACCACTTTGATCATAACTAAAATTACATATCTCATAACTATTAATCAAATATCTCATAACCAAACACCCTTTGCCTTATAACCATATCGCTCTGCTCATAACAAAAATCACATATCTAATAATCACTAATCATATATTTAATAACCTTTACCCACTCATGTCATACCACATCCATAACCAACACTATTTGCCTTATAACTAACATCACATTTATCATAACAACTAATCACATATCTCATAATTATTACTCACATATAGGGTTGTAAATTTGGCTCACGAGGTCACGACACCCCAAGTCCAGAAATCTCTCTCTCTCTCTCTCTCTCTCTCTCTCTCTCTCTCTCTCTCTCTCTCTCTCTCTCTCGTTTGTGCTAAAGAAAGGGTCTAGGGATTTGTGAAAAACAATTAATGAGGGAATTTTGATTTTGACAAAATTTGAATGTTTGTTCCAAATTTTTAGAGAAAATAGGGCCGGAATTATGTAATAATCATTATAAAAAAAACAAAATTAAAGCATTTATGAATAGAGTCTTATAATAAAATAAATTATTAATTTATAATTTTGTCAATTTATACTTAATTTTTATTTTTATTTTTAGTATAAATCCTTCATCTATTTTTATTAAGTAAAATTAATAAAAAAAGACTATTTTACTCATCAACTACAACATGTATAATCACACCATTAATTGGTGTAATAAAAATATTTAAAATTTTAGAAACCACAAATATTATAATCAAGTCACAAAGTTTTGTAATATAAAACACAAAATACATAACGTCATCATTACTTGGCGTAACAAAATTGTTTAAAATTATAAAAAATCACAAATGTCGTAACTAATTCTTAAAATTTCGTAACATTAATAAAAAATTATGTAACTATTCACTAATTGGTGTAACAAAAACATCTAAAAATTTTAAAAACCACAAATGTCATAACCAACTCACAAGATTTATTAACATCAACTACAAAATGCGTAACTACACCATTAATTGTCATAATAAAAATAATCAAAATTTTTACAAATCACAAATGTCATAACTAACCCAAAAAATTTCATAACATCAATCACAAAATGCATAATAACACAACTAATTGATGTAGCAAAAATATCCAAATTTTTTATAAATCACAAATATTGTAATCAAGTAACAAAGTTTCATAACAATTATCATAAAATGACTAAACAAATCACTAAAAATCTTAGAATCAACAATCGGGATCTCTCATAATACAGAGAAAACAAAATGTAATGACAATCATTAAATAATTTAATCAACGGCTTAAAGTTATGGAATAGAAAATGAGAGTTAGAGAAGATTAGCTAGTAGAGCGAGAGTAAAGGGAATATGAGAAAGAGAGACTGCACAGGCTTATTGCCTATGAAAATGACGTCAAATGTGCTGTTATTTCCGATAAGGAACATTGGAGATATCTACAATGACAATAAAGAATGAGAGAGATGCTTGAGGGATGAAGAGGACTGAGATAGCAGAACAGTACAACAAAATGCATAATATTCATTTTTCAACAGTTCTATAACACATGTACAAATTGATAATAACAAAACTTTTCAAATCATAACTACAGTCAAAGGTTTGTGTATGTATGACATATTAATGTGAAAGAGCTAGAATTTCGAGATAGATGCATTTACTAGATAGAGAAATATCATCAGAATGAATAGTATTGAAATAGACAAAGAGAGTAGTGACGAGTTCAAAGATCTATTGTAGAGACACAGGAGTAAAGAGAGGAAGAATCCAGTGAGGAAAAGCTATCAACAATGGTCGTTCGATAATTTGAGCGAAATAGAGAAGTCTGAGTAAGAAATAGAGAAAGAAAATAGAGTAGAGAAAAAAATAGAGAAAAGTTGGGAAAAAAAAATTAGGAGAAAATTTATTTAGTAGAACAAAATAAAATCATGTCATAGATAATTTTTTTCAACATATTTTTTATTAAAATTTAGTTAAATTATATATATATATATATATATGTCTAGAAGTGTATATAGATATTTTAAAAAGAATATCATTTGTATATTACTTTTTCTATTATATTTAATGAAGATACTATGACTAAAAATAAATCTAAAATAGAGATAGGTCATTTAGGGATGACATTTCAAAATTAATTGAAAGAGTTGAGAGTTCAGAGATAATGAGAGTTTGAGAGACAGATTTGTTTGTGAGAAATAAAATAAGGGAGGGGAGGTATTTATAAGACTTGGAAGGGATGGGTTAATTTATATATAAATAAAAATAAAATAAAATAAAATTGATTGTTGGTGGAATTAATGGTTATATGATTGTTTTAAATTTTTTTTAAAAAATTTTAACCGTTGCACTAACCGGGAACAAGGAGCCGTTAGGATTGGGTCAGGCCAGATGGGGAAAAAAATTTCGGGTTGAGCTCACGAGATAGGTCACACTCCATAACACACCAGAGTCAGGCTGGGCTCTAGAACACATAGCCTAGGGTCTTAGGTTGGGCTTAGGCTCAGGCTTGGTTGGGCCCACCCAGGGCGCGACTAGACTTGGGGTGTGTCGCGAGCTCTTGAGCCAAATTTACACCCCTATATATAGGTAGTGGTTATGAGATATGTGATTAGTGGTTATAATAAATGTGATGTTTGTTATGAGGCAAATGATGTTGGTTATGAGATGTCGTTATGACATAAGTGGGTAAAGGTTATGAGATATATGATTAGTGATTGTTAGATATGTGATTTTGGTTATGAGCAGAGTGATGTAGTTATAAGTCAAAATGTGTTTGGTTATGAGATATGCAATTAGTGGTTATGAGATATGTAATGTTAATTATGATCAAAGTGGTGTGGTTATGAGATATGTTATTAGCAGTTATGATATATGTGATTAGTAGTTATGATATATGTGATGTTGGTTATGAGATATGTGGATAATAGTTATGAGATATTTGATTAGTGATTATAAGATAAGTGATTTTGGTTATGAGCAAAGTGGTGTCAAAGGATATTTGGTTATGCTATATGTGTTAGTGGTTATGAGATATGAGATATTGGTTATGATCAAAGTGATGTAGTTATGAGCAAAATCGTTGTTAGTTATGATATATGTGACTAGTGATTATGAGATATGTGATGTTGGTTATGACTCAAAGGGGTTGGTTATGAGATGTGGTTATGATTCATATGAGTAATAGTCATGAGATATTTGATATTAGTTATGATCAAAGTGCTGTGGTTATGAGTAAAATAGTGTTAGTTATGAGATATGTGACTAGTGGTTATGAGATATGTGATGTTGGTTATAAGAAAAAAGGTGTTGGTTATGAGATATGTGACAAATGATTATGAGATATGTGATGTTGGTTATGACTTACGGAGTTGGTTATGAGATGTGGTTATGAGATATGTGATTATGGTTATGAAATATGTGATATTAGTTATGAACAAAATGGTGTTTGTTATGAGATGTGGTTATGAAATATGTGATTTAATTATGAATAAAATGATGTTGATTATGAGATGTGGTTATGACTAAGTTATAATCAATTTGATTATAGTTACGAAGAAATATAATTTTGACTCATAACTATAAAGAGTGAACTGTTTAGCAGGTTACTTTTAATGATGTAGTTCAAACTTAACCATTGATTTTGCTATATACCGTACATTTTTTAACAAAATGTACTATAGCCTTTCCCTAACTTTTGAAGTAAGTTATTGTACGTATATACAATACCTGTTTTGATCGGTTCAAACTCGCAGAGTCTCATCGTATGATTTTGTGTCCCTCCAGATCCCATTACTCGTGGCGACAAAGATGGCATCCATTAAAAGGTCTTCTTTCTTCATTCCATCCCCAGAGACATATAGCAAAGCAAGTCTACGAGCAATCGGTTACGAGCAGATTTCTATACCATACTGGCCACATTCTCTGCAGTGTTGCCTAATCCGTGCTGTCCCAGATATTGTACAGGATTGCTGTCTTCTTCGGTATTTCCTTGGAATGCGAAAGAGAGGGCTCAAGAAACAACAGCAGGAGCAACAGCAAAAGAAGTAATGAAATAATGAGTAAAGAAAACAGTTACTAGAAAGATTAATGAAAAACAGTATGCTCTGTCTTTTGAATAAATGGAATGAAAAAAAGATGAAATGGAGGAGATAGATACATGGTAGTAAGAAATTGTACTTTCATCAGTGGTTGATCTTTGGTCATTATTTTAATTTTAATAATTTGGTTTGTATACTTTAATTGTAATTTCAATTTAATATGGTTTGATTTTGATAATTCGAACAATTTATTTTGTAAGTCCCTCTATATATATTATTCATAAAAAAAAAATTAGGTTGATTTTTCATTTTATTATAAATCTCCAAAAAATAAATTGTTTATTTTAAAAAATATATTTGTCGTTAATTTTTTTTTTGAAGAGAAATAAAAAAAAATTACAATTATCAGATTGAGCAAATTTTCTCTATGGATGATATACACTGACGCTTTAAGAAATGAACAGTTTAAATTATCGAAATAGTACCTGCGGTAAGTCCACTACAAGAAATTCCCCAAAAAAAAGTTTACGGTTTATTTTATTACAAAGGTAAAAAGTTAAGGGTTTATTTTGTTCCAATGGTAAAATCTTGAGTTATATTTTTATTTATTTATTTTTTACAATTTTCTCAAAAATTATTTACAAATCAAAACAACTTTTAATTTTTTTTGAAAGAATAAATTACACTCGCTCTTTGAGATTTGAGAAGAATGCAGTGAATCCCAAAATTGTGACATAATTAGATTGATCTTCCCTTATTAAGGGGTTGTTTGAAATGATTTAAATAAGTGTAATTTTTAACTTTTTATAAAATATAAGCTGGGTATTGGTTGAGTTTAAAGTGATGTGATAGAGAGGTGATGTGACTTAAATAAGATGATGTGACTTAAATATGATTAGTGACTTTTTAGATTATGACAAACAAGGCCTAAGACTAAACTGACTTAAACTAATACAGATAATGAATAGATACTGAAATAAATAAAAAAATATATATACATTTTTATTAAAAAATAGATAAAAATGTCATTATTTTCATTTATACAATTAACGAATTATAAGAGGTGGTCATCGTCCAGATAGTCAGCCCAACCCACCTAGTCCAATCTGATATTTTTAGGGTTTGAGAAAAATTGGACATAATTTTTTAGCCTCTTTAATTTTTGGGTTAGACTTGGGATAAAAAGTTTTAGGCCAACCCAACCTAGTTAGGCCCGTTCATTTAGAAAATTTTAATTTAAATTCTATATTATTTAGGGTAAATTATAAATACATTTTTGAGATTTGCCTAAAATATAAATTGTCCCTTGTAGTTTGAAAAATTACAAATACGTCCCTGTTAGAATTTTTTATTTAACAGAATTAATTAAAAAAATGAAATTTCTAACAGTTCACCTATACAATAATAAAATTATCTGAATTATTAATTGAAATAAAATTTTAACATTATTAAAAACTATTAATTAATTTGATGATTTATTAATAAAAAGACCTTGATGATTTATTAATAAAAAGGCCTATTTATTATGAAATTAGAAACTTTATGGGACATAATGTAATTTCTAAAACTACAGGAGATAATTTATAATTTAAGTAAACCTCAAGGGGTATGTTTGTAATTTATCCTATTATTTAATTACAAAATAAATCAAAAATAAATAATAAAAAATAAAAAAATATTTTTACTGTATGAGTGTGTTTGATTGGACGGACTGGATAAGGGGGGATTAGAATCCATCGGACTTGAGTGTTGGGACTGTGAATCCTCCGGATTATTTGGTTGGATTAGATATGTGTCATGTATTTGGTTTTTTTATGGGATTAGATATCTGAAAATGACTTATTTTAATGAATCTAACATTTGGTTAGACAGACTGGATAGGATAAATAAACAAAAGATTATTTTACCATTTTTTAATTGTTTACTAAGTAATAACAATATTAAACATATCTTTAATATTTTAATTATTTTTAGCTAGATTAAATAAAAATTTATTTTATTTTATTTTGTACACAATTAAATAAATTTATTCATTAAAAATTAAATAAATAAAATATCAATAAAAATATATGTTATTTTTTTAATTAAAATTTTAAATAAATTTGTTTTTAAAAATAATAATAATTAAACAATGAAATTAAATAAAACATCTATTAAATTTAAATAATGAAATTAAATAAAATATAAACAAAATTTTAAAATAAAACATCAATAAAATATCAATAAAAAATTATTTTAAAAAAATTAAATAAATAAAACATCAATAAAAAGTTAAATAAAATTATTTTATTTTTAAATTGAGACATTTAAATTTTATTGAATTTTATTAAATATAATACATAATTAAATAGTAAAGGGTTAAAATGGTCATTTTACTACCTAATCCCAACAGTGGATAGTCCCCAAAAAAAAAAAAATAAGGAGCTACCAATAAATTACAATCCAAATAGTAGATTGTCCCCCTCTTAATCTGGCGAATCAAACACGCTCTATAATGCCAACCTGACCTAGTTCAATATTTGTCCACCTTTACGGACAATTGATTAAAAAACAGAGTAAACCTTGTCAAAATGTGAGAGATTATAGTATGTTTGGTTTTAGTTTTTTGAATTTAATTTTTTAAAAATTGAGTTTTTTATTTTTTGTTTTTTTTTTGTTTTAGTGAATATTTTTTAAGTTTTAAGTAATTTTTTTACTTTTTTGATGTACCTTACTTAAATGTATCTAAATAATAAATTATTTATGAAAAAATATTTTAAAAAATTAATAAATACACAAAAATATGAAAAATGTACTAAAATTTTGTATTTTTAGTATTTAGTGAATTTTTAAAATATTTTTTTTCACAAATATTATACTTTCTAAGTGTATTTATGTTAAGTATGTTTAAAAAATAAAAAAATTGCTTAAAATATTAAAAAATTCAGTGAAAACAAAAAAATACAAAAAATGGAAAAGATAATTTTCTGAAAAGTGAATTCTGAAAACTAAAAACAAACAGAGTGAATTATATATATATTTTTTAAATTTTAAAAAAACATGTGTAATTCATTTTAAATTTTAAAAATTATTTAATATTTTTATTTATTAATTTTATTAGTATTATTTATTAGGGTAAATTAAAAATACACCTTCGAAAATTTGCTTAAAATATGAATTACCTCATGTGATTTAGAAAATTACAAATACCTCTATGTTAGAATTTTTTATTTAATAGAATTAATTGAAAAAGTGAAATTTCTAACTACTCACTTATACAATAATAAAATTTTCTAAATTATCAATTAAAATAAAATTTTAATATTATTTAAAATTGTTAATTAACTTGATTTATTAATAAAAGAACCTATTTGTTATGAAATCAGAAATCTTAGGGGCATAATATAATTTTTAAAATTAAAAGAAATAATTTGTAATTTAAATAAATTTTAAGGGTGTGTTTATAATTTATCCTATTTATTATTAGAAGTAGGAGTAATATTTATTTACCACCACCTTCGGCAAAGTAGTGTTTTCCGCAAAGTAGTGTTTTGAGAAGTTAGAAAAAAATTTAATTTTGTTTTTTACTTTTTGATAGCTTTTTTATGTGAAAAAGTTGATTTTTTTTTTTTTTACGTGTAAAAAAGCTAAAAAATAAAAAAGAGTAATGATTCATCCCCTTTTTCCCCACTCCCTTTGACCCCCTCTCTCTCACATTGGTTACTTTTTCTTTTTTTTTTTTTTTTTTTCCTGCTCCTCCAATCATCCCTTGCCACGTGACAAAGGGGTGAGAGGGTGACCCCAAAAGGGGATCCCAAATATTATTCAATAAAAAAAAGTTGGCTTTTTTAAGAAGTTCTCGAATTGCCCCAAAAAGCCCTTAGGTTTTGTGCACAGGGACAGCTCAGCTCACACCTGTTCTCTATACAAAGCATGCCATTGCCGCCATAGAAACAAGAGCAAAACCCCTCCACCACAGACAGAGAGAGAGAGAGAGAGAGCATCGAGTAAAGTCCAGAGAGTTCTCTCTCGTTGTCATCCAACCTTGCTTTCGCAAATGGCGAAGCCGAATCGCGAGTCCGATTCCGATGATGGCAGAGCAACAAAAACGTCAGGTTACAACACGATCTTCATCGATACCAATCTCGACACCCATCTCATCACGATTGTTTCTGATTCGGATACTGTTTCCGACCTCAGAAGTACTTTTTTTTTCTCTAACCCTTGCTTTGTATTTGTGTTGTAGATAGTTGTGTTTGTATTTATAAAGTACTGAAAAATATGCTAGATCGTGTTGTTTTGATTGATTTCTTTCATTGTATGCTTCCTGTATTACTCATTGATGTCTTGATTGGAGAGAATCACTAAAATGTGGCTCTATTTGAGTTAAAATCTGTGGATTGTGCTTCACTAGTGGTCAGCATTTTTAGATCAATTTTAGGCTCTGTTTGGATAGAGGTGGATGTCAAATCAAGGTATTTGAGTTTGGATTTTATAAAAATATTGATGGGTTAGTTATTAGAAGTGGATAGAAAAACTAGAAAAGTTGTATTTTAGTAGCATTTTTATAGCTAAAAGGAGAATTTTTTATAGCAAGATTTCAAAATATTACTTTTGCATAGATATTTCAAATGCATCACGGTAAAGCTCTTTAATATAAATTCATATGTACAAACGGATTAGCACTTTGCTTTGGGAAGTGCTAAAAAAGCTGGCTTTTTTGCTTGTTATGAATAGACATGTAAAGATAGAGAGATGATGTGATCCAAGCCAAAAATTGCTCCTCACATGGCATTGAGGGTATGCAATAATTGCCCCTCACTTACAGCAGGTTGTGTGAGAGTTAGTAGCTAAGCAGCTTTACTGCATTTTGTGTGTATGTTGAGAGTTTGATCCCCACGTTTACTACAACACACACCAGAATGTTGGGGTAGATAGCACTGGCCATCTTGTTGATTCTCATTCGTAATGTATAATGGGATAACTTTTATGGTAGCCCTGTGATTTCTGATAAATGAATTGTCCTGTGGGATAAATTGGGGGTTTGATTACTACTGTTACCCTTCCACAATTATTAATTTTTATTTCATTTATTTCGCTTTTCTTTTTTAATGATAAATGCAAAGACATGAGAAATCATTGATAAAGCAAAACTGTGGATAGAGCGTCTATGTCATAGTTACTCAGTAGTTTCGGCTAATGTTATGTACAATCTTTGCCATAACCATATCTAATCTTACTATTCCTTTAGAAATGCATAATGTGCCCAAAACCAATTATCCTTTGTTGTTTTGAGAACTCATTTCAGCCTCAGAAGCATAAGGGGAGTGTTTAAGTGGACCATAAATGCAACAAATGCAATTGCACACCTGCTTGTCTGTGTAGCACCTTTCTTGGATTTCTTTTTTCTACATAATCTTGTTACTTATTCCAACCAGTATCAACTTCATGTCATTTTACTTGTTGAATCACTTACATTTTCGATTTCCTTGTTTTTATTCTGTAGAGAAAATTATGATCGAGCACCCGCAGTGCTTTCCTGACTTTGGGGAGATAAAAATCCATGCCTTAAAGGTATGTCACTTCTGCATGTGGTGGAAGGTTATTAACAACCTTGCTTGTTTACTGTGTTCATCACATTGACAAGGGTGTGTGATCCTTGCAGGTGAAACGTAAAGGATATTTCTATCACCTATCAGATTCTATGCTTTTTAAAAGTGCTTTCGATGGTGCTAGGAAAAGCTGGTTTCTCTCTGTTGATGCTTCTAGTTTAAAGCAGCACGGTGATAACCAATTTACCAGCAAGCTTGATGTAGCCTTACCCTGCGTAACAAAAACTCCTTCAGGTGATAGAAACAATCTTTTACCTGATAGTTCTTCGAAAACGTTATCTCTTCTTGATACATCACCACTGCCACAAATTGATACATCAGCGCTGCCACAAACTGATACATCATTGCTGCTACAACCTGGAATCATCCAGCACATGAACCAGAAAGTTCCTGAGAGTGGCCAGTCTTGTCCAGGTGAAGTTTTGAAAAATAAGGAGACAGAAGTTACATATGTTACTGATGATCTTTGCAAAAATTTGTCCTGTGACTCCAAGCGGTTGTCAGATTTTGAAGTGGAGAAGAATGATCAGCTTAGCGAGGGAAATAAAATCCCAGAAACAAATGTGGAGCACAGAGATGGTGACTGCCAAGTTGGAGTTAGTGATGTTCAATGCAATGATTCACTGGAAGGATCTTTGAAAACTGGACCTCCTTCAAAGAAAAGGGGCAAATCCAAGAAGACGAGTGAAGATGATGTATCTGGTTTCACTTTGAATGATAATAATGTTTCAAACCTTGCATCTGATATATATGGATCACGCCCAGAGATCATTGGCCCTGAATTTTCTTCTGGTAACACTGGTAAAGAAGTCATAAATGAGATGGAGATGGTAAGTGTGGATGTTGGCAAGGAACCTTGCAAGACTTCATTTTCTGATATTAATATAAGGTCAGCTTCAGCAGAAATCCCCAAAACACAAGTTGAATGCGGGAATATGATTGGTGATGTGCATTGCAATGACACATTAGTAGAAGCTACAAAGTCCATGTCAACTGCAAAGAAAAAGCGTAAAAGAGAAAATGAAGGAGCTGGAAATCCTTCAGGAGAAAACAAATATTTGCTTTCTAATTCTAATAAAGAAACTTCCAAGCCAAATGCTATAAACCCTGAGAAATCTGTAGACGACAAACAGAAAACTATGACTGCTACTTCAGATTGTTTATTTACTGAACCTCCAGAAGATGTCCATTTGGTAGCCAGTCCAAGCAGTGGGAAGAACAAGAGGAAGAGGAAGAGGAAGAAAAAGAAGCAATTACCAAGTTCTCACGACCAAGTGGTCACTCCTGAGCCCATTTCTCTGCACGACGTTGGAGAAGAGAGTTTGAAGGAAACTGTGGACATTGTTGCCATGGATTCAAATAGGCTATCTGATGCTGTAATAGTTTCTGAGTCAAATGTTCAGCGTGCAACACTTTCGGGACCTTCCGGAGACTCTCAGATGGAAAAACACCCTGAATCTGTGCAAGAAGTGGTCGAAGGGAACAAATTACCTTTTTCATCAATAGGTAAGTACCAATATGTAATCTAGAAGTTTCCTTTTTTCATTCATCAAATTCTTCTTCAAATCTAATGATATGATATGTAAAATGGTAAAAAAAAAAAAAAAAATGACTTCTCTTGCTGAATTTGCTGCTGATATTTTGTAGGCATTGATGTTAGTGGACCTGATGCTGAAAATGCAAAAGGCAGAAGTGGATCAAAAGCAACGAAAAATTCGAAGAAGCATCACTCCACTAATGTGAAAGAGTTTCCTCAGCTAGTCGTCAATGAGTTTGATAACCTGAAGAAGGATGTTACAGACTATGGGCATGAAAATGCTGTCACTGATGATCACAAGGTTGAAACTAATTGTCCTGATAAAATTGAAGAGCAAAGGAAATTGCCACAGAACTGTGATCCTGAAGCTATGCTGTCTGGAAATTGTGAACCTCTGAATCAAGGTGAAGCAGATATGCATACAAAAGCAGCAGTTGCCTTATCTAATTTGTCAGAAACCAACATAGTCATGGGATCTGCAAAATCTGCTGGCGGTAAAAGGATCAAAAAGACAGCGAAGAAATCTATTGCAACAAAGCTGGTCACGTCAAGCACAGACTCTGGGCATGAAAATATTGTCACTGATGATGACAAGGTTGAAACTAGTTGTCCTGATAAAATTGAAGAGCAAAGGAAATTGCCACAGAACTGTGATCCTGAAGCTATGCTGTCTGAAAAGTGTGAACCTTTGAATCAGGGTGAAGCAGATGTGGGTACTAAAGCAGCAGTTGCCTTATCTAATTTGTCAGAAACCAACATAGTCATGGGATCTGCAAAATCTGCTGGCAGTAAAAGGATCAAAAAGACAGCAAAGAAATCTGTTGCAACAAAGCTGGTCACGTCAAGCACAGAGCACACTGATAATTCCACAAGTGGGCTTTCTTCAACTACGCCTCGTTCAATTTTTACTGATCATTCAAGTGTCAAAGCTAAGAAAGTGAAAAACATCTCTGCTCAGACTGAAAGGACAGAGATATTGAAGCCAAAAATTGTGGATACTTCTTTCATTGGTGCAAATCGGGAAGGAGATGACATGAGTGGAAATGGGGTGGAATCTTTTCCATTAACTCAGGTAAATAGAACTCAAGGGAATGCTGAAAATGTGGATGGGAACTCAAGAAAGAAATCGAAAAAGAACCGAAGCTCTGATGCAAAGGCCCTCACAGATTCTCCAGTGAAAGAGCAAGCAAACAAAGTAGGGTCTCTCCAGCTAAATCAAAGTAACATGATTCGAAGGAGTGAAGAAAAGATGGATGAGGAATCGGGAAAGAAAAAAAGATTGAATCAAAACACTGCTGCAAAGAGTCTTCCAGATTTTCCAGCCAAAGAGCAAGAATTTGGTGGTGAGGAATTAACTCCTTCAAATGGCAGACAGATAGAGGTGGACACTACTTCCAGAACTAAAAGGAAAAGTAAATCGGTCAAAACAAATTCCAAGAATCAGTTAACTGGACAGGAGTTGGAACATGGTTCTTTCCATCCCCAACAGATATTGAAGACTGTTGATTCGACCCAAGTTCCATTATCAGATGTTGATGATAGTGCTCTTAAGAATGGCAATATGGATAATGCGGATGGTCACATAGAAGTTTCAAAGTGCGATGGTGATATGGTTAACTTCAAGGATTACTTTGTGTCTGTAGAGCACAAGCATGAAGTTACACCTGTTGAGTTGGTTGTTGACAAGGCAAGTGAAGAGAGAAGATCAGCTGGGGACATGAAAGCTAAAAAGAAAGCCAAAAAGCTTGTTGTAACCTCTTCAGCCACCTCACCTGATCTACAGAACTCACTCAAGTTGTATGTAAACCAGGGAAGTGAAAGAAAATCTCATGGTAGAAATTCTAGTCACGTTCAATGTCAAGAATCATTGTCGAAAGATGAGCACAATGAGGTTGGGCTTCACTCCAAGTCTTCAAAAGTTTCTAAGAACGTGGTAAAAGCTCCTGATTCTGATCGTGCTGAACAGATCAAAACCATACCTCAAGAAGCCAAACAGGTTGGTGCTGTTAATGGTTCTAAGACCATTGGCTCTGTGCCTGCTCATCCAAAGAGAAACAATGAGTCTTCATCTGCAACAACCTTAGGCTCTGAAAGTTCTGAAAAAAATCTCCGAAATAGAAAGGAAACCAAGCATCAATTAAGTATGGATCGCCATCATGCGAAGGTTTCGAAAGCTTCCAGTAAAACAATGGGGAAAGTTGTGAACAGTTCACGGTCTGAGAAGGGTTTGTTGGCTACTCCTGGTGCCATTTTTGGGGATGGTAGTAGTGAGAGTTCTGAAGATGAATCTGGGGCTGTAAATTCAGATGCTACCACCAGAACCCCATCAGATAATTCGTCTTCATCAGGTTCCTCGGAAGTGGAAAGCAAGTCAAATCTGGACTCCCCAAGAAATGGTAACTCAAGATCATCCTTGTTTGGTTTCATTTGTACACCCATAATCGTTGTGTGTCTACTTGCTGATAAATTGCATTTTGTTTTCTTACTTCTTTCTTGGCATTTCATCTACTTTGTGATTAAAAAAACCATGTTGCTTAGGCATTTACCAAGTAAAATGAAATATAAGACGATATATGTTGTGCACTCTTCTTCAAGGCCTTGATATATTTCAACTAAGCATTTCTTATTTCATCCTTTTACTTTCTTTTATGTTCTTTTTGGCAACTATTCTTGAAGCTTGTTGTAACTAACGTCTTCTATTTATGTCTAATTTTGCCACAGGATCTAATGGTGCGAAAGAGAAGGATGGGAAAAACATCATAAAATCACAGTAAGTACATAATTAATTTTTTACTTTTTCCTGTTCTAAAGTGGATCTTTTACATTGTAATTAGGCTGCTGATTTGAGTAAACTATTTCCATTTGAGTTCTCACATGTCATAAAAATTTGTTCAAATAACTCCGAAGGTTATTTTGGATATAGACATGAACATGGGTTCTGTATGGCTACGCAAACTTGCCAAGAACATGTCAATATACGTAACATTAGTATTTGTGTTTGTGTATCTGTATTTGTGTCTATATGCAAATCATATCATAGTCACGATTACTTTTTTCGTTGATGAAAAACGTTCTATGACACCTCACTCCTCACTTCCTTTCAACCAATCAAATCCTTCGTGCATCCTCTCTCTCTCTCTCTCTCAACATCATTCCAATGCACAAGGTATCATGTTAGAAGTGTATGTTATTATTAAATATTTTCAGATCATGGAAACATCAGGAGTGCTAAAATAGTGTTGAAGCCGCACATCACATCATCATCTGGAAGAAGACAAGAATACCGGGGGTGAAAGTGTATAAAACAAATGTGAATTAACACATAGTTCATTGCCTCCCCATGTTTTTACTTTGTATTTCCTTGTGTTTTGGTTTTGTTAAAAAAAAAGAAAGATAAAATAACTAAAAATCAATAAAGAAGAACCTAAGCTGAGCTGCTGTTCTTCATAACCTAGAAACCCGAAATGTTTCTACTAAGCTCTATGTTGTTCAGCAATCATTTACTGCTTTTACCATATGTCTATGCTGCCAATGCCTCTCATATCTCTATTGGGTTTTTGAGCAGAGTTCCAAGCCCGAAGAACATAACCATGAATATGATTCTTAGAAGTTCAAGAAGATTCAAGAAGGCCAAGCATGCGGCCACTCAACTACAACTTGAAGACACTGAAAGTCAGCCTGTTGATATTGTTCCAGACAGTCAAGTGAACCAGTAATTACTTAAGGTGGTTTTCTTATTTTGGAATTTTGATTTTCTACCAGGAGTCCTCTTTTTTTTTTTTTTTCTTTTTGACATGGGTCTTTTAAGTTTTGAGATTGTGGCACCGCACCAGCGTCCTCTGCTAAGAAATATTTCTACCCTTGTTTTAAAGTTTTGAGATTGTGACACTACACCAGTCTCCTGAGATTGTAGTTTTTGAGTTTTGAGATTGTGGCACTACACCAGCGTCCTGAGATTGTGGTTTTTAAGTTTTGTAGGTCTCACACCCTCGCTCTCAAGTCTTGCTAGACATGTTTTAAACAATACCCCACGTTTGTTTGGCTGACTAAGTACGGTGTGATTGTGTGGGGAGATTATTAGTAGGGTAGTAGTAGGTTGGAGATATAAGATAAAGAGTGTTTGTTTCATTAGATTAGTAATACTATTGATAGTATTAATATGCAAAATTAATCACTTTGTTTGGTTGTTGTTTTTCAAACTCATTTTTTTGAAAATTTTAGAGTACTTGTTTGGTTATTCAGAAAACTAAATGCACTTTTTAAAAGTTCACTATTGCAAATTGAAGTTTCCCTCCAATTTAAAGAGATAATTTTGAAATTTTTTGTCACATTAAAAAATATTCATCTTAGTTTTATATATATATATATATATATGTACATGTTGTATATGTATAAAAACATAATTTGGTATGTAATCATTTATAGGTACATATCCTAACATTAAAAAAAATGTAATTTGCACTCATTTTAACAACATTTATGTGTACATATCCTATCATTTATGTGCGACTTTATGCGGACATGTTTTACCATTTGTGTGATTTTATCATAAAATTTGTACTCATTTTGGCAACAGAAAACATAATTTTGTGTATTTTATCATAAAATTTGTACTCATTTTGGCAATAGAAAACATAATTTTTTTTACAAATTGGCATTAAAAAAAAAATCGTAACTAACATGCAAACTTTTGTAATATGAAGTACAAAAAATTTGGACATTTTGTTATGTCAATTTCAGATGAGGTTACACATGTTTGTGTTAATATTACGATAGTGTGATAAAATAAATTTTTTGCATGACATTTATGAAAATTTAATTCTACATAAGAAATTTTTTAATGCCAATTTGGAATTATTTTTTTTTACGTTTTCTATGGTTAAAATGAGTGAAAATTTTATGATAAGGTTACATAGTTAATGATAGGATATGTACTCATAAATGGTTATATATCAAATTATATTTTCATACATATATAGTATGTACATATATATATATATATATATAAAATTAAGATGAGAGTATTTTTTGATATGACAAATTTTTTTTTTTCAAAATTGTCTCTCTCCTTAAATTGGAGGGAAACTTGAAATTGCAATGATGCATTTTTTTGAATACCAAACAAAGATCTTTTTCAAAATAGAGGGGTGATTTGGGATGTTCTAAAGAAGTATATTTTTTGATTTTTCATAAAATATGGGTTGGGTTGGGTTTTAAATGATGTGATAGAAAGGTGATGTGATTTAAATAGTATAGTAACTTTTTTTATTTTTTAACTTTTTAAGTACTTGACAAACGAGGTCAGAGTTTTCAAATTATTTTTTGAAAAAATTATTCAAAAAAAATAGGACCAAAAACATACTGAATATTTTTTTATTCTCAAACATATATTAATTTAATTTTATAAAATATTCATTTTGTATTATTAAAGCAGCCAAAAGCAGCTTCGAGGTGCAGCAGCCAAACTAGTGTCATATTCCTCCACCGAAAAAAAGAAAAAAAAGAAAAGAAGATGAATTTGATGCAGCAGCCGGTTCTTCTCCACCTCATGTAGGGAAAGTTAATCCGGTTGGGGTGTGAGAGTAATAGTATGGGTGGAGTAGTAATCCCACCCAATAAAGAAGCTACCAAACAACTAAATGTGAGACCCACCTCATTAATACTCCGATTCTACCCCCCATAGTCGGCTAAACAAACATGATCTTCATTCACAATAGTGTAATAGGGTTTATGTCATAAGGTTTTTGATTCCTACATGAATCAAGCCTTACTCTTATTTTTTCATTTTTATTATTTTCGGAGTTTTAGCTGTGATTAGCAAAGGCAAATGTAGAACCAGAATAGACAATTTTGTGTCTATCACCAGTTTTTCTTCCCTGAGTTGCAACCGATCATTAAGATAGATGGGGTAAACTAATAAGCCCCCGAGCTACGCATACATTATCTTGGGCTAGACTGGGAATATATATATATATATATTATGTTATTTTAAATATTCGGTAACAATTCACGTCATTAGAGATAAATTTAGGTGTCAGAGTTTTAAGTTTTTTCTGTTTGTTTTTTATGCACCAATCCTGACACCTAATTCTTAGTTTTTTATGCACCAATCCTTGCATGAGAAATTACCTCTAATATAAATGTTCTTATTAAATGCTCTTGAAATTTTTTTGTAATACGTTTAAAAGAATAAAAAAATACAAAAGTGTTACATTATGGTATTGTTGTTCTGGCAATAAGCATGTTTCAATGACACCATTTGTGTCACATAGTAGCTTGGTCCTAGTTAAAAGTTTAATATGCTTTCAAATATGCATATTTTACCAAAGAAATTCTTGAATTTGACCAATTGTTGCTCTAAATTCATCAATTCGTGAATCAGACCATGATTTGCAGTTATAATTGTTTATATTTTAAAATTTGAAATATAGTTTATATATGTAGGGATATAGTCTCCTTCATACCTCATCTCTCCATAATTCTCTGTACTCTTTTTACGAGACTTAATTCCAAATTCATACTGATGATCTGAATCGTTTATCTCGTAGGTTTTGTAATAATGGTCATTTTTACAAAAAAATGAGTTTTATTGGACATTTATAGACATAAGAAAAAAAATCACATTTTATTTTATAAAATGAATTGACAAATTTGATTGTAAACTTCGATTATTTATTTATTAAAATAAAATACTATTTATTCATATGTTTATAATTGTTTACTGCAATATTTATAAATGAGGAAGTATAGGGAGATAAAACGAAAATGAGTTGGACCCCAATGGGAGTGTTGGAGTCTCCTCCCATTGGTTAAAAACTGTTTGTTTTTTTTTTTTTTCATTGCCAACCCCACGTAGAGGTGGGGGTGCTGAGGTTGTCTCCGTACTGGGGGGGTCGGAATCACGGCGGAGATAAAATATGAAGGGTGCCCATCCCTGTATATCTAGCCCACTAACTTTTCCTAATTAGGTGGCTGACATTATATCTAGCCTACTAACTTTTCGTAATTAGGTGGCTGACATTACTAATTTTCTACATAGGCAATTTAAAGTTTGTTCAAAGGCAACATTATTGTGGGCCATTAGGGTACTAAAGTGACCACATTTTCAAAATGTCGTTGTTGTTGAATGGCTACTTTTATGTAATGATAATTGAAATTAACATAGCAGTCAAAAAACAAAAACATGTGAGTATCAAATAATTTCTTTTTTGTTCCCTAAAGATAAAGATAGAACCAGTCTATTTCGGCCGGCTTTCTCGGGCGGTGATTTCTTTGTTTAATTTATGATGAGAGAGTGTATGTGTATGGCACGGTTTCAGCTGGAAAAAAGTGATTATAAATTATGATGTAATAAATTATAATTTATAATTTTAAATATAAATTATTAATTTATTTGGTATAGAAATAATAAATTTAATCAGTATAGTAGTATTTAGTTGAATAAGTTGTAAAATAATTTTTTGTTGTGTAATGTCATTTTTGCCATTTTTTTCTTTTCCTTAATTTTATTTTATTTTTTATTTTTCTTCTCCTCTTTTCTTCTCTTAATTGTTTTTTATTCTCTTCTTTCCTTATTTCTTTTTTTTTTCTTTTCTGCTCTTAATTTTTTTTCTTTATTTTATTTTATTTTCTTTAGTTTATAGTTTATTTTTTCAAATTAGAAGTGATGCATGTATAGTGAGATTGATCATGAGAAAATTTTGAAAAATGCTGTAATACCAATTAATTGATATTTTTTAAATTATTAAAAATTAAAAATTGTTACAAATACCAATTAATATTTTTAATTTATTTTTCCAAATTAGAAGTGAGTTAATTGATATTTTTTTAATTTATTAAAAACTGTTACAAATATCAATTAATATTTTTTTTAAAATTTATTTCATTAATCGCTTAAAATGCTTTATTTTTATTTTTATTGTTATTATTATTATTTTTTAATTAAAAAAATATTGTAAATCCTAGCTCTGGCGGAAGGTCGTGGTGACGGGGGATGGGATCGCGACGGCAGAAGGTCATTTCGATTGAAAGTCATAAGTTATAAGTTGTTTTGATAAGTTGTGCCAAACACTCTAAAATAGCTTAATATAAGCTAAAAGTTGTTATAAGCTGTACCAAACAGGCATTATATATGTATCTATTTTGTGTTTAGTTTTCTGTATTTTAACATTGTTGTTAATTTATGTGGAGTATTTGGCCTTTTAGCTTTACTGGTTGCTTGCTTGTTTTTTATTTTTATTTTTATGTGAGATGTACAAATCATTGAAGTTGTTTGCACACGTTAACAAAATTATTTTTTTAATCAAATTTGTATCTTGTAGTCTCGATTATATTTAATTTTTTTGTTTAACTTCTTATAAACCTACAAACTTAGAAATTTTAGTTCGAATTTCACTTACAAATATTAATTTGTAACTCAGATTCATTTATATTTGAGCTCCACAACACCAATTCAATTTTCACCATAAAAATACATTACCCAAAAAAATCTAGGATAATTTTTCTGAAACAATACGACTTATGTTTTTTTTTTTTTTTTTTTTGTAACCGCAAATAAAAGTTCACACATATTTTGTTAATGTGTGTTTTTAAGACACATGATACATAATTTAAAATACTCGTATATTTTACATAAAAATAAATACAATCATTGTACAAGCCACTAAGACAATTCTAGGATTAATCCTTGATAAACCTAGATTCTCAACCCTCTAAGTCATTCAGGGCAAGGGATGAATATGTTGGGGACATAAGGACTACGTTTTTGAATTTGTTGGTTAAAAGTCCATTATTAGATTTAGTTCCATAAATAGTACTTATCTGTTCATTTTTTTTTTTTTCTGTTCGATTTTTTAACCTATTTATCCAAATTATTTTAACCTATCTATTCAAAATTTTATTTTATTGTTAAATTTTTTGAACCTATCTGTTCAAAATTTTATTTTATCTGTTGGATTTTTTTTGAATCTATTTATCCAAATTATTTTAACCTATCTATTCAAATTTTTATTTTATCTATTGAAACAACAATTCAACAAAGCAATTTCTCTCTCTCTCTCTCTCTCATACAAATATCTAAAAATAGACACACTACCGGCTATCTCTTTTCATTGTAGATCTTTGCTTCCCTACTCCAAATCTTCTCTCGACATGACTTTTCTACGAGAAACAAAAGCATTAAAAAAAAGGGTTGTAAGAGGGTCGTGGAGGAGAGAGAAAGTGAAGCTTTTTAGAGAGCGAGTGAGTAGTAGGAGAGAAGAAACCAACAGTTAATGAATGATAGAAATGACTAAAAGCGGTGGAAAAAGGATGCAAGAAGGATTGAAGTGGTTCGATTGCTCTCTCTCTCACTCTCTCTCTCTCACATTTCAACAGATAAACTTGTCCTTACGGTGCCAAACAAAAAATGCATGGATCTATGCCTTTTAAAATGAACCTGTGGCTTAAGCACCATTTATTTTATGCACGAACATGCTATAAAAAATGTGTTAAATCTTAACCATTAGTTTCATCCATAAAAATGTAAAATATTATTTGCAAAATATTATATATAAATTCAAATGTCATTGAAATATTTAATAAAAAATAAAAAAATTATTGAAATCAAGATTAGGCAACCATAATTATGTTCTTGTGGATAGTAACATGACAACATATAAGGAATATTCATTTAATATAACATTCTAGATGATGTCCATTGAAATGTAACATTAATGGTAAAGATGTTCTTGTTGCCAGTGACCACACAAGATATTCTCATATCAATGCTTAGCCAAAAATGACAACAACAAAACAAAAACACACACCAAAAATGAACAAACACATAAAAAAATATAAAACAAAAATCAAATCCTCTTTCAAGAATACATGTATATATATATATATATATAATTCTCACAAACAAAAACAATGGGCACTCAAAAGTGTACACGTCATCATAAATCATAATCACACAAAAATAAAATAAATAAATAAAATTTAAAAAAGACAAAAAAAAAAAAAAAGAATTAGGACTTTTTCCGAAAAACCACTTCAGTGTCTAACCCGAACCCGTCAACGGTCCGAACATCAACCAACTCGGACCGGCGAAACAACGACTTTAACGGTTTGACACTGTACAAATCATTGGCCGAGTACTTATCAGCCCGTCTAGAAAGCGCCACGTGTAAAACACATACTCCACCAGGCTTCAACGTCCGCTCGATCTCCCCAACGAACCTGTTGGGGTACAATGCGTGATCGAACACGTTCGAGAACTCGAAATCAAAAGTCTCATTATTGAACGGCTGGTGATGAAAGTCGCCCCGAATAACAAGGGGCGGGTACGGGACCAAGTCAATCCCTACCGAATCGGACACTCCAACCCTCCTCAAAGCCTCCACTTCCTGCCCGACCCGAGCACCGATACAGAGAGCCTTGGATTCATTTGAGAGGAGTTTTTTGTGCTTTAAATCTGCGAAGAAAGTGGAGAAGACTTGGATCTTGCGGTCCCAATCTCGGGTGGTCCATATTTTTCGGAGTTTCGGGTTCTGGGTTTTGTTAAGCTGGCGTTGGATGTAGGATTCGTAGGTTTTGTATCCGGGTCGGATTCGGAGGTCAGTGGTGGTGTTATCGTGGTGGGTTTGGAGAGAGAAGAAGAGGAAGAGAGCGAAGGAAAGGAGGAGAAAGAGAACGAAACATTTAGATACGAGTGGTTTTTTCATTTCTGCAAATGCATGACGAACCAACCCACTCTCTCTCTCTCTCTCTCTCTCTCTCTCTCTATATATATATATATATGTATATATAAATGGCTGTATTTTATTTGTTGTTGATTGATAGGGTTTGATTCAGACAAGAGAGAGAGAGAGAGAGAGAGAAGAATGCTGATGAGTTTGAAGAGGTGCGTAGTGCGCATGAAGATGTCAAAACGGTGGTTGTGGATTCCTATAATTAGTTTTATTTTTTTCTTAAACTTTTTCTTTTTGCTGGTATTGTTGATAACAACCATAATTATTTGCATAATTTTTTTTTGACGACAACAACAGAGTGGAGTTATGCCTGGACGAGTCAGATTCTCTCCTAATTCTCTCTCTTTATTTTTACACTTATAGTGGTGGAGTTATATTTTAAGATAATTTAATAGTTTAAATCTGATTATTTTAAAAAATAAATATATTAAACAAGTTAAATTTGAATTGTTGAATCATCTTAGAGTACATTTCCACAGTTACAAGTAGGGAGATAAGGAAAAAAAAAAAGAAGGAGAGGATTCTAATTCATGCCTAGACACCCTATGGGTAATGGTATTAAAATATATATATTTGTAATCTATATATATATAAGGGAAATGATCTTTTAAAAATATTGATTGTGGGAGTTTCAACTTCCAAACTAATTTTGTTAATTCGTTAATTTTTATAGAAATAAAAAAAAAACTCCATTAGTTAGTCCTTAAGTCAAAAAAAAAAAAAAAACTCTAATTATCTATGATTTTGAATTGTAAAATTTAAAACAATATAATAAGTCACCCTTACTTTTTTCAAAAATAATATTGATCAAAACAATTCAGACAAAGAAACAATAAAGGCATTAATTATCTATGATTTTAAATTTCAAAATTCAAAATAATATAGTAAGTCATTCTCATCTTTTCCGAAAATAATATAAATTCTAAAATTTTAAAAACTCAATCAAATTAAAAATTTAATATAATTCTCTCTTTAGAATAGTTAATATTTGATATATTTTTTCAGCACGATCAACTCCTCTCCAAATATAATGATGCAAAAATTAGTCTCTCTTTGTTAATAGTCCAAACTTATTTCAAGTTTGTTTGTTTGTTTGTATTTTTTTTTTTTATAAATTTCTATTTTCATGAGTATTTTTTTTCCTCTCTATATGACTTTTTTTTTCAACTAAATAGATAATAAATATATATATATATATATATATCTGTTTAACTATCTTTGTTTTGGGAGTTAATTTAAAATTTTATTTTTATTTTTTTGGTGGATGTTTGCATATTTTTTATATTGTTGTTGTTATTATTTTTGATATATTTAAATTGATAATACAGTTACGAGTTTTTTAATAGAGTATGACGTCTTATATTGTTCTTTACGATTTGATCATTTTTTTTTAATTTCTTAAACAAAATTTTTAAATTTTTTTACTTGTAAAAATTAAAAACATTTAATTGACTTGCCCACCAATAAATAAAATTTTAAATAATGAATACTGTTCCATAATTTATGGATTTAAAAAAAAATTATCACCCATATATGGAATAAGAAAAACTAAAATCACATTTTTTTTTTCATTTTTTATTTTTAACTGTTTAAAACTTTAATGATTGCCTTTTATTTTCCCAACATTGTCTTTTTAAATTTGCAAAGACACAAAACTATACCGGAGTTGCATAGTAGTTAGTAGAGGTGGTGAATACGCACTACAAGAAATGTCACTTTTGGCTACCAAAATATTGGTCGCCAAAAGTCCAATATTTAGTCGCCGAAGCCATTTAGCGACTAAAATATTTTGTCCTCAAACTCGTCGCCTATACCCTGTCAGTAATAGTATTGGCGACTAAACTATTTTTGGTCGCTGAAAGTGAACGTTTTGGCTACTAAATTTTCGTTAGTCGGCAAAGATTATGTTTTGGCGACTAAAATATTAGTAGCCAAAAGTAAGCATTTGGCTACGAAACTTTGAGTAATCGGGAAAGGGGATATTTTGGCGACTATTATTTAGTCGCCAAAAGTGTTCAAATAAAATTAATTAAATTTTCAGCGACTAAAACTTTTTTGTCGTTGATAAGTTTTAGTCACAACATTACTACATTTAGGGACTAAAGAATTTAGTCGCCAAAAAAATTATTTTTCATTTTATTAAACTTTTGGCTACTAACCATTTGGTAGCCGAAAGTCTTCATTATATTTTTAGCTACTAAATTTTTAGTCACCAAAAATCTTTGGGTTCTTTATTGCTACCAAATATTTAGTCACTAAAAATATTGATTTCCTTTTTGGCTACCAATTGGTTAGTCACTAACAAATTCACTTCTTTTTTTTTTTTTTTCGCTACTAAACATTTAATGGAAAAAACTTTATTTTGTGTTTTTTTTATTATAATTAATTTCTTCACAATCTGTATTTATTTCGTGTAACCTGCACCCTGTATTTAAACAAAATAATACATATATCTATTTCTATTTTGTTTCAACAATACAAAAATTTGATCTTTTAACATCAAATTCTATACAAATTTGAATTATCCAACCCAAAATAATAATTCCATACAAACACAAAATCATACAAAAAAGATGTCATCTGTACAAAAAATTCTACATCAAATGTCATTTACAGAATATTTTGAAGGTGTAAACATGATGGGAAAATTAAATTTATTTACTAAAACACTTGCTTAATTTAACAATGAAGCCATTGATCTAAACGCTTCTCATCCTTCAAGCTTGCTTCATATAGTTTGGTACCTTTCTTTCTGAAGACACCAACTGCAAAATAATGCAAATGTAGTAATGCAATCAGAAAATCGAGAAATGGAATGGAAAGATGCAAGAACATTTTCCAATACACCCATTGCCCACGTCTTATAAAACATTGTAATAATCGCACCTTCAAATATAGTAGGAGGCTAAAAATCAAATATAGTAGGAGGCTAAAAATCATTAAGTGATCTATAAGTAAATCCACAACTATCAATCATTAATCTAAGATGCAACAAAATTTGGTATTTTCTCAAGCATATCTTAGCAGTCAAAATCATTAACGCATAACTAAAAAATATATATCATTTGACCATATTACTACAAATATTCGATTAACATAATTTTTTTTAATAGTAGTCAATGAGCCTTGCATAATAAATAATTTAAATTATTAAAATTGTCTGAAATGGACTCAGTCAAGCTCTCACAGCAGCTTGTTGAATTAGATGTGCTCAAGTTTAGACCAAGTAGTAGAAATGGGTCTTCAATATGCAGAATGCCCAAAATTGACTTCTTTTCATATGATTAAACTAACCAACACATTCAAATAAGTACAAGAATCT
Source organism: Camellia sinensis (assembly GCF_055761805.1). Lineage (NCBI taxonomy): Eukaryota > Viridiplantae > Streptophyta > Magnoliopsida > Ericales > Theaceae > Camellia > Camellia sinensis. Next base: position 176,799,980 of record NC_138970.1, on the reverse strand, counting down.
GAGTGAGTTAGAGCATAAAATTGTCTTCAATCCACCTAGTTCTAACTAAATATGAATAAAATATATGGGGATTCATCAACGAATGAGAATTTAACCACAACATATCTCATCAATAAATGCATACAAACAAACACAATGGTGAGATTATACCCCAATTTTTGATGACCATGTTCCATGGGGCTTGGCTAATTATGTAGTGGTTTGATTTGCTATTAATGTCTATCTCTCTAATGATCTTCATTAATGTCTATCTCTCAATAAAATCACAATACTCTGTAACAGAGTTACAATGGTGTACATATGTTGGTGACCATGTTCAATTGTGAAAGCAGATTGAAACAATCCATGTTTCAATTGTTTCTGATAAATTTGTCACTTGAGCATAGAATCAAACACTTGGTGGGCAAAAAATTTAACAATCCGCATATCAAACAAACAATCACCTAAACCAATGATCCAAATTTAGGGTTTATGATCTAAATTTTCTAAATAATAATAGACCATAGATAATGAACCCAACAAAATACTAAAACCCAGATGAATTAAGCAAATGACATTACTAATTCGTAAAAAAATAAATGAAAACCTGGAAGAGTGGGCATAGTGCAAGAAGTGACGGGCTTGGGCGACTTCTCGACCTCGACAAGGCACATACGACAGTTTCCGGCAATGGAGAGGTGGCTATGGTAGCAGAATCTGGGAATTATCCAAAAAAACTACAAATCAAACTCCTACTATTAATATACCCATTTTAGAAACCCATTCAAAAACATATAGAAGATAAGGGAGATAGATAGCGTCTAGAAATTGGAGAGAGAGAAAGAGAAACCAACTTACTTGGTGAGAATGTAATAGTCGGCTGTAGCTACTTTGGATTTCAGGCGGTGGCGACTTTGGATTTACACAAAACCGTCCGTGAGGGAGGAGGAATGAGAAGGAGTTGTGTGTGAGAGTGAGATGAGAAATGGAGAAGGGTTAGGGCAAAATTTTGGGGGGAATCCCCAATTTGAGAGGGAATTTCAAATTAAGATAAAATTTTGTGAAAATATTTGCTGCTAATTTTTTTAAAGATGTGAAAAATAGACCAGGCTTGTTAAATTAATATTTTTTAATTTTATTTATTGTTTATACTTTTTACTTTATTGGAGTTTTATGACTCAGTTTGTGAAAAAAAATTACAAAATTTAGAAATATTTAGAAAGTATAAATTTAAAAATAAGTCTTACAAATCAAATTTATTTACTCATAACTCATGAGTGAATTTTTTTTACACACTTAGCCCTCGTTTTGATAATGATTTTTTTTTAAAATTTTTTTAAATATATGTTTTGTGTCTGTATGACGGTAGAATGGCTCTAGTTATGGCTAGTTCTGATACAAGAGAAAAAGAAGAAAAAATTAAAAAGGAGGAAGGAAAGAATCTGAGCTAGTCAAGCTTATAATTTGTCTTAGAGTTGTTGATCTTGTTCCTCTTCTTCATTTGTGCCAGGTTAATGGCTTGAAGCTTTAGCATTTTTTGTGCGACAAAAACAATGTTTTTATCTTTGGTGTTGCAAATCTATTTGCATAACTCCTATTATACTGTATTGGCGAACATAACTGTGATTTTGGCCCTGTTTGGTATTGCGGTGTATTTACTTTGGAAGCATTTTTGCTGCCCTTTTTTTTCATTAGGGTGTGCTTGATTGCATCTTTAAAACATTTGATGTGTAGTTTTAGTCTCCGCATAACATTTCACTCAAAATTACTTTTTTAGAAACCGTCACAATACCAAGCAAGATGTTAGAACCTTGTATCCAGCTCAATTTGCTTTAATTGAAAGGCTAATTTAATATGAAATTCTATTAATATTGTAGAAGGTATAGTGTTGAGTGGTTTGATGCCCTGATAATCTATAATTGTATCTTTTCAATCCAAGCAATTGTTTGAACTTCGTATGTGAGAGATATCTACTTTTGATTCTTTGCTTTATATATTTTTTGACAAAAAAGGGGGCCAAATTGTTTGTTTAGAGGAACAACAGAGTAAGGAAATGTATTTAGGGTCGAGAATATGTGCTAAGAAAAAGAAGAAAGACAATGAAAGGAGAAAAAAATTGAGAGGAACTCTTATCACATCTGTATGACTTTTTAAATATATGAATTTTTTTTACACACTTAGCCCTCGTTTAGAAATATCAATTGTCATAATTGTACTTTTTGTATTATTAATGGATTTAAAAAAAGGACAAAATAAGAAATTCATATTATTTTAATAATTAAATTTTTTAAAAAATTAATAGTTTGAGATAATAAAAAATAAAATAAAATATTAATATTTTTGGATGGTGGGTGTACAACCTCTTCATAAAAATAAAAACAAAAAAAATAAAATAACTATTTTGTTTAGTCAAATTTTCAAGTGGAGACTAATGGTATTGTTGTTACTAAAATAAAATAGCTATTTTGTTAATTTTTTTATTTTCATTCGGCTACCAAAAAATTTAGTAGCCAAAAGTAGGTCTACAGCGACTAAAAGGAATTTTGTCGCCGAAACTGAACATTTGGCGACCAAAATTTTGGTCGGCAAAGATTAAAAATTAAATTTTTTATTTTCATTCGGCTACCAAAAAATTTAGTAGCCAAAAGTAGGTCTACAACGACTAAATGGAATTTTGTCGTCGAAACTTAACATTTGGCGACAAAAATTTTGGTCGGCAAAGATTAAAAATTAAATTTTTTATTTTCATTCGGCTACCAAACAATTTAGTAGCTAAAGGTACCTCTACGGCTACTAAATTTTCTTTTAGTCGCCAATTGTGATATGTTTAGCTACTAAAAATTTTTTTAGCCGCCAATTGTAATATTTTTAGCTACTAAATTTTTTTTAGTCGCCAATAATCAACATTCCCCTACTAAAAAAAATTAGTAGCTAAAAAGTTGACTTTTGCCGACTAATATTATTTTTGGTAGCCAATTCCGTGACTTTTGGCGACTAAATTGTTTTTGGTAGCCAAAAATGGTCGGCAAAAATACATTTTCTTGTAGTGATGGCAACAATAAGGATAATGATGAGCTCGGTCAAAATATTGTTTGGATGAGTTTTGAAAAGGTGAATATTACTTAAAAAAAAAGTAGATAATTTGGGTAATGAATTGATTTAGAAAAGTAATGTGGTGTTGAGATTAAGTGTAAATTTTACTATATAAAAATTGAATATGGATTATATATTGTTTTTTTATATATCATTTTGGGTACTTTTGTATAACTATAAAAAATTATTGTGATAACATATTATTTATCATTTGATATATTATTACTGTATTATTGTAATGAGTTTTAGTATTAATGTCTATTATTAATGTAGTGTTGAGATGTCACATGATAAATAAAAATATGTTTTGTTATTATTATTATTGATAATTTATTTATTTATTTATTTTTTATAATGTTCAAAAAAGCAATTTATGTTCATTGCTAGTTTTCGTATATGAGAAGTCAAAAATAAATGATATATAATTCAAGTTATAATTAGTTTGTAATTGAAAAGGAAAGTTTCAAAAGAAATTATAATTTTAAAATATTTTTAAAAAAATACAAAGAAAAATTGGAATTATAAATTATAATTATCAAACAATCTAATTTTATTACAAAAAAATTAAATGGAAAATTGATCAAATTTAAATTTATAATTATTAAACATTTTTAACAAGCCATCATTTTTTTATTCAAGTTCTAGCCTGATTTGGTCTTAAATAGTTTTTTAGATATAAATATATCTTAATATTGATATATTAGGCATATTTTGAGAAGGATAAATTATATCGATACTCCCCGCATTTTATCTCTTGTATCAATTTGATCTCTGTAATTTTAATTAGCTTGATTTTGACCATTAATTTTAGATTTTGTATCAATTTCGTCCAATTGATAATGTCAGTTAAGGTTTTAAAAATAAAATAGTTATTGAGTTGGTTGACATTAATTTACTGAGTTGAAAAAATTAATAATTTTATCTATAAAATTATAACAGATGCTACTCATGTGTGTATTTTCAATAAAAAAAAAAACACTAGAAATTATAACAATTAGACCAACTTGAGACAAAATTATAAATTCAGGATCAAAATTGAGCAAATTAAAATTGAAAGGACAAAAATAACACAAGAGTTAAAATATAAAGACTACCAATGTAATTTATTCTTTTAAGAATAACTACATAATTTCTTAATTAAGTTTAAAATTATTAACAAATATACCAAACAAATATGTACATAATTCCTATTTTTGTTATAATATTTTTTAAAAAATATATTAACTAATTAAAAATTAAATAAATAGGTGGGCCTACTAACTCATGGATTGGACATGAACTAGACGATTCTCCAAGAACTAGGCTTAACTTAAGAATTATTGGCAAAAAAATCAACTTAAACTAAATTTTCTTAGATCCTTTTTAGTATTTAATTCAATATTAAAACCCTCCAAATTTGCTCATATCAATCACCAATTGATAAGTTATGATAAAATTTAAATTTATTAGGACTAGAATATGACATACAATTAAGGGTGGCTCTATCTTAGATAATTTTTTCATCCATAAATATGTATAACTATTCATTTAATTGTTTTAAACATAAATATATAGTTTTTTTAAAACTAAGTACAAAATTTTTAATTATTATAAAAAATACTTACAAATATCTATTTACTAATTTAATAAATAGATAGGTCAAATAATTCATATAAGTTGAGAATACAAAGATAATTTTTAATGATTAGGTGAAGCACAAGTTAGTGTAAATCTAATGTTAAGCCTAAATTTAATATTACAAGTAAATTCTAATATATTTTTACGTAAATCTTATAACATAAGATAAATTATAATTTTGATGCTAGACAAATTTTTAAACTTTACAAACATGAAAAAATTAATATATGGACAAATGTAATTCACTACTATCATATGATAAATTAAATTTACGAAACTCATAAGACGAAATGTATTTATATTTTATTATAAATATAATTTTTGTGATTTATTTTTTAATTTTTACCAATTAAATTATGACATGTATTTGTTATTAAGAACTTAGAGCACACAATTAATTACATAAGAATGAAAAAAATTCTCTTATATGTAACTGTACGGGGAGTAAATATTCCGGCAAGCCCGTACTCCTTTCTTCTGAGCTCCGTTTCTGTCCGATCACCTGCGAGCAAATAACGGTGAGCTACCCGGCGGTGTGCGGCCGGAAAAACCTCCGACGATCAAGTTAGCACACACCTTAGGATAGAGGGAGAGAGAGAGAGAAGTGGTAGAGTGTAAGAATTTCCTTACAAAATGTTCCTGTGTCTCGTATGGGGGGCGCAGACATGCTTATATATCCTTCTGCGCCCCAAATTTACTCCCATTGGTCTCTCGACACGTGGCTCTGTTATCCCATCTGTCAGCACAAATCTTGCTATACATCACCTAACCCAACTGCCAGCCCACTCTGCTGGGAGCACGGCAGCCGGGCAACATCATCTCGGCTATCAACGGCCATACTGAACATGCCGAAATGCAGTTGATAGTTTCCTACTATCGGGCCTAATTCCGGCCGTGCTCAACTGTATTCCGGCGAAGCTGAGCTGGAGATTGGTTGCGATGGTCAGCCAACAACCTTCTCGGCCAAGCTCCAAGCGCCGGCCTTCCTACCGGGTTAAGGTGCGTGCATTACAACCTTGCAACGCGTGAGCCGGGGAGCCTCATCTGGGTTGTTCCTCCACCTGTCCGCCCTTCGCGGAACCAAGATCATAAAGCTCGGTTCCACGTGGGCTTTGCCATTACCGAGCAATATCACGGCCTGATCTTGGAGCCCAATACCTCGGCCCAAATCTGTCCGGCTAACATCACGGCCCAATCTCAAATCATAAATCTCCCTCTCAGTAACTGCGATAAAAATGAATAAAATTTGATTGATTCTAAATTATTTTTACTAAATATTCTAGATAAATTTTTTGAATTATTATTTAATTTTAAAAATTAGTTTTTGATTATTAATTTATACCTGTGCATAACACGGGGTAATTATGCTAGTATGGTTATATATCAATTGATGTCAATGAGTGTTATGTATGCCAGATTTGTAAATTGTAGTGAGACTCTTATAAAGTTTCATCGTTAAATGTTCAATAATCTTGTGAGTATGGGCTACGAATTTAACTTTAAAAAATTATGTCTGAAAATTTATCAGATTGTAGATTGTAGTGTTGCTTCCACAAGATTCAATGTTTAATAATCTTATGAATGTCTTAATGGGAAACGAATGTCTTATGAAAATTGTGTTTAACACAAATATCAATCAAATTGTTTTCTATTTTGATTTTTAGAATTATACATTATGTCTACAAATTATCCTGCGCTATTTTCTGATTTCATTATTTTTTATTTCAATTTCTATATTAATTTTTGTGAGGGCATAATTTTGAGTTGTTACATGGGTGATTTTGATTGACCAAGATGTGATCAGACTATATCCTCATCTCAGATATTCAAATGAGAGACTAGAGTCTTAGATGATTACATACTCTCTATTTGGATAGATTAGGCTCTTGAGAGAGAGTTAAATCCTATTCCAAATGAGATGAGCCCAAGATAATTGTTATTCTAAAGGACAAGACTTCTAGGGACATTGATGATTATAAAAGGTAGCTCCCCATCAGTTTAAAGTATATTTTTAATTGAGAGTTGTTTACTTTAACTGATTATCTTATGAGATTTATTGACTGACTTGATCGTTGGAGTACTTTGCCTTTGTGTGTGCAAGTGTCAGACTCTTATTTTTTTATTTTTGCACGTGCTCTACGACTTAATTCCTAAGATCTTGATGAAAAAATTCAATTTAATTGTGAGATAAAAATTCAACACCCATAATTTTAAAATTTGATTTAAATTTTTATCTGTTTCACACATATTACACGTGATTATTTCAATACAACAAGCATAACCAATCAATCAATTGCATATTCCCTATTAGTTGGTTGAATATCACATCATATTTTCCTTTTTAAAGGATCATAACCATGTTCATAAGGAAAATATTATGAATTCTAAATAAATCATTAAATATTTTATCAAATTTTTTATATAAATATAGAATCTACAAAAATTATATATATGTAAATCCCATAATAAAATATTTAATAATTTATTTGAGTCCTCACGTTCACACAAATCCATTTTGACTAAATAAAATAAAAAGAAAAGGCGAATAGATGTCCTCGTAGTCGTTTTGTCCTTTGATTGCGGTTCGGATTGTCATTTTGCCGGTTTTGATGGCTGGGGGGATCATTGAGAGGTCCGCTTCATCTAATGGTGGTTGTTTGAAGTTGTATTTAGTTGTGAGATTTTGAAAAGAGATTTAAAAATATATATATATATATATGTATATGAAATTAAGTAAATTATAAGTGTATTTTATTTATATCTTACTTATCTTTTGTTTTTTAAATTTTTTTTTAACCAAACACAACGTTAAACGGAGAAGACAAAAAAGAAAGGTACATAGTTCTTATTTCAAGAATTTGTTTGGAAAGTGGGTTGATTTTTTGGCTTTATGACTTTTTGGTTATTTTAGCCTGTGACTAAAAAATCTCGTTTGAGATGAGCTTTTTAACTTTTTAGACTTTTTATGAGAGAAAGAATATAATGATTATGGGTAGTTCTATTTCCACATACCAAAACATCTCATTCCATATCCTCACTCAATACACATACCAACTAATTTTAAATTTTGTGATTTTACTCAATGCACAACTCTTTTTGCCAAAACAACAATGATACATACCACTAATGGACCACTAATGAGGTGGAAATTCAAAAAAAAAAAAGAAAAAAAAAAAACTTAAGGCCAAAACATCACATCAGTCAGTGGGACCCACTCTCTAGAGCTCCTTTAGTGCTCCCAATTTAGAGCTTCCAAACATTTTTTTTGCCAAAATTATCCCTCTATTTGACATTGAAATCGAAACCAACACCCATTAATAAGTGTTGTTTCTTTTCCCCTACTTTGGTCTTGAAAAGAATTTTCATTATGTATAACATTGCAGAAACTCAGTTATAACTTTGTTTTACAAGACCAAGAAGTTTATTGCAGAAACTAGGGTTTGAATCGGATACTTAGGATTTGATTGCGACGAAGCCAGTGGGCAAAGAAGAGGTTGATCTTGTGGAAAGAGTAAGAGTGTGAGAGGTTGTGATTGGTGATTATCATTGGGAGTTTGAGTTCAGAAATCAGTAAATTAAAGCTCCGATTCTTGAAGATCGAAAGTGAAGATTTGGAAGTTTGACGATGATATTGATTGAAGAATGTAAGGAGTGATTGCTCAGGTGTGGAACATAGTAGTAATATAGTATAGATGATGAGAACAACAGAAGGCATAATATATATGATGGAGAGAGAGAAGTGTATGAGTTAGGAGATGGAGATCAGTGTGGCTGCCATGGATTCTGAGCTTCGAACGTGTAGACACCCCATTTTTGACCGACCTTAAGACTCAGACGTCATCGATTGAGCGCTCGATGATTGCGCATGTTGTGCTCGTTCTGAGGTTTCGGAGTTTCGGTTGAGGTCCTTACTCCCGGACCTTGGGACCCTTTTATACTTTGCCTCGGTTTGCGGACCAGGTCTTGCTTTCTCTTCCCGGAGGGAGGGAGAGGTCTTGTAGACCATCTCTCAGTGGCCGTAGGCTACTTTTCGTGGTTGTAGACTACTGTTCCCGTTTGGAGACCAGTTTCTGGTTTTTGGAGCCGTCGGCCGTGCGCCTCGATTCGGGACCGCTTAACTTTCTTCGTTTGCTCCGGTTTTTGGCACACACCTTGTTTCCTCTCTCTAGAGGGACACTGTGGCCTGGGAGACCACCTTCGTGGTCACACGCCACTTTCAATGCTTAATAATCAGTTTTCGGGGCACTCGGCTGCGCGTTTTGGCCCCCGAACCCTCGTTTTGCATCCGTCTTGGTTCATTTTTGGCATGGACCCTATTTTTATTGTTTGGAAGGTGGTACAAGGGTGGGAGACCACCTTTCTCTTCGCTGGTCGATTTTCTTGACAAGAAACTGGTCTCCTTGGTTTTTGGGCCACATTTACTGGTCTCCTACCATACCACTTGCTTGCATTTCATGTGGAGACCACCCTGGGAGGCTGCTGACCACTTGAACCTTTTGACCCTAGTCAGCCGACCAGGGCAAGTGGTCGGCCGACCACTTGAGCTGGTCGGCTAGCTCCCATTAGTTCTGTCTCAGTGAGTTGATTCTAGCTGTGCCAGTTGGGAGGCACAGACTGCATCCTCCATACACGTGTATGGAGGATGCTTGTCCTTGGTTTTAAGCTTCTAGGAGAAGCTTTAGTCCCTCTTGTCTATAAAGGAAGGTCTCCCCTTCCTTGTACAGGGTTCCAAATTTTATTTTTTTTTTGTCTAAGGCATACAAAACTTCTCCCTCTATATCTCTACATCCAAGCTCAAAAAGTGCATAGTTCTTGAACCTTTGCATACCATCTCCCAACCTAACCCCTCCACCATCACTCTAAGCATCTTGGCGGCCATTTTCAGAGGTTGAGAGGCTGTCTTTGTGGTCCAGAGGTTGCTGGTCCTTTTGTGCTACAAGGGTAACACACTTTCTCCATTTTAAGGCTTTATTTTACTTCATCTTTTAGCTATACCTGCAAGCATATTTGAGTTTCGGTGTAAACTGAAAAGTCTTATTTTGAGGCCTTTAGCATGTTTGTTTAAGATCATTTTTCTGTTGGGGGTTATCTACCCCCTTGCATGCTTCATTTTACCTTATTTTGAGCCATGCCTTAGAACATTTGTGTTGGCCTTTGTTTGGCCTTTTAGCCACTAAAATCCAGTGGATTTTCAGTGGCTAGCATGCTATTTTGAGTGCCAAAATCAGAGAGGGGTGACCCTCTCTTTCCTTGTTTTGTTTTCTAGCATTTTTGGCCTTACAAAGGAGCCCTTATTTGCATGCTTCCAAGCCTTGTTTCAGGCCATTTTTGATGAGTTTTAGGACCTACATAGCCTCTGTCCAGAGCTTGTTTTTCCATATTGGATGTCCATCTTGCATGAGTAGAATAACCCTCTTTATAGCATATCAAAGGAGCATCTCATTCTTGCATGCATTAACCATGTTTCAGTGGTTTTTTGGGCTTTATTTGGCATGTCATACCTCTGACTTTTACTAGTTTAGTGGCCTCTTGATTGCCTCACATGCTTGTAGTGCAAATCCTCTTTACTAGCTTACATTGCATGTTATTTTGGCCTTTGATTCTAGCACTTTTTGGCCATGCCTTAAACTGATTTTGTGCATGTTTTGGATTGCCTTAGCTCTGTTTTTAGGCCTCATGGTCGAATGATGTTTTCTATGCATGGTTGTAGTTCAATACCCTTGCCTAGCTTTGAGTTTTGAAGCCTATTGCATGCGTATTTTGAGGTGTTTCCATATTTTGGCATCATTGTGAATCATGTTTCAGAGCTTATATGTATGCCATATTCCCATGTTTTCCACTCTTTAAATGTGTTTGAGAATTATGCATGAATACCTCATTTTTGGACCATTGCATGAGCTTCATTTCCATGCTTTGCGAGCCATCATTTTAGTCCATATTTGCTATTACTTTGGCCTGCATAGGGACTGTTTGGGGCTGGTTTGGCCATTTGAGTATTGCTTTGCATGCCTATAGTGTAATCCACTTCATTAGTTTCGGTATTTGGGCCATCTAGCATGCATTGTGTGAGGTGTTTGCATGATTCGGGACCATCTTGCATGTCATTTCAAAGCTGGAAAATATGTGATTGTATGCCATATTTCATGCTTACCATGCTTTGGTGGAGTTGCACTTTGTGCCTTAGGTTTGGTCCCTTGCATTTGTGCATGTTTGCATGTGTGCTGTTGCTTCATTTTCATCATGTTTGGCCACTGATTTGGGTGTGGCCGAGGCCCATCCATCTCGGTTTAAGTCCATCTTGCATTGTGTATGCCATATAATCCATGTTGTTGCATGTTCGATCATTGCATTGAGTACACCTTGTTAATAACATTGCGTATGTTAGTGCATTGTGTATGCTTGCCATATAATCCATGTGCATTGAGTATGCCATTGATTAGTTCATAGTATTGTGTACGCCATTTGCATGCTTGCATGTCATCCTTTGCATGTTTACATCACTTAGTCGCATTACATTTAGGATTGCATACTAGAGTTGCATTTTGTACATACCATGCCATTCTATTTGTTGCATTGTGTTTGGAGTAGGGTTTAGTCCAAATACGAAAAACGAAGAATGTTTCATACTCCAAGTGATCAAACGTGCCTCGATTCCCGGTCACCGACACTCTTGACCATCCATGATGGAGTTGTTGGTTTTAGTTGTTTATATGTGCATTCATGTCCCATTAAGTCGTGCAATCCGACTCCTCGGCCATCATGCATCGAGATGCGTGATTGATGGCACGAGGATCGATGACTACACTCCCTGGAGCTTGTGCAATGATGGGAAGAGTGGTCATGCACACATATGTTGAAAATACTTTGCCATGTCCCTTTCTTGCTCTCTGTTGCAGCAAATCAGAAACCAGCAGCAAAAACTGGTCAGCAGCCTTCTGGAGCTTTGTACAGTGTTCTGGGACCAGTTGCAAGCAGAGGCAAATCGGGGCATCGCGATGGATTTCCCGACAAGGCGACTTGAGAATGCATGCATCCTTATCATTCGGAACAGAGCTGAGGCAGTCCATTTTGTTTAATTTGCATGCTAGTTTCCTTACTTACTTGGTTAATTCGTTAATTAATTAATGTTGTGTAATAATTAGTTTAATTAGTTTAGATTAACTAGCTTATTCTGTATTATTCATTCGGACCCTCCGAGGAGGGCAATGTTGTAATAAGTGTGCGTGTGTGTGTGATGCATGCCTTTCAACCCCACGTCTTTCTCCTTTTTATTTACCAGCTTATGATGGTTAGTTTAGGGCACGTTTCAATTAGCATATTTATGCTCGCATGTTTGCATCCATTTATCTGTCTTGCGTGCACCGGGTTCGGCGCATCATACTAACTGCATTGTATTTCAATTCCGAGTTGAATACGTTTATCAGTTGTTGCATTTCATATGCCATTTTAGAATAGCCGAGCCTATCTTAGTTGCATTTTTTCATGTGTTGCATTAGGCATTTCAGCATAGTTAGGATTCATGCATGATTTCTAATTAGTTTCTTTCTTTGGCTTAGAGTACTCGGTAAGTATTTATACTTTAGCATCCTTGCATGCGTGTAAGTGACTGCCATGATAGCATGCTTACCATGAGGCTATTTGCTTACGTGATATAACTGCTTGAATGCCTGTAGGAGAAGGTTGGGTTGCTTAAATTGGAATAATTCGTTGAAACCCGTGTTTTAACCTACTTGCGAGTAGCAAACTTCAATCCATTTTCAAAACAAACGGATACGCGATACTTTGTTCCAACTTAGGCAATGTAGTCTATACTCGTATGCTGTGTGCATCACATAGTAATTCTAGACTAATAAATCGGAATAAGAGCACATATGTTTTAAAAAACAAGATATCATGTTTAGTAGTGGCCGATCTTTGATCGGGCGAGCGGGGGTGCTCATTGCATGACCTTCCCTAATCGTACCCAAGTTCCCGAGCCGAGGCAACTTTGGTGATCACGGACACATGGCCTTAGGCACGAGTCAGGATTTCCTAAATTCCCCCAAAATGAAATATTTAGGTGGCGACTCTGTATCTGGCAAAGCAGTCCATGTTTGGCACTTCTTTCTAAAAATCAGTTTTTCAAAACGATTTGTCGGATTTGGACTCTTTGGTGATTTATCAATCTCGTATTGTACTTTGCGAGATTAGATTAAGAACCGTGACATTGAGTCCGAACTGTAGTGAGCCTAATGAACAAAACGGGATTTTTCTCGAGACGTTCGGGCACGTCTATAGAACAATAAGAGGAGACGAAAAAATTAGGATTTTGGTGGAGAAGAAAAGAACACTTTAGTAATTTTATTTTAGGACAAAACTGTAATAAAAAATAAATCATTAAGTGTGTGTACAGAGGTAGATAAGTGTGTGGAAATAGAATTTTTCAATGATTATGAGTTGAATGTGATGTTTTATTTTATTGAACTAATTTTTTTTTTTTTTTTTTTTGTTGTCGTTGTTGTTATTTTAACTGTTTCAATAAAAAAAAGTCTCAAGATAAACTACCCAAAATAGAGGCCAAGTAGACTAAAACTTTAGTTTCGCGGCAATATCATATTAGGGTCTGGCTTTGGTCCAGTCCACCATCGGACTGGACCGTGCTGTTGGGCCCGTGGGGGTCCACCACGGGTCCCGTTTTGAAAATCTGAACTATTCAATGTGTAGAACTCTTTGAGTACTATATGTTTGTAAAAAATCACGTTGATCGGATATCGATAGCTATGTGATCAAATTAGTTTTGTATAAAAAAATGGACGATGAATAAATTAACGGTTGACAAAAAATTGATTTGATCACAGAGCTATCGATATCCGATCAACGTGATTTTTTACAAGGATGTAGTACTCAAAGAGTTCTATACATTCAACGGTTCAGATTTTCAAAACGGGGCCCAACAGCACGGTCTAATCCGATGGTGGACTGGACCAAAGCTAGACCCATCATATTACTACTGATATATGGTATTATTAGTCACTTTTTAGTTTTTTTTTTTATAAAAGTATGTGCAAAAAAAATAAAGTAAGAAGTATGTTAGTATGTAATAAATAAGTTAATAAATAATTTATTTAGGTGGTTGTCAAATCACCTCTAATTAATAATAATTTACGAGTAAAATTAGGGATCATAAAAAAAAATATTAAAAAAATTAAGAAATGCTTCATGAATATTTTTTATTCTTTGATTAGTGTGTGGTATTTTATTATATATGTAATTCAAAAGTGGAGAATTTTCATAAAGTATTTTATAATATTTTTTTCATAATCTCTAATATTAAATATAGTAACTATATATTATATCATATATACCATATTATACTTAGGGCGAATTAGACTAACATTCCCTATAGTTTTGGGTTCGTGTCATTTTGGGGGTGCCTCTATTTACACACTACATTTGGTCTCAAGGCACACCACTACTCAGTCCACACTTTTAATAATTTGAAAAAACATAATTTTTTTCAACACACACCACAATGTTCCATTTTTACCCTACATCACTTAATACACACCTCAAATTCTAAAAATAAAAAAAATAAAAAATAACTATTAGACACTTACCACCAGCGGCAATAGCCATCACCAGCAACCACCATCAACTCCAACCATTTCATCGTCCTTCTCCCTCACTACTACCAACCTCCGACCACCACTGCAACTTTGTTCTCCAGCCACCGATGACTTCCACCATGGTGAACAACCCTACTCTCCCTTCGCCACTGCTAACAGCCTCACCTTCACTGTTGTCGTCGCAATTAACCTCGTCGCCCAGATCTGCCATCGCGATCCATCTTTGCCTCCATCGCAAGCCTTCATCCATCGTAGAGAGAGATAAAGATAGATTGCGAGAGAGACAGAAAGAGAGAGAGATCGCGATTGAGAGGTGGCAGTAGCGGCAGTGGACTCTAGGGTTTTGAGACGATGGGAGGGGAGCTGGAGAGGGTTCTGCAACAAAAGAGGAGGGGCGGTGACGAAAGGATGAGCCAATGACAAAGAGGTTGCGACGCAAAGGGGAGGAGGCTGTGGAGGAAGAAGCAGCGAGGGGAAGGGCAGAGTGGTTGGGGAGAGGGTGGTGGCGGAAGAAAGGGCAGTCGACGTTGGTTAAGGTTAAGGTTCAGACTTTGACATCGGAGCCAGTGATGGAAACAACGACAGTGACACTTATTCGGGGTTAGGGTTGATGAGGGCCATGGTTAGGGTTAGGGTTAGGGTTAGGGTTAGGGTTTGGATGTGTATTCAACTAAGGTGTGTATTTAGTTGTGGTCATTTTGGTCATTTTAAGTAAGGTCATTATTGTAATAAAAAATAATCAATTAATGGTGTGTCTTGAAATTAAATATGGTGTGTAAATAGAGGCACCCTCATTTTGGTTCTTGACTTTTCAATTGTGACATATTAGATCCTGAATTTTAAATATTGTTCCAAATAAGGACAATTAAAGATATCATTGCACAATTCCAAGGGCAGAGTAGTCAATTTGATAAATATAAACTAATTTGATAAAAATAAATGTCAAAAAAATATTTTTGAATTTTTAAAATTTTCTTTTCCAACAAAGATAAAATTATGTAAAATTGATAAATCTTTTACATATTTATTTACTTATTTTTTACCAAATTAATTTTTATTATGCATTTGGATGATGATCATGTAATGGGTGGTTGTTAGGCTTTTAATTTGTAATCGATATATTTAATATATGAAATGTTTTTATTTTTGGATTTTTTTAATTTAATGGATTGGTTTAATAATGATATCAAAATTGTCACCATATTTGACTTTTGAAAAAAATAGAAACTAATTTAATGAAAATAAAAACAACTACTTATTACATGATTATCATCCAAACATAATACCAATTAATTTGGTAAAAAAATAAATGTTTAAAAGATTTATCAATTGTACATAATTTTATCTTTAGAAGGTAAAAATAATTTTTAAAAATTCAAAAATATTTTTTTGACATTTATTTTTGTCAAATTAGTTTATAGTTTATCAAATTGATAATTTTACCCTTGAAATTGGGTAATAGTATCTTCAATTGTCCTTATTTGGATCAAGATTAAAAATTCATGATCAAATGTGTTATAATTGAAAAGTTAGGGATCAAAGTGACACGAGCCCTAAATTACAGGGACTGTTAGTGTACTTTTCCCTTATATTTATTATTATACTCAAGTTTCTCTCCTCCAATATAAAAGAGGAGAAATACTATGGTACACACCTCATCAAAGAGTATGTACTATATGTACCTTATAATTAAAGAAAAAAATGTCATAATTTTAAACTTTTTGAGTCATAACTAAAAAATAAAATTGTCATAACTAAACACAGTATGAAGCATAACTAAACATCTTATGAGTTATAACTAAAGAATAAAATTGATCATAACTAAATAAAAAAATGGTATAACTAGAAGTATATATGATAAACCCCTTCTAAAGGGTGTGTACATTAAAATTTTCATAAAAAAGTCTTGTATACACTGCTATAACAATAATAGTCTCTTTCTTTATATCTCTCTTACATATTATAACATGAAGTATCGTTGGCGTTTTGGCTTTCGAAGGTTATTATTATAATTGTGAGCGTGCCAGTAAGGATCAATCAGTCCTTACAGAAATTTAATTGCCAACCAATTATCAGACGATTGTATTTTAGTTCTCTCAGCCTCAATGAAGAGGACTTTTACTGGTGGCTTGATTTAGGAGAATTAAGCAAAATATCAATCAAATAAAGAACAACTGAAGCATTTCATTAGAATGAAAAAACTTACAATGATTCAAACTCAGCCTCGTAGAGGTTTACAGAGACAATTTACTTGAAACTACTCCTATGAATGAAGTGCAGTGCAGTGCAGAATTTAAAGTACTGGAATGTAAAGAACATGAAATGTAAAACTAAGTAAAGTAGAATAAGATTGGTTTTTAGATCTGAGTCTGGGGGGCTTTTCTAGGGCCTTCTCTACTATTTATACTGCTTAAGGATGACCATCGAACTGCATTTCCAACCGTCGAATTGCTCCTCCATGATCGTTGATCATGTTGCCTCAAGATTAGCTCCATTACGCCATCACTTGCAGTTAGGCTTCCCTCCTAAATTTGAATTCAAATGTGAGTAACCGATGATACCACATCACTTTGTATCTCTCTGTTGATCCACTGCTACTCAGATCTTGTAACAACCAATACTAACTGCCACGTGTACGATCAAGATCGAAGATTTGAATAGTCTTCCCGTACTACCCTTACTTTGCCATGCGTCGAATTGTAAATGGCTTGTGCAAAATATGTAGCCAACATTACCCCCCGCACTAATATACCCAATACTTGGTGATATTAGTGGATCAAGGTTTTTTTCCTACGTCTTAGAACGTGCATGGGTTTTGCATTTTCCCAGAAATGCAACTGTCATTTACTATCTGCATTAAATTCTCCTTCAATCTTTTGAGCACCCCCACCACCTTAGCATTCGAACAGACTGATACATTTTATGGCTGAATCAATTTTCTGCTCCAATGATCGAACACACGAAGAGTCATATGACGATGCTGTTCCTCCTAGAAAGAACCTCCATGCATTAATTAGCCACCTTTACCCACCTTTCTATATTCAGGTCATGGATACCTTTGCAAATTATCAACCCTTGGACTTCGAACATATTGCCCTTAATCCTTTGATTTAGAAACTCACAAATATGGACATGGGAAGTTCTTCTTCTGACTCACCCTTGGACTACGAACAAACTGCTCTCAATCCTTTGATTCAGAAAGTTACAAATATGGACATGGGAAGTTCTTCTTCACAACCCTCTGCATGGGACAAGGCTGTGACTTCTTCCTCTTTTGGGGCTTCCGACTGGACAAGCTGGTCAAAACCTGAGGCCTGTGATTTGAGGGAATGAATCAACCATCACTTTGTCGAATTTACTGACCCTTTAGAGTTCCCTTCTTATGCGATAAGCTCGGTGGTCTATCCCTACGTGCCCATTGACCATCGACACAGTTTGGAGGAGAATCTGCTTGTGGCATGGTATACATCCTCTATACCTACAAAGATAGTGCATGCCACCCGATGCTTAGAAGAGGCACAAGGGTACAATCCATCATTCTTAGCCCAGAAGGCAAAGATTTGTTCTTCTAACTGGCTCGATTATATTAATGCCCTTGTTCCTTCTGCCCTTGTTCCATCTCCTGAAATAGAAGCATCTAAACCTTCCCCTCCACTAAATCCTTGCTGGACAGAGAGATTGAGGCTTGCCCTTTCCGCAGATAGGATCTTTCCACCTTACAAGCCTCCACCTTCCCTTACTCCAGCTGAGCGGAAGCATGCTCAATTTCTGCTCGCGGCTTTTTCTCACTTGCCATTCAATGTTCTTGAGGACGAAGTCCCTTTCAAGAACTTTCGATGGGCTTGTGATATTCTGACTCGGGGTCATGTCCTCAATCTCCTCGCCCAAGCAGAGCTTCACATGTTTTTGGACCAACTTCCATTGCTTCTCCACTGGCATCGGACCTCTATGGCTACCTGTAGACATCCCATTTTTAACCGTCCTCAAGACTTGGAGTGTTGAGGACGGTCATCCATGTTTGTGTTCGTCTTGAGTTCCCGGAGGTCTCGGCCACGCGCCTTGCCTCAAGATCTCTCGACTCGACTGTTTTGTGTTTGGTTTTGCACCAAACACTTGCGTTTTGCTTTTGAGGGGCAGAGAGTGGCTTGTGGGCCACCCCCACACCTCACCGGCCATGGCTTGAGGCCACCGGCCATTGTTTTGTTGCCATCGGCCATATATTTGGTCGGTCGGCACTCTTTGTGGTCGGTCGACCATGTATTTTGCCATTTTGTCATTTTTGGCTGGCCGACCACTGTGCATCTGCTTTTGCAGATATTTTTATGCCAGCTGTGCTAGCTGGCATACACCTTGCACCCCCTCCATACACGTGTATGGAGGGATTTCATTCTTGCTTAGCTTGTCTTGTAAGCTTTGCAAGAGTGATCCTTTATAAGAGGAGGGCTTCTTCTCCCTCCTCAAGGGTTAGAGGGTTGAGTTCCAGAGGTCTGGATTAGGGTTAGCCATAGTGTATCTATTCTATCTCTATATCTCTCTCTCTTTTTGTGTATAAGTGTGTGTTTGTCCTTACTTTTGTGCACAAACACCTAGTTTTACACCTTACCTTGGTTGCTGAGGAGCCAGTAGGTTGTTCTTGAAGTTTTGAGCTGGTTTTGAGCTAAGGAAAGCAGCTGGAGTGCTGTTCTTGAATGGGTCTACAAGGGTAAGAACTTTACCTTTAAATATCCCATTTTTGCATAGTCTTTTTGCCTACCTTGCATCTATTTTTGAGCTTAGTGTATAACATATAAAAGTCTTTTTTTTACTTGCTTAAAATAGTTGTTTAAGGTTGCTTTGAGCTTTAGGGTTGTTTGACCCTTCTTAGGCCTTGTTTGGCCCCCATTTTGTGCTATTTTGGTGAACTCCGAGACCACCTTGTTTGGGCCTCCTCACCACTGAAATCTTAAGGGATTTCAGTGGTGGGGATGGTGCTTTAAGGTCCTAAGAAGGAGAGGGCCATCCCTTCTCCTTGTTGCCTTCAAAAAGTGTCATTTTAGCCTCACGTGTGAGCACCATTTTTAAGTTCATGTTGGCCATGTCTTAAGTGTTATTTGTGCTTATTTTGTTATGATATAGCACTGTTTTTAGTTGATTTAGACACACCATGCATGCTTAGAATACTTGTCTTGTAATGCCATGAATTTACCTTAACATGCTTTGTGCTTTGAGCCTTGTTATAGCATGATTTTGGCCAAGCTTTGTGAAGTTTTTATGCATGATTTAGTACGCTTTAGCTCTGTTTTTAATTGCTTCGGCCATGCTTGACCTGTTTTGTATAGCCACCTTGCATTTTGGCTTGCTAGCCTCGGGTGTGTGAGTGTTTAGCATGCATTGCTTAGCTTGTTTCAGTGGTTTAGCATCACTTATAGCATCATTTCAGTCCCCATGGTATGCTTGTATGCTTGTATTTGATACTCCCTTAATGCTTTAAAAGGTTGTAGTCTTGTGCTCCATGTTCGGCCTCTTTTGTATGCTTCCCTGCGTAGGCCACTTAGATGCTATCTAGGCGTGTCCTTAGCTTTGTTTAGGTCTACCTTGGGACTACTTTAAGTCCTCTTAGCCTTGTGAGGCTTGGTTGGTATGGCCATGGTTTAAGCCCCTCGGCTTACCATGAGTTTCGGACATCGTTGCATGCTTAGTTTGTCTTGTTTACTTGGTTTGGCACCTTTTATAACATGATTTCAGAGCTTAGTATGCATGCCATTAGTCCATGATTGTCCTCCCTTTTAGTGTGCTTAAAAGTTGCCTTTTGATGCTTAGGAATTGGATCATGTATGCATACATGCTTGTATGTGCATTTGACCCCATTTCCATAGCCTTTGGCCACTGTTTGGGCTTAGTAGAGAGCTGTCCACCTTGGTATGAGTCCATTGTTCGCGTGTTGTTGCATGCTCGCCTTGTGTGTTGTTGAATACTTGGCCTACCGCATGTGTTGCATACTTGAATCATAATGCATTTGGCATGCATTCTCATCTTTGTTTTGATTGCTTAACATGCCACATGTTTTGCATATTTGCATGTTGGCATTGCATCTTGCATGCTCAATTAGCTTGCATACTTGTTATATGCTTTCCATGCTTGCCACATGTTCGTGTTGCCTACTTAGTTTCCACGCCTGGGGTGCATTGCATTGAACATGCATGCCTTGCCTCTTGAAATCAAGTGATAGAGGTTGGGCCTTTATATGCTTATTTGGTTTGCATTTCATTTGACATGAAAGTGCACAAGTTGATTTTTTGGGCCATCACGCATTGAAATGCGCGATTGGTGGTCCGAGAATCGAGTACTATCCCCCTTTGAGTCATAAACATGATAAGGGGTGTATTGGTGCACACATTTGCTTGAAATGCATTGCCATGCCTTGTTTTGCCCTCTACTGCTGTCAAAACAGGTTCTGCAGGAAGCTTTGGCCGGTCGACTACATCAAGTGCCGATCGACCAATTATTGATGGCCGATAACTCTATAGATGGTCGATGACCACTTCTATTTGGCTGGTGACCATTCCTCATGGTCGGTGGCATTCTCCAGTGTTCATAAGGTATACCTTGGGAATTGTGCCATTTTCAGAAGAGCAGAGCAGGGAAAACAGAGGCAGCTTGTGCATGCCATTGGATTTCTGGGCAAAGCCAATCTGAGCACGCGTGCATCCCTCTTCCCGAGGCCTTTTAATGCTTTCCTTAGCTTAATTGATTTGTTAATTAATTAGGTAGTCTGTAAATTATTTAATTAGCTTGTAGGTTAATTAAAGTGTATTATTCTTTTGGTCCCTCCGAGCGAGGCTGAATTTGTAATAAGTGTGGGTGTGTGTGTGCATGTCTTCCAACCCCCACTTCTTTCTCTCTTTTACTTACCTGCTTTGATGGTTAGTATTAGGGCATGTTTAATTTAGCATACCTTATGCTATGCATGCGTGCATCATTCATCAGTCTTGCATGCACCGGGCTCGGCGCATCATGCTAACCGCATAGTATTTCAATTCCAAACTTGAATACGTGCATCGAGTTGTCACATTTCACATGTCATCCTTAGAATAGCCGAGCCTGTTCTAATGACATTCAGTATGCGATGTATTAGCCATTTGTTAACTTGAACTAGGATCATGCATGATTACTAACTAGTTCATTGCTTTGGCACGGAGTACGATGTAAGTATTTATGCTTTAGCATCTCGCATGAGTGTGAATGTTAACATGACAGCATGCTTACCATGTAGCTATATGCTTATGTGATATTACTGCTTGAATGCCTGTGGGTGAAGGTTGGATTGTTTGAGTTGAAACAACTCATTGAAATCCGTGTTTTAGCCTACTCGTGAGTAGCAGATTTCAAATCATTTCCAAACAAACGGATATGCGATGCTCTGTTCCAAATTAGGCGATCTAGTCTATACTTTTGTGCTGTGCGCATCACATAGTAAATCTAGGCTAATAACCGGATTAAGAACGCATAATGTTTTCAAAACAAGATATCATGGTTAGTAGAGGCCGATCTTCGGATCAGGCGAGAGGGGGTGCTCATAGCTGACTTTCCCCAATCGTACCCAAGTTTCCGAGCCGAGGCAACTTTGGTGATGACGGACACGTGGCCTTAGGCAAACGAGTCAGGGTTTCTTAAATTCCTCCAAAATAAAATATTTAGGTGGGGACTCTGTATCTGGCAAAGCAGTCCATGTTTGGCACTTCTTTACAAAAATCTGTTTTCCAAAATGATTTGCCGGATTTGGACTCTTTGGTTCAGATTAAGAACCGTGACAATTTGAGTTCGAACTGTAGTAAGCCCAAATGAACAAATCGGGATTTCCCTTCCAGGACGTTCGGGGACGTCTACACCACCACACAATCTTTAGACCAACTTTCGTCCCTTCGAATTCATGCCCAGTACGAAGCAGAGAACTTCATTGAAGAATTCGATGATTTCAAGAATAAAGATTCTGCGTACTGGGATGACTTAGAGATAGACGAATTGGAACAAGGATTGAGAGAAACAACATTCGAAATAAAGGCTGAAGAGCTCGTTTACGAAGTGAGAGCACATCAACTCATGCAGCCAATGTTAGAAGAAATAGAGGATAGAATAAAATAGGGCCATTCCCTATTTTTATAAGCTTGAGTTTGTATCCAAATAGGGCCATTCGATGTAATTGCTTTGGTTTTTAATACCACTAAGACTTTTTCTTTGTTTGGTATGGTTTGATCTTATCTCTATTTGTCTTTTAAAAGCAAATTCAGAGCTTCAAACTGAACAAGCTTATCCTTCGAACTTGGACTCGATTGCTTTAAATGAAACACTAAAAGAACCAACAATGAACCTGTCCAATTTATGAAATATAATTAACAATTTTTGTTGATTTTTTTTTTTTTTTTTAAATTGGTGCTTCGAATTTAACAATCTTACCCCTTAAAGCTTGTTTCGATCATAACCAACATATGGTCATGGTCAGTATGATCAATCAGTTTTAAATTGACCATTTTTCCTTAGAATAACAGTCCATTCTTTCAAAAAATATGGAAGCTCCTTTTTAGGGCTGCACTGTTTTAGTCTAGAAAGAGAATCTTTCTTAAATACAAACCAATTATTGGTTCTGATGTTTCGAACAACAATTCCCACCCTTAAGGGATCTCAAGTCTTGCTTTGAAGGACATTACTTTTCTTGAGAAAGCTAAAATAGGTCTTTAATTTCTTCGAAGTAAACTAATACTTGAGCATTCTTTCATCCATAAGTATGAAATGTACTTCGAAGCTGGCTTTTTAGCTTCGAAGTCATTTGTTATTTGACTTTTGGCACCAAAATTTGGTTTCGAAGCCAAATACTTATTTCGAAGCTGGCTTCAATATCTGGGATGTGTTTTCCCTCCAAAAGTATCAATATTGGAGGAAGCTCAGTACTTAACGAATTACGCGACATGTCTTCCAGACACAAAGGTTTTTCTTTTAAAACCCTTTTTATTTCGTGCTCTGAAATCATTCGCTCGCTCAATACACAAACCCTTTACCTCTACCAATCTTCCACTTCTCTCTGCTTCCCTTCTTAGCTTCATCCTCTGAAAAAGTGTTCTATCAATGGCTTCTTCTTCAGTGAAAGTGCCAGTCATAGAGCGTACGAGCCCATCTGTAACCCTAAAGAGGATCATCGATGTAGAATGTGAGAAGTACAAGGCTAGGGAGAAAAGTGCCATCGATGGACGCATCTTCATCCCTCGTCGTCATGAGCAACAAGACTATGTGCTTACTATGTGCTTGGGCCAATATTCAAGGAGATTCTTACTGAGCTTTCAACTTTATATCCTCGTCTAGAAGACCATTGTCTTCTTTACGAAGGTGGCCTTGACTGAAGGAACTAGAAGACGAATCGCTCCCACCGATGTTGGCCCACAGTGAGACCAGAGTGGCAAGAATGGTATGATCGAGTTGTCCCTAATAGGACTCTGGACCTTCAAGAACTCTGCCTTCTAGATGCCCTCCGATTATCCAGGTTAACTATTCCTAAAGACCCTTTCTTGATTCCCGCTGCTCTGTGCTTTTGGAACTCTGTTTTTAATTTCTTCCAATTTAGATGTGGGATGATGGCCCCTACTGTCCTTGACATTTGCCATCTCTTAGGATTATCTCCCATTGGAACCCCCATTGGACCGGATTATCTTGACCTAGCAGTCCCCTTTTCCCTCCCTTCTCTTAACTCATCCTATAGTGACTTTATCAAGGCTAAGAATAGAAGAGAGGGTCCTGTGACCGATAAGGAATTCTTTTCTTTCTTATTATATTGGCTTTGTAAATTCCTTTTCTGCACTTCCTCTCAAAGAATCATGCCCGAATTTGCCCCTCTTGCCAAAGCCTTTGTTTTACAGAAGAGGGTGGCTTTAGCTCCATACGTTCTAGGTTACGTATATAGAGCTTGTTCTATTTTCTGTGAGAAACCCTTAGATGCCAATCAAGGGGGGCCATTCTAGATTCTTTAGCTTTGGCTTTTTGCTTATTTCACTGAGTTACAATCCAAATGCCTTAAATTTTTTGAACCCAACCCTCCTACTCATGGCATAAGGCTAGCCAATGCTTCACTTTATTCTTCTACCTTTGCTTTTTACTTCTCCTTCTTTCACCAACTTCCAGTTTCTCTTTCTTCCTACTGCTTTCGTCCTTTCGAACCCATTACCATTGGCCCACTTTGGTTGAAGAATTTCTTAAGTGATAGGCTTTGTGCTTCACCTGCTCATAAAGACATATGGGCTTCTATTTTAATCCCTAGAGCATTATTCATTGGGACCTTGAACCCTAGAGCTTATAAATGCATTGCTGAGCCCTACTGTCCTGCTCAATTTGCTAGACAATTTGGCTTCTCACAAGGGGTCCCAATACCCCTCTGCAGTAACACCAATTTAAGTCTTACCACCAAGGATTTGAAAGTTCGACGGTCCAGACTAGAAGAGGCAATTTCTAAGTTTATACAAGACCTGATCGATTTTGAGTATATCCCTTTTCTTCCTCAAGGTAACATGTTGAAGAGGTACCACAACTGGTGGGCGACCAATATGGAAGTATACCTGGCCATTTTTTCTCAAGACCTACTAACGGTGTTGGGTGTGCCCAAGCCCAAAGGGGCTGGAATTTTTATTTCTTCCACTGCCCTTACCACTCAGATTCCTGTGCCTGCTACGACACAGTCTACTCCTGCTGCCTCAACTCCTCCTAGAATTACTCGAGCCGCCTCGAAGAAAGGCACACACCCTTGTTTCTTCTCCTTTTACCTTTTTTATAATGCTCTTAGCCTTATCTTTAGTTCTTCTTTTGCGAAGGTGGTGTGGAAACCTCACAGGGAGATTCTCCTCAGAAGACTCAGGCTCTAAATCTTCTTAAAAGCAAACGACAACAAAAGGAAAGGAAGCTTTTACTTGAGCCTGAAAAGGAGGTACCTGAGGTTCAAGCAGAAGAAGAAGAAGAAGAAGAAGAAAATCAAGAGCAAGAGTCACCCTTGGAAAAAAGGAAAAAAGTGACTATCCCTTCTTCTAACTTGATTCAAGATGAGACAACAATACAGAGAAAAAAGAAAAGAAAGATAATTATCTCTCCTCTGATTTTGCCGAAGATCTTGTATATGAGGCAGTTGCCAAAACAGTAGAGCAGGAACACTCTAAGGCCATAATCGTTTTCGAAAGAGCTGAGAAGAGACGGCAGCAATAATTTCTGAGAGATGAAGCTGCTGCTGCTGATGCATTACAAAAGGAAACTGCAAGAAGGCAACAGATTGCCGAACATTACTCCCTTCGTAGCTTTCCTATTATTGCCAACACTTCTGAAACAAGTAATTTCTTTTATGCTTCTGTTGTTTTTCCTTGTCAAATTTTGATATTGAAACTTGACATTACTTTACATTTCTTCTTCCTTTCGCAGCAACAACTACTGAGTCTATTCTTCCAATAGGGACTCCCTCAGTTTCAGTTGAGGTTGATTATCTGCAGAACGTGAGAACTATTCAAATCATCCTTCCACTTCCTAAGCCTGCATTTGATGTACCCTCCTTGAGACCAATCATTCCTAAATTTCTTTCTTTTGGGTTGGCTCCAAATCTTCCCCATCTGACCTTTGACCCACCTCAATTCGGTTCTCTTTTGAACCTTGCTCTTCTTCCTTCTTCCAAGGAAATTCCAACTACTACTCCATCTCTGATGGTAGTTGATTCTCCTATAAAGGGTACTGGCAGCTCTCCAACTCATGGTTTATTACCTCTGCCTGACCTATTGGTGGCTGGGACCATAGAGATTGCTGAAGATGCTCCACCTATTTCTCCTATCCCCATGTAATCCTCTATGCCTTCTACCACTACCCTTTCTGCACCTTTCATGTCCACGGTTGAGGTAGATATCTTTGAAGCGAGACTAGCCAGTTTCTTTGACATGCCCTTTACCTCTCCAATAACCAATGATGAAGCTAAGCCATTAGTTTTGGCTGACTCTTTACTAGAAATTTTTCAGAGTCTTTCTTCTAGTAGTAAGCCTTTTACACCTCTGATAGATTTGGACAACTGCCTGGAACTATTGACATCGTTTTCAATGATTCCTTTTGAGGCCTTAGAGAGACTTATAATAAGGAATGGCTTCCTTCAGTGCTGTAAAATTTTTGAGCAATCCGGCATGTCTGTCTCAAGTCATCTATCTCAGGCAGCAGCAACTATTGACTTCTACATTAATATTTGTTGTGCTGCCAAGGCTGCAGAGGAGAAATTGGTCAGAGATCAAGACTTTGTTTCAACAGTACATGCTGAGATATCAAAGCTGAAGGGACAACATTCCTCTGTCTCCCAATTTCGCAGTCAACTACTGGAGAGGAAGGCTCAACTTGAGGAGGAGTTATCTGTAGTCAACCAGGCTTTAGCCTGAACTAATACCAAGTTGCTAATCACCAACCAAGGACTGGCCGATCGAAAGCAAGAAATGACTACAGCCATTCAGTTGTTTTCATCTTTTAAAACTAGAACATCTGTTGTAAAAGAACAACTGAGGCATTGTAATGATTTTTGGGCCAATTTATGGCAGAATGTATTCAACTCTTTATAAAAAACAAATTCTTATTTATTATTTGAGTATTTTTGTGTTCTTGTACTTGGCATTTATTTTTCTCCTTGTGTTTCCCATATAGTTAGAAAATAAGGCTTCAAATACCTGCCATTAATCTTTTTGGGATGTACATATCCATTCAAATTTCTCAAATGGTATGCTCCAAAAGGAAGGACTCTATAGACTTGGTATGGCCCCTCCCAGTTAGGTGACCATTTGCCAAACTTATGGCTTTTAAACCCTATTGGGAGTATGGTTTTCCACACCAAATCACCTTCATCGAAGCCAATGTGTTTGACTTTCTTATTATAATTTTTGGCTGCTTTCTTCTTTTGAAAGAGAATGTTATTTAATGCCAGAATTCTGGCTTTATCTATTCCTTCTAATTCCAAGCACATGCTCTGATGGTATTGCTCAGGATCTAGCTGGTCTTGGCATCTTACCCTCAAAGACTTAATATTAATTTCCACAGGCAATACAGCATCATGCCCATACACTAAACCATAAGGAGTAACTCCTATGCTTGACCTTGGGGAAGTTCTATAAGCCCATAATACATCCAACAATAAGTTATGCCAATCCCTATGATTGTCTTCCACAACCTTTTGTATTCTTTTCTTGAAGGACTTATTGGATGATTCAGCCTGGCCGTTGGCTTGTGCATAATAGGGGGTGGAATTAATAAGGCTAATTCCAAACTCTGCCACAAAAGACCTCACCATTTTCCCATCAAACACAGTCCCATTATCAACAATTATAGTTTATGGGATGCCAAACTTATGGATTAAATCCTTGATGAATCCAATGACCTTAGTCTGGTCTACAGCCTTGTATGGCTTAGCTTCGACCCACTTGGTGAAGTAATTAGTAGCTACTAAAATGAAACAATGATGCTTTGAAGAGGGTGGGTGTATTTTTCCCATCATATCCATGGCCCATCCTCTGAATGGCTAAGGCTTTACTACTGCATGCGGGTCAGTTATAGGCACATGCCTTGTTGTGCCATACTTTTGACATGCCTGACAACTCTTTGCATATTTTATGTAGTCTTTAAGGATAGTTGGCCAATAGTAGGAATGCTTTCGAAGCAGCCATCTCATTTTCATACCAGGCTGATGAGCACCACAGATGCCTTCATGAACCTCAGCCATAGCTGTTAATGCTTCTTTTGGGCCTAAACATTCCAGTAATAGACCATCTCCCCCCCCTTTTGTAGAGAGCATTGTTATATATGATGTATTGCATAGATTGTAATTTAATTTTTCTGCTGGCCTTTGAGGATGGGGGCCAAGTACTGCATTATTGGATGCCTCCAATCTTGTTCCTGCAAGTCATTATGATTGACTTCCAGAACCACATTCCTTTTATTTAAGGGTGGTATAGATTTCTGGTATGTTGTTTGGCTTATGTCCCTTTGAGTATTATCCCTCCTCTTGAAATTCGAAGCTTTCTGAGCCACATTATTAGCTCTATCATTCAAGAATCTTGGGACATGAGTTACATTTTCTATTTAAAATTGAGAAAGCAGATGTAATGCAACAACATAGTATGGCAACATGCTTATACTTTGACATTTAAAAATCCCTTTCACTTGGTTAATCACCAATTGAGAATCTCCAAATATGTCAACTGCATGTACTTGTAATCCAATAAGAATTTCCAATCCTACTATCAAGGCTTCATATTCAGCTTGATTATTAGAACAAATAGTTTCATCCACTCTTAAACCATGTGTGGTTTCTATTCCTTGTGGTGACTTAATCACTATACCAATTCCAGTTAGGCCAATGGCTTTCGATCTATCGAACCACATTTGCCACGGCTCAACACGTACCATACCAAGTTCCATTATCTCTTGGCTCTCTGTTTGAGATGGATGGTCTGCCAAAAAATTGGCCAAAACTTGTCCTTTCACTGCCTTTTGGGGAACATATTCTAAATAAAATTCTGACAAAGCTAATACCCATTTGCCAATTCTTCTTCTCAACATAGGTCTAGATAACATATACTTAACCAAATCTGTGGTTGCAATTACCAAGACAGTTGTAAGCAAAAGATAATATCTTAATTTCATTACAGCAAAATACAATGCAAGGCAAAGCTTTTCTACAGCTGAATATTTAAATTCACAAGAATTTAAAAACCTACTAAGATAATAAACAGCTTGCTCCTTGCCTTCTTCATTGTCTTGGGCTAGGAAAGCTCCTAATGAATCTTCTGCTGCAGCTATATACAACCTCAAAGGCTTATCGCCCTTTGGTGGCATCAGCACTGGAGGGTTGGCCAAGTAGGCTTTGATTCCTTCGAAAACGATTTGATGCTCTGCTGTCCATACAAATTCCTCTTCATCTCTTAACCTTAACAAGGAAGAAAATACTTTAGTTTTTCCTGCAGTGTTAGAAATGAATCTTCGAAGAAAATTAACCTGTCCAAGGAACTTTTGTAATTCCTTCTTACTTGATGGGGGTCTGGCTTCAATGATGGCTTTGGCTTTATTCTGGTTAATCTGTATTCCTTTCTTGTGTACTACATAGCCCAAGAAATTTCCAGATGATACGCAAAAGCACACTTAAGAGGATTGAGTTTCAACTTGAACTTTCTCATTCTTTCGAAAGTTGCTTCTAAGTAAAACAGATGCTCCTCCATGGATTGGGACTTAACTACAATATCATCAATATAACACTCTAAATACCCTTCAATGAGGTCGTGAAAGATAGTGTTCATAGCCCTCTGATATGTAGCCCCAGCATTCTTCAGACCAAATGACATTTTAACCCATTCGAAGGTGCCAATATTTTCAGGACATCTGAATGCTGTTTTGTGAACATCCTCCTCCACAATGCAAATTTGGTTATAACCAGAGTGCCCATCCATCATTGATAAAATTTGATGCCCTGCTGAACTATCTACCAGCAAATCTACTATAGGCATAGGATACTCATCTTTTAGAGTTGCTAGATTTAAGTTTATAAAATCAATGCATACCCTCATTTTACCATTCTTCTTAACTACAGGCACAATATTAGATAGTCATTCAATATACCTGGCTGTCCTAATACAGCCTGCCTTGAGTAGTCTAAGAATTTATTCCTTAACTTTCTGAATCACTTCTGGACCCATTCTTCTTGATTTTTGCTTGTATGGCTTGAAGTTAGGCTTCATAGGGAGCCTATGTTCCACTAATGACCTATCCAATCATGGTAGTTCATTATAAGACCATGCGAAACAATCTTTATATTTCCTCAGAATAACCAACAACTGGTTCCTGTTAAGAGTATTCAACCAAGCACTTATATAAATGGGTTGTTGTATAGAACCTTCCCCTAAATTTATTTCTTCTAAGGGGTCTTGTATCTGAGAACTTACTGGAGCTCCTTTTTTGATTCCTTCTGGCTTTGAAGCAATCTCCTTGCTGTGTTCTGTTCCCAGGTTCTTTGATTCAACCTCTTTACCCTCCTCCTTATAGACAAAGTCTGTCCACAAGGCTTCTTCTTTCTGTATTTCCTGGACTTTTGTTTCTATGTCCAATGCACAGTATTTATCAAGGGCCAAAACTCTGGTTTGTTGCTGCTCCTGCTTGTAGCCAATTATCATGGCTTCTTTCTCTTGCTCCTGCACTTTCTGGACTATTGACTTTAAATCCAATATTGAAAACTTAATTAAAGCCAAAAACTTGGCTTTTGGTGCTTCATCTTGCTGCCTACAACCAGGCATCATTGTCATCTTTAACGACCACCTCTTCATCAGCACTCTCCTGGACTAAGTGCTTTAGGTGTGTCACTTCCTCATCAGCCGTCACTTTGGCTGAGCCATCAGATTTCCTCAATATACTGAGTGGTGTCACTCCCTCAATATACAACTTGGCCTCTGCGAAGTCTGCGCAGGCTATGAAAGGTTGAGGATCTGCATCAATTTCCTCTGTCTCTCCATTGCCTAGGGCCATCATTATTTTCTGATGCAAAGAGGAAGGCACACATTTGTTAGTGTGGATCCAATCTCTACCAAGTAAAGCATTGTACTTAGCATTGCTGTCGATGAGGAAGAACGCCGTCATGCAGTCCCTGGTTCCCACACTCAAGTTGATGGGTAGAATTCCTTGGGCAATCTGTTTGTCCCCAGCAAAACCAACAATAGTTATACTGGTTAGGATTAACCTGGCATTCCTTTTCCCTAATTTCTTTAAGGAAGATTTAGGTAGTAAGTTCACCGCTGCCTCATTATCCACCAAGACTCGGTTCAACTGTATCCTATCGAAGAAGGCCTTAATATACAAAGACTTAACATCATGTGTCATAGAATTCGAGGGATATTCAAAAAGGATACGAGAAGTTAATACTTACCACTTCTTCACTCTCATATTCAGTTTCCATTGGGGTAACCATTTCAAAATTATCTTGCACCATACTCACTTGTGAGTCTTCGCTAGAGATTGAAATTGGGTCAATTTCTTGCCCCTCTTGATTCTCATCTCCAGCTTGGAATTCATGAGGTAGTATGTGTACCATGTTCACTGACACTGAGCCAAATTGGATGGCTGGCTGTGTCTGCTTCTCCTGTTGGCCACCTTGTTCAGTTACTCTAGAAGCATCCTCCATGCTGCTCTCTGGTACTTCATCCTTTGAATGGTCTGTCACGACTGGTTTTTCAACCAGAAATGTTTGTTCAGCCATGAAGGTTTCGAACATTTCTTCCTTAACCATTTCTTTCTTTTGGCCTAAGCCAACTTCTGTCTCTACCTCGCTGTCACTTTCCATCAATGCCTTCTCCAATCCCGCTAAACTGGACTTCTCTCTGGCTTTGAGTTCAGAGTGAACTTTGGCCAACTGTTCTCTGTTGCAACCCATTTTGCCTTGTAGAGTTGGTTTTGGAGTATGGTCGGACTTTGGATTATTCTTTCCTTCTGCCTGTACCAATGAAGAACTCTCTTCATTCTTTTTCAGGTCTTGCTGGTACTGAGTATACCTACGCTGAATTTTTCTCCTTTGTGACCTGCCTTGGTTTCCAATTACATCTCTTTGGGTAAACACTTCCCTAGGTTTATTCTGAATCACAAACCAATCTGGGACCCCAGGTACCCACGAACCTACTGACCCTGCTATTGAACTGCTTCTTTTCTCTTTCGAAGTCATCTTCGAAGCTAGCTGCGAAGGCCACTGCTTGGTCCTGACTTCATGCTTTGGGTCTAACTCACGCCTTCGATGAAGGTGTCCACTTTCTGTCCTGCGTGGGGCTGGTCTAGGGAGCCAATCTCTGGCTTTGATCCCATAAACTGAACCTCTCTCCAATCTCCTCTCAGAATGACTGCTCTCCATTCTGTAATAATTAGCTAGCATGGATTCATGTAAAGGCCTTTTGCCTTTGGAATACATCCTATCAGCTGTTGGTTCAACCCTTAATGGCTGCTGCTTGACACCAGATGGATATGGCCTTTTATTGTAAGCATTGGTTGGTTTAGGACGTCTCTGCACATCCTTGTAGTATTGCTTCCCATCAATCAGAAGTCCTTTCAACCACTTGTAGCTTAGTCTGCACCTAGGACACATCCTCTGCATTACAGCTGCTTTTAAGGAATCGTCATCCAGTGCTTCTTCCTCAGAGTCTTCTCTTTGGTGTGAAAAACCTTGTCCAATAGCTGGTAAATTTCCAGTGTCTTTCTTGATAGCTGTCTGGTTGGTCACATGCATCTGCACATTGACTTCTTCCAATTCTTTCAAAGACAGGTTCTGAAAATCCTACATAATGACATTGGCTGCCACCTCTCCAATTTCTGGAAATGGATTACTGTCGATCCTTATGGCCTTTTCAGCTTTGGCTGGGAATTTCAAACTTCCTTTCCGAATTTGTTCTTGGATCCTGTCTCAAAAAACAACACAGTTTTTAGTCGAGTGAGACCAAGAATTATGCCATTTACAATATGCTTTTTTTTTAAGTTCATCAAGAGATGGAATTTTAACCCCTTTTGATAACTTAAGGAAGTTGGCTGCGAGCAAATGATAAAAAATGTCATCTGCCTTAGTTAAATCGAAAGAGTATTTCTTGTGAAGGTCTTTCTTTTTAAACTGCTGGTCAATTGTTGTATCCTTATGAATTAATGCTTCACAGATCACAGGTTCTTTCCCCACAATCTCTGTTGTATCAATCTCATAGTTAGGATCTTTGTAGTATGTCTTGTATGATGCATTATTGCGATCTTGTTCCTCTTCTAGTAATGCTTCATACCTAGATACCTTATAAGTCAGTTCCACTAAGTCCCTGAACTCTGTTGAGTCAAACTTCTTTCGACGCCTAAATTCTAAGCCATTTTGAGCCAATCTTACGAATTTTGGCTCTGGCAAGATGACTCTATATTTATTTCGAGCCCTTTTAAATCTGGCAATAAACCGAGTAGTCTTCTCTTCAGGCCTTTGACTCAATCTTGCTAGGTCTGCCATGGAAACCTCTGGCTCTGATTGGAAGAAGTGGGCATGAAATGCCTCTTCCATTTGTTGCCAAGTTTGGATTGAGCCAGGTGTAAGGTTAATGTACCATACAAATGCTTCTCCAGTTAGAGAATTTGGAAACAGTCTTAACTTCATATAGTCATTATTGGTAAATTCACCGCATTGAGCAGCAAACCTAGCAATATGCTCTACTATTGATTGGTTTCCACTCCCATAGAAAAGGGTGAAATCTGGTATCCTGAAACCTCTTGGGTATTCATGTACCCTATCTACCCATTCTAGATATGGTTTTCTATATACAGGAGTCTGGACCTCCCAAGCCATCGGTCCACACATCTCCCTAATGATGTCAGCAATTTGGTCCCTAGGGACCATATTTTGTGCCTGTTGAACCACTGTTGGAGGAACAAACACAGGATTTGGTGGACAAACTTGTGCTTGTGGTCCTCTTGGTCCATAAGGTGGTATGCTTGGGACTGGTTGTCCCTGTGGTGCAAGTTGCTGTTGGGGGTGTGGGTAACCCCTTTGAATTTGTCCTGCGAAAGGTGTTGGAACTGGAGTTGTGTCTCTTCCATTTGTAGGAAAACATTCCAATCCCCCGAGTATAAATTCGAATAAGGGATTAGTGAACCCCCTTGTGCCAGGTATGGCTTCGAACATGGGATTTGGAACCATTCTTACGCCATTTTCTTGTACTGGGCCAGTTCCACCAAATTGCATGGCTTCACTGTTAAGTACTGAGACATTTTGACCTACTACAGGCCTTGGAACAGGTTCATACCAAGACTGAGGTGATGGTCTTTCATATTTCTGATTACTAGTTTGACCATTAGAATGTCCATTAACTTGCATAGGCTGTTTATCTCTAGCCAATCTTTGTTGAGGGACATTCGAAATTTCCTCCATGTGTCTTACGTTTGTTAGCTGGTGGTTATTCATTCGATCCAAAAAGGATATTGCCCACCTTTCCATTGTGATCATTAATTGTTGTCCCATTGCATCTATTAAGCCACCCCATGGATTCATTGGCTGAGTAGATGGGACAGTAGATGGTCCAATTCCTTGGTCTCGTCCAATATTACGAACATATGGTACTTGTTCTGAAGTACTGGTCTGTTCGACCATAGGTTCTGATAAAATGAGAGTTTCCACAGGATGTGTTATCATATTATCCTCTGGATTAGGTATCTCTACCTCTCCTTTCACGCCTTCTTCCAAGCATTCATTTTCTCCTTGTCTCCTACGTCTAGCCATTTCAATTGGTCCCACTGGGCGTGCCAAAAATATATGTTGGCTTTTTGGCTTTCGAAGGTTATTATTGTAATTGCGAGCGTGCCAACAAGGATCAATCAGTCTTTACAGAAATTTAATTGCCAACCAATTATCAGACGATTGTGTTTTAGTTCTCTCAGCCTCAATGAAGAGGACTTTTACTGGTAGCTTGATTTAGGAGAATTAAGCAAAATATCAATCAAATAAAGGACAACTGAAGCATTTCATTAGAATGAAAAAACTTACAATGATTCAAACTCAGCCTCGTAGAGGTTTACAGCGACAATCTACTTGAAACTACTCCTATGAATGAAGTGCAGTGCAGAATTTAAAGTACTGGAATGTAAAGAACAGGAAATGTAAAACTAAGTAAAGTAGAATAAGACTGGTTTTTGGATCTGAGTCTGGGGGGCTTTTCTGCTATTTATACTGCTTAAGGATGACCATCGAACTGCATTTCCAACCGTCGAACTGCTCCTCTATGATCGTTGATCATGTTGCCTCAAGATTAGCTCCATTACGCCATCACTAGTAGTTAGGCTTCCCTTCTAAATTTGAATTCAGATGTGAGTAACCGATGATGCCACATCACTTTGTATCTCTCTGCTGATCCACTGCTACTCAGATCTTGTAACAACCAATACTAACTGCCACGTGTACGATCAGGATCGAAGATTTGAATAGTCTTCCCGTACTACCCTTACTTTGCCACGCGTTGAAATGTAATTGGCTTGTACAAAATATGTAGCCAACAAGTATCTAATAATTTTGCTTAACCGACGGAGGCAAATTTTACCTTAACCATCCAGCGGATCTCAATTCATTCCCTGAACTCTCTGTTTTTTCCGTCCCAAAGTCTCTCTTCAGAGCACAAATTTCTTTTCTGTTGCTTGGTACCCATCTCTACAAACTCTCTCTCGGGCAGCCTTGGTTACAATCTCTCTCTCTTTGGTTATTTATTTATTTATTTTTTATCATATAAGCTTTGTTTCCACTTTCATCTTTTTATACATATTTTTAATTCTTTTTATTCATATTTTTAGTTCTTTTTATTCCCACCATTGCATGGCCTTGCTTCCTTCCATCAACCAATCTGATTTTTTTTTTATCCATTTCCAGCAAAATAAATAAATAAATAAATACAATAAACTTGAAGCAACCTGCTGCTGCTATGTAATTCAAGAAAATGGTTTTTCTTATATATTTGTATTATTACCGTGCCATGATATTTATACAAGTCATGTGATAAGGATAAAATACATACAATGAGGAAATGATAAGATGATGATTAATAAGAATTTAAGATTGAACCATATCTCAACAGCCCCCCTCAAGTGGAAGATTCCAAAGAGCAAATTTTCAGCTTGCCCCAAAAAATGAAAAGGAATTGAAGCCCCGAGAGTCTAGTTTCCAATGGTGATAGCACCACATCTAAATTCTAAGTGTGTAAAGAGATATTCCTATTTTAGTATAGGTTGCTCATTTCTATTTTAAACGGATTAATGCCCAACTTGAAACGACCATATCTCCCTCATCCGAACTCGGTTTTAGGAGATTCTTCAGTCTAAAATGAAGGGCCGGACGTCCACTTTCCAATGGTGATGGCCTCACAACTAAAGTCTAAGTGTACAAAGAGATAAGCCTGATTTAGTGAAGGCTACACAATTCTCCCTTAACAGTTTCAAGCCCAACTTCTTCCCAACTAGTTTTCTTCCCTCTCCTCCATTTTTCTTCAACTCCAAACCTATAAATAAGAGGTTTATAAGATTTTTCAAAGAGTTCACATCTCTTCCATTTATTTCCATTTTGTCCTTACTCAATTTATCGAAAAGTACAATTTTTAATGAAATGCGAGTCTCGGAATATCGTAGAAACATTTTTAAAAATATTTTGAAAGAGAGGGTTTTGAGGTCATAAAATAGTTTTGGTCGAAAATGAGGTGTAAGGTTGGGATTTAGAAGCTCTTCTTGCTGAAGAAATTGAGCGATTGGACAGCGTAACTTTTATCATCGAGTGATCAACTTATGGCGCCCAAGTCTTAAGGGCAGTAAAAAATGGAGTGTCTATAGTTGCCCCCTCTTTGACAAAACTCAAAATCATGAAATGACGTGAGTGAATGTCAAAGCTCGAAGACGACCCATTTTGACAAGGCTGTAAGACTTGGGCAAACAAACAAAATGCAAATGTAGTTGGTTGAACCCGAGGGTTGCCTACGTATCCCGTTGCAAGGAATCAAACTAGTGTAGTTCAGGGGCATAATGCAAATGATATGCAATGTAATAAAACAATGTAATGATATACAATGTAACGAAATAATCAAGCCACAAGCAGTGCAAAACCACATAAATACCATAAAAGGATGGAAATGCAAAATCAAACTACGTTTTATATAGAAAAGAAGTGGGCACAGCTAAACGATGCCCAACACAGGCTAAGTGCCTGCATCCTCAATACTGGCATCAGCGCAACATGGATGCTTACACATAACAGAACCATGTTTCAACGTGAAAGGGGTGCGAGCACATGCAAAACTATGTTTTTCGTAGAAAAAGAAAGAGTACAAGTAATTGGGTGATATGATATAAGTGAGGAATGATCTGCAGGGGAAAGATAATGATCCTAAATGTTGAATGCAACAAGACAAAGTACGATACAATGGATGCAATAGATGGAGTGAATAAGGTGTAGATTGAACCACATTTGACTTAGAAAAGGTATGGACACAAAACAAACCACATCTAACATAAAAAAGGTGTTAACACCCTCAATACTGGCCTCAACGCAGCATGGGTACTTACACATGACAGAACTATATTTCAACAAGGGAAAGGTATGAGTACATGCCAAACTAAGCTTAACATGGAAAGGATGCAGATGATAAAATGGTATGATGTAATGGATGTAATAGATAATGTAGTAGATGAGTATGGGTGACATACTCCAACCACTCTTGAATCGTAAGAGGAGGACGAACAAATCCCAAACACGCTGAAATCGTGTGAGGAATGCGACACTCAAACCACACTGAAATCGGGAGAAGAGGTCCTGAGGAAATCGCCCAGGGTCGCATTCCACACATGTAACAACCCAAAAATTTAAGTTGTCCATTAAATTTTATACTAGTATTATAGTTGTATATTATAATATATTATTAAATAATAATAAATACAGAACCTATTTTGGCATTGGATTATGAAACATGAGATTAATTAGGGATTATTATTTGGGACCAAATTAATAGAAATATGAAATTATAATACTAGTTGGGCCAAATTAAAGTTAAAAATAGTAAATAAATAAATAAATATAAAAGTAAGAGTAAAATAATAATCATAATAATAATAATAATAATAATAATAATGGGTGTGGTAGTAAAATAAATAATTAATTTTCTGTTGGTATATGATAGAGTGTAATTTAATTAGAGAAAAATTTATTTATATAGTTATATTAGAAAACTGGGTCAAAGTGTAATTATTTTAAATATTTATTAAAGATAAGTATGAATTCATGAAATTTATTATCAAATCTGGGAAAGATACGCGGGCCACGTCTTACCTCCCTATATAGGGAGGAGCTGATCAACTAGGCGGAAAGAAAAGGAAAAGAAGAGAGAAATGAAGGAAAAGAAAGGAAGAAAAGGAAGGAAAAAATAATAGAAGCCAAGAAGGTCTTTGATAGTAAAAAGAAAGAGTGATGTATTAAAGTTAAGGTGAGTTATATTATACCTTGCGTCACCATAATATATTTTACGTATATTTTGACTTACCATATTTATTTTATACAAGTTATGTTTTAGAAACTATAATAAATTATATAAATATTTCAGTTACTTGGTTTAATTTCTGAACTCCATTTGTTTAAAATGAAACCCATGGATATGTTTGTTTATATTTTAAAGAATATTTGACTATAACCTTATAAACAATTATGTTTTGTAAGTACCACAACGAGAATCCCACGTCTTGGGGGACTTAAATAACCATTGGTCTCTGTTTAGTCACTTTGTGACCCTCTGTCTGTCATGGATCCATTGACCTCTGTTCTGTGCAAAGCAAAGTGCTGTGCGGAGATAAGTGCTACACTATTGTGGGAGCCACCTCTATAATCTGTACGAGCCACCTCTTGAATCCGTATTTTTGTTCTGACTGTCACTCCTGTGACCTCTCTGTTCGGTACCGTGGTTATGGTTATTTATTTATATAATCTCAGTTTTGCTACTTAAAAAATTATTTGTTTAGACTAAGCTATCTTAAATATTTCAGTTACATAACTATCCATGGTTATTTTATGTCCCTTATACTCTTAATATAATATTTCTCACTCTGTCATGTGCTTATAGCTGTTTACCAATTTTCAAGAAACTGTGCAATTCAGAAATAGCTTTTGGAAAGCCTTAGACGCGGGACTGAGGAATAGACATACATAACACTTTGATGATATTTTTATATGTAAATATTGGCCTTTCTGGTCAATAAATTTTGTAATAAAAATAGAAGCTCCAATAATTATTTTGGTACCCTCACTTAAATATTACTTCTGCTTACGTTTATTAATTTGTTCAAGAATTGGCTGGAGGTAACCTCAGTTACTGGCCATCACGATGCTTAACCCGTGGGTACGGGGAGCGGATCGTGACAACGCATCCTGAGCTAAATTCCAAACACACTGAAATCGTGTGAGGAAAGGAACACTCAAACTACGCTGAAATCGTGAGAAGAGGTCCTACGAAAACCACTTAGGGGTGCGTTCCACGCGTCCTGGGATAAATTCCAAACACGCTGAAATCGTGTGAGGAAAGGAACACTCAAACCACGTTGAAATCGTGAGAAGAGGTCTTAAGAAAACCACTCAGGGACGCGTTCCACGCGTCCTGAGATAAATTCCAAACACGCTGAAATCGTGTGAGAAAAGGAACACTCCAACCACGTTGAAATCGTAAGAAGAGGTCCTAAGGAAACCACTCAGGAGCGCGTTCCACGCGTCTTGAGATAAATTCCAAACACGCTGAAATCATGTGAGGAAAGGAACACTCCAACCACGCTGAAATCATGAGAAGAGGTCCTAAGGAAACCACTCAAGGGCGCGTTTCACGCGTCTTGAGATAAATTTCAAACACGCTGAAATTGTGAGAAGAGGTCCTAAGAAAACCACTCAGGGGCATGTTCCACGTGTCCTAAGATAAATTCTAAACACGCTGAAATCATGTGAGGAAATGAACACTCAAACCATACTGAAATCGTGAGAAAATGTCCTAAGACGATGCAATGGATGTAAAGAGTATGATGAGATTGTGCAATAGAAGCAAAGGAAATGCAGTAAACAAATAAAGTGACACTTTGAAAAGTACCTCATGGAGTGAGTGGCGATGAATCGCTCTACTCTGACGGGGATATCCCCCTTATGTTCTTCAGACTCTTAGCTTCAACTCACAGTTTAAAGGCCCTCAAATGCTGACAAGGGGTAACCTCTGCATGTAGAAGCCACAGATGCCGCTTTTCTTCGTGATCATATTCACAACTTTCCTTATTCTCCAATGGGGTGACAGACTATGTTAGTTCAGTATCCAGAATTGAGGTGCACACATGCTATCTCAATCTATGGGGCTGTTATATAGATTTCAAGTCGGGGATATACCCTTGGGTATTTAAACCAAACTTTAGTCTCAAAAATTCCAAACCTTTTGTGTTCTAGGCATCACCATTCGAACTCTAGTTTTCACCATCGCAGTTGGTCTCCTAGGAACTCATTGCAAACACAGCCAAGATGCCTCTAATGGGGAATGGTGTTTAGGGATAGCACTTTGATCACCATTCTGTCTTAAAGTAGACTTAAGCTTAAGCTTGAGCTTGAGCTTGAGCTTGAGGTACACTCATACTCCAGAGAAAAGACAAGGCCTGAGAAGGTGCATCCAGAATGCAACCTCGGAAATTGCTGAAGTTGAAACAAACTCAGATGCTCCAATTTTCTCTATTTTCTCTTGCTTTATAGTCCAAAACCTATGTAACTTCAAATAAGTCCTTGTTTGGTTGCTCTCTCTTTTGATCAAGGGTGGACCCTGCAGTTTTATGATTGAAAGAATTCTATTTTACACATCATGTTGAGAATGACACGCCACTTTGAGCACTGTCACGACCCAAACCCGCCCCCTATGGGTTTAGCACCGTAACCGGCCAGTGATCTGTGATTACTGAAGGCCTGCTTAACAGTAAAGACAGTAATACAGAGTACAAGGGCTGGCGGAAGCCAAAACAGTAATAAAAGATGTCCAATGAGCTGTGATAGTCTGTATGCAAAAAGACTTTTCATAACACATTCATAATCAGAACAAAAACAGTATGTACAAATTTAGGTTACGGACCAAATCTCTACCATAACAGTACAGTACAAGTCTATACAGTCTATACAAAACAGAGATAGAAAGGGGGAATCTAAAACACCCTGAAGCAGCCCTAGCTTGAAGGACTTAGAACCTCTCAG
Organism: Camellia sinensis; assembly: GCF_055761805.1. NCBI lineage: Eukaryota > Viridiplantae > Streptophyta > Magnoliopsida > Ericales > Theaceae > Camellia > Camellia sinensis. The sequence goes on along the minus strand of NC_138970.1, from coordinate 176,758,907 downwards.
TGAGGCACAGTGGCTGGCTTGACAAAAAGGGAGTTAAACCCAACACTCCTAGCTCCGGTCCGGCGCCTGGACACCTACATATATATATAAACAGTAAGGTAAAGCCCAGTGAATAACATATGCGTAAAGAGGTTAGGAATGAATGCCCTTTCAGTATTTAAAACAGTCATTTAGACAGTATATCAGTTATTCGATCATAGCAGTCATAAGTGGTACATCCATTAGCAAACAATACAGTAGGTCTTAACAGACTGAACAGTCAGTTGATGACTATCATATCAGTAAACAGTAGTGGTTCCAAACATGGGAACTGACAGAGATCTTTGTGACAGTAGCAGTACAGCACAGTAACAGTAAATTGCTATGGATGCCACGAATACAGTTCGCAAATAGGACAAGCATTCATTCAGTAAGAAATATCATTTTAGAAAGCAGTACAGTTGATCATTCAGAAAATATTCATGATTGAATATATCTTTACAACATTGTTACTCACAGAGTTATGGGTTACAGATAGGCTAGTGAGCGTCCTTGGATGCCAACCCTACACAGTTACAAGATGAACATACACTAAGTTGCACGTTTGGGAAACAATAACTTAATCCCTATCTTGACTCGGTGTGGTTCTACATTAATATCCTCATTAAGATGCCTTAAACTAGGCCTAGGAATGCCTAGGATGGAATGAGGATGCAAAGATACACTATAAAACACTTTTCAGAATTTTTAGAAAATAGGGGTCTCGCTCGAGCGTGGCTTTCTACGCTTGAGCGGACATGCAGACAAAGGAGCTTCGCTCGAGCGTGACTTCCTCGCTCGAGCAGACTGCAAAAGTACTGGATGCATGAAATTCATGCTCGACGGGCGCTCGACCCCCTCTCGAGCATGAGACACAAGCCCTCGCTCAAGCGTGTATTCCCTCACTCGAGCGGACTGTAAACACATGCAAAGTGCTGGATACACGCATTTCACGCTCGAGCATCACTTTACTCGCTCGAGCGAACTGCATGAACTCAAAATGTACACTCGAGCGTGGAGTTTCTCGCTCGAGCGTGGGTCCAAATTCTGGAATTTCCAGATCGAACCTCCAAGCTCAAAATCAACATTTAAAGCATCAAATTCGATCCTTTTGAACTAATTTTCTGGAAAACACTTTAAAACTCATAATATGACATATTTCAAAGATCAATTTGCAAAATCAAAGCCCAAAGGTAGTTCCATTGAACCCATTTTCAAACAAAACTTCAAGAACATGATGAACATGCAACATGCATGAATTTAATCAACTTCAAAGCTTCTAGTACAAGAACAAATGAGCCAATCCTTCCAAAACATGATGAATTCATGAACTATAACCCAAATATGGACATGCATGTGAGGATTCTAAGAAAACAACCTCAAAATTCAACAATGTATACATGCATGCATGGATTACTACTCAATTCAACATATTAAGCTAATTCATGCCTTAAATCACTAATGGCTCATGGACCATGCAAGATACAACTAGAGTTCATAATCAAGAAGGTGAATATCCTACCTTAGGTTCTCAATTTCAAGTCTAGGAGCTCAATTATGCAATCTCTCTTCAAAATCTTCAAGTCTCCAAGCAAATTTTGATGAACTCAAGCTCACTTCCAACTCTCTAGCTCACTCTCACGTTTTTGGTCTCTCAAGAAGGATGATGAAAAGTGAGGCCAACACATGGAAAGCAAGACTAAACATTTGGTCTAGCAAAGTCCACTTAATGACATTTTGGTAAATAAGCCAACTAATGTAATTCAACATTATTTAATCCAATTTAATCATACCAAATCAAATTTCAATTAAACATACCATAAAATCATATAAATTCTAATTAGCATAAAACACTAATCAGTTTCGGATTCGGCCGTCGATAAGTCCTTCAATTTGCAGTTTAAAACATAAAACATGAACAGATCATTTAGCAGTCAAACAGATAGATTTGCATTTAAACTAATACACTCAATCAATCAGTTCAGAATTTCAGTCAATCAGTCACTTAACATGCTTAATCGTAGATTAGCACTAATCAGTGGTGAGGGTTGTCACAAGCACAAAACAATTTATTTTTTTCGATTGAAACCAAGAATGAATTTTTAACCGGGTATTGAGCCTAAGACTGACCATAGTCAAAATGACTCAACAAAAGAAAAGCAAAGTAAAACAACCTAAACACATCTATTTACACTCAAAACGACTCAAAACAAGAATTGAGACAAACAAAAACAACAAACACAACACTCGGATGTTTACCACTGGTGGGAGACCTCTCAATTCATGGGGAACCCATTACTTCTCTAGGTATTGTTTCCCACCCTTTCTTATTTGTGATTCTCGCATCACTTTGGCACTCAATCTTTATTTTCTCTGAAAAGCCTTTTCTTTACTTTTTCTCTCAACGCACATCTCTCTATTTTTTAATCTCTCTTATTTTTTTTTATCATTTCCCAAGTGTGATTGATGGATAAGTTGAAAGTTGTGGACTCTATGAGGGGAGTTAGATATCCAGCATTCATGCTTCGTACTTAGTTCGATACCTCACTGTTCAGAGGATGAGAGAATTTTTTGGCCTCTGCTGTTAGCTTCAGTTGTGCCCTTTTCTGGCCAGTGTATTGATAATGGGAAAAAGACAAAAAAAAAAAAAAACCTAATTCGACTGTGCCCCTAGTTTATCATTTTGACCATTTTTTTTTTTGGTTTTCTGCTAAAACAATTTTGACCAATATGAGAGTTAAATTAACATGCTTGTTCGACTTTTTGCTTTGAAATCATGTAAGTCAGGTTATGAGCACTGAAACTTTTTCTTTTTGGGTCCAAGACATGGTTTAGTTTTGGAAAAATGAAATAATTTTCGAGAGAATTAGTCAACTTCACCAAAAATCTTCAAAACTGTTTGCAAATGGCCATTACCCGACCAACGAGGAATTAACTCTTGAGGTGCACAATCTCAGATTTGAACTTGATTTGTCTTGCAGCTAAATCTTCTAACGGATTCATACACACATTCATACGTGCATTTGTACATTTGTTTTGTTCATTTATATATGTATCCACAATGATTTTTCTAGGGGATTTCATATTTATTTAAACAACATTGCTCGGCAATGTGGTCCAGATCCATCAAAGATCTAGCATCTGTTTATGCCACGAACTTAAAACAAAAAACTTCCACTTCTTGTGTCAAAGAAAGCGAAAGTTTTGGGGCTATTGTGGGAGGTAGAAAAATATCCTAGCTCTAGGGGTAAAATATCATAAACAAACATCATTTATCTCCTATAAAAGGAGGGGACCCCAAACACAAGAGGTATGCTTCATCTCTCTCTGCCAGATAGCACACAAATACTCTTCCTTTCCATCATCTTTATTTGAATTGAGTGACTAACTTTATCATTGGAGTGTCTCCGGCCTGCAACTTCGGTTGGGTGGCGCCGACTATGTTCATCCTTACAGATCTATTGAAGCCAAGCTTCTCTCTTCGTTAGATCTCTTCAACTATCTATGTGAGAGGATTTTCTGGGTCTCACCTTTTTAAATTTTGAATAAAAACAAATATAAAATAATCGATCGAAGATATGATGTATTTGTTATATTCCTTTTTTTGTGTCAAAAAAAATTAAAAATCACAATTCATATATATACAAATAATTATAAACATAACCTATGTATAGCACGGGTGGAACACTAGTAATGAAAAAAAAAAAAATTGGGTCTTAAAACATTTTACAAAATGGATATTACAAACCCAAAACGATGAAAAAAAAAAAAAGAAAAAAAAGCTAGCTTATTGACTTTAACTAAGTCGACGCCAGCCATGGTCCATCCATATAAATCACAACCCAATCCAGAGCAACTTCTGTTTTTGTCCATAGTTCAAGCTGGTTCACCATCTGGCCCTTACTTGGGGAGAGAAAACAAATTGTTTTCTACCATTACCGGGATAGAAAACATATTTTACTCTGTAACCCGGCTCTCGCCATCTACTGCAGCCGCCACAGCTGCGGCAGTTACGGCCTCCTCCTTCTTCTTCGTCAATAGTTTTCCCCCCCAGCTTTAACCTCATCTGATTCGCATCATCACGACTCATACCATCACCACTGGCCTCCTCCTTCTTCTTCGTCAATAAAATTCTCAACAATAAAATTCTCAACAATAAAAGCCTTCAACTGATTGCTTGAATATACAATTACGGAGCATCAATCGTGTCAATTCATAGCACTCCAGGAGAAAAGAAGAAAGCTCAAATGTATTAATATTCCAATTATCCACGGAGAGTTCCCTGATACCATTGCTTGACAGGAATGGTATCCATATATTTATATATAGGGCCCAGTTAAATTGCATGTCCGGAATGTGGAGAATAAACTTTCAAATGGGAATGAGACCTTCACGATGATTAGAGAGAATTTTGGTAACTTTGTTCACCCATTCAGTTGGATGGAGCGCAATCCATCGGCCACGCTCTTCAAAGAGGAGTTTGTCAAGTATGACTTGTGAATGTTCAGACCAATTACTTGTCCTTGACAAGATGCTTGTTCTTGCTGCTTCTTCAAAAGGAATGTGCTCTAGAATTTTGAGTTTCACCTCTACTGGCAAGGTACTGAACCTTGAATGCAAGGTACTGAACCTCGAATGCAAGGTACTGAACCTTGAATGAGCAGGTGGAGAATCATGGAAAGACTGTTGCTTCAATAGTTTATGTGCCTGTTCAACAAAAAGGGACACCAAGTGCAGTCAATGGACAACAAACTTCATACGGATCTAGGAAGTGTTTGATAACTTAATTCAAAACTTAAAACTCAACGCATTAAGTGAAAATTAAATAAATTCTTTTGATACTCACCATCAGTGTCACTTACAAAATTAAGTGACTCTTGAAATGTATGCTAAAAATTAAGAAAATTTTAAGTAGTTTGAAACTTAATGATCGAATTAATTCTTGGAGCATATCCAATCCTCTACTTTTTAGATATTTTGGAGAGTCTCACCCCATAAAACCAACTCCAGCAGCTTCCCTAAAGAGGGACCCTATTATAGGAAGTTGAACTGTTCCAGTTGCTCCTCAATTGTGGGGAGCTACTGTAGAACCCCCAACTAAATAAAATTGTTTTTTATTCAACTGCTCTTGGCCTCTTCACCAAATGACTCTAATCACAAACAAACAAACAATCCTGTATTTTACAAAAGCTCTTTATCTTTTTGCTATTTCGTTTTTATGATATGTATTCTCACATATATACATACACAGGGATTGACCAAGGGGGTGGCTGCTGGCAGTGGCCACCCTTAAGTTTTGAAAAAGCTCCTTAAATATAGTGATATTAGTAATCGATATTTATAAATTACATAGGCTCACCCCTCCAAGATTTTTTTGAGAAATTTCGTACTTGCCCCCTCAAGATTTCTTTAACTCAATTTGCATTTTCAAGCTTCAATCTTTACTCTTCAATTTCAGATATTATCCATTATTTCTACCTCTTATTCTTCTTGTTTGTTTTGGTTTTTTCCTTTTAACGTTTTTGTTATTTCCATGCTCTCTTCAACTCATTTTCATCTCTATTTCAAAACTTCTTCTACTTTTAGTTCTTCCTCTTCTTATTTCTCTATTGTAGTTTTCTCTTTCTTCTTCCTCTTCTTTGAGATCTTACATTCGATGTATCGTGTTCATCAACAAAGAGACCACATTACCATTGAGCATCATTTTCAAGTTGATAATTTTACAGTTACATGTGATGCATTATTACAAGAACTAAAAAACCGACTTAAAGAGAATGTGATGGAGTTGTTTGTTCTTAGCCATAGGAATGAATATAGGTTTTTCGAAATTGAAGATATTTGCAAGCTTGCAAATAAATTTAACTTGCATTTATAATTTCAGTTACAAAGTTAAACATTCCGACTTTCAAAAATTGTTAACAATATTTGAATTTTGATGTTTGTAAAAACTCGACAGTCAACAATTTTTCCTCTTGTCAATATAATGATCAGTTTTTTTTTTTTTAATCGTACATTTTTTGTACAACAACAAAATGCACATTTTTTGGCAATAAAAATTATCTGAACAATAAATTTTTTTGTTGCATATTAGTTCGCCCCTAAAGAAATTCTCTCAAGTAAAAATAGGAATTCTTTGTCCATAGAGAAATGTGCATTTCTGACATTTTAGCCCTATTTTAAGGAAAAAATAGGAATTCTCTCAAGTTCTTGCAGATACAACCAGTAATTTCTTATTTATTTATTTATTTTTATCTACCAAAAGAAACTTTATTGATAGAAACAAAGTACTAGGTACAATTCCAAACATCAACAAAAAGGATAGTACAAAAAGCATCACAGTGTATTGGCACCAAAATACACACCCAGTTTATGCAAACTATAGTTGTATCTATCTATATAGCTAAATCTAACTGCAAATGAAATAAAACATAAACAATAATTCTACATACCATTTTGTAGAAGACGGCCTCGCAAACACTTGAGTCTTGATCCACAGTTCCGAGAGAGTGAGATTTGTCTCTCGGCTCGTTAGGGCTCACCTGTGAGAGCTTACTACACTCAAATAGAAGATTTCTCTATCTTGAACAAGATTGTGTAAACGATGTGGGACAAAAATTGTTTGAAACATGAATTGCACAAAAAGTCCCACATCAGTAAGGAAAGAAGCATGGTGAAGTATGAATGCTTATAAAATAGAGTTGCTTTAGCCATTGCTTTTCAATAAAGCACATGATTCTAAAGTTGCAAAGATTATAATGTAATATAATATTATAAAAGGGCTAGACAAAGTAAATTTGCAAATGGGTTCCATTATATTTTCCACAACACTGTACAATGAGACATGATATTGAGTACCAAACCAGTATTCACTAAACCAGAACTGTAAGCATGCATTCCAGAGCTTTGTTGTATCTTTGTCTGCCTCTTTTTCTCTTACTTATGTATTTCATTGAATTTGAAAACTAAACTTGCAATAGACCTTTATGTGTCACTATTTTCTTTGTTAAGGTAAGCAAGACAATATCACAACTCAAGCCTTGTAATCAAGAGTAGGAGAATTATACCAGAGCAGCCAACTAGATTTATTACAAAAAAGAAGACCAACACAAAACAATATATTACATATTCAAGTAAATAGAAGATAGAAGACCCCTTACTAGTGAAAGGATGCAAAAGGATGAGGGACAAGGTCGATGTGAATAGGAGTCAAGAAACAAGACTAAATTACCTTAGGGTTTCACATATACTATTTCTACCCTTGGTGATGCCCGACTAAACCACATCATCTCTGTTGAGATTCTAAACACCACATGCGCATCAACTATTTGATGGTACTGAACACATATCATCTCAAGAACTGGAGAACATGTGAGTATGCATTTGATGAAAAGCAATTCAGCCCTCAAACCCTTGATGGAAGTTATCTTTACAGTTCAAAGTTGGTTCAACAGCTGGTACATGCAACCTAGTGCTTCCAAGTATCTTGGAACTGGTTCTACAGCATTGTCCCTGACTGCAGAGGCTTGTAAAAGATGATAATTGCAAAGAAACTCTTTTAATTTTTAAATTAAAAAAGAAAAAACAATTACTCTCATCTTGTCTGCGTGAACAATCTCACCGTTATGCGGAGTTTCTTCAAGTTAGGAGAAGTTCTAAGCAAACAAAGAACACATGACATCTGATCCACATCAACAAATCTTGGTTTAGTAAACACAAGATGCTTCAGTTGGAAAAATCCATCAAAACAAATCTTCAAAATTCTAGGGAAATTATCAAGAAACTTGTTCAAATTGATTGTACTTCCTTGCCAGGGGTTTTCAGCTTTCTTTCCCAATGCAATAGAGATCATGGTCAGGTTTGGGGTACTTCGGAAAGAGATTGATCTAACATCGTGACTGTCAGTGGCAACAAAGGTTTTGAGTTTTGGGGAATGGATATTAAAATGTTCAATGCCAGTGCAGCCTGAAAAGTTCAAAGTCTCAGGCAATGGCACACTAGGGACAGGAGTTTCAAATATATTGGGAGCAAATGCCATTTTCTCGAAGTGAAGGCTAATTAGGTTATGAAACCCAACAAACGCCTCTGCAGTTTACATATGCAGTTACGGAGCTTCAAATGTGATAATTCTGGACAAGAGAAAACATATGAAGGCAACTTAAAGGATTTAACATTCCGATTATCCAAGTTGAGTTCCTTGTTACCATTCTGTGAAAGGAACAATAGCCATTGAGTGACATGCAGGTCCCAATCATAATGTATGTTTGGAATGTAGACAGAAAATTTCAAAATGGGGCCGCTGTGAAGTAACAGTATATTACTGATTACGCTCACAAACATAAATGCATAGATTGGGTTGTTTCAGATGATATCTACAAAGTAGCGCTTATCAAGCACAAGATGTGGGGGACCAGTTCAAAAAAAGAAAAAAAAAAGAAGCACAAGATGTGGGAGTGAAGACCAAATATACCTCCAGTTTCTTGACAAGATATTCATCCTTGCTGCATCTCAAACGGGTATGTGCTCTAAAATGTTGTCTATTAAATTTCTTGGCAGGCCAAGCACACCCACTGACTATATCATCTGTCCCATTATCTATTGCTATCCTTTTATGACTGTCTATCATTGCTGCCAGATATTCGATAACAAGCACACCCATTAATTTTCTTTGAATTTGTTCTAAAACTAGATCAATTCAGATATGGTGATGAAAAAATAGGAAAAACAAAGAGTAAATGCAAGCTAATTTTACTTCACTTCCCCCCCCCCCCCCCCCCCAAATAGAATTATGCCTATTCAGATATGGTGATGGAAGAGAGCACTGCTTTACAAATGCAAAAAAATATGAAGTATTCATTTAAAATAATGTGGTTGGTTTCGATTCTATGACATTAAAACTAAAGACACGTTGATTGTAGTTTAAAAAATATAAATCATTCTGGGTAAGAATTATGCATACTTGAAACATTTCAATAACTGATTATATGCAAGCGAAAAGATGAGAAAATAAAATGAGTGAAAGAAGCTAAATTTCCTTTCCTTTTCTTTTTTCCTGTTGGTTTAGGAACATGAGAAGCAAATGAATAGGTATTTATTAAAAAAATATTTTTTTATTTATTTATTGGGTTACCACAAAAAACTGAACATGCATAAGTATCTCCAATCTTTCATCAATTTTTTCATCTAATAAATTTGAGGAAAAATAAAACTTGATTTGATACGAACTACTACAACCCTTCCACTAAATTTCTCGTCATCAAATTTGATGAAAATAAAATCATCTCCAATACTTCATCTTTTTAATTTTTCATCAGATTCTAATTTGACAATTTGATGAAAACAAGGTTTCTCCCTTGATTTGATGAGCATTTGACAAATGGATTGGATTGAACACTTCCTCATCAAAATTAAATTTGATGAAAAAAAGGGGCTAAGGATTGGAGATGCTCTAAGTAATTTCATTTTCCTAGCCATTATGCAAATCCAAGATCCAAACAGAGCAAAACCACTTTATAAAGGGTTTTAGAAATTGGAAGTTTATGAAGACCAAATTTGATTACAAAAATGAAATAAAAATTTGATAAGAAACATTGAGGCTGTTGAACAAAGTTAGACAAAGTACAGAAAAACAAATCCAATTATAAAAATTATAAAGAACGGATCTTACATGATTACGTGATCAAATCAAACCATAAAGAAGTTGAAAGATAGAAGAAATGGGAAGAAACACATATGATTAAAGTAACGAAAATCAAAGGCTACATTCTAAAATCGACATTTAACAAATGAAAATGACGTCAAATTTACCTGTAGTTTTGTTCAACTCACACTTCCATACAGTGTTTACTATAGAAACCCTAGAAAATTTGGGACATCGCTTGAATAATTTCTCATATTGACAGGCAAAATACAAAGATTACTCATGCCAAATAGGGCGGCAAATAAACCAACATGATCGCAAGTTGCCTCGGCTCGACTTGTTAATAGCTGAACTCAGCTGAATTTGACTTGACTATAGTAAGCGAATCGAATTTTAGCTCAAATTTCGTTCGTTTATGTTTATTTAAATTATATAACAAATATATTATTTATATATTAAATAATATGTAAATAATTATGGGTGTTGATTTCTGACTACATAACTAAATGAGAAATTCAGTTAGAGAGCACTGGCAGAATAGATTAAACTCGAACAACCTGTCACAAAAAAAATAAGAATTTGACGGTGGTTCGTCCACCCGGGAGTACTCTGACGCTCAAGTCAATAATTAAATATCTTTAAAAGATAGCAAATTGTGCTTAACTCACAAGAAAGAACATACTGCTATCAGTCTATCACACCTCTCTGAGACCTACGGGGGTGTCTTCCTTTTATAGCCAGCACTGACCTAATCCCTGCAGAAGTCTCACTTCAGTGGACTCAGGATCAATGCTCATCTTGGACTCTCAGCTAGATAGGGATAAACTTCCTAAGAGCTTTATCTTTATCTAGACTAAGTCCTCCCCTATTTTAGGACTCTTGCCCCTTATCTGCTTATCTCGGATTCTAATATCTCCACAAATAACCTCGGCCTAGCCGAGATCACCTCAGCATCAAGACCAGGCCACGTGGCACCTCGGCTGACACTTTGGGGTCACTTTGGCCATGTGCTGTCATTCACAAAGTATGCCCCCACAACTACCCTCTAGATTCTATTACCTCGGCAACTTGAGGTGATGGAACTTACATCGCTTATTCATATATTATGTCGGCTAAAATTTATTCTTTCCTTCGACTGAGTTCGTGACTCGTCGGTTTCAAGTACCTAGGACTTAACTATCCATCTTTACCAATGGTCAAGAACCAAGAGTCAAGTTCTTTTAATATCTTAACCAAGGTCACTCCTCTAGCCAAGGTTTTTGCTTCATTAATCAAGAACTCCAAGAGTTTTGACTGCGCATGAGCTGTCACGCACGGTTTTCTTAACCATTTACTCCACGTGTCCTTTTCTCATTGGTTTGTACTTGACACGCGCTATCAGGTTGCGTCGCTTCTGCACGCGCCACTTGACACACGTCGTCCAAGGCATCCCATTATGTTTTTCCGCCTTTTTGTATATTTGACAAAACTCTTCCTTCTCTCTCTGTCTTTTCACTGCAATTCACAATTTCCCTCGTCTCTCAAACTCTCTCTCTCTCTCTAACATTTCTCTTCCAAACCGCCATTTTTCAAGCTCTTAAGCTCTACAATTGCCTTTTCCGTCACCGCCGGCACACTATTCATCATTTGACTCTAATCATTCAAGTCGTCTGACTTCGGCATATCTTACTCCGTATTCAATCGGTAAGTCCTCTGATTTCTTCTCTTCAATTTCAATCTTTCACTGTTTTTGAATATAATATTGTTATGCAACTACTTGTATGTCTCTTGCTATGCGATCTCCTTACTTATTCTCTGATTTTGTTTTGCCATGTTTAAAACATTGCACCTTAGTTCTTGAATCTGTTATATGCATTGTATAGCTTATGGTTCTTGTATACTGCCTTGCACACACTCACTCAGTGTTTTGTGTAATTTTTCATATTCTTGAATCTCTGTTGTTTTCCTGATTCTAAATCATGCTTTTTTTTCTACTTTTCTTGCTTTGTTTCTAGATTCTTGTCCTTGATTCTTGTTTCTTTTATAGACTTTTAGGTTTGGGATTTGATAGAAATCAAATTCTTCGGAAAATTGAAACAAATTCTCTTTAGATCTTCAAAACCCCTTACCCCAATACCTGTTTAAAGGTTTAGCCGAGGTCTTAAACCTATACCAATCATTCTTTTCTGAAATCTTGCACCAGTCTTCATTTAAGCCGACATCATGGGTATGTTTAGGTGGAGGGTAGACACCCCAGAAAAACTCGAGTACTTTAAGAGAGAGTTCTCTATCTCAGCCGACGTTCAGATCAGGTTAGCTGGAGAGGAGGAATCTATGATGCCTGATGGAGACTCCATGCCATTTCCCGTTGTTGCATTTATTGAGTGTAGACTTCAGTTTCCTTTAGACATTCTCTTTAGGAAAGTCCTTTACTACTACAAACTCAACCCTATGCAGTTAGCCATCAATTCCTATAGGGTTATCAATGGTATAATCGCCCTAGCCCACCGAGAAAACACTAGGATAACATTAGTCAACATCCAATTTTGTTATACCATGTGTAGCCTAAAGTCTGAAAAAGGCTACATTTATTACCTCAAGCCCAGATCCACTGCCTACAAAATCATAGCCAACCTCCCAAACTCCAACAAGGGTGCTGGAGATGACTACCTAATTGTCTCGGGCAACTGGGAGTTTGCTCCTGATGATAATCTTCATCTCTTCCCTCTGCGCCGATCGATGTTTAAAGAGGATGAGGGTAAGAACTAAGTGTTAACTTCTCTATTTAAGATTTTACCACTTTAATTTCTTTTATTTATTCTAATGTTTGTTTTTTGCTTTTTGCAGCTCTTCCTCAACTATCAAAAGACTTCCGCCAGTCTTTCTTCCCCAACAAAGACCTGAAAAGACTGCTGGGCCTGCCTGTTGACCAGTGAAAAGACCCTCTGCTACTCAATTATATCCCAACATACAAGTCGGCCTTGCCCGACGTTCCTAGGCACAGCAAGATTCCTTCGTCTGCTTCCACTCCACTAGTCATTTCATCACCAAGGCCAGACCAAGCATTTTTCTCAGATCCAGTTGAGCTGCCATCAACCTCTACCCTCCAACTTATCTCGACATCCTAGCGCTGATGCAGACATCGTGCCTCAACAAATGCTCCAGCTAACAGAACTCGTAGCCGCAAACACTGAGATTCTGAGGCTTTGGCTTATGACCTAGCCAATCCCCCCAATTGCCCTTCCAACAATACACTTCGGCATAAGAGTCATCGTTGTTGCAACCACCAACGACATGGGTCGTTGCAAAGCCATTGTCGAAGACCTTCTGGTCGACTTGCCAATAGTGGTTATTGTCACCTCTTCTCTATCAAAGTCCCAGTCCAAGCCTAAGGCAAAAAAGAATGAAGCGTGCCAAGGCAAAAACTACTATGACTTAAATTGACACTGAAGACACTGTGCCGATCTCGAGATTGGCAGAGGTTGAGAAAAGTGCCTCCAACACCGAGAAGAGGCTTGCCGAGGCCGAGCCATCCGATACCGCTCGGTCGAAGAAGCCGAGGTCTAAAGTCGCGGCAAGCCCAAGTGCTTTCAAAGCCGATGAGCCTTGGGCCCATGCAATCATGATTGGTGATAAGCCAATAAAGGCCGGTGACAGCGCCATCAACAGTATTGAGGTCGGCGCCACCATGCTCATTCCAACTGATCTCAATCGCATGGCCAAGATCAATGAATATGAAAATTTTGCTTTAATGATGCAGCATTCCGTCTTGGTAAGTTCCCAACACCTAGTACTTTTTGGCTTTTACTTTAAGTTCTTCATACTTAGGAATTTTACTAACTTGTTTGTTTGTTTCTTTCTAGGCCATCCAGCATGCCCATTACTTTGCGATGAAGGCCAAAGAGATGAAGAAGGAGTTAATAAAGAAAACCCAAGACGCTGCTGGCTTTCTTGCCTCCTTGAACAATGCCGAGGCAAATGAAAGTTCTACTGGATCAAGCCAAGGCTGCAAAAAGTGTGCAAGATCAGGTCGATGAGAGAGCCGAAGCGGCAGAGGTTGTGGCCGAGATTCTCAAAGTCGAGGCCAAGGAGGCTGAAACCAAAACTGTCGAAGTCTAGATAGAGCTCTAAGAAACCTTGGCCACTAAGGAGGCCAAAATCAAAGCCGCTAACGAGAAGGCATTCTTAGATGGGCAGGCTGTCGTCCGTGATGCATACAAAGCTTAAACCAAACAAGCCTATAATCGAGGCTTTTACCTCGGCTGGACAATAACTTTAAATGAACTCTCTGTCCCAATGGATTTCCTCCTTAGAGACATTAGCCAACTCCAAGTGCCTTTTCTCCCGTCTCCCAAGGAGTTCGAGGACGAAGTCGAGGATAAGGACACCGAGGCTGATAATGCTGATAAAGAGGAGGCTGTTACTGGGACCAAGTCCCCTACTTTGAATGAGCAAGTCATTGACTTAACTCAAGATGAGGAAGACAAGGTCTCCAAGAGTGCCTCTCCCAAGAAGACCACGTCCGAAGCCGAGGTACAAACCGCCGAGAAGAGCCTTGACCAGACTCTTCTCAAGATCGATGCCAAGATAGAGGCTGAGAAGACCGTCAAAAAGCTTTTCCAGCTGTCTACTGAGACCGAAACACAGCCAACCGCCGACGCAGAATAATCTACTTAGAATCTTTTCCTTATTTGTACTTTGCTTTTTTAGTTGTAACCTTCTATTGTTCGTGCCTTCTTTTACATTTGAGCAAGTAGCCTTCTGTACCAGGCCGAAGTGCCTTTTTGAACGTGTTTCTTCTTATAAATGCAAGTTCGCTTTTTGGCTAAGTGTTTGAATGCATGCTTTATCTGTCTTTATAACTTTGTATGCTTCCATACCTAGAGTAATATTACAATTCTTCAAAGTACACCTTAACTGTGTAATCACTTCGGGTTATAGTACCTCGGATATAAACCTTGATTGTTTGTTTCAACCAACAATTGGAATACCTCTGCTAACACTTAAGAATATTTCGAAATATTTTTACAAGTGTTGTTTCTTAAAACTTATTCAATCAAGTATTGTTTCTTTACTTCCACTTGCTATCTTCTATCAAGACTTCACCTTTCCAACCTTACCATGCTTGACAACCTGGTTGGTCATCTCGAGAAATATGTACCTCGGATACTTCTTTCATTATTACCTCGACTAATTATAACTTGTAAATTGTTCTGAAATTTCAACAAGTGTCAAGCCCATTCTAATTTGTAAATTTTTCTAAAAATTTCAACAAGTCCCATGCTCTCAAGTTCATTTATCACCCCTACTTCCTGCCCCCTAATGTGAGCCTAAGTTCCACTTAAGTTCACATTATGTATTTATGGTCTTTTGTCGAAGTCAGATTCAAACAAAGACTAGCCGAGGTCCAACTATGGTTTCTTTGTTAATCGACCTTAGTTTCATTCTGAGTTTAACTCTATCGACATGGTAAGTCAAGGTTCATTCAACTTAGTTCAACTCTATTATATGCGAGTATAATTCAACTCTGCCATATAATAAGTCTAAGTTATCGTCATGTTTCATTTGAAAACATCGTCATAGGACTAGTCAGTCCTATCTCACAAATTTCAAAATCATAAAAATCAAACTAGCATTTTATTTTTACTTCGGCTAATAAAATTATGACATGAACTTCGAAAAACAAAAAACTAATGATAAAAAGAACTTCAAAGTGCAAGTGTTTCAGGGTCTTGGCAACTCTTTGCCATCAGTGTCTTTATGCCGATATGCCCCACTGCCAACAACCGAGATGATTCTATAAGGCCCCTCCCAGTTTGGGCCAAGCTTGCCCTCCCTAGGATCCTTTTGATTGCCGACAACTTTCCTCAAGACAAGGTCCTCAACTTTGAACTCTCTTGGGTGTTATAAGCCCTAGCGAGCTGCTGCTGATATGGCCCTAACGGAATTACTGCTCTCTCTCTTCTCTCTTCCAACAGGTCCAGATCTCGGGCCAAGAATGCTTCGTCAGTCCCATTCTCTACTCCTTGGGTTTTGATTTCAAGGATGCCGACTTTCAGTGGGATAACTGCTTCGGTGCCATAAGCTATGGCAAAAGGAGACTCCCTAGTTGATCTTCTAGGTGTAGTTCGATATACCTAGAGCACATTGGGCAACTCCTCCACCCACTTCCCTTTTGCTGCTTCCAGCATTTTCTTGATCCCATCCAAGATAGTCTTATTGGATGCTTCTGTCTGTCTATTGCTTTGAGAGAAACTTGGAGTGGAGTAGTAGTTCTTGATTTTGTACTTTGCACAAAAGCTTTTGATTAGCATACTGTCAAACTGTGTACCATTATCTGCTATTATTGCCCTTGTGATCCTAAACCTAGTGATGATGTTCTTTCATATGAAGTTCTTCACATCAATATCTCAAATCTTTGCAAAGGGTTCAGTCTCTACCCATTTCGTGAAGTAGTCAGTTGCTACCAGCAGAAACTTTCTTTGCCCAGTTGCTTAGGGCAGTTGTCCAACAAGATCTATGTCCCACTAGGCAAATGGCCAAGGGCTGGATATTGGGTTCAAATCTGTTGTTGGTTGATGTATCAAAGGTGCAAACCTTTAACACTTCTCGCATTTTCTGACGTAGACTACAGCATCCTTCTGCATATAAGGCCACCAGTACCCCTGAGTGATGGCCTTATGAGCAAGTGATCTACTTTTAGCGTGGTTTCTACAGACTCTTTCATGAATCTCATACATAAAGTCATTAACCTGGGAGGGATGCACACATCTCAAAAGGGGTTTAGTGAAGGATCTCTAGTAGAGATGGCCATCTACTATTAGGCTGAACCTGGCTGACTTCAACCTAGTCTTTTGTGCCTTTTTTCAGTCATCCGGCAGCTTGCCATCCCTGAAAAACATCATTATTGCATCCATCCAACTTGAACCCATCTCTACACACATTGCCTCATATTCTGTTATTAGAGGTTCCACACCTGGTCCTGTCAAGTAATCAATCATGATTGTCCTTGGCTCTCCCGACTTTATTGCACCAGCTAGGTTGGCCAAGGCGTCGGCGTGATTGTTGTCATCTCGGCTAACTTGCTGTAGCCGAAAATCTTAGAACAAGGAAAGCAATCTGACAACCTCTTTAACATAGGCTATCATTTGTTCATCTTGAGCTGCATACGTATCTGTTGCCTAATTCACAATAAGTTGGGAGTCACAAAAGACTGCCACCTCATCAGCCTCTATTGTTGCTACCAACTTTAACCTTGCAATCAGTGCCTCATACTCTGCTTCATTGTTTGAGGTCTTGAATCTGAAACGAATAGATTGCTTTATCATTCACCCATCCGGCGATACTAACACTACTCTTACACCCGCTCCTTAACGGTTTGAGCTTCCATTGACAAATAGGAGGAAGGAATCACTGATGTAAATGTTGCAGGGCTTTGGTTTCTCTTCTTTTTTCTGTTTTGCTAGAGTGGGGTTCTTGGGCTGTAGTTGGGTTTCTTCATGTTTCCCTGGGCATCCTAAGTCGCGGCTCACCGGAGTCCAATGCGGGATGGCACTAGGGGTGAACTCGGCCACAAAGTTAGCCAGAACCTGGCCCTTAATTGTTGTTCTGGGCCTAAACTTCAAGTCATATTGACCCAACACTACTGCACATTTGGCTACCCTGCCTGTCAGATCTCTTTGCTGTAACAGGGACTTCAAAGAATGCTCAGTCTATAACAATCATGTGGGCTTAGAAGTAGTGATTTAGTTTTTTTCGAAGCCATCACCAAGGCTAGTGTCAATTTTTCCAGGGGTAAGTACCTGGTCTCTACATTTGCTAGGGCTTTACTCACATAGTATACTGCCCTTTATTCTCCATTCTCTTCTCTGGTTACCACTACACTCACTGCGTGCTCTGAAACTGCCAAGTATAGGAACAATTCTTCTCTAGGTATTGAATTTGACAGAACTGGAGCTGTTGTCAAGTACTTTTTCAAGTCGGCCAAGACGACTTCGCACTCTTCTATCCACAAAAAATCTGCAGCCTTCTTCAACAAACTAAAAAATAATTTGCACTTATCAGAACTTTGGTTGATAAACCTATTCAGGGTTGTCGCCTTGCCAATCAAAATCTAGACCTGCTCGGCTAACGTTGCGCTCTTTAAGTCAAGATTGGCCTTGATTTGATCTGGGCTTGCCTCAATGCCCCTTCTGGTAACCAAGTATTCCAGGAACTTACCAGACCCGACTCCAAATGTGCATTTCAAAGTATTGAGTTGGAGCCGACATGTTCTTAGGATATCAAAAACTACCTTCAAATCGGCCAGATGATTCCCAGGTTCTTTAGTCTTCACGACCATGTCATCAATGTACACTTCAACTGTTATCCTAATCAGATGTTTAAACATCTTGGTCACTAACCTTTGATAGGTTGCTCTTGCATTCTTCAACCCAAAAGGCATCACTCTGTGGTAGTACAACCCTTTTGGGGTGCTGAAAACAGCCTTTTCTTATCTGGGGGATACATTGCTATCTGGTGGTATCCTCTGTAAGCATCCAAGAAGCTCATTCTTCCATGCCCTGAAGTGGTATGCACCAATTGATCAATCTTACGTAGAAGGAAACTGTCTTTAGGGCAAGCCTTATTTAGGCTGGTGAAGTCCACGCAGACCCTCCACTTGCCGTTCTTCTTTTGCACTACCACAGTGTTGGATAGCCAAGTAAGGTAGTTCATATCGCGAATGGCTTTGGCTTCCAGAAGTTTGTCCACTTCCTCCTCAACTACCTCAACTGCCTCAACATGCATTAATATCGGCCTCCTCGCTTGTTGGATGACAGGTTTAGTCGACTTGTCTACATTGAGCATATGACATGTGACCTCGGGGTCATTGCCTGACATCTCATATGGCGTCCAGGAAAATACTTCTATGTTGGCCAATAAGAAAGCCTCTAACTCCCTTTCCTCATCCTCGGTTAAGCTTGAGCCAAGAAGGAAGAAGCGCTCTTCATCCCCTTCTTGGACTAGAATTTTCTTCAAGGCTTCCTCATTCTTCTCGGTCGATTCTTTGCCGACATCATCTAGGGCTTCTATGTTCTTATCCTCGATTTTAACTTTTTCTACCTCTCGTACATTGCAGATGGATTTCATTGCTACCATGGAGCAATTCTTCGCATGTACTTGATCCCCTTCGACTTCCTCAATCACCTGTTCAGTTGGAAATCGCAATAGTTGGTGCAGTGTTGAGGGAACATCTCTCATTACGTGCAACCATGGCCTTCTTAAGATAACATTGTAAGAGGAGGGGGTGTCAATTACTGTAAACTCTGTGCTTACCTTCCTACTGCCTGCCTTCACCTTCAAATTTATTACTCCTAAGGGCCATGTCGGCGTTCCATTGAACCCGACCATTGGGCTATTAGACTACTTCAAATCATCTCGATGAAGGCCAAGCTCCTTGTAACATCTGACATACATGATGTCATAAGAGTTGCCTTGGTTGATTAGAATGCGCCTTACCCGATATTCTCCAACCTTGAGGGTTACCACCAGAGCATCGTTGTGTGGATGCTACATCATGTCTAGGTCTGCCTTAGTAAAGGGCATCATCGGTCTCTGGTACTCGTTTGTCCTAGGCCTCTTTTGCTGGACCTGATACACATGCTGTAAGTGTCTCACATTTTGTGTCTCTCTTCTCATATCATTCTCATTAACCTTCGAGTGAATTACATTGATCACCTGAGGTTCTGCTTGCTGTGGTTATGGCAGTGGTGGTGTCGCCAGTGCCGGGGGAAGCCTTGCATACTCTTCCCTCATCCTGGCCTCATCTACTAGGTCCCTTAAGTGACCTTATCTGACCAAGTCTTCCAAGTGCGTCTTCAGGGCTCTACACCCCTGAGTCAGGTGCCCATCCTCATTGTGGTAGGCACAGTGCTTTCCAAGGTTCATTTCCATGAAATCGCCAGGGACTTTCTTTGGTACCTTATAATACGACTGGTTCTTGATCCTTTCTAGAACTTTATAAACTGGGATACAGAACACAGTGGTGACTGCCCATGCAGCCCTCAGCCCTATTTTCTACTATAGACACGCCATTTTTGACTGCCCTTAAGACTTAGGAGCCGTACGTTGATCACTCGATGATGAAAGTTACACTATCCAATCGCTCGATTTCTTCAGTAAGAAAAGCTTCTAAATCCCAACATTACACCCCATTTTTGACCAAAACTATTTTAAGACCTCAAAACCCTCTCTTTCAAAATATTTTTGAAAAAGTTTCTACGCTATTTCGAGGCTCGCATTTCAATAAAAATTACAATTTTCGGTAAACTGAGTAAGAACAAAGTAGAAATAAATAGAAGAGATGTGAACTCTTTGAAAAATATTTTGAACCTCTTATTTATAGGTTTGAAGTTGAAGAAAATTGGAGTAGAGGGAAGAAAACTAGTTAGGGAAAAATTGGGCTTGAAACTGTTAAGGGAGAATTGAGTAGCCTTCACTAAATCAGGCCTATCTCTATGTACACTTAGACTTTAGTTGTGAGGCCACCATCATTGGAAAGTGGACTTCCAGCGCTTCATTTTAGACTCAAGAATCTTCTAAAGCCGAGTCTGGATGAGGGAGATATGGCCGTTTGAAATTGGGCATCAATCTGTTTAAGATAAAAATGAGCAACCTTCACTAAAATAGGAATATTTCTTTACACACTTAGAATTTAGATGTGAGGCTACCACCATTGGAAACTAGACTTTCGAGGCTTCAATTTAGACTCAAGAATGACATGAAAAGGAGTCCGGATGAAGGAGATATGTCCATTTGAAGTCAGGCTTGGAAGTAGATTTTTGATGGCCGACAGGTGGCTGGCAGATGGCCGGCAATGCACACTTCTGGCCTGCCAGCAACTGGTGAAAACCTAGATATTTTTGGCCAGCTGTCCCCTAAAAGCTTCAGCTGTTCCAAGCTTGATATATAAAGGGGACCTTCTTTCATAGTTTAAGGTTGAAAAAAATTCCAAAAGTTCCAAAACTTGAAATTCTCCCTCTATCTCTATCTTGCAACCTATACACCCTCTCTCTACACTTCCTAAACCAATATTGGAGCTCTCCTTGCTAAGATATTGAGTCCAAATTTCAGCCTTTGAGAGTGAGAACTTGTTGGTTTGTGAACAAAAGTGTTATTTCTCTTCAAAAGGTATAATTTTGAGCATCTTTGCATTACTTCTTTTCTATCTTTTCTTGCTGTTTTTAAGCTCTTTAAAACCTATTTTTATGGGCTGAAGCTTGTGGTTTAAGGCTATTAAAGGTAGAGGGGTTAACCACCCTTCTTTACACCTTGTTTCCTAAGCCTTTACACTTGTGTTTTCTATTCTTTCATCGACTTTTTTTGAGCTTTTTACCATTAATTTTCAGAGGCTAAAAAAATGGCTTTAAGGTCCCAAAAATAGACGGGTTAGCCACCCATCCTTTGGCTTGTTTACTAGCAAATTGCTCCATGTTTTAACTTATTATTTTAGTTACTTTTGTCTTCATTCCAGCACATTTTTGTACTGTTTTTGGGCTGTTTTGGGGCTGTAAAAACTCTAAAATTTTGGGCTGAAACTTGTGGTTTAAGGTCAACAAAGGTGGGGGGGTGGCTCACCATTCATTCTACCTAGCTTCCAAGGCCTTTACCCTTGTGTTTCCCATCTTTGCACTATCTTTTTTTGAGCTTTTAAACACTAATTTTCAGAGTTATTTCAGTGGCTAAAATCATGTTTTGAAGTCCAAATTTGGAGGGGTGAGCCTCCCTTTTTTGTGTCTTGCTTACTAGCTTAGTTTGTGCCATGTTTTAGCATGTTAATCTAGCCTTTTTTAGCTCAATTCTAGCATGTTTTAGGACTGTATTAGACCTGTTTTAGCACTGTTTTGAGCTGTTAGTTGCATTTGAGCTTTGTTTTGCATACTTACAATGTAATTGTCCTCATGAACTTGGTGTTTTAGGCCTTAGACACCATCTCATTTGAGTTGATAGCATTTATTTATGCTTTTCTCACTTATTTTCAGCACTAATAATCTCTGCAACCTTTCTCATTTCTTGGCTTTTGTTTTGCTTTGAGAGTTGTTTCAAGCCTCTTGTTCTTTTAAGCATGAAATTAAGGTTGTTATGCTTAATGGTTTAATCCCTTTTAGGGGTTCATCATCAACGGCATGATATCTCTTTCATGTCTTAAGTTAACTCTTGGTTTGGCACTTCACTCCATTAGAGGACTTAAATTCATTATTGGACTTAATGAATTAAAGGATCGTTGGTAATCTAAAATTGAGTAACTAAAATTGTGCAAGATAATAATTTGGTTGTGTTCAATCGGACGTTAATTGAACACATGGAAGCTTGAGGCATTTCATACTCATTAGTGATGAAATGATTCAAGGTTCCAAGGTCATCACTTCCGTTGATCATTCATGAAAGGGAGATGGTATGAGTCTTGTTGTATTTATTGAACTTGTACACTTTGGTTCATGAGCCATCAGGCAATGAAATTGTTTGAGTTGATGGTTTGTGAACCAAACTTGCTACTCCTTTGATTTGTTCATGAAAATGATGGGTGAGTTGTGCAAACAAACCCTTGACAATACCCTGTGTACGCTCTATTTTTTCTCTGTTGCAGCAAGATGAATTGGGCAACAGTGGCCGGCAAACCACTTTTCATGGCCGACGGGCCACCTTTGATGGCCGGTCAGCTATCACTGGTGGCTGAAAGGCCTTATCACTGGCCGGTCGGCCACTGATGCAAATTTCAGCAGTGTGTTTTTCAAGCAAAGCAGGGTCATTCTGGAAGTGGGCAGTAGTGTATGTGTTCAATTGTGCAATAGAGGCTCTCCGGAAACAAAACAGTGACTTTTCGGGTGGAAACTGAGCATGTGCATGAGCATTCCTCGCGTACCGAGCATGTTTTAAGTTTAAATTGTTGTAATTAATTAGTTGTAGCTAGTTAATTTTGTAAAGTGTTGTAACTAATTAGTTAGTTAATTAGCTATTCAATTTCATTTTGTAATTAGCTAGCTAACTAGAATAGTTAGTTAGTTAATTTAGTTGTTGTAATAATTAGCTTAGCTTTAATTAGTTAGTTAATTAGCTTAGTTTATTCGGACTCTCCTTTGTGAGAGCGCAATGTTGTAATAATGTGTATGTCTTCTAACCCCACGTCTTTCTTCCTTTTATTTACTAGCTTACGATGGTTAGTTTAGGGACATCATGTTTTGTTTAGCATACTCCATGTTTGCATCCACTTATATTACATGCACTGAGACTCGGTTTATCATTTTAACTGCATTGTTAGTTTAATACTTCTTTGAATACGTGCTTAAACCGCATGCTATCAAATTGATTCATATGCCATACTAGTAGCCGAGCCTATTTAGATTGCATATCGCATGTGTTGCATTAGTTATATTGCATGAGTTAGGAATCATGCATTTTTCTAACTCAATCTTTTTGGCTTAGAGTACTAGGTGAGCCTTTACTCGATTTTAGCATCTTGCATGAAATGTTGATGTTGCCATGTCTAGCACACTTGCCATGAGGCTAAGTGCTTAATTGCTATAAACTGCTTGAATGCCTGTGGATGAAGGTTATTTGCTTGAATTGGAATAATTTGAGCAATGTTCATATGCGATCACTTTTTCAAGTGGTACATATTTCGAAACAATTTTCAAAACAAACATGACTCAAGTGTTCCAATTCTTGAGAGCTAGTCTATACTTGTTTGTGCGCATCACACAGTAATACTAGCCTGATAAATCGGAACAAGAGCATATAATGTACATAAGATTCACATCATGATTAGTAGAGGCCAATTTTTGATCGGCCGAACAAGGGTGCTCAAATGTATTCATGACCTTCCCCTTTCGTACCTAAGTTCCCGAGCTGAGACAATCTTGGTGATGACGGACACGTGGTCTTTGGCACGAGTCATGGGTTTCCTAAATTTTTCCAAAATAAAATATTTAGGTGGCGACTCTGTATCTGGCAAAGTAGTCCATTTTTGGCAATTTGATTCAAAATTGATATTTCAAAAGATTTGTCGGAGTTGGACTCTTTGGTGTTTATCAATTTCACATTGCATTTATGAGATTAGATTCAGAACCGCAGGAGTCCGAACTGTAAGGCTTATTTCGACCTCTCAAAGGGGGGGGGGCGTGAAAAAGTAGAGCTATAGTTTTTGACGACTCCGCTGGAGAATTTAGAGAACTTGACTTGAAATTCACGATATGAAATTTTATCTACACATATAAGTTTTTTTGCATAGCATTTGCATTGGTGTGTTTAAGTCACTGTGTTTGCCATCTACTATTCCTGGAAGGTTTACTGGAGGCTTGCCTAAAAGCTTGCCAAAAGGTTGACCGGTCGCGGGTTCTACCCCGATGGGAACATAACCCTTGGATCTAGACTACCACTGTACCGTTTGATCCTCCTTTCACTTCTCGGTGTTAGGTGTGAGAGGTATATTAGGTAGTCTTACTGAGGTACCTTTTTTGACCATTTGGCCTAGTTGCATATCGAAAGCCGTAGAAACTGTTCCAAACTAAGACATGATGCTCACCCGAATACAGGATTATGTGAAACCACTTTGTTTGAATAGTGAACCCTAGTTCCTAATGAAACGAGAACAAGATAACCTTACCCCCTCATAGGGGTGTTTTGGCTCTCACTTAATTGGTATATGCTTTACAGTGAAATTGTATAGGAATGTGCATATCAGTTACAAGTTGGTATCTATTTTGGGGTAAAATTCAGTGTGTAGTACAGTCACTTAGCTGTGATCATATCTGTTCTAGTAAAATCGGGCTGAGGTGTTGTCTGTTTGCTCTATTGCAAGGTAGTCCTAGAACCATTGCTTCAGAAGGCTCTGATATCCCCCGGGTACTTTGGACTCATGTTGATAGACTTTGTAAGGTTGGGGACCTAGTTCAGAGGCAACCAGTGTTTGCTTCACTTTTGCCGGTGGCGAGACGAAGGAGGGCTAGACAGGGTTACATTCACCAGTTAGATTACCTTCGTTCAGCTCATCCCGGGCATCAACCCCTATCATGGCTCAGCGTTCGAAAAATTTAGAGGGATTATTACTCCATCTGCAACAAATAGTTGACTCTCTCCAGCATGACGCGACCCGTCAGGCCGAGGTTATAACTAGCCTACAGTAACAGCAACCGCAGCCAGCAGCGGCCTCTACATCACATGTACCCACCACGACTATCCCTGTGCTCGATGCCATAGCTAATGTTGCCACTGCTTAAGATCCACAAACCGAGGGTGTTTCGATTCTCCCAATCCAAGCAGAACCCATCCTAGCACAAACTTCCAAAGCCCCGGTATATCAAACTGAGGCACCGTTAAAACTTGAGGTTGATCCAACTATGCTCAAAGTTAACAAGATAGAAAAACTGTTCAAAAAGGCATAGGGGGTCAACTCTATTCCAGACATAGAGGATGGGCACACTGAATCCACTGTTACCTTAACGAAGTGGTTCAAGATGCCACATATTGATCGCTTCGATGGCTCTGGAGATCCGATGGTGCATTTGCATCTGTTTTTTGATATCCTACGACCAATGGGTTTGACTCGAGTACAGAAGTTGTCACTATTCAGCCAAACCATGTCTGGAATAGCTGCCATCTAGTATGCTAAATTGGAGGACTCTGTGAAATAGAGCTGGCAGGAGTTGGCCGAATCCTTTGTTGCCCAATATTCTTACAACATGCGGATCGAGGTCACAACTCGTGATCTTGAGACAACGCGTCAGGAACTGATGGAGGGCTTTTTAGAGTTTGTTATTCTATGGAGGGCAAATGTGGTTATGATGGCAAGCAGGCCTCCAGAGAAAGAGCAAGTTTGTATAATTGTTAGAAATTTGCATGAAAGGCTATTATAGAAAATGATAGTCCTCTTGCTATTTAACTTTAAGGACCTCCATGAAATTGGGGTTCAAATCGAGAATGCCATTAGGCAAAGGATCATTGTGGAGGGTAATGAACCTATGAGGAGGAATGTTTTTCACAGTTCCAATGGTAGCACAGTTGTGAAATGCTCAGAAGTAAACACTGTCACCACTCACATCAATAGCCAAAAACCTACCACTTTAACTCGGCCCCAAGCCTGAAATTTCCATCCTCTTTGCATGAGTCTCTCTTAAGCCTTGAAAATGTTGCTAGAAAAAGGGTACCTAGAGCTCCTAGAACCCTGACCCCTCCCTAATGTTCTTCCATCAAGATATGACCTTGCTAAATACTGTGCTTATCATCAGCAGCACGGTCATGATACAAACGATTGCATCTGTTCCGTCATAAGATTTAGGATCTTATTGGCGAAGAGATCATAGCTCCACCAAAAGGACCTCAGGCCACCGCTAACCCATCATCTTCACAACTCAACCTAATCCATACACTACCATCCACCTACAACCCCAGCATATATATCACCCCAATCCATTTACCCAAGCCTGAGGTGTTCATTCTAAAAAGCACGGACTTGTGTATGATGGATGCACTTGAACCCCAATCATCTCAAATCCATCAACCCACTACTTCTGAGCTAATAAGCATGATTGAAGATCTTCAGAGAACAATAGCAGATTTAGCCTTTGGGGTTTTGGCTCCATCATCGACCACATCACATACCAGAAATTTCACGCCAAAAGGCTCATCAATCTTAGGGTGAGTTGCAATTGAAAATGGCCAACCTGAAGCTATCTCAAGTTTGGGTGATGGCATGTCAACAATTGGGCTCTACTCCGATATAACAATCCAATCCCTTGGCAAAGTGGAGGCAAGGGGCAAGAACAAGGCTGGGGCAAGCATTGATCCCTATGAACATCTTCAGTGGGTTATTGAGGCTTTGAAGGGAAAAGGGCTGAACAAATAACAAGTGCTTGCAGTTGTTGCAAAGACTGTGGATGACACTTTTGTCGCTAAAGTTGGGAGCATTTTGAATCCAGGGATAAACCATGAAAAGGGTTGTCGTGTCAGAAACACCCCTTTTAGCTCCAATCCTATACACATAAGAGGTCATCAAACCCAATCAACACTTGCCAACCCCTTTGTCAACCTTGGCAGGACTGGAAACCATACCTTCAATCCTCTTTACATGACCTTGTCTAAAGCTCTCTAAATCCTCATAAGGCAAAGTCATCTCAAGCCCCTTGACCCTCGGCCTCTCCCTAATCCCCTTCCATCCAGGTATAATGCTACCAAGTGCTATGCCTTCCATCAACAAACTGGCCATGACACTGACGGTTGTTTTTCGTCTTCGCCATGAAGTTCAAGATCTGATCGACAATAAGGTCATCACTCCATCGGGTCCTATAAAGTCTATCGTCATTGGATCGATGAACTGAGGGGGATAATGTGACTATGTGATCCGGGATGAACCACCTACTGATGGCGTTCATTTTACTCTAGATATGGTGGATGGCACAAACTTTTTAGCACTTTGAAAATGCTGTTTTTTACTTTCGGACTTGGGTATTGAGTTAGTCTTGTTATATTAGAGTCAGGTGATTTCGGGTGTGTTAACTCGGACGTCACATTACTGTCTTATATTGTTTGTCTTTTTCACTCTTTGAGTCTATTTCTACCATTGAGCCAGTTGCGCTAGAAGATCTGAATGAAATGACAGTACTTTTCCACTTACTTCTACTATGACTTTAAATCATTGCATTGACCAAAGTTTTTTTCAAAACTATTTCTGAAATTGTGGTGAAAACAAAGAGGAAGAATTCCTCGGGATTTGCAAAACTTTGATCGATTGAGAGGAAGAGAGGTGTGGTAAGACCTTAATGAATGAGATCATGTCTATTAATGTGAGTACCGAGAAGGATCCTAGCTTGATTCAGATTGGTTCTATATTGTCTTCATAAGAGCATGAGTGACTAGTCGCTTTATTAAAAGAATTTCAAAAATGTTTTGCGTGGTTCTACGAAGACATACCTGGAATTGATCTTGAAATTGTACAGCATAGGATCACTCTCAGCCTCAAGACTCGATCCCTTTGCTATCAAACCTTGAACCTTGATTTAGAATGTTCAATGATCAACCAAAATATGAGGTTTGCATGGTCGGATTGGAAGCAACCCTTGAACTAGGGGCAAAAAGGTCAGATGTGATCAAAGGAAGCTTGCATAGTTGGATTAGAAAAAGCCCTTGAACTAGGGGCAAAAAGGTTAGAAATGCTTGAAGAGTCAAAATTGGGTCATTTCCCAAGCCAATAGAGATCAGCAACAAAGCCAAATCCCACAATCTGAGAGAAGAAAATTTATTACTAAAGGACAGTCAAGTTCCTATCCGCGACACTATAGGCAAATTCAAACCCAATTGGATGGGCTCTTACGTCATCAAGACTATTTAGTCAAGAACAACAACCATTCTCGTGGATTCAGATGGCTTAGAGATCCTACGGTCAACCAACATGGACAAGTTAACTTTTCTATCCTTAAGAGGCTTGCTGGGCTAAAAACTCGGAAGGACGACCCAGACAAAAGTTAGAGCAAGAAAAAAAGAAAAAGAAATAAAAAAAAAATTGAATGAATGAATGAAAACAAAGCAAAAAAAAAAAAAAAAAGAAAGAGAAAAGAAAAATAAAGAGGAAAAATAGAGTTCGCAAGGTTGAAAACCTGAAAGGGCGGCCTTAGTAAAAGTTAGAGCACAAAAGGAGAGTGTCAACACTCGAGTGAATCTCAAATCCGGAACTACGTATGGCATGATTCCCATCTTTGGGATACATAGGCAACTTTATCATGAAGTTCGGCCCCAACTATTTTCAACCTACTGGTCTCATCCATGTTGATTGGCTTATCCTTATTCAAACTCGGTTTTAGTAAAGATGTTTGTGATCTGATCTTGTGTAGAAATAAATTGGATTTGAAGATCCTTGTGAGCAACCTTTTCGCAGACAAAACGAAAATCAATTTCAATATGTTTTGTATGTGCATGGAATACCGGATTTGCAGACATATATGTGGCACCAAGGTTATCACACCATAGAGTTGGGGAAGAGGATAACCGAATGCCAAGTTCATTGAGCAAAGATTGTAACCACAAAATTTCAGCGGAAACATCAATCAAGGCTTTATATTCGGACTCAGTCAAGGACCGCGCCACTATCCGTTACTTGCGAGGGCACCACGAGATCAAATTTTCGCCAAGGTAAATTGTATAACCACCCATGGATTTACGATCATCAATACAACCAGCCCAATTGGCATCGGAAAATGCATGAAGGTGCGTAGAAGAAATGGGTTGAAGTAAGAGGCCATAATTTGATGTATCTTTGAGCTACTAAAGGATCCATTTCACAACCCACTAATGTTCTTCAGTGGGAGAGTGCATAAATTGGCACACCTGTTTGACGGAAAAGGAAATGTCCGGCCGAGTAAGAGTGAGATACTGCAAGGAACCGACCACCATACGATAGTGTGAAAGGTCTACCATAGAAGTGCCAGATGCCGAGGTTAGAATACTAGTGGTGGCAAAGGGTGTTTGAACTGGTTTGGATAACATCATGCCTGACTTATGTAAGAGGTCCATGATATATTTGCATTAAGAAAGCAATAGTCCTTTGGAATGTTTACAAGCTTCAATACCCAAGAAGTAATTCAAATCGCTAAGATCTTTGATGGAGAACTCAATGCTTAAATTGTGAATGAGCTGGTGCAGATGAGAAGGTGAATTTTCGGTAAGGAGGATGTCATCAACATAAATAAGAATGTAAATCACAATATCGTCAAGGCGATACATAAACAAAGAGCTATTAGATTTGGAGGCTTGGAATTGAAGCTGAAGTAAGAAACCCATTAACCAAGAAAACCATGCACGTGGGGCCTGTTTCAAGCCATATAAAGACTTATGAAGTTTACAAACAAAAGATGGATGAGCAGCATCAACAAACCCAAGTGGTTGGTGCATGTAAACATCTTCCTGAAGATAGCCATGAAGAAAAGCATTTTGCACATCGAGTTGCCGGATGGACCACCGACTTAAGATAGCAAGAGACAAAACAGTTCGAATGGTGGTGGGTTTAACCATGGGACTGAATGTTTCAAAGTAGTCAAGCTCCTCTTGTTGATGAAATCCCTTGGCAACTAAGCGCGTTTTATAGTGCTCGATCAAACCATTAGTCCGCCGTTTGATCCGAAATACCCACTTACATCCAACAATGTTCATACTGGGAGTGACCGGATATAAGCTCCAAGTACCGTTACGGATCAAAGCATTGATTTCCTCGGCTATAGCTTTGCGACAAATGGGAGATTTATTGGCTGAAGTAAAACAGGTCTATTCGACCGAATCGGTGGGGTCAGGGGTGGTGAGCAAGGCATTGGGTTTGGTGGTCATATTTCAGAGAACCATGGGATGAGTTTGGTGGGGAATTGAAGGGGTTATGGGTGAGGAGGTGAGGTCAACGATAAGGTTAAGCTCGCGGGTATGGTGTGGGGTAGTGAGTAGAAGACAGGCGTGGCAGGTGGTAAAATAGGGGATGATGGAGGAGAAAGAGGAACATGGTGAGCCACGATGGGCGGGTTGGGTAGAGGGGATGGAGCAGCAGGTGGAGGTATAGTGAGGAGGGTGTGGCTTGGGGCGCTGGGACAACATGATGTTGGGAAGGGGATTGGTGCAAAGCATCCAGTGAAGTAGTTAAGTTTTCCAATAGAAGAAATTTTTGGAATGTGAGTTTAAGGAAAAGGAAGTGATGAGCATGATTGAAGGAAATGAGAGAAGGCATTGTGGCAGTGGGTGAAGGCGTGGTAGTATCTAGGGGTGTACAAAGAACCGAATTACCCTACACACCCGACCTGACCTGCCCAATCCGAACATAGTGCGGGCAGTTTCGACAGTTCCAACGGCCGGCCACAGTTTGTTTTTTGCAAATATTTTGGGATTTCAGATTTAATATTTAAAAACCCGTTTAAATCGAACCGACCGAATTATATATATAATATAAACTTGTACATGATTGTTTTACTTCCCAAGGCAACTTCATCTATTTCCTAGGTCATCTTGATCGAATATATTAATTATATATTGCATAGATTTGATTATTTTATCTTCCCAAGACAACCTACTCGGTTTCCCATTTTCATATCTTCTCAGACTTTTAATTTGTCATCATTAGCTCCCCCACTAGTGAAAGAAAATAATAAAAAAATATCTCTCATCCTTTTGGCTTCCTATTTCAAATCCCTAGACTTTCAATTTCCATCATTAACACACACACACACACACACACACTCTCTCTCTCTCTCTCTCTCTCTCTCTCTCTCTCTCTCTCTCCTCTTCCAGTGAAAAAAAAATAATAAAAAAATCTCTTTCTCTCATTCTTTCATCTTCTCATCATTCTCAACTGTCTCTCTTTATTCTCTAAATCAATTTCCCAGTCATTAACACACAGACACACACACACACTCTCTGTCTCTCTCTCTCCCTCTAGTGAAAGAAAAATAATAAAAAAAAATCTCTTTATCTCATTCTTTTATCTTCTCATCATTCTCAATTGTCCCTCTCTATTCTCCAAATCAATTTCCCAGTCATTAATACTCTCTCTCTCCCTTCTTCCAGTGAAAGAAAAATAATAAAAAAAAATCTTTTTCTCTTATTCTTTCATCTTCTCATCGTTCTCAACTGTCCCTCTCTATTCTCCAAATCAATTTCCCAGTCATTACTACTCTCTCTCTCTCTCTCTTCAAACAAAAAAAAAAAAAAAACCATTTCTCACTCACCCTCTATATTCTCACTCTCACATGTCTCTCATCTTTCTCAACCTCTCATCTCCACCTCTCCATCTCTCTCTCTTTGAACCCCCTCAGTTCATCTCAACCTGAACATCCCTTAATCTTTGATATACTCATCAAATCCAAAATTTCTAATCTCAGCAAAGTGATGATGATAATGATTGACGAAGATCAGAACCTAAGCTTTAATTCTCTCCCTGTCTCTGAATTTCATATGCCCTAGCTTAATCTCTCCAATTAAATGTGAGAGAGTTGTGGTTGTTGAATCATTGTGTGAGTTGTTTGTATATTTGATTTTGAGATTATATATACATATTAGGGTTCGAAAATTAATGTAATGTTTGTGCTATTGCTACAAAATGGTTTTTTTTCATTTTCCCCCCCTCTCCACTCTCTCATATCTGTATGTGTATAGATATATGTATATATAATATATAGATTAGGGTTCGAAGAAAGTGAAAAGGTTACCAGTTGTTCCCGACCAAAACTTGACTGAATAAATCGGTTTTGAATAAAATGATTTCGAACTACAATATGGTCAAAATCAGTTGAAAAAACGTCTAACCTGCTGTAGTCGGTTCGAGTGACGAATCAATGACAAATCCGATCCGATCCGATCCAACCCGTGAACAACCCTAGTAATATTGGAAGACGAAATTTCAGAAGCCATTGCTCTGATACCAACTTGAAGCAACTTGTTGCTGCTATGTAATTCAAGAAAATGGTTTTTTTTTTTATTATATATTTGTATTGTTGTTGTGCCATGATATTTATACAAGTCATGTGATAAGGATAAAATAAATACAATGAGGAAATGATAAGAACGATAAGTGATAAAATGATGATCAAGAAGAATCTAAGATTGAACCATATCTCAACAAATAAAATAAAATAAAACAATTTATTACCCGATTTTGATTCCATTACCCATCTGAATTTTTTTTTTCTTACCTACAAATTTTTTTTTTTTTTTTAATCAAAACCATCACATCCTTAACTTATAGGTAATTAAATTTATGATAATAATTTTTATTCTAGGTTTGATTCTTTCATACTTTTCTTCCAAGGATGAAAGGTGGCAAAGAACATTTGCCAGTTCTCCTTTATCTCTTTTCTTTTGATATTTTTTTTTTCTTTTTTTGAGAAAAATGTTATGCACATGCTGAATTTTCATATTAATAGATAAAGGCAATGAGTCTCCCAAATTGAATTACATGTATAAATAATGATAACGATGACAGAGAACCTTACTAACAGTCCTTGCAAATAGTTTCATAGATAACGGTTCAACGGCACATTGAACTTACTAGTAAACGAAGTTGGCCTGCAATTTACTACTCTGTTTAAGGGAAATAGTCTATTTTTGCTAAATTTACTCATAAATCCCAATTGGTTAGTTAAGAGACTTGTTAGATGGAAACTTACTACTAAAGATGTGTATGTAGATGGTCCTCAATCAATTACTATCTAATAATTAAAAAGATGGCCTTTTCTCACTTTTTCTTTTTGGTGTTAGTCATGCAAAACAATATATAATATAGTAGTTTTTCCAACTCTTTCAATCTAAGTAATTTAATCGATTGGAATAACAATGAACCTCTAAGTCAAGTACATAAGCAAATTTTCTTCCCAATACTATATAAATTAATGTAGACACATTGGTTCCTTCTAAATAATAGTTTCTTTTTTTTTTCCCCCTTTTTTCTTCTTTTCTTGAGGTATTTCAGGACCCATGATTAATAGGATTTGTATTTCAGGACCCTTTTTTCTTCTAAATAATGTGCACCCTATTTAAAAATTGGTGTACATGACGCTTAATTAATTTGATTTTATGTTGCAACATTACTAGGGGTGAAAAAGGTTGTGCTTGTTGTCATTGGTGTTTTTGAATGAGAGCCTCACTCTCACTCTATAGATGCTACTTCAAATAAAAATCATGTTTACATTGAATTTGGCGTTGATTGTTTTACACTCGTGCATGCATAATACCTTATGATCTATAGAAGAAAGGTTTTTCAACTCTTACACTTGCTAAATTTCATTTAATAAATGTGATGTTTCCGTTTGTCTTTCTTGTACTCATTCTCACAGATTGTGAGACTTCCAAGTCAAGTTGCCAGGTTTTCCAAAGTAGGCGTTAAGCTGAGCCTCTTCCTTGTTCTTTGGGCTGCCCCTTGAGGGGTTGATATTTCAACATGGCCCATAATAAGACAAAAGGCCCCTCAACGGCGGTTTTCAATTGAAGGATAGTTTTTAAATGGTTTAGAACTTAAGGATTTTTTTTGGATCATTTTGAACGTTTTGGACAGTTTTGAACTTAAGGATAGTTTTTGATGTGTAGAAACATAGTTTTTGGATGGTTTGGAATGTATAGATAGTTTTTGGATGTTCAAAATTTATGGATAGTTTTTTTTTTTTTTTTTGAATGTTTGAAACAATATTTTGGTGGTTGATTGATATATATATGTGTGTGTGTGTGTGTGTGTGTGTGTGTGTGTGTGTGTGTGTGTGTGTGTGTGAAGCTTGTTTGTAATGTTTTCTTAAATTATACAAAACAGGTGAAATAAAATTGCTAATTTTTTTTTTAAATATATATATATTCTACAGCATACAAAAAATATTGTGAAACTAGGGCTATCTACGGCAAGCAAAATAGGCCACTGTATTAAATATTTAACGACTAGCAATGAAAGTCGTGGCTTGTCCCTTAAATTAACGGCATGCAAAAGTAGATGTAGAAAAGTCAAACACAACGCACAAAATCCGCTATTAAATGATTTTAAATGGCGTACTGCGACATGCCATTAAAGTGAATGACTTTCCATGATTGGTTATTATACGACTTATATGGCACATAGAATTCTCACAGCGACTATACATTTTATGTCGTTAAAAGTGAATTTTGTTGTACAAGCAGATGAGCTCACAAAGAAATGGCGACTTGTACATGTGCAAGTTAAAAGAGAGTTGCTATCCTTCCTAACCTCTAGTCCCCAACCTTTTGTGTGTGAAAGGTGGAGAAATGCTGCTTATTATATTGCTCTTGTTATATATATATATATATATATTAATATTAATATTAATAAAAAAAGAATTTGTTTAAAACAACTAAAATATATTTGTTAGTGTTACAATATCTAAGAGAGAAAAATATGTATTATATTGAATATTATGTTAAATAATTATGTAACAATGTATACAAGACTCCTTTATATAGGAGGAGAGAAACATAAATATGATAATAAATATAATATGGTATGTATGATAGACAGAATATATAGTTATTATATTTAACACCCCTCTCAAACTCAAGTAGGGATACCAACTTGAGTTTAGAGAGAAAACCTAAAACCTGAAATAAAACTAAAAAATAAAATATGGATAGAATCGAGGCAAATAGATTGCAAAGTCTAGATGGGTGCACATAGGTGCTTGAGATAAATCAGAGGCCGGAGCTAATGCCGGGAGATAGTTTATGGCTATGCTGGACCGTTGTAGAAACAGGTCAAAACTAATGTCAAGACAGTTTAAGGTTATGCTGCACCGTTGTACTAACTAATTGAAATCAATTTCGGGACAGTTTACGGGGTCATGCCGGACCATTGTAGGAATTGACCAGAATCTATGTTGAGACAGTGTAAGGGGTCATGTCGGACCGTTGTAGAGACTAACTGGAATCAATGTTGGGATAGTTTACGAGGTCATACTAGACCATTGTAGGAACTGACCGGAATCAATGTTGAGACAGTGTAAGGGGTCATGTCGGACCGTTGTAGAGACTAACCGGAATCAATGTCGGGACAGTTTAAAAGGGTCATGCCGAACCAATGTAGAGAACTGAATGTTGAACCAGCAAGCGTAGCACACACATAACTTATGATGTGGTGTTGAACGATGATGACAATAAATAATTGAGTGTGCCAGGGGGTGGCTTATTAGAAAGTGCACTAAGGGACAACTTGGATGGTGCACTAGGGGACGGCTTTAGTGGTGCGCCAAGGGGCGACTTTGATGGTGTGCCAGAGAGGACGCCTTGGGTTGTGCGCCAAAGGAGGGTGGCTTAGGTGATGTGCTAAAGGGGCAACTTGGGTTGTGTGCCAGAGAGGGTGGCTTAGGTAGTACACTAAGAGCCGGCTTGGATGGTGCGCTAGATGGAGCGGCTTGGGTTGTGTGCCAGAGAGGGCGGCTTAGGTGGTTCACATGGTATATCACCATGCTCACCATGATATAGGTATAATATCCCCCCTCAAACTCAAATAGGTTTAAAGTTAGAAACCTATTTGAGGTTAGAATTGAGGAAAAGACAAAGTGACGGGGAAACACATAAAAAAATGGATTGCGAGTAAAAAAAAAATATGATAGAGATATTTGGGATATGAATAAATTAGTGGACAAAGGAAGAGATCATCACGAAGCGATACTGAAAGAAAATATAGCAATGAAATGGATTGAGGTCCAACGGGTAGCCAAGGCAAGGCTGCTGCCCACCGATGAAACGAAATTGCTAGGTACTTAACCTACCTCTGATACCATGCTACAATATCTAAGAGAGAGAAATTTGTATTATATTGAATATTTTGTTGAATAACTATGTAGCAATATATACAAGACTCTTTTAAATAGTAGGTGAGAAACCTAAGTATGGTAATCCTAAATATGATAATGAATATAATATGATATGTATGATAGACAGAATATATAGTTATTATATTTAACAGTTAGTTTAAGAACAAGAACTTTTATGCCTAAACAAAACTACTCTTAGAGTATTTCCATTACCCCACCACCTCCAATTGTCATTGACATTTCTAGCGGTTGGCGACAACTCTCCGGGGACCTTCATTGGTGTCTTGTGACTTTTTGGTGAAGTAAAAATTTCACTAACTTAGCATAATAAAATTTCTCAACTACAATTTCCAGCGATTCTATGATGACGTGAAATTTTATTATACCAAATCAATGAAATTTTACTGTTTTCATGCACTAAAATTTTTCAATTAAAATCAAAAAATTGCAAAATTAGAAGTCAGTGAAATTTCATTGATTTGGTATTCTAAATTCATTGTCTTCAAACTGAATTTAATTTAGTAATGGCTAAAAATTGCAAAACTAAAATTTTATTGTGTTAGTGGTTGAAAGTAACAAAATTGAGAGTCAATTGAATTTTTATTCTTTGACTTTATTGAAAATTTATTTTTAAAAGTGAATTAAATTTCCATTGTCTTAGCACAGTTAAATTTCATTTAGTCAGTAAAATTTCATGAGCTTGGTCTAACAGCCGGTAACATATTATTGACCAAATACAATCAAATTGTATAAACTCAATAGAATTTCACTTACTAATTTCATTAAAAGTTCATAAAAAACAAATGCCTTTACATCATTACAACAAAAGATCTCTACCAAAACAACATTACATATTACAAAAAATAAAAAAAAGAAGAAGAGAGAGGAATCAGAGAAAGAAAAAGGAATAAGAAAGAACAAAGAGAAAGAGTGATAATCAACCTAATAATTTCTTAAAAAGTATTGAAAATTAAAATGAAAGAAAATTCATATTTTGAATACAAAAGTAATTAACCCAATAATTTTTTTTAAAAAAATGATGAACTTCCACTAGTTAACCAGTTTAAAGTTCTTATACATATAGGCAAATATTAGCAAATGCCCCAAACAACATTATTTAATATTGAGACTTGTGCAAAAAGTATTTTGATAAGGGTAAATTACATTCTTTCTTTTTTTTCTATGAAAAATGGTAAATTACACTTTGCTCCTTTATGTTTAGTTATTTTTTCACTTTAGCCTTTTATTATTCAAGTCTTTTTTCAATTAATTAACTCCTAAAATTAATATTTGTATTAAAATTAGTCAGAAAATGTTACGTTAGGTGCTACACGACATAAAAAAAAATATTATTATATTAAAGTTTGGATTGTGTCCAAGGTGTGAGTTATATATTGTAAAATATTTTTATGTTACATGACTGTTATTGTATCATTTGTCTAATTTTGGACATGGGTTAACATTTAGAGTTAAAAAAAAAAAATTTAAAATATAAAGGGCTAAAGAGGGGTAAAAAAAAAATTTATTAAGGGTCAAAGTGAGAAAATGGTCAAACATAAAGGGGCAAAGTATAATTTACCTTTTTAGAATGGTAAAAAAAAGTTTAAAAGAATTTTAAAATAAATAAAAATGTTATGAAAGTGAAAAATAAATTTGAGATCTACAAACATTAAACTTGGAAGAATCAAAAAAGAAAAAAAAGGCATTTTACTTGGATAGAATGTACAAATACTTAAATGCATTGATAACAGAACTCATATAATTAAGGCAACAATTCACTTTATCTTTTCAGACTATTATATTTATAGTTTATTACACATTATACCCTGAAACTATCGTTAAATTATCTATTTAATTCATGAACTATTGATTATGTCTACTAGGTCCCTAAAATATATAAATCAAAATTGATTTAGTCCTTAAACTATCAATTGAATTTATTAAGTCCCTAAAGTATTTAATTCAAACTTATTTAATCTCTAAAAGGATTACAAAAATAAAATATACGCCCATAAATATTATAAATTAGTAAAAGATCATATCTAGTTATAATTTTATTTTAAAAAAAATCTTAAATTTTTTATTCTGTCATTGAAAAGTGAGCGGCAATCCATATATTCAATTTCCTTTACAAGGATAAGGGTAATTATTTATAATATTTTCTTACTTATCTACTGTAATGTTTATAATTTATGATTGATTGTTTTTAAGTTTTTCACTAAATTCTTTTTATTACTTAATTAATGTATTATTTTGTTCTATTACTATTTGTAGAGAAGTGTTATTATTTAATTATCTAATTCTACTTTTTCAGTATATCCAATGTTGATATAATTTATTGTTAAGACTGAAAAATCAGACTCTAATATTAATCTAAACACACAACGAAATAAAATACCTTGTAAAAAAAAAAAAAAAGTTTAAAAGATTTTTTTGCAATAAAATCTAAATTGAGGAGTATATTTTACTAATTTATAATACGTATGAGCATATATTTTATTTTTGTAATTCTTTTAGGGATTAAATTGGTTTGAATTAAATATTTTAGAGACTTAATAGGTTCAATTGATAGTTTAGGAATTAAATAAATAATTTGACGATAGTTTAGGGATAGAAAGTGTAATATACCCTTATATTTAATTATATTTATGTTACTTTAGTTTTTAAACTATCAATTTAAAAAATTATTCCATAAATTATTGACGTTAGTTTATTTGATTTTAACTTTTTATTGGAATTAATATTTTTTTACTGAATATCACATTTATTGACACCCAAAAATATTTATACATGTAATTTGCTTGATTTAATTATATTCAAATACAATAATTTTTTGGATAAATTACAAATACACTCCATGAGGTTTGATTAAAATACGAATTACCTCTTGTGGTTTGAAAAATTACAAATACCTTACGGTCAGAATTTTTTATTTAACAGAATTAATTAAAAAAATGAAATTTTTAATTGTTCATCTATACAATAATAAAATTATCTGAATTATTAATTGAAATAAAATTTTAACATTATTAAAAACTATTAATTAACTTGATGATTTATTAATAAAATGACCTATTTGTCATGAAATTAGAAACTTTTGGGGCATAATGCAATTGTTAAAATCACAAGGGTAATTTGTAATTTAAGTAAACCTCAGGGATGTTTGTAATTTACCCTAATTTTTTTTTTAAAAAATATTTTGTGATTTAGTAAATACTTTTTAAATAATTAATCACGTTTTGTTGTTGTCTCTTTATGAGTCTCCTTACTATAAGGCCATAAGGTTTTCTTCCACTAATGAGTTTGACAAATAATTTATTAAAAATTGATCAGCTTAAATATTAGTGAAGGATTTTATTAATGCACATTATTAGTTAACAAGTGTAAAGTGATTATATATGTTCATAAGAGTTTCACTTCTCAAGTTAGTCATGTTAATTTGAGAGTGGTTGGATCAATTTTAGTGATTTGAACATTCACTTTTTAAGACTCTAATAGAATATTCACACAAAAAATTAAGATAATCGGACATTGGTTGAGTTATATATTTGAATCAAATTTATATTACAAAAAAATGATAGCTATTCTTAAAATTATATTTGTTGTCTATTTTTTTATAACAAATATGATTTAAACATATAGTTACTGGTGTATAATCATTTTTCTTTTTTACATATATTTTTTACTTAACAAATATTAAAAAATGAATAGTTCAAATCACTGAAATTGATCTCAAAATGAAATTATTAAGCCCAAATGCTCTAATGCATTGCTAAAGGACCGCTTCTAATGAAGGGGAAAAAATTAACTTTTATCTTTTTAAATTATTACATTTATGTTTTTTTACCTTTTGAATTGTCAATTTGAACAATTACTCTTTAAATCATTAATATTAGTTCATTTTATCCCAAATGGAGTCAATACTTTCGACATATAACACATGTTGACATGTAAAAGTATTTGTTCACTTAGTTTACTTAATTTGGTGTATTTAAGCAGTAATTTAGTATAATGGGA
The DNA here is from genome assembly GCF_055761805.1 of Camellia sinensis. Lineage (NCBI taxonomy): Eukaryota > Viridiplantae > Streptophyta > Magnoliopsida > Ericales > Theaceae > Camellia > Camellia sinensis. Next base: position 176,718,950 of record NC_138970.1, on the reverse strand, counting down.
TGTGTGGGGATGTATTTTCTGAATAACAACACGTGGCATGGTGGCGCCGACGTGTCAGCCGAGGTGCCACGTGTCCTGGTAGTTAAGCCTAGATCATCTCGGAGAAGCCGAGGTTATCTCCGAAGATATCGGAATCCGAGATAAGGGACAAGAGTCCTAAGACGAAGAGGGGACTTAACCAAGATAAGGATAAAGCTCTTAGGGAGTTTATCTTTATCTCTTAAAGAGTCCAAAGTAAACATTGATATGAAGTTCATAGAAGTCATACTTCTAATAGGACTTGGATTGAATACATTATAAAAGAGAGGCACCCCCATGGGTCTAAGGTATGCAATTTATGTTTTGAGTATTAAGTTTTACGCTTGATTATCTTTGAAAAGTATACTGACTTGATCGTCGGAGTGCCCCCGGGTGGAAGAACCACCGCCGAAGCCGTTTTCTTTCTGTTTCAGGTTGCTGAAGCCATCTATTCTGCCTGTGCTCTCCAGTTGATCACTAAGCAGGCAGTGTGGTCAGATTTTTACCCACACAATTTGGCGCCGTCTGTGGGAACGAAGGAAGAATAGATGGCCAGTAACAGACAGCAGGAAAAAACTAGGGATGACGCTCCTGCTGGGAGTGGCAGACCAATTGACCTTGACATTGAAGGAGACAACCACAATACAGAAGCCCGTGACCAGTGTCACAGAGAGAACGACGTCATCCCGGAAGGCGACACGTCAAAAAAGACAAACCAAGGAAAGTACTACAATGAAGATAACCTCCAGGTATGGAGGGACAGGTGCCTACGGAGGGATGAGGAAGTAAAAGAATTGGCGAACAAGTTGGCAGACCTTCAGTCAGTCGTCAACTTCATGATGCAGAATAATGTAATGCAGCCACCATACCCGCTGCAAGATACGCCGATGTCAGCAACCAACACCCAAAAGGGCGGAAGAAAAACAATCCCCGAGGTCCCTCAGCATACCAGGAGCGGAAGGCATTCTCACCGGCCTTCCAGGGAAGTCGGACGGGAAAAGCCGAGGCAAGAAGAGTCCCGAAGGACGCACCACATGAAGAATCCAGAGCCCAAGGAACATCGACATGTTCAGGGGCAAGTACTCCACTTTGACATAACCCATGAAGAAAGATCCAAACGGACCCACCACGAGGCCGAAAGCAGTGTACCAAAAAGACTAAAATCCAAAGACAGCCGAGCTCCAGGGAGGAGCAAAGAAGACTTGAGGGACTACCTCAAGAGGAGGCAGCAGAATGCAGAAGCCGAGGTAAACTCCCCAGTAAAACCGAAGACAGCCTTCTCGGTGGAACTGGACAAATTCGAACCACCCAAGAGATTCAGTATGCCGAGGTTTCAAATCTATGATGGTAAGTCAGATCCAAACTTTCATGTTGGGCTATACCTGAATTCAATGGCATTATATAGCGGAAACGAGTCGTTGCTCTGCAAAGTATTCCCCTCATCCTTTGGGGAAATTGCATCTGATTGGTTCCATAAATTACCAAAAGGAAGCATAAAGACATGGGAAGGCCTGGCCGAGATGTTTGTAGCCAAGTTCGTGACCAACAAGCTGCAACCCCTGAGGGTTGATGCTTTGATGGCTCTAAGAATCACCAAGGAAGAAGGCCTTAGGGCCTATGCGAAGAGGTACTACGAGGTGTTCAACCGAATACCCGAATGCAACCAGGAAGTAGCAGTTGTGTCTTTCAAGAACGGCCTGAAAGATGACTGCCCACTACGGAAGTCTTTGGCAAAAACATTGCCAAAAAGCATGGAAGAACTCATGGCAAGAATTGAGAAATACGCCAGAGCCGAAGAAGATACATCGGGAAACAAAGAGGTAAAGCAAGAAAAGGGAAACGGCTCGCCGAAGCGAGGCCGAGGTAACAATGGGCCGACCAAACAAGAAACAGAGTTGAGGAGTAAACAGGCGGTAACGACGGTATTCCGAATCCCAATCTATAAAGTCTTAGATCAGATTTGAAACCAACCATATTTCAGGGCTCCGGCAAGAGCACTAGGGAAATTCATGGGAAGGAACGTTGGTAGGCGTTGTGCCTACCACAATGAAGAAGGGCACCCAACTCAAGGATGCAGAGCCCTGAAAGCACACTTGGAGGACCTGGTGAGACAAGGCCTTCTGAGGGACCTGGTCGATGAAGCCAGGACAAGGGAAGAACAGGCAAGGTTGCCACAAGCACCAGCAGCACCCCCACCCCCAGCACAGCTACCACAAGCAGGAGGACCGAGGGTGGTTAATGTGATCCACTCAAGGGTCAACGAAAATGAAGCCAGAGGGGAAACCCAGAGGGTAAGACATTTACAGCATGTCTACCAAGTCGGGGAGAAGAGACATCGGCCAGAAGAATGCCAAGGGCCGACAATAGCCTTTACTGAAGCCGACCTGGAATTAGTCCAACATCCGTATAATGATGCCTTGGTAGTATCCCTCCAGGTTGGGGAGTGCCAAGTGAAATGCATCCTAATAGATCAAGGCAGCTCTTGTGACATCATGTATGTCAGATGTTACAAGGAGCTGGGCCTTCACCCTGATGACTTAGAACAATCCAGTGGCCCGATGGTCGGCTTTAATGGAATGCCGACATGGCCACTGGGCGCAACGAGCCAAGAAGTACAAGCCGGCACTAAGAAGATCAAGACGGAATTTCTGGTAATTGACACGCCCTCACCATACAACATCATCTTGGGAAGGCCGTGGTTGCATGCAATGGGGGCAGTTCCCTCAACGTTGCATCAACTATTACGGTTCCCAACAGAGCATGGGATTGAAGAAGTCAGAGGAGATCAACTACAAGCAAAAAATTGCTCCATGGCAGCAATGAAGTCCACCTGTAGTATACGGGAGCCAAGGAAAGCAGAAGTCGAAGATGAGGACATGGAGGTCCTAGAAGACGTCGGGAAAGAACCAACCGAAAAGAGCGAAGAGGCACTAAAAAAAGTTTTCGTCCAGGAGGGCGATGAAGAGCGCTTCTTTCTTCTCGGCTCAGGCTTAGCCAGAGAAGAAGAAAAAGAACTGGAAGATTTTTTGAGGACAAACATAGAGGTGTTCGCCTGGACACCTTACGAAATGCCTGGCATTGACCCCGAGGTCACTTGCCACAAACTGAATGTCGACAGATCAGCAAAACCTGTGATCCAACGAGCCAAAAGACCGACGTTGATGCACGTCGAAGCAGTAGAAGAAGAGATAGACAGACTCCTAGAGGCCGGGGCCATCCGAGAAGTTCAGTACCCAACATGGCTGTCCAACACAGTAGTAGTAAAGAAAAAGAATGGCAAATGGAGGGTTTGTGTAGACTTTACCAGCCTCAACAAAGCCTGTCCAAAAGACAGCTTTCCTCTGCCCAAAATCGACCAACTGGTAGATGCTACTTCGGGACATGAAAGGATGAGTTTTCTAGATGCATACAGAGGGTACCACCAGATTGCCATGTACCCTCCAGACGAGGAGAAGACCGCGTTCATCACACCTAAAGGCTTGTACTGTTACAAGGTAATGCCTTTTGGGTTGAAAAACGCAGGAGCAACCTATCAGAGGTTAGTAACAAAGATGTTTAAACACCTGATTGGCAAAACAGTAGAAGTTTACATCGATGACATGGTCGTAAAGACCAAGGAATCAAAAGGTCATCTTACCGACCTAAAAGAGGTCTTTGACATACTCAAAAGATATCGGCTCCGACTCAACGCCTCGAAGTGCGCCTTTGGGGTTGGATCAGGTAAATTTCTAGGATATTTGGTAACAAGAAAGGGCATTGAGGCCAGCCCAGACCAAATCAAGGCCATCCTGGAACTACAGAGCCCGACATCAGCGAAGCAAGTTCAAATACTTACTGGGAGGGCCGCAGCTCTAAACAGATTCATCAGCAGGAGCTCAGACAAGTGCAGACCCTTCTTCAACCTGGTGAAAAAAGCCACGGACTTCCTATGGACAGAAGAATGTGAGGCCGCCTTAACCGACCTAAAAAAGTACTTGACCACAACTCCGGTTCTTTCCAACCCAGTACCAGGGGAGGAACTGTTTTTGTACTTAGCAGTCTCAGAACACGCAGTCAGTGCAGTACTAATCCGAGAGGAAAAAGGAGAACAAAAGACTGTTTATTATGTAAGTAAAACTTTGGTCGACGCAGAAACAAGATACCTACCACTGGAAAAATTTATGTTGGCCTTAGTAATGGCTTCAAAGAAATTGAGTCATTACTTTCAGGCACACAAGATTGTGGTCCTAACAGAGCACCCACTAAAGTCCTTGTTGCAACAAGGAGACTTAACAGAAAGGATAGCAAAATGGGCAGTAACCCTGGGCCAGTTTGACCTGGAGTTTAGGCCGAGAACAGCAATAAAGGGCCAAGTTTTGGCCGACTTCGTCGCAGAACTCACACCTGAAGCCATCGCACATCGGGCTCCGCCAAGCCAAGATGAGCATTGTCCCAATAAGCAAAAGGAATCCCAGCCAAAAAAGCAAGAGAAGGAGAAGCTCAGACCCTGCAGCATCTACATCGGGGATTCATTCAAACTATTTGTCGACGGCAGTTCAAACCGCCAGGGAGCAGGGGCAAGAGTGCTGCTGATATCTCCAGATGGAGAAATAGTAGAACAGTCCATCTGTTTGGGGTTCAAAGCCTCAAACAATGAAACAGAATATGAAGCATTAATTGCAGGGCTAAAGCTAGCAGCAGCAGCAGAAGCAGATGAGGTAATTGTTTTTTGTGATTCACAACTCATTGTTAACCAGTCAACAGGAGAATTTGCAGCCAGGGACGAAAGAATGTCGGCATATGCAAAGGAAGTCATCAGATTAGCAGCCCTATTTCACAACTGCAGATTACTCCAAGTTAGCCGAGATGACAACACCCACGCCGACGCTTTGGCTAACCTGGCCAGTTCAATTCAAACTGGAAAAACAAGGACAATTATGATCGACTACATGTCGGCCCCGAGCATAGATAAACAGAGCACCGAACAAGAAGCAATGTGCTTGGACTTGGGACCAAGCTGGATGGATGCAATCATTGCATTCCTAAAAGAGGGGAAGCTGCCAGAAGACCATAAGGAAGCACATAAAATCAGACTGAAGTCGGCCAGATTCAGTCTAACAGCAGAAGGTCATCTCTACAGGAGGTCCTTCACTGGACCACTTTTAAGGTGCGTACACCCTTTGCATGTTGAAGACTTTCTTTACGAGATTCATGAAGGAATTTGTGGAAGCCATGCTGGGGGCAGATCGTTAGCCCACAGGGCCATTACCCAGGGGTATTGGTGGCCCTACATGCAAAAGGATGCCGAAGCCTATGTGAAGAAGTGTGAACAATGCCAAAGGTTTGCACCTTTGATACATCAACCAGCTGCTGACCTGAACCCAGTATCCAGCCCTTGGCCGTTTGCCCAATGGGGCATGGATCTGGTTGGACAACTTCCCCAGGCAACTGGGCAGAGAAAATACTTGCTGGTAGCAACAGATTACTTTACAAAATGGATAGAGGCAGAACCTCTTGCTAAAATCCGAGATGTGGACGTCAAGAATTTTATATGGAGAAACATTATCACCAGATTTGGGATTCCAAGAGCAATAGTTGCCGACAATAGAACACAGTTTGACAGCAAGCTCATCAAGAACTTTTGTGCAAAATTCAAGATTAAGAATTATTTCTCAACACCAAGCTTTCCTCAAAGCAATGGGCAAGCAGAGGCATCCAACAAAGTAATTCTAGATGGAATAAAGAAGAGGCTGCAGGCAGCAAAAGGAAAATGAGTAGACGAGTTGCCCAACGTGCTTTGGGCATATCGGACTGCGCCGAGAAGATCAACAGGAGAATCCCCCTTTGCCATGGCTTATGGCACAGAAGCAGTCATCCCATTAGAAATCGGCATCCCAGGGATCAGAACCCAGGGAGTAGAGAATGGCACCAATGACTTACTCTTAGCCCGAGATCTGGATTTGTTGGAAGAACGAAGAGAGAAAGCTGCAATTCAGCTTGCAGTATACCAGCAACAGCTTGCCAGAGCTTACAACAAGAAGGTCAATCCAAGAGATTTTCAAGTCGGCGACCTAGTCCTGAGAAAAGTCGTCGGGAACAAGAAGGATCCCAGGGAAGGCAAGCTTGGCCCAAACTGGGAAGGACCCTACAGAATTACTTCGGTATTAGGCAATGGAGCTTATCGGCTTGAGGACAATGAGGGCAAAGCATTGCCCAGACCTTGGAATACTTGTAATTTGAAATTTTTCTATCATTAGATGTGCATCATTTTTTGACCGATATCATCAATAAAGTCTTTTCAGAATTCTTTCAACACATATGATTGATAAAGTTATGCATTGTTGTTTATTGAAGATATAATTAATGTGAACCCGAGTTGAACTCAAGTTCACATTGGGGGCAAAGAATAGGCCGAGATTATTCCTTAATTCACTTGTTGAAATTTGTAGCAATTTACAAGTTGGAATTAAGCTGATTCCTTATCTTCACTTGTTGAAATTTGTAGCAATTTACAAGTTGAAGTTAAGCCGAGATTATTCCTTAATTCACTTGTTGAGATTTGTAGCAATTTACAAGTTGGAATTAAGCTGATTCCTTATCTTCACTTGTTGAAATTTGTAGCAATTTACAAGTTGAAGATTAAGCCGAGATTATTCCTTAATTCACTTGTTGAAATTTGTAGCAATTTACAAGTTGGAATTAAGCTGATTCTTTATCTTCACTTGTTGAAATTTGTAGCAATTTACAAGTTGAAGTTAAGCCGAGGTTATTGCTTAAGTTCTCATAGCAATATGTGGGTTGCTTAACCCTAAGGAAAATGCTTAACACTTGTTGAAATTTGTAGCAATTTACAAGTTTATGTTAAGCCGACATATGATCACCCGCTAAGGTATACAGAAATTTACGGGTTGAAATAAAGGCTAAGTATATTGTTTACTACTTGTTGAAATTTGTAGCAATTTACAAGTAGGATAGATCAAAATCACTGTTTAAATACTTATTGAAACTTAAGAAGAAGCTTGCAAAGTTTACATTGAGTAGTATATGCTTTATACTTGTTAAAATTTATGAAAAGTTTGCAGATCAGTATCTTGCCGAAGTAAAAGCTTTATAGTTATACCCGAGAAGCAATCAACAGAACATCAGAAGATTAAAAACATTCATAGAAGGAACTGTTGCAGTTACATAGAGAAAAAACCACGTCATAAGGAGTTTTTCATTGTACAGAAATTAAAAGAGAGTACAAATTGCAAAGTACAGAAAAAGAAGAAAAAAGTACAAAAGACATTTTTTCAAGATTCTTCAGTGTTAGCCGCTGCTAGGACTGGGACCTCGGACAATTCTGGTGGAACCTCCTCGGCAACCCTTTCTGCTTCAATCTCAGCGTCAATCTCAGCCAGCGTATTATCCACATTTCTTTCGGCCAAAAGAAGGTCGGATGATAGTTGCCCGATGGCAATCTCCTTAGGTGCCTCCCCAACCTCATCACCCTCCTCATCCAAGGTTAGATCCATAACTTGCTCGGCAGGAGGAAGGGACTTGGCTTCAACAGCATCCTTGGGTCTCCTCACCAAGGCTTCATCTTCATTTTTTTCTCCATCCTCATCCTCGACATCGGCCTCAGTCTCTGATTCGTTTTTAGCCTGACTTGGAGGAGGAAATGGTAAGGGGATGGCATCAGCATTCTGAAGGGGCGAGTCAACAGGGAGATCAAGCTTCTTTATCAGGGACATCCAACCTAGGGAAAATCCCCTGTTGCATGCCTGCCTGACTTGAAGCTTATAATCTTCTGCGACGTCGGCCATACCTTGGGCATAGGCCTTTTCATCGGCCTCTTTGACTTCGGCCTCTTTGGTGGCCAGAGCTTGCTGGAGTTCCTTCTCCGCTTGGGTCTTCTTAGCCTCGGCCTCTCTTTTCTCAGCCTCAGCAACTTTTTTAACGGCCTCAGCGGATTTGGCCTTCTCAAGAGCTAAAGTTTGGGCTTTAGTTGCAGCCTCGGCCTGATCCTCCAGTTTTTTCATTTTTGATTCAAGAGACTTTATCTCCCTCTTCAGAGAGGACGCCTCCCTCTTCATATCAACCAATCTTTGACGATTTTTAAAGGATTGCATTGAAAATGAATGGGCGTGTTGGATAGCCTGAAAGAAAACAAAAGTGTCAGAAAATTTTCTCAGTAAGAAACAGAAGGAAAAATCACAAATGCAAACAGAAATACTTACCTGAACAGAATGTTGGAGCATGAGAGCATAATTCTCATACTCACTAAGCCCCGCATTACGCTCCAGATCGTTTGGGAGGAGGAGAGCAGTGCTAAGGGCGACACCAACGTTGATGTCGTCGGCACTTTCACTGGCCATGATGGGCCTATCCTCCAGAGTTAGTTGAGGAGCCCAGGGGACGTCGGGCTTCTTTGAAGCCGAGGTCGTCGCAGACGATGACCTCGCCTTTTTCGATTGAGTAGACCCTGAGGGTTGGCCCTCAGCAGACCTCTTGGTGGAAGTAGAGGTTGATTTTTTGCTTTCTGCCAATTTAGAAATAGGCAAAGCATCCTCAGCCTCGGCATCTGTAGCCTTGGCCTTGGGCTGAGCCTTTTTAACTCTCTTCGGCTTTGGTGGGGGCATTGATTGCGCTGGTACAGCGTCGGCGTCGGTTGGAAGGTCGGCAAGAAGATCTTGAACGACAGGCCTTGAACGAACCATCTCGGCAGTTTTTACAAGTCTTCGTCGATGTTTGCGTTCTGGGATTGGTATTAAGTAGGGGGCCGAAGTGGATGGAAGATCGGCTGGGTCAGAGGTGGATCCCTGGTCTGTTCGGGATGAAGAAGCAGTTACAGTTGTGGCCGTAGGCGGAGAGAGGCGTTTCTTCTTTGTTTTTGGGACGTCGGGCAATGTGGATTTATATGTGGGGATCAAGTTTAGTAGCAGTGGAGCTTTCCGTTTATAGATAGGAATGTCAAGGAGTCTTTTTAGATCTTTTCCTGGGAAAAAGGATTGGCGAAAATTTTTCGGTGGCTGATGAAGATCTGCAGGACAAAGAAACGGACGTCAGAAACAGAAAAGTATTAAAGACTTAAATAAAAGACAACTAAGTGTTGGCACTGGGCTCTTAGCCTTGCCCTCTGTAATTGTTCGAGGAAGAGGGTAGAGGTGGACATCTTCATCTGGGCCAAATTCCCAATTTCCCGAAGCAATAAGAAAGTCATCCCTAGCCCCCTTGTTGGAGTCTGGGAGGTCGGCTACAATTTTGAACTCGGTCGACCTCGGCTTAAGGTAATACACAAAGCCCCTTTCCTTCAAGTTGAGGGGGCACATGGTATAGCAGTACTGAAGGTCGGCCAGGGTAATTCTAAGATTCTCTTGCCTAGCTAAAGCTATAATACCGTTAATCACCCTATAAGAGTTGATAGTAAGTTGCATGGGGTTCAGCCTGTAGAAATGAAGAACTTCACAAAAAAGGGGATCAAGTGGAAGCCGAAGTCCACATTTGGTAAAAGCTACTATAGGGAAGGGCATCGTATGGTCTGTGGGCATGATGGTATCACCATCCCCAGCTAGTTTAAGATGAACATCGGCTGGGATAGAGAATTCCTGCCTAAAGTATTCAAGTTTTGTTGGGGTATTTACCCTATGCCTCCACATACCCATTATGTCGGCTTACACTAAGAAGAATGTGTTTCAGAGGATGGGCGCTTAAAGAAGGGTTGTAAGAACCTCAGCAAAGACCTAGGAAAGGACTAATACGGTTTGTTTCAGTTTTCCCTAAATATTAAAGGTTCTACAGACAAATCCCAAATCTATGAAGATAAAGATCGAAGGCACAGATCTGGGACAGATACGAAAAACAGAAAACAAAGACGAAGTTTCAGATTCAAGAACAGAGGTATAGCTCTCAGAAACAATAGAGATACAGAAGCAAAAAAAATCAAGAACAGTGGCAAAGAGAATGGTGAAATAGTACAGAAGTTCAAGATGTAGCCACAATTCAAAATACAAATAAATCCAAGGCTTCGAACAAAATCAATAATGACAACAGGCAGACAAAAGCACATAAAGAGAATTAACAGTGAAGGGAACGAATCTTACCGGAACAAATGAAGCCGGGGCAATGTTCGTCGAGCTTAGAAACCGGTTGCAACAGCGAAGAAGGCTTCGCAAGAATGAGGGATTAAGGGCAGGTCCAGAAGAGAGATCGAAGCAATGGCAGATTCGAAGAAGAAATAGCTTTCGGAGAGAGAAAAGAGCATGAAATTAGAATGAAAAAGCGAAGGAAAAATAGAGGCAAAAGAAGAAGTTTTGTTAAAAATTTTGAAACGGCGGCAAAAATAGGGCAATTATTACGCCTAGAGCAACGCACGTGTCAGACGGCGCAGACGAATGACAGACAGCTTTCAGGCGCGTCACCGACACGCTCCAATGAAGACAAAACGCGTGAAAGGAACGGTTAGACATGCATGACAGCTCATGCGCGTGAGAGAGTACGATTGAAACCTTGTTCCCCGAAGAGAACACATCGGCTGAAAGTGGATTATCTCAGCTAAACAGTTTTTGAGCCATTAATCAGAAAAGAAGTGTCGAAATATCGGTATAGGTTCCATCACCTCAGAATGCCGAGGTAATAGAACCTAGGGAGCAGTTGTGGGGATGTATTTTCTGAATACCAACACGTGGCATGGTGGCGCCTACGTGTCAGCCGAGGTGCCACGTGTCCTGGTAGTTAAGCCGAGATCATCTCGGAGAAGCCGAGGTTATCTCCGAAGATATCGGAATCCGAGATAAGGGACAAGAGTCCTAAGACGAAGAGGGGACTTAACCAAGATAAGGATAAAGCTCTTAGAGAGTTTATCTTTATCTCTTAAAGAGTCCAAAGTAAACATTGATATGAAGTTCATAGAAGTCATACTTCTAATAGGACTTGGATTGAATACATTATAAAAGAGAGGCACCCCCATGGGTCTAAGGTATGCAATTTATGTTTTGAGTATTAAGTTTTACGCTTGATTATCTTTGAGAAGTATACTGACTTGATCGTCGGAGTGCCCCCGGGTGGAAGAACCACCGCCGGAGCCGTTTTCTTTCTGTTTCAGGTTGCTGAAGCCATCTATTCTGCCTGTGCTCTCCAGTTGATCACTAAGCAGGCAGTGTGGTCAGATTTTTACCCACACAGGATGTATTTTGTGTCTTATTGAATATTTTCAAAACAATTAATTATGTTTAGTTATCTTCTCCTTATCCATCTCATTATTATAGTATAAAGTTCCTGGAAAATTTCAAATCAATATAAATTTTAAAATATATTACAGAATAGTGATAAATTACAAATATTAATAATTAAAGTTATAATATTTTTCACGAATATGTAATGATTTTTTAGAAATACCACGGAGTGGTAATTTCCCCTAAAGTTTTTGTCAACTTATGAATTTATTAAAGAGTCTTATTAATAAATGCCCTTTGCATACATATTAAGGCCTTGTTTAGAAACATGTTTTTTTAATGACTTTTTAATTTTTTGATTAAAATATGATATAAAAAAAATTAGTATGTTTAGAATGATTTTTTTATTTTTTATAAAAAAAATGTGCAAAAGGTAGGGAGAAAATGAAATGTTTGACTTTTTTATGTAAGTTGTTGGCTTTTTAAATTTTTTATTGATTTTTTAATTTTTTGACTAAAATCGTCACTTATCAAACGAGACCTAAGAAAGCTTAAAAATATTTTATCATATTATGGCACTTACTTTCATGAACAATAACTTTCAAATTTCTTAACATCTGACCCACGGGAGACATTAACAAAATCTACAAATTCTTCATCAAAGTTGAATAGATAAGAATTCTACAAATATTTAATGCATTGCTAACAATAAAAAATATATATTAAAAAAAAATCTCTTTATTCTCTCAAAGTATTACACTTCAACCACTTTACCCTTTAAATTATTAATTTGAACAATTTTAGCTCAAACTAATATTCATTCATTCGATTACAATTTATCAACCCAGTTAATATATTGGATGAAATATCTCACTTAGGGGCACACAAAAATATTTAGGGTAAATTACAAATAATAAGATAGTCAAAAAAATAATTACACTATAGATATAAATATTTTTTGATACAACTCTAACACATGAGAACGATGTATATTATACACAAGTATAGACTTACACACATGAGACTTGCATTACCACAAAAATAAATAATTTTATTTATGCACATTATTTACTTTAATTTAGTTGTGTCAAGAACCCGTAGTGTCCAATTAACACATATCAACCCTTGGATCTTCCCTGGTGACACTACAACAATTGGCACTTTTGGAGACTAAATTTTTAATCGTCAAAAGTAGGGGTGGGCAACGGTTTATCCGAACCGCTCAAACCGCCCAATCCGCCCAACCCGCATATAAATGGGCGGTTTCGCAAACATAATGCGGGCGGATGCGGTTTGAAATATGACAAATTTGCGGGTTGCGGGCGGGTCGCGGTTTAAACCCGCAACCCGCAAAAACCGCCCGCACTTTAATTATTATTATTATTATTATTATTATTATTATTATTATTATTTTTACTTTTTATATACCAACTTTGTAATTTTTATAGGAGCACCATTATATTATCTATGACACTATAGGATCCTTATTTTTAAGTATTTCTCAACTTTCTTAATGCCGTAGAATTATCAAGTCCTAAACTTGGTTTCTTATATGATTTTCATTGGTGATTCATCCACTTTTTCCTAATAAAATTTTCCTTCTAATGGTCGATGGAACGTATAGTTTGATTATTGATTACTGAACTAGCAATTCTAATTGAGTACAACCTTTAATGCATTGATATACATTTTTTTTATGGCAAAAATGCTAGTGTAGGGTCTCTTTGTTTTGGGTACTTTCATTTAATGCATTGATATTCAACTTTTATTTGTAAACTCATCAAAAAATTGTTATCACAAATATATAAAATGAATTTGATGCCTAAATTCGCTGGAAAAAAAAACTCGAAAATTAATTTTTAAAGAAAAAAAGTGTAAACCGCAAACCGCCCGCAACCGCCCGCACATTTGCAAACCCTATCCGCACAAACCGCAAACCGCACTGCGGGCGGTTGCGGGTTGACTTTTTTCCAAACCGCATAGATGCGGGCGGGTCAAAACCGAACCGCAAACCGCACAAAATCGATCCGCGAACACCCCTAGTCAAAAGTCAAGTTTTTGTCGCCGAAGATTTTTAGCTACTAAATTTTTTGATTGCTTGATTAGTCATTGAAGACCTGTTGGGAAAGGTAATTGGCGACTAAAACAAATTTACTGGCCAAAAGTAGTAAATTGCCGACTTTTTTTGAGTCGCGAAAAGCATTGAAATAAAATTAAATATCACATTTTCAGCAACTAAAACTTGTTGTGGTGAAAAACTTCAATTATTTATAACGACTAAGTTTTAGTTGCCAAATATTTTTTTTTATCCTATTTTTTTTAGCTACTAAACTTTTTGGTTGTGTAAAGTCTAATTATTTTTGCCTACTAAACTTTTAGTTGCTATTAATGTTTTTAGCTACTAAATATTTTAGTCACCTAAAGGCTGATTGTTTTTTAGCTACTAATATTTTAGTTGCCTAAAGTCTCACTTTTTTCACTACTAAACTTTTAGTTGCCAAAAATGTTTTTGTTGTTTGTCTTATATTTTTTAGTTACTAAGTTTTTTAGTCGCCTAAAGTCTGATTGTTTTTTGGCTACTAATTTTTTAGTCATCTAAATTTGACTTTTTTTTCCTCCTATACTTTTAGTCGCCAAATTTTTTTTTGTTGTGCATCTTATTTTTTTTAGCAACTAAACAGTTTAGTCACCTAAAGTCTGATTGTTTTTTTGGCTGCTAAGCTTTTAGTCGCCAAAAGTTTTTTTCAATTTTCTTTTTTTAGCTACTAACTATTTAGTCACTAAAATATATACTTCCTTTTTTATTATGAATTGTTTAGTCGCCAAAAATATAATTTTATGTTTTTTCTCAAAATTAAATTTCTCTACATGTATTTCGTACAACCTGTAGTATGTATATAAACAGAATAATACATATATTATCAATCGTTCCATAATTTGCATCCATTTCACTTCCAATTATCCAAAAAAGAATAACTTTAAGTTTCAAATTCCATACAAACCAACTATAGTCCAAATTAAAATAATTATTCCATACAAAATAGAGAAGCATACAAAAATCAAGCCCTCAATATACAAAAAGTATATTTACTAGCATACCAAATGGCCATTTGGCGTGGTATAAATTACCATCGTAATCTATACCACGACAATAGATAATCTATATATCACGCCAGTAAGTATCAAGTCGATGTCAAAAGTTATCTATATGAGTAATACTAATCCACACAAAAACAGAGGACTACAAAATTAGCAGGATTATACAAAAGTATAAATTGTCATTGATACACAAAAATGGATTATCCACATGTTCACACCAAAAGCCACTTACAAACCCCCCTCCCAATAAAAAAAAAAAATTTGCAGCCATTAGAAAATATTAGTTGATTTAGACATACAAAAAAGGTATTAACATGCATATTTAAGGTAGAACAATCTATAAATGCTTTTTTTGGAAATAAACATGCGTATATTTGTATCATGAAAGATTTTATTTTTATTTTTATTTTTTTTGATAAATATATGTATCATGAATGTGCACTTGTTTCAAGTTTGAATTTAACTCCCCATTGACAAAAGAACACAAGTTAATCAGTCAATATTACTCTTTACTATGATGCTTATCTTTGTTTACATCATATAGGCCCTGTTTGGTAGAGCTGTGGGAAAGTGTTTATAGCTTATGCCTAAACAGCTTATAACTTATAACTATGAACATAAGCTGATTTTTGACTTATAAATTAAGCATCTCCTGCCTCACTCAAAGAATAAGCTGATTTTTGACTTCCAAAAAGGTATAAGCTATAAGCTATAAGCTAAACCAAACACATCAAAATAGCTTAAATTAAGCTAAAAGCTGAAATAAGCAGCTTTTAAGCTGTACCAAACAGGCACATAGTGAAAGAGTGCATTAATTAGATTTGAAAAATAGTAACTAAGAATAATCAATATCTATATCATGTAGAATTTTTATCATCAATAACACATAACTGATGTATTTTATTTTTCTTTTATCCCAAATGAACAAGGTGTTTGAATAATATTCTGTGTAAAATAAATAACTTAAAACAGATCAAACAAATAAAAATAAATTACTTACTGAATTTATTTTATTGAAATGAAAATGTACAAAAAGATCAAGTCGAGTGTGTGACACTCTATCCTTAAGACAGATTCGCCCCGCTACGGTGCTTACAAACAAAAAGGCGTCTATCTCCCAAGATACAATGATCTTCACAAATTGTAGTAGCATTCCAAACAATTTGTACGGTGAACAAAACCTGTGATTTATATTCTCAAAATATTCCCTAAAATTTAATATGAAGAATTATGCAATCAAATGGCAAAATGGACTACAAAAATGAATTTTTTCAGCTTGTTTTTAGATGCCCAAGACTGTTGGAAATGGCTGGTATTTATAGTCAATTAGATAGACCCGAACAGGTCTAATTTTGAATGAATAGGTGCCAACAGATAACTGCTGGGCAGTTTTTATCTGTTGGAAACTGCTGGCAGATTTGAATCTGTCAGGACAGTTTATATTTGTCCAGGTGCAACAGATTTGAAAAACTGTTTTGGACAGTTTAATCTGTTTGGAAAAATTAGAATGGAGGAGGTAACGTTTGGACAGAAATTTTGGCACAAAATTAGAATTTAATTTCATTAAGAATTTCTGGAAAATTTCAAATAATTTTTTGCCCAAAAAATTAATATTAGAACCGACCCGACCCACAACCTACACCTGCGTTCGGCACGGCTCAGCTCGGTCGGACAGACGGCGATTGAGGCGTGTGCGCATGTGTGGTGGTTTGAGCCAAGGTTCCATTTATCCATAACTCCTCCCTTCTACAAACTTGGGGTGCCCCTTGGGGCCTAACCCAAGTGTTGCCACCTGGAGCTTATATACATACACAAGCTCTCTTAAAGTTTCAATGTGGGACAAGCCTTACAAGAAAACTCATATTTAATTCTTTAATTGTCCATTTCACGAACCTGAAAACGACGTCAAGTTCCCATTCACTCGTAAATGGTTTTAACGAACCGTCTTCATCGTGTGACTTGCCATGCGGTAAGGAACATGTCACCTCTTCGGACCCATCTCAAAAGACATGTGAACCCCACTCAAATTTAGGCTTAATGTTCGCCCATAATAAGCCTATAAAAAACCAATTTTCCAACACAAGGTGCCTTTGAATTTCTAAAAGTTGAAATGTCTAAGTCCATAAAGCCTAATTAAGCCTATCCAAACAAACAAGGCAGTAGAGGCTCCTTCTAGACCGTCTCTTTCCTAAGTAAAGGGTAACCCACCTACACATACATCTACTTTATCTCGTTAGTTATCTCCATAACCATATCACGTTTTCTTAATACGTTTACTACCCAACCTACGCATGCTAATTATATGTCATCTATTGTCATACGTCCTATTTGTTATGAGGAAGTCGGCCGTGACATCCATTGTCACGACCCGAACTCGCCCCTATGGGTTAAGGCCATAACCGGCCAGTAATCACGAGAGTACCTACGACCTCAAACCAAATAAGACAAAACTCATAAGAGTAAAGGGGCCAAACGGAAGCAAATTTAAAATTTTGTCCATAGAGCTGTGCTTATATGCACATCATAACATTCCACATTCACATATGTTAATAACTCACAACAGAAAGTATAGTAGCATAAGGTTCTGTACAGACAGGATCATTCAAATCTAAGTCAGCCAAACAAAACTATACACAGATGTATACCGAAGTCCTCACCAACATGACAAAATACACAGAAAGGCAAAAGGGCGAAGACGTGTCTCGTACGTGAGACGCAAGGGCTGACTTTTCAAAACTTTGGTTGCTCCATACAGACTTCACTGAGGTTGGGTCTGGACCTCTCTTGGCTCACCTACAAACACATGAATGAGCGTGAACGAAAGCCTAGTAAATAATATCAAATAAAGAATATACATTGGAACAATATACATCAAACGGCCTTAGGCCCAATTTATATTTCTAACTAATACATACATACATAGACATATATAAGTTAAGTAACTGCGGGTCCAAACACATCATACGGCCTCGGGCCCAATTCATTCGTATCATTCAAGTCAAACTGGCCTTCGGCCCATTTATATTTTCATGTCAAACTGTTATTCGTGTCAAACTATCATTCGAGTCAAACTGTTATTCGTATCAGACTGTTATTCGTGTCAAACTATCATTCGTGTTAGACTGTTATTCGTGTCAAACTAGCCTCTGACCCATTCATTTATTCATGTCGAAACGGCCTCTGGCCCATTCATTCATGTCAAACGGCCTCTGGCCCATCCGTTCATTCTTGTCAAAACGGCCTCTGGCCCATCTATTCATTCTTGCCAAAACGGCCTCTGGCCCATTCATTCATTCTTGTCAAAACGGCCTCTGGCCCATTCATTCACGTCAAACTGGCCTCTGGCTCATTCATTCATGTCAAACTGGCCTTTAGCCCATTCATTCATGTCAAACTTTTGTTCGTAATTCAAACTAGCAAACGTATAAGGCTTACAAAGAGATAAGCAATTGGACAAATGATGACTTCAAAATATCGATATTACTCACAGTGAGCGGCTGATTGATTTGCCCTGGAGCTTGACCCTACACATCACATAACACATATGGGTCACAACCGATTCAATCCATCTTTAATTCACATATTCCTCTTTAGGCTTAATTCTTATTCTTCTAACTCATTTACAATGCTCAATGTATGCCTAAGAGTACTTAAAAGTGAAAGGGAACGGAAAACGAAACACAGAATGCATTTTCAAAATTTCAGAAAACAGGGTCCTCACTCGAGCGTGGACTTCCCCGCTCAAGCGAACCCTCGAGGCCTGCAAAAGTACTGGTTATGTCGAATTTACGCTCGATCGCGAACTCTGGCGCTCGAGCGGAAGGCCTCTCTACATGGATCCCCGCTCGAGCGTGAACTTGCCCGCTCGAGCGGACACCATGTCTGCAGAAAATATTGGGAACACGAATTTCACGCTTGAGCGGCGGTTTCCCCGCTCGAGCGGGAATCAAAATTCTGAAAAATCCAGAACATGTTCTTGAGCTTCAATTCGACATTCAAAGGTTCCAAATGCATAATTTTGGCTCAAATTTCGTATATACATATTCTAACATGGTATAAACACCAAATTACAACACAATGAAGCTCAATTTCACAATTTAATCACATGCATGTCTCAAATTAACTCAAACTCATCACTAACACACTAGATTCAAACATGCAAGACTCAAACTCTCATGATCTGTACTTGCATGTGAAATATACACATTATCCCCAACTTAATTGGTGAAGAGATGATCAAATACATGGTCATTAATCAAAACTTAACATGGATTACATACTTTATGCTCAAACATGGAAATTCATAGCAATTTCCTTCATGCATGTGTTCTAAGACTTCAAATTCAACAAAACCAACTCAAATTCATTTCAATTCTTACTCTTGATCATTAATCAACTTTGAATACACAAAATTACACATTAAACTCATGAATTCAAAAATCAATTGCTTACCTAAAAGCCCAATCTATGGTTAATTCTTGAGTTTAACTTCAAGACTTCCAAGCTTCAAGACCAAAACATAGATTTTCTCCCCCTCTCTCTCTCTCTAATTTCGGGTCTCTCTCCCTTTAGAGAGTTAAATCAGCCAAAAGATGAAGCAAGGAGAGGAATTGAGTGTGTATTACCTTATTACAACAAATCCCACTAAATCCAATTTAATAATAATAAATAGGTGAGCACTAGTTCATCAATTAAATCAATTAATTCTGATCTGAATCAATTTTCAATTAAATTTCGCCGTAGACTTTAAAAATTACGCCAATCACAATGGCGCAATCAATTTCGGGTTCTGTGGCCGATAAGGCTTTCAATTTAATTTTCAGAGCAGATAATCAAACAGATATTCCTACGGTGAACAGATAGAAATTCAAAACCACATATTTTCACATAATGGCACACAAAATCATATCAAACACATAATCATATTCATGTTATCAAACACATAATCATATTCATGTTAAGGACCAATTAGCATACTATAGAACAAGGTTATCACAGTCTTCTCTCCTTTAGAAAGTTTGGTCCTCCAAACTTATTTTACCTTTAGTCGAATACAATTTGGAACACTTTTCATTCAATGGTTCCAATCCTTTGTTTATAGTCGTTTACTTAGTTTCAAAATCAAGCAACATTCTGTTCTTAATCAATCAGAGGCTTACCTTTTCCGTCATACAAGGTTTTGCATGGTGCGATACCAATACCAGTGTGCAAACTGTTGTTGTAAGCAGAGTCTGCCAACAACGAATAGAATTTCCAAATTCCCTAAAAGATCTACTGAATATATTTGGAGCATTTCTCCCAAAAGTTCTTTCTAATTATACATCGATTTTCGGACGGCAAACAGCGTCGAATCACAATTCAGTCCCTATTACCTCTTGAAGGCTTATCAGAATTCAGGCACATTTTAGGATTCCTGTCTAAAACAATAGATACTGGGACCCCATGCAAACAAGCAATTTTATCGATATAACCAGTGGCTGGTCTATAAGCATCATACAAAGATTTTATAGGAATGAGATGAGCAAACTTAGTAATTCTACACACAGTAACCCAAATGGGACTTATACCTTGGGTGCTCAAGGTAGCCCCACAATGAAATTCGTAGCCACACATTCTTATTTCCATTCCAAAATAGAGAAAGGTTGAAGTAGTTCCGCCACTGTCTGATATTCGACTTCGACCTGTTGGCACCGAAAAATATTTAGACACAATTCAATAATTTTCTTCTTCACAGTAGGTCGTCAACATTTTTATTTCTAATGCCAACTAACTTTACCATAGGAGTTCGGTCTATTCCCTTGTCACAAAAGTTCAATTCATTATTCAATAATTTCGTAATTCACAATCCGATTCGATGCTTAGTCCAGTGACTCATCACAGTTATCCAAGGTCAACCAAAAGTCTTTAGAAATTTAAAGTGGATCCAGACGCTGATTCCCGAGTCAACAAGGATAACAACAAAACAATCAACCACACGACATACGTAACTCACATATCCCTATAGTACAGATCATAAGGTACAGTAACATCAAAACAGTCGATTTCTAAATCATACGCGTGCTATCAATTCATTCAACAGTTTACAGTTTACAATTCGGTTCAACATTCAGTTCCCTGTTCTTTCGAGTCTTTCCACACTATCTCATAGTCGCCAAAAGCAGAAGGCAATTCGTACATTAATCCCCATGATGTCAAAGATGATATCAAAATAGTCAATCACATGTTAAACACAATTTACACATCCTCAGAGCGCCAATTACAAAATATAATGGCATTGAGTAGTTATTTACACAAGGCGTATTGAATTCACATACTTTCGGAAAATCAGGGTTTTTAAAAGCTTCTTGGATGTTAATAACACCCACATAATACCAAAGGATGACATTCCGAACAAAACAAATGAATAATCGTCTCGGAATCAAAGCACATCCGCTCACGACCGTCGGTGGCCGACCCGGGATCGATTAGACAAACATACCCGTACAAAACCGTCGGTGGCAAAAAAGATATCTCAACAAAGGTGCTACATAGGCTTAATGTCCCCTAGCACGAAAGGACGTTTCAAGAATATCATCAAAACAAACACCATACCACTCACATAACCTGATTTCCCAAAATCCGATAACACTGAAGCAGACATATGAAACATATTCTAATTAGTCGAGGATAAATATTCATTACTGTTTACAGTCAAATCAATCTGTTGTCATCAGCTTCCATACCGTCAAATAAGCAAGAGTATGACAATACACCAGCATTGTTCCTTAAGACACCCGATCACTGGATTTGCACAATTCAGTTCATTTCTAACACATATGTCATCAATAGTTGAAGGTTGGTTCTCCACGGTATTCATGGTTAGATCAACCTGTTGATAGCCCACAAAAGGTCTTTCAAGTAAGTCAAGTACTCCAACGGATTCAAGTTTTGGGTCTATCAATTTTCCTGCCAAGAATAATCTGGCTATTTATTTATACATAATCCGCACTTCCCCTTAACAAGGTCAAATCGGATAGAGGGTCTCATTAAATTAATCCCGTCAAAGGCCTTGCCAAATCAAATCGAGCAAAGGTCCCATCAAATTATATCAAATGAGGGTTCTAACAGGCCCAATCAAACAAAAGTTCTATCAAATTGAATCAGATAAAAGTTTTCTCAATGGGTGTTTTTGGTTCTGTAACTTCGTTGCATAGGTACATAGTCGATAGTTTTACAACTGTTCTAAGTTCATCCGTTCTCAAAATCATATCGGAGTCATTTATCACAACTGTTCATGTCAAAGTATTTCAAATCATGTACAATATGACACTGTTCACATAAGTTCAGGTGTAGTTGCATATGCAGGCGTTTATCTCAGGAGGTATATATCATAATCAGTATAGAAATTCTCAAATAGGTCTTCTATGCAAGCACATGGTACACAATAACACATTAAACAAAGCTCTTTAGTTACACATAATATAGGATTTGTCACGCAGAGGTTCCAAATTAGTCACGAAAACATAGGTTCACGAGCCAAGCTTAACATAGTCACATAGTTCAGTCAATTTTCTACCAATCCAAATACATGATCTCGCAATTTATAGAGTTCGTTATTTGGGGTGCTCAGCCCAGTCACACAATCACAGAGTCATAATTCCAGTGGCTTAGTTATTGAAGACAGTAGTATAACAAATCACCCTGAGCATAGGTTTAGATGTACACGTGCATGTGCAGAGTTAACCGATATCCCAATACATATTTCACAAATTCCCCAAATGGAGCATATATATTCAATGAATACGGTCTCGACCTTGTGGGTCTAACCAGTCTGGATACACATGCAGCAGATACGAAAGAAGATGCCGATCCGAATCAAATAATACCCCAAGCGAAGATATACACATGTACTAATTCAGAATAAATCAATATATAAGCATTCGTTTATAAACAGGATAGGTACCTGGGATAACGTTCGCAGTATTTTGAGCACTTTCTGGGATGAGTGTGATTACTCTATCCTGATTAGCAATTCCTACCATTGGTACGAATCTAGTTGAAGCAGAAGATTTATTCACATTCCGTTCAGTTCGGGGACAGTTCCTTACCATATGGTCCATTTTACCACACCTATAACAAGCCCCAGAAATTTGTTAGCAACTCCTCGATGTTTCTTACACTGGTGGTGGCAAAGGTTCTTGCCGTAGTGGCAACGGACGTTATTGTCTTAAAATCTCTGTCATTTCTTGTATTATTCTTTGCAGTCTATCAAGTCGGGCTATGGGAGAGTCTGCCAACTCGTATGCCCTTACTTTATCCATGTTCTACACAAATTCTTATTAAGCCTTGCCAAATACCGGGATGCCCAATACAAAAATAAACACAGATACACATGCGTACATTCGCACAAAGGCACATTGTTATATTCCCATTTTATGTATCGTCAAGGCACAATTAATCACATACGTAACAGATGATTGCATATTTATTAGATATCACATGCTGAACATTTACTAAGTCATTATATACTCAAATCATGTTCATATTTCACATAGACACCCATTTGCAGAATCGAATGCACATAAGCAACTTTTCATAACTCATATGTTCATGTATGTGCATTATAACAAAACAAACTTGTTGTACACATTAGTGTAACAATTCATATCTCATATAATCACATGTCCTCATCATCTGATTAAACTTGCATTATACTTTATACAAACGATTCACAGGTATGCATATACTAAAGAGCATACATATTCAAATAATTTGCAATGCAAGTAAATCACAAACTTATAACATAAAACCGTTCACATTAATCATTTAAGCGTATTCTTAATACTTTCAGATTCATACTTATCACATGAATGTATTCTAGATCTTCTCTAGACGTTTATTGCTTTTTTGGACAAGTGTGTAAGTTATTAACTCGTGCCCTGATACCACTCTGTCACAACCCGAACCCGCCCCTATGGGTTAAGGCCATAACCGGCCAGTAATCACGAGATTACCTACGGTCTCAAACCAAATAAGACAAAACTCATTAGAGTAAAGGGGCCAAACGGAAGCAAATTTAAAGCTTTGTCCATAGAGCTGTGCTTATACGCACATCATAACATTCCACATTCACATATGTTAATAACTCCCAACAGAAAGTATAGTAGCATAAGGTTCTGTACAGACAGGATCATTCAAATCTAAGTCAACCAAACAAACTTATACACAGACGTATACCGAGGTCCTCGCCAATATGACAAAATACACAGAAAGGCAAAAGGGCGAAGACGTGTCTCGTACGTGAGACGCAAGGGCTGACTCTTCAAAACTTTGGCTGCTTCATACAGACTTCATTGAGGCTGGGTCTGGACCTCTCTTGGCTCACCTACAAACACATGAATGAGCATGAGTGAAAGCCTAGTGAATAATATCAAATAAAGAATATACATTGGAACAATATACATCAAACGGCCTTGGGCCCAATTTATATTTCTAACTAATACATACATACATAGACATATGTAAGTTAAGTAACTGCGGTTCCAAACACATCATACGGCCTCGAGCCCAATTCATTCGTATCATTCAGGTCAAACTGGCCTTCGGCCCATTCATACTTTCGTGTCAAACTATCATTCGTGTCAGACTGTTATTCGTGACAAACTGGCCTTTGGTCCATTCATTTATTCATGTCAAAACGGCCTCTGGCCCATTCATTTATGTCAAAACGGCCTCTGGCCCATTCATTCATGTCAAACGGCTTCTGGCCCATCCGTTTATTCTTGTCAAAATGGCCTCAGGCCCATCCATTCATTCTTGCCAAAACGGCCTCTGGCCCATTCATTCATTCTTGTCAAAACGGCCTCTGGCCTATTCATTCACGTCAAACTGGCCTCTGGCTCATTCATTCACGTCAAACTAGCCTCTGGCCCATTCATTCACGTCAAATTGGCCTCTGGCCCATTCATTCATGTCAAATTGGCCCCTAGCCCATTCATTCATGTCAAACTTTTGTCCGTAATTCAAACTAGCAAACTTATAAGGCTTATAAGGAGATAAGCAATTGGACAAATGACGACTTCAAAATATCGATATTACTCACAGTGATCGGCTGATTGATTTGGCCTGGAGCTTGACCCTACACATCACATAACATATGGGTCACAACCGATTCAATCCGTCCTTAATTCACATATTCCTCTTTAGGCTTAATTCTTATTCTTCTAACTCATTTACAATGCTCAATGCATGCCTAAGAGTGCTTAGAAGTGAAAGGGAACGAAAAACGGAATACAGAATGCATTTTCAAATTTTCAGAAAACAGGATCCCTGCTCGAGTGTGGACTTCCCCACTCGAGCGAACCCTCGAGGCCTACAAAAGTACTAGTTATGTCGAATTTACGCTCGATCGCGAACTCTGGCGCTCGAGCGAAAGGCCTCTCTACATGGATCCCCGCTCGACTATGAACTTGCTCGCTCGAGCGGACACCATGTCTGCAGAAAATATTAGGAACACGAATTTCACGCTCGAGCGGCGGTTTCCCCGCTCGAGCGGGAATCAAAATTTTGGAAAATCCAGAACATGTTCTTGAGCTTCAATTCGACATTCAAAGGTTCTAAATGCATGATTTTGGCTCAAATTTTGCATATACATATTCTAACATGGTATAAACACCAAATTACAACACAATGAAGCTCAATTTCACAATTTAATCACATGCATGTCTTAAATTAACTCAAACTCATCACCAACACACTAGATTCAAACATGCAAGACTCAAACTCCCATGATCTGCACTTGCATGTGAAATATACACATTATCCCCAACTTAATTGGTGAAGAGATGATCAAACACATGGTCATTAATCAAAACTTAACATGGATTACATACTTTATGCTCAAACATGGAAATTTATGGTAATTTCCTTTATGCATGTGTTCTAAGACTTCAAATTCAACAAAACCAACTCCAATTCATTTCAATTCTTACTCTTGATCATTAATCAACTTTGAATACACAAAATTACACATTAAACTCATGAATTCAAAAATCAATTGCTTACCTAGAAGCCCAATCAATAGTTAATTCTTGAGTTTAACTTCAAGACTTCCAAGCTTCAAGACCAAAACATAGATTTTCTCCCCTCTCTCTCTCTCTAATTTCGGCTCTCTCTCCCTCTAGAGAGTTAAATCAGCCAAAAGATGAAGCAAGGAGAGGAATTGAGTGTGTATTGCCTTATTACAACAAATCTCACTAAGTTCAATTTAATAATAATAAATAAGTGAGCACTAATTCATCAATTAAATCAATTAATTCTGATCTGAATCAATTTTCAATTAAATTTCACCGTAGGCTCTAAAAATTACGCCAATCACAATGGCGCAATCAATTTCGGGTTCTGTGGCCAATAAGGTTTTCAATTTAATTTTCAGAGCAGATAATCAAACAGATATTCCTTCGGTGAACAGATAGAAATTCAAAACCACATATTTTCACATAATGGCACACAAAATCATATCAAACACATGATCATATTCATGTTATCAAACACATAATCATATTCATGTTAAGGACCAATTAGCATGCTACAGAGCAGGGTTATCACATCCATATAGTGGTTAGGGGGCTATTTTGCATTTTCGCCCTCCGAACGCTATTTTTCGACTAAGTTTAAAGCATTTTCAGCTCTAATTCCCAACCTACCCGTGCTAATTACATGTTGTCTATTGTCACAGGTCTTATTTGTCATGAGAATGTTGCCCATGACATCCATACAGTGGTTTGGGGGGCTGTTTTGCATATCTGTCTCCCCCGAACGCCCTTGTTCGACTAAGTTTAAAGCATTTTTTGCTCTAACTCCTAACCTATGGGTGCTAATTACATGCCATCTATTGCCACATGTCCTATTTGTTGTAAGGATACTGCTTGTGACATCCATGCAGTGGTTCGAGGGCTGTTTTGCATTTTCACTCCCCAAATGCCATTTTTCGCCTAAGTTTAAGGCGTTTTCGGCTCTAACTGCCAACCTACATGTGCTAATTACATGCCGTTTGTTGCCATAGGTCCTATTTTTCATAAGGATGCCACTAGTGACATTCATACAGTGGTTCAAGACTGTTTTGCATTTTCGCCCTCCGAACGCCCTTTTTCAACTAACTTTACAGTATTTTCAACTTTAACTCCCAACTTATACGTGCTAATTATATGCCGTCTATTGCCATAGGTCTTATTTTCAATGAGAATGCTGCCCGTGATATCCATACAGTGGTTCGAGGGTTTATTTTTATATTTTTGCCCCCCGAACGCCTTTTTTCGACTAAGTTTACAATGTTTTTGGCTCTAACTCCAAATCTACGCGTGCTAATTACATGCCGTCTGTTATCACAAGTCCTATTTTTCATGAAAATGTTGCTCGTGACATCCATACAGTGGTTCGGAGGCTATTTTACATTTGAACACACTTTTTCGACTAAGTTTAAGGCGTTTTCTGCTCTAACTCCTAATATACACGTGATAATTACATGGTTTTTGTTGTCACAGGTTCTATTTATCATAAGGATACTGCCCGTGACATCTATATAATGGTTTATGGGCTGTTTTGCATTTTCACACTCTGAACGCCCTTTTTCGACTAAGTTTAAGGCGTTTTCGACTCTAACTCCCAACCTATGTGTGCTAATTATATGCCGTCTATTGCCATATGTCTTATCTATCATGAGGATGTTACTCGTGACATCCATACAGTGATTCAAGGGCCATTTTGTATTGTCTCCCCTCTAACGCCACGTTTTCGACTCTAACTGCTAACCTACGCGTGCTAGTAACATGTCGTCTGTTGCCACAAGTCCTATTTGTCATGAGGATGCTGCCCGTAGCATTCATACAGTGGTTCGGGGGGCTATTTTGCATTTTTGCCCCCCAAACGCCTTTTTTGACTAAGTTTACGGCGTTTTTGGCTCTAACTTTCAACTTACGCATGCTAATTGCATGTCGTCTATTGTCACAACACCTATTTGTCCCAAAGATGCCACCCATGACATCCATATAGTGGTTCGGGAGCTGTTTTGTATTTTTGCCCTCTAAAAGTCTATTTTTCAACTAAGTTTATGGCGTTTTCGCTTCTAACTCCCAACTTACACGAGCTAATTACATAACACCTGTTGTCACATGTCCTATTTGTCACAAGGATGCTGCTTGTGACATCTAGTAAGTGGTAGACTTAAGCCGACTAATATTTTTTTAGTCACCAAAAAGTGACATATTCAGTTATTAAATTTGTTTTTAGTCACCAATAAGTATTAGATCTTGACTAAAAAAGTTTAGTAGTTACAGCCTAAACAAACATTGACTAATATATTTTTTAGTTTTCAAAATTAACTTTTTAGTAACTAAATTCATTTTAGTCGCTAAATTTGGTTGCTAAATGTCATGACCCAAACACGCCCCTATAGGTTTAGCGTCGTAACCGGCCAGTAATCCTTGGATTACCAAAGGCCTCTGAATAGAATAACGTATAATTAGGGGCTGCAGAAGCAAATAAAGAAACATACATAGTCCATTGAGTTGTGTAGACATACATGAGACAGATAAGTTTTAAACTTATATAACGTCAAACTTCCATATAGCTTAGATCACTATACATAAAATGTCATGAGGGACTTAACCCAGCGTACAGACAAGAAAAAACAAACAACAAAACGTCCAACAGGTTCACAAAACCTAACTTCTCAAAAAGGAACCTCCCCGGAGGCACTGTGGTTGCCTAACTCAAAACACTCTAGGCAGTAACTTAGGCCTAGTCATGCGCCTGTTCACCTACATACATAATATAAATAGTGAGCGGAAGCCCAGTGAATAATAATAGAGTAAAGGATTTAAATGAATGATGTCCATAACAGATTTAGAAATTAGAGTTCATATAAAAAATAGATTTATATTCATATCCTTGTTCAAACTACACACAGAAATCAGAGTTCATACTTCATTATACATGGTATATCCATTAGCATTATCATGCTTGTCAGTTCTATAAAGAACCTTCGGTACCGGAAAACTTGTAACATACTTGAGCCAAGGTATTTTTACCCCCGAGAAAGGGCCTTGAGACCACGATATTATTACCCCCGGGCAAGGGTCATGACACCACGGTATTATTACCCTCGGGCAAGGGCCATGAGACCACGATATTATTACCCCCGGGAAAAGGCCATGTGCTAAGGATGCCACGAATACTTGTTAGAAAATGGGACAGTCATTCATCGTATAGAACATAACATTTCGTAAACAGATCTTATTCATTTATACAAAAAATAATTAAAGTTAAACATAACTCTATTAAGTTATTAATCACAGATGGCTGCACTTGCAGAACAGATTAGGCAGATAAACCAGATCGTCTATGGGGCGCGACCTATATAAACATAACGGATACACATCTTGAAACACACACTCGGGTCGTACTTAACTTAATTCATTCCATTCTAAGAGTGTCTTAATCTTGGCCTAAGAATGTTTAAGATGCAATGAGGATGTCAAAATACACTTTGGAACTCTTAACAAAACTTGCTGAAAACAGGGGCCCCGCTCGAGCGCAACTTCCTTCGCTCGAGTGGACATGCAAAAATGTAAGTGGTCGCTCGAGCGCAACTTTTGTCGCTCGAGCGGTCTGTAAACTTTGTAAAAATACTGGTTGCTTGATTTTCTCACTCGATGCGGACTCGGCAGCAGCTCGAGCGCAAGACTCAGGTCTTTACTCGAGCGCAACTCTTGTTGCTCGAGTGGTCTGCAAAAACATGAAACTTCTGGGAGCTTGCATTTCACGCTGGAGCGGACTTTTGGTCCCTCGAGCGGAGATGCAAAAACAAAGGTAGCTCGAGCGCAGGATCTGTCGCTCGAGCGGAGAGGTCGAATTCTAGAATTTCCAAATTCACCTCCAAGCTGCAAAACATAAGTTCAAAGTCTCAAAATGAAACTTTTGGCCCCAAAACTTGAGAAAACACTAGTAAACTAATAAAACATGGTGAATTCAAAATCATGTCACAAATTAAGCCCAAAAGCTTTATCAATTGTTCAAACCTCAACCTTGAAATTGTGAAAACATATCATTACATATCATGCATGTAAAGGTGCAAGTTCAAAGCTTTCAAAACATGATCCAATGAGGTGTCTAACTAAAAAACATAGTGAATTCTTAGAAGAAGATCAAAGTAAGGACATGCAAGGCGAAATTCTTTGAAAACAACCTCAAATTGTGATGGAATGAGCATGCATACATGATATGCTTCAATTCTCTTCAATTCTGACTCAATTCTTGTATCAACCAACTTAATTCTTTAGAGTTCATGTCCTACGCATCATAACTTCTAGAGGCTATTTTGGCCATATATAGGCTTGGATTAAGATATTCATTAATTAGGCTTAATTGAGCATTAATTATTCTAATTATTTCGCTCCGAATCGAATTTCAATTGAACCTACCACAATGTTTTAAAAATTCTAACTAACACATTTACCAAGTCGATTTCGTGATCGAATGCCGATAAGGCCTTCAATTCACAAAACAAATTAGACACAAAAACAGATATTCCTACCGCAGACAGATATAATCACAAATAATATAATGTACATATAATTAACTCAAAATTTTACCTTAATTACTTATTAGATATAATTAATTATGATTAATCAACTAATCATAAGTCGGGATTCTTACCACCAAAAGTATAAATTTGTCAGCTTATGATAAAAAGCATTAAAGGATTGCATGGCAGAAAAAACAAGCCCATCCAGAAAATACATTGCCTTAAGTGCGTTTTGCATTTAATGCTTTTATTTTATCATATAGAAGTCAATAAAGATTGTAGAGCTTTATCCTTATAATAAATTGAAATCTCCTCAAATTCTTACACACAATTCTTAAAAGATGTATCATTGTTAATATATTTTTTTCGGGTAAATTATACAAATGATCTATATAGTTAACACGGTTCATTAATTTAGTCTCTGTTATTTTAATTTATATGATTATATCTCTTAATTTAATGAATTATGTCGTATTAGTTTAATAAATAACAATCGTTAGATTTGGTCGACGGAATGTTGTTACATGCTCGAACGATGTGTCAATTTGATCCCCTATAATTTACACGATGTGTTAATTTAGTCCTTATCATTTTAATTTGCTCGATTTTGATAGTGACCAAATTAGCACTTCGTGTAAACTATAAAGACTAAATTGACACATCGTTTGAGTTTTCATCCACCAAATCTAATGACCGTTATTTATTGGACTAATATGACATAATTCGTTAAAATAAGGGGTAAAATCAAAAAAATTAAAATAACATGGATCAAATTAATATATTGTGTAAACTGCATAGACTATTTGCATAATTTACCTTTTTTTTTATTGCCAAAAGAAAACTTTTTCTGATTACTTCAATATAGAACAAAGACACAATCAATAAAAAAGAGGGGATGCAAAGAGCATCATAACTCTCAAACTAATCTTAACAAGATTGGCACTGGAGAGAGAGCCTAACTCATATGCTTGCATGCCACCAAGTTGACAAGGAACCAACCAAACAAGAGAAGACAAAGAAACAGAAGAAAATATTATTGTTAATATCACAGAGTGTTATAATTAAATTATTTTTAATTATAATTAAAAATTTTACAATAAGTCATAATTAAAAAGCACTTGAAACACAACTAAAGATCTGTTGGATCATCCTTAACCCAATCTTTATAAACAATACATTTTAAAAGCAATTAATTGTGTTTAGTTATATTCTCAGCATACTTCTCATTATTATGGGGTAAAAGTTTTTGTCAAATTATGAATTTATCAAATAACTTATTAAAAATTAATCAACTTGACTATTAATGAAGGCATAATTAATATACATTCTAATCGATTCCCCGCAACCACTAATTAACAAGTTTGAAATGATTATATAAATTCTTTATAAAAGTTGAATAGATAAGAATTCTACAAATATTTAATACATTGCTAACAAAAAAATATATATAGCTAAGGATTTTTTTTCTTTATTTTCTCAAATTATTATAATTTTATCACACCTTTTAAATTATTAATTTAAACAATTACCGCTTAAACTATTAACTATAATTCATTTTACTACAAATCGTCAACATAGTTACTAATTGTGATGGAATATCTTACCTATTGGCACACAAAAATATTTGTGCACATAATTTGCACTACAGGAAATTCGTTCTTTAGCGGCGTTTTTAAAACGCCGCGAAAAGCCTGAAAAACGCCGTAATATCTTATAGTGACGTGTAAAACTTTCGCCGCTGATAGGGCCGCCGCAATAGCTACCCAACGTTTAAAAAACGTCGCTAAAAATATTAGACGGCGTTTTAAAAAACGCCGTAAAATCTTTGACCACCGTCTCATCCTCCGTCCCAAATTAACGTGTGACGTCACAATGACGTCATTTAGTGGCGTTTTTGAAAAAACGCCACTATTTTTTTTATTTTTTTAATTTGTGCTACTCCCTACAATGACGTCATTTTGTGGCGTTTTTTTAAAAAACGCCACTTTTTTCATTTTATGGCATTTTTTCAAAAAACGCCACTTTTTTCTTCTGTTTTTTTTTTGTTTTTTTGGGTGGGGGGGTTCCTGCTACTGATGCAAGAATATGAAATAAAATACCATTTTGAATGGTAAAATAAATCCATTCAAAATATATATAAAAAAGAGTAAATAAAACGTGATGGTCATTATGATTCAATCATTGATCATAAATTTTGTTGAAAATTGATATTACAGAGTTATGTGATTACTAAGACCAAGCAATCTGTGGGTATTGTTATTATTCCCTCTTTTTCTTCTGTTTGGTTCTTCATTTAAGAAAAATAAATAAACAAAAATAGAAGTCACAAAGTGAAAATAAAACCACCAATTTCCAATCAAAACATAGCTGTCACTTTTGGTACTTCAAAGAACATCAAAACATCTTGCTCTTCTCAAGCCATTCTTTAGCAGGAGCCTCGTTCATTGAACCTACTTTAGCAGCAGTCTCTCCCACTGACAATAAGAACTCTACAAAAAAATATTTGAAGAGACCCAACTTACTGAGAATACTAAGAGATAGTTCTGTCACCATATCTTCAACCAGCAGGCAAAATTCCCCAAAACCTGTTCAAAAGTTCAATGATGCAAACATAGAAGATGTTCCGGCTTTTTCTCTGTTCTACACTCTGCATCTTCTCACCAAAGAGCTCCTCAAAAGATCAAACCACCCTCATTAACACATCATTATTCATTCTTCGTCACTGTCACCTCCGTTTTCAGCCACATTCACCCTCTCCATAACATTGATATCTGGTTCATCTCCTAAATAGCAAATAGATGTATCTGAGGATGATCCAACAAATCCCATTTCATGTGGTGTCAGACCATGGGATGATGGGTGAGGAATTGATTGTAAGAAGTTGAAGTAAGCATATTTTACATCGAACTGCATATCATACCCTGCAAGATAACATGTGCGTTAGATTCTTATACTCCTTTTTTTAAGTCAAAGCAAGAAAAAGGAAGAAGCGTCAAATTCGTAATTACAATAGTTCACTGCGATGGTGCATGTCCTCTACACCAACAACCATGAAAAAAAGGGAGCAACATGTCACAGTTGTCTAAATCCACCAAGCAAATGGTTGATATAACCGCAAAAAGTGGGAAAAGCCAATCACTTGTAACATCCTTCAATCTCCTGCACATATCTATGGAATGAATTGTACTATTTATGCCCATGTAATTCATTATAAGTTATCTTAATAATCTAAATCGTTTTTTTTTTTAGTCTACGATAGTATAATTAACGAACAAAATTTTGATACAGAGTTCCGATACAAAATGGGATCACGACAGTTAAATGGAAACAAAGATAATAACTAAGATTAAAGGCACACTACTTTTAGAATAGTAGTTTCTGACTGACAAAGATAATGAAAAAAAAATGTTAACATCATCAATAAAAACCTTAAGAGAAGTTTCTGACTGAATGCTATATACCCCTTAAAAATGAACTTCTCAACAAATTTTCCTTTGTTGTTTTCCCTGCCTGTTTTCCACATCATTTTTATGTATCTTCTCAACAAACCATCACACTGCAATTATCAGAGTATAATCCGTTTAGTGAAAGCACATGATCAGGAATATCCCTACCTATGCTCCAGAGCTTGAGGCTTGCTTTGCAACTTCATCCAGAAAATTAGTTGGAATGTCTTTTTCTGAAATAAATCCAAAATTTAAGCTTTTCAAAAAATCCAGAAATCACAGACAAACAAATCAATTCAATGGAAATTAACCACTAGTGAAAAAGTAAATAACGCAAGTAGTGCAGATAGTGTGGGAAACACAAAACAACCTTGCAAAAAGCTTCAGAATTGTGTTCAAGAGCACTGCACAATGGTTTCATTAAGCACATAAAAAAACAGTTCAAAATAAGTAAGTTTGGTTGCTCTGCCTCTTGTTTTGGAGCCAAAAAATGGTAATGACAATATCAACGTGTGTATATATACATATAGATATGCATACATAGATCCATCTTCGTTTTAATTCTCATTCTTATTTTGTGAGAATAAAAGTTGATGATTTTCATCACCATGATTGCTGTGATATAAAGATAATGTTGTGGGATTCAGGAATAGAACCTGTAGTAATCAGGATTTGGAACAAAGGTGGTAGTGTTGAGTAGGCCATAGTTTCCACCTATCAATGTTTGTCTACAGTATGTTTTGGTATCATAAGAGGCTGCCATCCCAAGTTGATCCAAGTACCTGTTTGGTTAGCATAAAGATTAGTCCTAAGCTGAACATACTATCTGAGAGTTGAGAAAAAAAATGATCTTGAAAATAAGTCAGATCTTACGTACCAAAAGCTAAACACAAACGCATTAGTGACAAGATTACGGCCACTGTTATAAGCTCCACCGGCTTCACCAACCCATGCTACTGTTGAAGTTCCAGAGGCTTTTAAAATGCTTTGGAGGTTGCTGAATTGCTGGGATTCACCATCAAGATACGATAAATTCTAATTTGAAGTAATTTAATTGCTGTAGTGATACCTAAAGAAATAGCTACTGTTAAAATCAGATAAATTCCAACAAGTAGTAGCTAGCTTAAGCCGGTTACGCAACTATAATGTATTAAAACACGAATGGCATTATTCAACTCCATCTTACCTAGTTACCAACTGAAAAATGTGTGCAATAGCCATAGAAAGATCTCTTCCAAATGACAAAGGTACAAGTTACAACAATGAAAACTTCACTTCACATTTCCTCTGGGTCAACCATCTTTCGAATTATATCAATAAGACGACGGCACAGACTCACAGAAATCACATAAATTTGCACACCAGACACTACCTTAACTTGAGCAATCACATAAATAAGCTATAAGTTATAACCACTAATTTCAGAGAGGCTCATCTATGTAATGGACATGGGTAATGTCAATGATTCATGAGCCTAATCAAGCTTGTCAAATTTGTTCATTTACCTATTCATTCTAATTTCCATATCGAAAGATATTCAACTTCAATTGCAATTACAAGATACTCCAAGAGCTTATCCATATTTTTGTCATATCTAAAACGCAAGGTACTTTTTCCTTTTTGTCACAGTTACCAAAGCCATATAAGTGTAGCGCCAACTTTTCATGAGGCCTCAAGTAAATCCCAATTTCAATAGAGTTAGTTTGTGGAGCAATCTTGCCCAAAACCTAAGCTTGAGCTTGGTTGTGAATGGGCTTCTTAACAAGCCCAGTATGAGATGCTTATGTCAACATTACTTTCTTTATAAAACCCTGTCTGAACTTAAATTCAAGAGGAAAGTTTGATAAAGCCTCTAGGAGGTCATACCAGATAGTTCAAATATTCATATGTTAACCATCTAACAAACTGGGTTATCTAGACAACCCTCAAATCGAACCATACCACCCTTAAGAGGGTCTTGTCATAGACTCATAATCTTTGTGGTTCATGAGTGAAACATCTCAGCTGGCTCTAACAAAATGTCTCATTTATATCTTACTACCCCAAGTTCTCAAAATGTCTCATTTATATCTTATTATATTCACTCTAGGTTAAGTACAAGAAATCTGACTCTAGTTCACACCTCTCAGTAAGTTCTCAAAATGATACAAAATGATTCACATAATAAAACAATGAGATTGTAATGATATCAAGGTACTTCCAAGACATGCTGTGAATATGACAATATGAGATGCCCGAATAAAAATTTAACTGATCGAATACATCATATAGAATATATAGAGCATTACCACCCAATAAATGATATTTTGAACTACACCATGAAGATGTAGATATGCTCACCTGCCAAGGAGCTGGAAAAAATATACTGTAATCTGGCCAAAATACAAGGACTCAAAAAATTTTAGACAAATTTGAGGAAAAATGGGTATCGCTTCCAGGTAAAAAAATTAATTTTAAGACGACATATAAACTCAGCCATCTCTTTATACAACATTAACAGTCTTAAAAGAGGCTCTCAATCAATCGGCACTTCAAATTGAATCTAATCATTCGATTGAGGTTTTTTTTAAAGAAAAGTTATTGATATATATATATATATATATAAAGTAAAGTGTACATTACATCAATAGTGAAGACAAAAGCCCCAAGATAGTTGCCTAAAAACTCTGAGCAACCGCACCCAAAAATGATGTTCTTGGTCCCATCTAACAAATAATCCCAATAAAAACTACAATATAGAAGTAGGTAAGATGCCCACTGTGCAAGACAAAAACAAGACAAAGTGTAGCAAAGTTACTGCCAGTATGAACTCAAAAACAACTGAAAAACAGAACCCCATAAGAGGCAAAATCTGTTCCACCTTCAATCAGTGTGAACAAAGGAAAAACATTCCTGAAGCAGTAGAGTGAAGCACCACAGAGGTCTTCATCACTGCGTTGGGTTTATAGATATTTTATAATGAATTTCAAGCACACAACAATAAATTTTTGTAGAAGTACCTTGATATTACTTATGTTCTGACACAAAGCAAACTACAGTGCACATAGTTAAACACATATGCTAATTAATCATGCTTCACACATTAGTTTCAAGATTGACAAAACAAAGCACAAGGAACAACATACCAGACGATTTGGTGAGACGATCCTGGATAATAAGCGAAGGAAACAGAAAATTAAGTCAGAAGAAGAAGGAAAACCAGAAGCCAAACTCATAAAAGTGAACTATCGAAAAAAAATCAAACCTCAAAGTCCAAAGGCGCCAATCTCATGAAGGAACTGCTCTGAGAATGAACAATTGCCATTGAGCCTAGTTGAATATAGCTATAAAAGTATCATTTAGAATATAGCTATAAAAGTATCATTCAGTAAATCACATTCGAAAGATGAATAGTCATTGTCATAATCCATTTGGGCAAAAAGTATCATTTAGAATATAGCTATAAAAATAAAAATTCAATGCACCATAAGCTGCTATGATAGATATCATGATAGAAAAGTTAATGCACTTTTTAACTGCCAGTCTTAATATTTCATTTCTCACCACACATTGTATGCATAAGTAATCATGCAATATAGTTCTAAAATAAGGGTTCAATGCGTGATAACCTATGAGAAGGAATTCAATAATAGTTTAAAACTGGCGAATGTACATCTCACTAATTGATTGTAGATAATATTTGGTGAACAGAAATGTTACATGGAAAACTAAGTGACGAGCATAGTAGAGAACTCACAGCAAGCACTCTGCTGCATCATATATGCCCATGGTTCCGGTACTTGTGTCATCAATTTTCAAGATAACATCCCTAGACAAAATGCCAGCCTTATTTGCAGGACCGCTTGGAGCAGCTGAAATTACCACCAGTCCTGCACGTAATCCATCACCTTCTATAGGGTAGCCAATTGACAGCCCTACACCTGTAACAGCACCTTGTGTCCCGAACATCCTTCAAAGGACATATTAAAAGATTTTAGAGAGAATATCAAAAGCCACAAAATTCGCTGACCCAAAATAGTTAAGAAAAGGCTTCCTCGAGTCAAAGAACAAGATACATTGAATTAAATGGGTGAGAAGAAACTGCCTTGTACCTTGTTACAAGTGCTAAGAACAGCAGCTTCCTCTATATGATTCAGAGCGCAAAGCTCACTAATCGCTTGAGGCCATTGTGCTTCGGGAATGGAAAGCTTTTCACGTATCTCAACTAGTGCTGTGTGAACATTGAGTCCTATGGCCACGACACTGCTTCTATCTTTTGTATATCCTGAGAGAAAAACAGAGTATAAATATTTGAACAATTGTGCCTTTAATTAATAGTCCTTGTGACAAGTTAAAAATGAGGCTTGGTAATATAGCAGTTGCTTTTGCAACAACACATACCAATGAAGCAAAGATGACATACTATTCAATCCAAAGTACCAATACAAATTAACAGCTTTAAGCATCAATACAAATTAACTAGTAGTAGCTAATCTAACAACAATACACAATACTCTAATAGCAATTCACTACATCAAGCAGTTCCAAAAACTGCTTCTCACAACTGGTCACATTAACCCAAACTTCCACCTGAGTTGTCGGCTTGTCTCCAAGGTGTTCAAAATTTGCAACTGTATGCTGATTAGCACCAATATTTAGATTGACAACCTTTGACAAGGAACAACAAAAGAAGATGTTAATAAGTATATAAATAAAGATTATAAACTACGATTCATATTACATACTTGACTACAATGTGTGTTAACTAAGCATTGGGATGGCCGAATCACATAATTACCCAAAGGTCCTTGAAATTACAAACCTAATAATTTTTCTAATGTTTTAACATGTCCCCAAGGGTAACCCCAACGCTGTTGGATTTCCAGAATATTATAAAGCTTTTATCTAGTCAAAACTCAAAACACACTAGCTCTACGTAGAGCTGAGTAAAAAGTTATGGATGTATGCAGGGTGTAGTCAACCCCAAGTAATTGGAATTAAGGCTTGTCAAGTTGAATCAAGCAATCTAAGCAAAACAAAACCTCAAAATGAAGCGTCAAACCATTACAGACCCAAACCAAAACACTTCCAAAAATAGTAAACAAAAAAAAAAAACTACAAAACAGAGACCACCTTTCTCTTGGAGAAGATTGATCACACCAACTTGACTAAAATATTGTTCTTTTTTGTCAAAACGCTAATTGGTTAAGAAAAAGTCTCTCAAAAAACTTAATATATATTCCCAGTAAGTATTACTATCTCTATTTCATGTATCACATGGATCTTCTAAAGTAAAACACCTTATAATAGGGGAAACAAAATAAAAAGAGTGACATACCATGGTACACAACAGGTTTGATTCCATGTTCTTTCAAAAATACAATTGCAGGTGCAGATTCCACTCCAAACCTGTTGTTGATAAGAAGAACATCGTCAAGGTCATACATCATTTTGGGGAAAAAGGAACAAAAAAATAGAAAAATGAATAAAATCCTATGATATGGCTTCAGAAGTGCAACAAAATCAGGAGAATACCTTCAGAAGTGCAACAAAATCAAGAGATCGATGGAATGCAGCAAGTATGAATTCTAAGAGCCTCTTTTGAACCTACATGCATAAATCACAATGCATTGTGAATGTTTCAAGCACAAAAATAATTTCAGATTATAACTTCTCATTCTCTTTTGACTGAAGATATGGCTTCCAGATTTTAAGAACGACGGAGCATCTAACTTGCATATCAGATGAACATAGAAATATATAAATGAAAACAATAAATAGGTCAAATATTTAGGTTTGGATCAGCAGTCACTGGATCCAACATAAAGAGTTATCAGCAACAATTGAAACAGAGCAAAAATAATTTTTTTATTTGTAAAATACCATATTGAAAATCCGTCCAATGCTTAAAATCCTTTGAAGACTTCTTCCTAAGAACAAACAGTTTACAAAATAGTTTGGCATCTTAAATTGGAAAGCTGGATAAAAGAGCCATTCATAATAAACAAGTAACAAAAGAGGAAACATTAATGCCACCAAGGGGACACCCCATTGACTTGGGTCACATGCCCCTGATAAACAGACACAGGTTCCAGTCTCCTTAACTAACCTATTTAAAAAAATAAAATGAGAGAGAGGGGGAGAGAGAGAGAGAGGGAAACATTTATTTCTTTAGTTGATTATTGAGGAAAATTACAAATCAGTGGCATTCAGGTCAAATTATGACAAATCAATAAGGAAAAAATATATGTTTTGGGGTTTTACAACAATTTGAAGTATATTACATGATATAACAAAATGCTATTGAATGTAAGTTATTAACTTCTGCTTGCTCCTGAAAGGAATGAGTACAAAATATTTTAAACCCAGATCCAGAGTAAAAAAATACCCTCTGCCAATAACAAAAGAGAATGAGAAGTTATAATCTGAAAATAAAGAGCAAATCCCAAGTAATATTGCAATTCTAACAGCATATATATATATATATATAACAGTACACACAAAGAAGAGAGAGAGAGAGAGAGAGAGAGAGAGAGAGAGAGATCTAATAAAAACTTACAGATTTGAGAAGCCAAATCTCAAACAGGTTTCATGTAGATTAATCGACCAATTGATGAACGATGAGATCTAATAAAAACAGAAAATCAGAAGTGAGAAGCCAGATCTGAGTTAGAATGTAAAAAATCTATTAAAAATAAAAAACCTAAACAAATTGAAACTAACAAAATCGAAAGAGACAACTGCAAATCTGGAGAATCAACCTTCGAATCTTCAAGAATCAACCTTCGAATCTGATGAAAAGATGAGTACAGAGAGTGAGAGTGAGAGAATTCGAGCAAGAGCGAGAACGAGACTGCGACAGAGAGAATTCGAGCGAGAGCGAGAGTGAGAGAAACTGCAAATCTGGAGAATCAACCTTCGAATCTTCAAGAATCAACCTTCAAATCTTCAACAAACTTCATAGATCTGATGAAGAGATGAGTACAGAGAGTGAGACTGAGACTGAGAGAGAGAGAATTCGAGCAAGAGCGACAGCGAGACTAAGACAGAGAGAATGAGAGCGAGAGCGAGAGCAAGAGCGAGAGCGAGAGTGAGAGACAACTGCAAATCTGGAGAATCAACCTTCGAATCTTCAAGAATCAACCTTCAAATCTTCGACAAACTTCATAGATCTGATGAAGAGATGAGTACAGAGAGTGAGAATGAGACTGAGAGTGAGAGAGAATTTGAGCAAGAGCGAAAGTGAGACTGAGACTGAGAAAGACATCGAGCGAAGGTGAGAGTGAGAGAGAGTGAATTCGAGCAAGAGTGAGAGAGAGGGAAAGAGTGAGATAGAATATGTAACGGCGTCAGATGTGCACCCACAACAACACTGTTTTGAAATTTAATTAACACAGCACTGTAGTTTTTAATTTTTAATTGATCAATGATGGCGTTTTAATAAAAATGCCATAAAAAAAACGTTGCCGTAGCTTCTTTTTGTTGTAGTGTTGTTTAATTTAATTGTGTCTAGAAACAATAGTTTACTATATCTTCTTGAATTTTGTGTTTCATTAAATATGTTTTAAAAATTAATTTTGTTTTTTTTGTTTGGTCGACTTATTAGTCTCTTAAAGAGTATTTGAGATGATCTAAATAAATATGTTTTTTAATTTTTTACGAAAAGATATGCAAAAAAATAAAATAAATAGAGGAGTGATATGATTCAAAAAAGATATAAGAATAAAAAAGTCAAAAAATTTTAAAAATCATTTAATTATCTATTTGTATAAAACCCAAAAAGTTGATGGAAGATTTCCACAAACATTTAATTATCTTTTTTTTTAAGAAAAATTTATTTCACATATTTCAAATTTTAAATTTAGAAGTTTGCTATAAAAGCAACTTGCTTCCATACTCTTCATTCGTGGGAGAGAGAGAGAGATGGCTTGATCAATGACTCTAGTCAGTGAGAAAAACACATTGGGCCGAGAATATAAGGTGAAGGACATGTCTCAGGTTGATTTCGGTCGCCTAGAGATTGAGTTGGCCGAATTTGAGATGCAAGGACTCATGTCCTGCAGACAGAGTTCGGCCCACTTCAACCCCTGTACAGTGTAAGAATCACCGGTTCTCTCCACATGACCATCCAAACCGCAGTCCTCATTGAGACCCTGACCACCTTGGGGGCCGAGGTTCGCTGGTGTTCCTGCAACATATTCTCCACCCAAGACCATGCTGCCGCTGCGCTGCCATCGCCCGTGACCGCGCCTCAATTTTCGTCTGGAAAGGCGAGACCCTGAATGAGTACTGGTAGCGTTGAAACTCTTACACTAAAATTTCACAAATGAATTAGAAATTACATACACTAACTTAAATAAATAAAATAACAAGCATGAAACTTCAGAACGAACTATTACAGTAAATATAGAAGTGAAAAAGTTGGCCTTGGAAGAGTTTAGGAGTGGTATGTTATTTGCCTTAAAAACTATTTTTCCTTCCTTTGTGAATGTGTTAAAAAATTGAAACAGTTCAAAGACAAAATATTGTTATTATTTTTTCATAATGTGTTCTCGTTCAATATTCACAATTAATATGAAAATATTATATAAAAAGAAGTTTCGGGCCTCAGGCCATGTTATATCATCAGTGTATATATAAATATAGAAGAATTGTCTCAATGTTTATTATATATAAAAAAAAAATGTTTTGTAACTCGAAAAACTTCCCCCGAATTACTGAAACGACGTCGTTTCGATTTTGAATTTTTTTTTTTCTTCTAAAACAGAGGGAGAGAGAGGGAGAAACAGAGGAGAGAAGAAGAGAGGAGAGAGGGAGAAAGAGAGAGGAGAGGAGAGAAGGGAAACAGAGAGAGAGAGAGACGGCGGGTGCGACGGTGAATGTCGATCGTAGATCGCAGCTCATCGGCCGATCGCCTCCGCCTCTGCCTCTGCCTCTACTTCCGCCCGATTGATATTTGTTGGAAATGGTTATAAAATTCTGGATAAAATCAGAATTTTTTTCTAAGTTCGGTCTATTTTTTAGGTGGGCCCCGAGTGTCGATTTACTCGGGTCAAAGTGGTAACGCGTTCTATGCCGCGTTGTGATTCACGTGGTATATTTGGTTGCTCAAAACCATTACCGAGTGAATGGGAAATTGAAGCCAAAGTGTGCTTCATGGAAATGGAGTTTTGGTGGAAATTCCTTAAGGTTGTAAATTGGCTTGTCCCACATTGATTTGGTGGGAAGTTTTGAAAGGGTTTATAAGGCTTAGGGTGAGATACTTGGGGTGTGCCCCAAGGGGTACCCAAGTGTTTTAGAGGGAGAGGTTATGGGCAAAATGGGCTAGACCCATTAGACCCAAAAATCACCACGCGCGCGCCGCCGGTCGGGCAGGCTGGGTGTGTGGCTTCTAATCTTTTTGGCCGTTTTCAAATAGAAATAAACTGTTTTGGAATTAGTGCACACTGTTTGAATTCAAAACCCAACAGGTATGATACCTGTTCAATTCAAAACCAAGAGCCACATACCTGTTTAATTCAAAACGAAGAGCCACCTTCACATCTATAAATAGGACATCCCTCATTTGGATTTTGGAACTCTAATTTTCGTCCTTCATAATTCTGCAAACTTCCTCTTCATTTTGCTGCATTATTTTCTTGTCAGAGAGAGTATAAACACTTAGTGTGTTCGTAAGGCAAACAATTTGTAGTGCTGCTATTGTTTGTGGTAGATCATTTCATCCTGGGAGATAGATGTCCAAATTCTGAAAGCACCGTGGAGAGGACGAATCTGTCTTAAGGACACAGTGTTAAACACTGGACTTGATCAGAAAAATTATTCATATAAATTAACCAAGTAAGTTGTTTAATTTAATTCTGTTTTTATTTGTTTATTTAATCAGATTTTAATTTTGTTTTTGTAACAAAATAAAATCTGTGGTTTTATTTATTTATTTTTTATTTTAAGTTTGATTTTTGTAATCAAACATATTCTCTCCTTTTCTCTATTTCTTTTATTCTTGTTGTTGTTTTGTACACAACAGAATTTAATCTTTTTAAATACAGTGAAGATTGTCCAACAATATTACCCCCTCCAGTCCTTCTTCTTCTTCTTCCTTCTTCTTCTTCTTCTCTTGATTCGGGGGATTAGGGGGCTCCGGATTCGAGCTCCCTAGCACGTCTCTATATAAAATAAGGAGACGGCTCCTATCCAAATGAATTATTCAATTGGACAGTTCGGTCGGACTACTGTGAGCCCATCTCACAGGACTCGTCTGAATGATCCAAACTGCTGATCTTGTAATGTCTATATATTACTTGTTCCGTCCCTTTTGTTTATTTACTACAGAAATTTAACTTTTTAAGATG
Source organism: Camellia sinensis (assembly GCF_055761805.1). Classification (NCBI taxonomy): domain Eukaryota; kingdom Viridiplantae; phylum Streptophyta; class Magnoliopsida; order Ericales; family Theaceae; genus Camellia; species Camellia sinensis. The sequence goes on along the minus strand of NC_138970.1, from coordinate 176,675,365 downwards.
ACATGCAATAAATGCATTTGAATTTAAATTCAAAAACATTATGTTCAACAATTGCCCCTTTATTTCTTACTTTTAAATAAAGATATTATTTTCAACAATTATTTGTGTGCAGTTTCGAGACAGATTTTGTGAAAATATTTTCATGGTGCCCTAAATTTATTGTTAAATTTTACGAATGAAAGTATTGGATAATATTTTTTTTTTTTTTTTTTGGGTTAAAATATTTTAACAGGCCGGATTTGCTTGTGGACGATGGCGGCGACCTTACATTGTTGATACATGAGAGGGTGCGGGCCGAAGAAGAGTATGAGAAAACAGGAAAATTTCCAGACATCGATTGCACAAGTAATGCCGAGTTTAAGATATTGCGAGAAATCATTAAAGATGGATTAAAGAGTGATCCTAAAAAATATAGGAAGAAGGTGGAGAGAATAGTTGGAGTTTCAGAAGAGACTACCACTGGTGCTAAAAGGTTGTACCAAAGGCAGCTGAAGGGGTATTACTATTTCCTGCTATTAATGTTAATGATTCAGTCACAAAGAGCACGGTATACACATAAATATTTATATATTATTATTGTTATATATTATCAGAATATTTTACTGATTTTTTTATGTGATTTTTACTATGTTTTTAATAACACTTTTCACTTTTTAAAAAACACTTTTCAGAAAATTCTATTTTCTTATTTTTCGTATTTTTTTATTTTTACTGATTTTTTTTAATATTTTAAGTAATTTTTTTACTTTTTAGACACACCTAACATAAATATATCTAAAAAGTAAAAAAATTGTAAAAAAAATCTTTTAAAAATTCACTAAATACCAAAAATACAAAAAAAAAATACAAGAATTTAGTACATTTTTTATATTTTTATGTATTTATTAATTTTTTAAAATATTTTTTCACAATTTTTTTACTTTTTAGATACACTTAAGTAAGGTGCTTCTAAAAAAATTAAAAAAAATGTTTAAAATTTAAAAAATATTCACTAAAAACAAAAAAATACGAAAATTAAAAAGTCAATTTTCAAAATACTTAATTCAGAAAATTCAAACCAAACACACTGAATATTTTTCTTACATTCTTCACAATTATATTATTGGAGTCATATTTTAAATCTAACAACAAAACGGGACACATATCTGATCCTTTAATCGAATAGATGCATTTTTTGCACAAAATGATACTCATTAAAAATAAATTTTAATTACAAAAAATAACTCTGTTAAATTATTATTGTAATATTTTCTATATGAATAAAATTTTCATTTCCTTTTAATTGGCCGTCATAGAGGCCCTTTCAGTTAAGTGAGTAATTATTGGTTTATCCTACAGTACCACGTAGCTACGTGGCATGATAGGCCACGCCCATGTCTCTACCAACGTGTCTAATATCGGATGTATTCTATTTTGCCATTCCCTATTCGTACATTAAAAAAATAAAATTGTTATAAAAAATAAAAATAGAATCAAATGATTTATTTTAATTATTTTTAAAAAAAAATTTAAGAATTGTTAATTACAGTTCAATTTACCGATTAAGGCTTAGAAGAACCGAAGTTCCATATTTAAATATAAGATGTTTCACAAAGTATTTACTTCAATCTTGATGTCATTTTGACATGGATGAGACTTCCATGCATCCTATTTACAAACAAAGACCTGCACAATAATATTTGTTCCTCCCCCCTCCCACTATTGCTATAATATTTGCAATTCTCATATTGTAGAAAATTGCATTTTATAGTAATTACTATATAATATGATGAATTTGTTACCCATTTTTTTGAGAGAATATTCTAAAAATTTGAAGTCAAGAATTTTTTAATCTAAAAGGGTAGAATTAAATTGGAACCAAACGATTTTATCATACTAAATTCTGGTTTTATTTCATAACGAGATCAAATTAGTCCATAAACAATAATAATGATCATACATTATTGTTATCATATATATTTCATCGTTTTATTTTATCGATTTGATGACAAACTATAAAATCTTATTGTGACATATAGTTTGACAACATATACGGATGTCGACACTCCTTGCCCGATGGGCTAGTGAGAGCCACAGAGAACATGATCGCCGGCAAGGTGGTTGTTGTTTGCGGATACGGAGACGTAGGCAAAGGCTGCAGTGCCGCCGTCAAGAGAGCCGTTGCTCAGGTTTTCATGACAGAGGCTGATCCCATTTGTGCTCTCCAAGCTGTGATGGAAGGAATTCCAGTCCTCAGTCTTGACGACAACATTGTATCGGAGGCAGACATCTTCGTAACTGCCACAGGGAACAGAAACATTATAACGGTCAATCACATGAAAAAAATGAAGAATAATGCGATCGTATGCAACATTGGCCAATTTGACAATGAGATTGATGTGCAAGTAAGGAATGATAAACCTAGTGGAGATTATCGCCCCTCTATATATCATTTTTAAAATTCCCTTTATTACAGTATTATTGTTAGGAAAATTTACCCATAAATCCTACTTTCTGGAAAGTTCAACCATTTAGTCCTAAATGTTTTCTTATGCACCATTTAGTCTCATTTTTTTTTTTGGCAATGTTATTTACTTAATTTTGATTATTTGCAGATTACAATTGTATCCATTGTGTGGGCTGTTTGTTTCCTAAATTGGTGGGAAGTCGGTTTTTTTGAATTGGGGGATTAATAATGTTAATGAAAGCAAGGGTTTGGTGAAAACGGGATTTGGGGAGTTGTTGATATTCATTGTTTGGTCGTATTGGTTTTGAGTTTGTTGTGTCGAACGATTTTGTCATAGAGGTTTGTCTCTCTGTTTTTTGATTTTTTCTGCATTCTTTTTTGTGACTGTGTATGTCTTGCATGTTATGGTATGAAGTACATCAACGTCAACGTCAGTTCTGGTAACATTACGTTTGTGTTCTTCTATCTGTTTCATATATATTTTCATCACATTGGTCGTTGATGTTTTGTGGGTGGTTCACAGTTGGGTGTATGGAACGGTTTTGGCACATAGGTTCTCTCCATGTTTACTGATATTTTCTGCATTTTTGTTCTGAATGTGTATGTGTTGCATGTTATGGGATTAACTACATTAACATCAAGCCGATTTTGGTAACATCAATTTTGTGTTTCTTGTGACTGTGTTCATAAATATGCAGTACATTTGTGTTGTTGATGTTATGTGGTGTTATTTTTTGTGTTTATTGGTGTGTTATCAACGTCGGTACAAATAACATCAGGTTTGTTTTCTTGTGCTTGTGTCACATATATTCATCACATTGTTTGTTGATGTTATGCGTTTGGTTCACAGTTTGGTGTAACAGCATTCCAATAAACAACATCGGCCGGTTTGTTTCCGTGTTTTCTCGAATTTTTTGCTCGTTTTTTGTCTTTTTGTATGTCTTCCATGTTGCGGTATTAACTACATCAACATCAAAGTCGATTCCTGTAAAATCACTGTCGTATTATTGTGATTGTTTCACATATAGTCAGCACATTGTGTTGTTCATGTTTTGTGGTTGTAAATATTAGTATATATGGTTGTGTTATCAACATCGACTCAATTAACATTACGTTCGGTTGCTTGTGGGTATTTTATATGTATGCAGGACAATGTGTTGTTCATGTTATGTGGGTGTGAAGATTTTTATATTTTTTATGTTTTGATGTCAGTGGGCCTTGTTGCATAGCTTAGTGGGTAACGTATTTTTCTGAAGTGGGTACAGTGTTGTGTTATTATTCATTCATTGTTGTACGCATTAGCCATCTACTGATTTGATTATGGGTTGCGTGACAGGTATGGATGGTGTGTTGTTGTTGTGCACCTACGGGAAAACAAATGTTGTTGTTCGGTGTCATCGAGCGATGACATTCACGCAGCTGCTCGATGATATTTGTGGCAAGTTCGACAACTTAATACGGGATGCGGTGTACATGTTATGGGATGCCCTCGGGTATAACAAGTTTAAGGTTGATAGCGATGACGATATCCAAAACATGTTGTGCCTTGCGGAGTCATTTGCTCTGAAACATTTTGATGTTCTTATTCAGATCCGAGACGTTCCAGTGGGCGGTAACTACGGGGGTGCGTATTGCCGTGAAGGTCAGAAGTTTAATTTTGGTAATCAAACGTTCGGTATGGATGATCAGACGGATATGTTACCAACATATTGTCCTAACAAATCAAAGACGTTCCTGTCTGCTCAGTGGGCATTCGGGATTACACATGTTGGACAATGTTTCGCCGATGGCGTAAGTGAATTTCAGGAAATATTATGCAAGTATGCCGTTGAACACGGGTTTCAATTCAAGTATTTGAAGAATGATTCAGTTCGCATTACGGTGGTTTGTAAGTTTGCAGAGTCTAGAGGATGCGCGTGGTCAGTGCATGTGAGGGTGTTGTCATCGAATGGCCTTTTATGCGTTAAGAAGTTGGATAGTGTGCACAATTGTGGAGCTGCTGTTCGAACACATACAAACCCACGTATGGGGTCTGATTTGGTTTCAAACGTTGTCGCAGATCGGGTGCGTGCTAAGCCACTGACGCGTCCTACGAACATTGTTTTCGATATGAAAAATGACTACAGTTTGGATATTAGTTACCGAGTGGCGTGGTTACGGGTTGAGAAAGCAAGAGGTGAAGTCTATGGAGATCATGCTATGTCATTCGACCAACTTAGGTGGTATAGTGATTCCGTTATGGAAAAGAACCCAAACAGTTACATTAACCTTGAATTTCACCAACAAACTGGGGGGTTTGTTCGGTATTTTATATCCTTCCGTGTATGTATAGATGGGTTCAATCATTGTCGGCCGTTACTTTTTTTGGATGGCACGTTTCTGAAAGGCAGATTCAAGGGGAATTTGTTAGCTGCTACCGCGAAAGATGGCAATAAAGGTGACGTATCAATTTTTTTGCTTAATTCTTTGCTAACAGAAAAATTTGTCACATTTCAGTTCCGATTGTTTTTAATGAATCAATTACATATGTATGTACTCTTCGCAGGCTTGTTTCCGGTGGCCTTCGCAATTGTTGATTCCGAAAATCAACAAAATTGGGAGTGGTTTTTACGGAATCTTAAAGAAGTCGTGGGTGACGATCGTACGTTGACGTTCGTTTCAGATTGTCAAGCGGGGTTCTTACAATCTATGCCAATTATATTTCCTTCAGCACATCACGCATTTTGTTTGCTACATCTTCAAATGAATTTGAGAGACCGAATGAAATACGTTAATGCATCTCGTAAGGTTGTGTTGATGCGGAAGCTCCGAAAATGTGCTTATGCCCTACAATACCATCTTATAATCAGAAAATAGAGGTGTTGAAAGAGTGTAGCCCCGCTGTGGTTGACAACTTCTTGAAAAACTTGCATCCATCCCACTGGGCTAATGCGTATTTCATGTAAGCTTGATTGCACCCGTTCTACGTATTACGTTACTGGGTTCATTTTTTCCCAATTTCTTATATATGCTAACATGCTTACTAGTTTGTTGTTTTACTAAAAACTTTGTGTTTAATGTTATTATTCTCTTGCAGGGGGCAACGTTACGGTGAGATGTGGTCAAGTGCAGCTGAATCTTTTAACAACTAGATACGGGAGGCGGGTCATCTTCCGATTACTAGGTTGGTCGACATGGATAGAGGTCAAATAATGGAACAAATGGCGGAGCGTAGAGTCAAGGCAAGGGAGTGGACCGGCATGTTATGCCCAAAAATGGAGAAGAAATTGGTAACGGCGTATAATGACAGCAAGGGGTAGAGTGTTAGTCAGGCTGATGACAATGTTTACGAGGTGCATAGTCAACCCTCTGTTTTGGTTGATGTGGCAAGGCGATCATGTTCATGTTTCCAGTGGCAGCTAAATGGGTTTCCGTGTTCTCATGCTGTTGTCGCTTTCCGTAATAGTGGACAGAATATATACGACTCTATTGAAACGTACTATCGTATTGACAAATTTCAAGCTTCGTACAGCGGAACAATTTTCCCCATTCCAACTGTTGAGAAGCCGGCATTTTCGCCCAATGATTTTATGATAGCGCCCCCAAAGGTGAAACGTCCACCTGGCAGGCCGAAACGTAAACGAATTCCATCAAAGGGCGAGGTTGTGCAACTGATCCGTTGTGGGAAAATAGGCAACCACAATAGGAAGACATGCAAGGAACCTATTTGATCATGTTACAGCAAATTTATTTCCAGTTTTTTTTTTTCGATTTTTCCCTATTCATTGAACTTCGTACAATGTGTCTTTTTAATTCAACATTTTACTTTCCGTTGATTTAAGTTCAGACTTCACAACGTTTTCCATTACGTTATAACTGCATATGGATCGCACATGTGGGTTTACTTTCACATTTCACCCCATTTTCACAAACGTATTCTGCCCTACCACCTGCCACTACATTTAACATTTCAATTAAATTTTCAAAAACCACATTAGCCAAATCAATTTTCCTTTCCTCAGCACTACCAACGCTGTCTGATGTGCATTTCCTACTACACCCAATTCTGATACATGAATATGTTAGAAGCATAAATTTAATGTATTATGCATTAAGGTAACAATTAACATGTTTCCCAAATAAATTTTGACAGCAAACAATTACACACATTTTCAAACACAAACGTTTCAACTACAATGTCCCATCCTGTAGTTCAATTGTTGGGTTTAACACCAACACCCTACCTAAACAATGACAACGCGGCGAACCCGGAAGTAACCCAGGACAAACATTTTACACATTTTCCAAAACAAACGTTTCAACTTGAATGTACCCTGCTCTTGGTAAATTTCTAGGTTTAACAACATCCCGTACATAAACACAATACACACCTACACATTACAATATGTTAAACCCGTAACTAACATCATTCACAAACACAATTAAACGACACGTCCAAAAATCATTAACATTTACTAACCCAGCCAAAAAAACACTCCCAGTTTTGCCCATGTTTTTCAATGTTGATGTAATGTATTTTGTGTTTATCCAGTCACAGACACGCAGCTAATGGAACATCAAAAAATTAGTACCATATGAACAAGACATTTCTATGTTCAACAAAAAAAAAAAACAAAAACAGAAATCAAAGCTAATATATGTGTTCCAGCAAATCTGTCAGGGCAGAGGCCGATTCCGGAGCCCTCTATATGGATCGTTGATGAATGCCTTAACCATTTCTGCTCTGAACGCGGTGGCTATCATCCCATCCATCGAACCTTCGACCTCCACGTTATTCACGTACTGCCGCATGATGAAGCATACCATAACAGTGCAATCCAGACTGCCAATTGCAAACAAGTTAACAGTTTAATCAACACGATCAAACCAAAAACATAACTTAACAGAACCTGGAACAAATTTAAACCGGAGTTCAAATTTAAAATTACGATTCCGGTTGTTGTTGGAGACAATCACCCAAAGCCTCCAATGGCCCGTCGATATTCTCCGCTGTGACACCCGCAATGGTTTACACTTTCCCTTGTGTCCGCTTTGCGTAATCAACGACCCATTATTTCTGTGTTAGGTAACACACCCAATCAGTTAGACTACATACACCCTATCACCCTATATGCAACACACGCATAACCAAACACATACATGTAATAACCACTCACTCGTACTTACCATTTTCACCGCCTCAGCAAAATGATCATCTCGGCTTCCTTTACGTGTTTTGATTGAATTGTAGTGTGTCCATGTCCCCGAATTTGAATCGTACACCATGGTCGTCCAATGATTCGCATGGTATATAGGGTAATGGATGTATCTGCATCCAGATGCAACAGTCACGTGCACATTCAAGTAATTGTCTTTCGACATTATGCTTCGATTCCTCATCATACCCTACAAAAAAAAAAAAGCAAACTAATTACAAACCCACAACTTGACTGCCTAGCTGTGGGGAAAAAATAAATCCACACTATTCGACTACGTGACACTACTCATAATACCATATACATATCGAAAACACACTGCTGTGGAAGTACGATTTGCTGAAATTAGCACAATTAACAGCCGCTACGTTCTGTGCACTTTTTAAAATTTCAACATATGCGTGAATAACCTACCAACACAAATTATTCACATGTTCCAAACACATTAGCCGTACAAAACGATCTTCCTAACCCTTTTTTAAAAAAACAATTAAGCCAACAAAATGGCTTCATTGATGACGTCTTCACATCGACAATATCACTCATACTTACATTACCGGCAGTCGCCCCCCCTTGTACGAGCAACTGGATTTCTTTGAAATTAACATGTACACCATACTCTGCTGCACTCCATATGACAGCCCTATACCAAATCACAATCACATAAGTACAATTCAAATGTAATTTTTTAATGTCACATAAAAACAGAACAACTAAAATACGAAATTAGTACATTACCCGTTCCCTTCAAATGTGTACACCACCTGCAACAGTTTCTGTTCATCTTCAGCCAACAATTTCCAAACCGGATACCGATTTTTCATTCCAAATCCAGCCCATGTTTTATGCTCTCCATCATCATCTTCAATGTGAAGTACATCCTCATTTGTGATTCTGGCTATGTTGCCCTCATCATTTGTCTGTTTGCAATGCTTCACCAACCCAGGATCCTCGTAATCCTACAGCTTCCACTCCCGCCTAGCTTTGCTCTTCACACGCCGCACCAATGATGTGATGTTCGGTTCTTCTAGATTCACAAAGTCTATTACCCTGTCCACCACCTCACTGCCTGGCCGATCAAGAACATGTTTACTGTTCGAATTGTTCTCTGATGTTGCTGCATTACTTGTGCCAGCAGAATTGTATTTACTTTTTACCTCCACTGGGGTCCATACCCCGGCACATAGCGTCGACCCCTGGTTTACAACTCTATCCTTGCTCCCCACTATTATGTTCTGGCCACCACCTAAGGTATTACCTACATCAACATCAACTACGCTTGCATCGTTCAATTCGGAACTGTTACCTATGACATTGCCCATGTTATTTACCGGACCATCTGTTTGATTTCTACCTTGTTGGTCTGTCGACGTCCCATGACTTTTAGTTGTGTTCCTAACCAGCTGTGTTACCTCGTGCGCCTCGTACTCATCAACCCGGTCCTCCAACCGTGCTAATGTTGTTTTCATCTCCGACATTAGGGCATTTAAACGTGCAATTTCGGCATCCTTTACACTGATGGCAGTTTCGAACCCCATACACAAATTCGCAGCTTGTGAACCAAGTGCGTTCCATGCTCATAACCTTACATTCAAGTTCATGCACACATTCCGATTTCAACCTCAATTCTTCCTCCAACTCTACTACTCTGTCAAGCGCTTCATTTTTTTTATTGCTACCACTGCCTCCTGCTGTATCTGCATCCTTAGCTGGTTGCGTAGTTGACAAATCCAGCAGATCTAGGAACAATACTGGCCACCCTTCACCTCCTACAATTGCCCCCAATCCATGCTTCGTAACACACTTGCTGCCTCCATCGTATGTGTCTGCCTCGTCAGTCATTCTGCCTTTCTCAACATGGACCACTGCAGATGAGTTCATTTGCCAACAGTTCAAACTTGGCTCTACAACTTCAGCACCGACAACGTCACGTGGCACACTGACATGCACCGACACTGGCTGTACGTCGAGCACTTTGCCTTCTGCCCTCATACATTCACCACTTAACAATGTCGTACCTATTTTGTACCGTTCAAGAATTGCGGCCTCCAATTTACCACACCTTACCTGCCAAAACACATTACAAAATTGTTAGCGACTTCAACACGCACCACCCACTAAAACCATACAACTCAGCCTCCCATGTCATACCTCAAACTGTCTTCCACTACTCAAGTCGACCCCTTTCATTTTCGTCGTCAAATTCGCAATGTTCCATCTGCAAAACCTTGGCAGCACATTGTGCCGTTCTGCCTCGATCAGGTTGGTGTGTTCACAAATAAAAAACTACAGGACATTCGCAAACACATTCATTAACATTACATGCTAACAAACAAATCCAAACATGCCAGTTCCTATATAAATAGTACATTACAAAAATAACACTTACAAGAAATACGACAACACATCCGGTTACCCTTTCCGGCCTATCATGAAACTCGTTCAGTGATGCAATTAACGCGCCCCGTATTGCAGCAGCCCAATCATACAACTGCATCGTACTTAGTTTGTCAATAACTCGGACGAACGCCCACCTGATAGACTCTCCGGTCGTTGTAAAAAACAGTTTCACACAAATATATAACGACAGTAGCTTCGCGGCATCTTCCTCGTCATGAAGACTATTTCCCTGAAGTGTAACATCCAATAGTTCTTTAATTTTTTTGCACGATATCCTCCCCACAATGTTGCAGCGACGCTGAATGAAATCTAATGGTGGCCTCGACCTATGAGCTAAATTAAGCTGGTCCACGCCGCACTGAATGCCAAAAACAAGTCGGATATCACTTCGACGTAATAGAACGCCTTTCCCTCCGATATAGAATTTTTCATCTTTAGGATTGTACGTCTGCAGTATGCGGAACACTGTCTCATCGCATTTCTTGTAAGCATTCGGCGACAAGTTGTGTTTGCGAATGGAATTAATCATCGACCAAAACGGTGTTCTTCGCATTTGTCGTTCATGGCCTGCTGTGAAATGTATTTCTAGCACTATTTTGATAACCCCGTTTATATTCGAACGATACGCCAGGCGAGAAGTGCCGACTACCACTTTTTCCTTAACATGGGCATCTTCTTTTTTCCCCTTGAATGGTATCTTCCCCTGTTTTATCACAACTGGTTCTAACGTGAAATCAGAATCGCCCACGTCACGCGACACACCAGCACTTCTTTTCCGTGGTGACTGCCTCAAAATCACCCCTGCACACATAATAAACACACCAGTGTCTCATAACGTAACGCGTACATTCCACACTGCGACATACACATAATCTACAACAGCATGCACAGTTACACATTAACAATGTTCACCAAACATAACAACATACCCAACAACATACCGACCATCCCAAAGTCACACTGCCTCCATCAACAACATCATGACATTGGAGACATTAACATCATAGGCCCAATTTACCAAACAACACCACCAGCACATAATTGAAACCTTAGCATTACAAAGGCACAGTGCTAAAGTGCAGAGCATCAATGAAACAGAGACATTACACATCGCGCCAAAAAACCCAGAATTGCAGAACCAAAAAAAAAAAGCACAACGATATGACATTGCCTCAACCAACAACATCATGAATACATACACGTTAACATTAGCAACCAATACAATCAATAACATCATTGCAACAACATTGAAACATTAACATTCTACGTTGTGCCCTTACAACAAACAACAACATCATAGACACATAATTAAAACATTAACATCAGTAACATCTGTTCACCCAATGTGACCACCGACATCGTGAAAACATAACAAACGTATTAACATTACATAACATCACATTGCTACGACAAATAGCATCACAAACCCAAAAACATTAAACATCTCAGTCCAACAGCCATTAATGGCACACCAAAAACGTACATACTACAATATGACATTGCAATAATGAACAACATCATGAACATAGAGACATTGGCCACCCCGACATAACATCATCCCCAACATCGTACCCAACAAGGTCATGAAACCCAACACAACATCCCCACAACCACGGACCCACACCCAATTCCAAACATAAATATCGAACTTAAACCCTATCATCAACCACAACTCCTCTCATAAAACAAAACAACGACAGCAACATTACAACCCTACAACAATGTTCTCCGTATCAAAGAAAGCAACATCAAAAAATCCAAAACAAAACGGCCAAAAATAACATACCTCCACTTTTTTTTGGTCATTCTCAACCGTCTCCTCACGTAACATCGTCTTCCAATCCTTATCGCAAGCGCAGACTGATATCGAACTATACGATGTCCCTACGCTTCAACAACAATGGCTTCCCACTGACCGTCACCACCACAACGTTCACAGCTTATTTCAATTTTAGGGTTTCTGTAATGTAGAAACCTTGGCCTAAACAGATTCGCCTTCCGTTTTCTGATGTTGATTTCCTTTTGAAAACCCCAAATCTAACCTTCAAATCGTACCGCAGCACCGTCGAATCAGGAACATCTAATGTAACAGCATACCAAACTGCTTGCCTATCTCCCTAATTTCACATTACTAAATTACCAATGTTGCCCATTAGCCTTACCAGTGCCGTCCACAACGTATATGCCCTCAATAGTCATTTCCAATATAATAGGACTATTCGGTTCATAAGATAACATTTGGGACTAAACAGTGTATAAGTTGATAAATTGGGATTTATTGGTGCATCACCCTTATTGTTATTAATACTACAATAAATTAAGATTTTATAAACGAAAATCAAGGAACAAAATATTTTTGTTGCTAATGATAAATTATTTTTCTTTTGGGACCAAACTTATTGTCTCAAAAAATAATTTTTTTGGGAATAAAATTATTTTGTCATTTATTAATGATATTTTTAAAATTTTGTTGCTAAAACCCTTTTTTGACTTTGTAAAAATGACATTTTATCGATTATCCTCATGACAATATTAATTGTTTTCCAAATATTTTTTGCAACTAAATTTTTACTTTTGAGATATTAAAATTTGATTCCGAAAATTCTTATATATTGTCATGAATTTTCTTCAATTATACTCTCACACTCTTTATATATTTTTTTCTTTTTCCTTATGTATTTTATTTTAAGTTGTTATTCCTTATAGAATGGTAAAAAAAAAATTTAGTGTCCATACTTTTGGATTTCGGTGGTGCTATATGCACCAATTAGTGTACTAACTAGTATACCAACAGTAGTTATGACATTATTATTAACCACACTCATTATACAAATTACAAATACCAAAACATCTTAAATTATATCACATCATCAATTGATACACTAATTAATACATATAATATTATTATTTAAATTTTGATTATTTCCATTCCATGTATGTAATGGAATATTTTCATTACATATTTAATAACTCTCCGTGTATGTATGTGAACTAGGCAGAAAGAGAAGTTAACTATTACTTGCTCGCAATCTATAAAAAATGCATTGATTGTGACTTTAATGTTGATTCTATCATAGAGATTTTGAAAGAGTATCAAAGACGCGTCTAATAAATGTACGTAAAAATTGATGCTGTAGTGTAGTCCATATTTAAAGGAAAAAAATTAAAAAAAAATGTTTATATATACATTCACCTAGGAGTATAAAAATGGCTCGCGGCCCGAGCTCCTAGGCTTGGGCCATCATTTTGAAGCCTGGCTTGGTTGATCAGCTCTCTTAAAGCCCACTCAAGACCCGGTCCGATCTGTCCAAGACCCAGTATCTTTTTTAGTAGAAATAATAAAATTTTGGTAAAAAAATTTTAAAAAAAGAAGGGCTAGGCCAACCCACGGTCAAGCTCAGGCTCAGGCTCACTGGGCTAATCCGCCCAAGGCTCGAATACCCCTAGGCCTGGGCTTGGATCTGCGTCTATTTTTTTGGCCTGCGGGCTGGCCTGACCCGACTCGACCCGACCCGAATTTTGGAAGGAGTCCGCAAGGCCCGACATGGGCCGGGCCGAGCCAGGCTAGATTTACACCCCTATTTGCCTCCTCTCTATTGAAATCATAGGTCTGTTCTTGTGTGTAGGGGCTTGCAAATTACCCAGGGATTAAGCTAGTGACGATTAAGCCACAGACAGACTGGTGGATCTTTCTGGATAGCAACAGAGGTGCCCTTGTGCTCGCTGAGGGTCGGCTTGTGAACTTGGGATGTGGCACAGGGAATCCAAGCTTTGTCATGTCATGTTCCTTCACTAACCAGGTGTTTGCTTTGACAGAGCTTTGGAAGGAGAAAGGCAGTGGAAAGTGGGGGAAGAAAGAAGTTTATTTGCTGCCTAAGCATTTGGATACGAAGGTTGCTAGGCTTCACATTGACAAGTTAGGAGAGAAGCTTACAAAGCTCACTCCAAAGCAAACTGCTTACATTGGTGTTCCTGTTGAGGAACCTTACAAGCCTTCTCATTATAGATATTAAGAGAGAGAGAGAGAGGGATTTTATGGTATTTGAAACTATCTAATAATTTGCTTTTATGCTATGGTACAGAAAAGGTTTTCACCTATAATAAAACTTGGGATTATCTAATAATTTTTTTTCATGCTATAGTACACAAAAGTTTTCACCTATAAATAAACTGTGAATATATCTATCCATCCATAAATCAAGCGTTTTAGTTTAGTCCAAGTATTTTTATACTCATTAGAGTTGAACTTGAGGCTCACGAGAATTATCTTATAGTAACACTCTCATTTTCTATCATTTAATTACCAAATCAGCTGTACAAGTTAAGAAAATATTTTTGTTGCCTTGATTTGATATCATATCTATAGGAGCCCATTGGAGTACTCTTTTTAAAAATGAATAAAAACTAAGAATTAAAAAAAATCAAAATAAATTAAACACTTAAAAAAATGAAATTGGTGTTCCTTTTGAAGGGCATTCCAAGCCTTCTTGTACGGGAAAGAAATAAACCTTCTCGTATAATCCTGTTGATCAAGTCTGCGCTCCTCCGTGCGTCGTTACTTTATTCCCTGAAAACACAAACGTGAGCTAGCCGGTGGGTGTGTGCCGGAAACCCCTCCGATGCCTAAGTCAGAAAAACAGACAAGTAGACAAGGAGCTCTGTGAATTCGAGAATCAAAGTTGTGTGTTACCTCTCCATAGGTGATGTTTGTGAGCTTTTATAGGTTCCGTGTGGCATAATCCAAGTAGGACTCTTACTCCTCCATGTGGAGTCCTCCTAGGATTCATACTCCTGAAAGATAATGCTTATCCTTCAACACCCCCCTCACTGCTTAAACCAAGTGAGATGGTTTTACCATGGCCGAACTCCAATATGACCGAAGTAATCATGATCACGCCGAGCCACAGAGTAGACCGAACTATCGTTAGTTCGGTTCTACCTTCAGTGTTCTTACTCCAGTTCCTCCATTGTCAACAGTGTTAAGTCTAACCGATCTAACTTCTAGCAAGGCTTTTAGACCGGACTAACCATACTGTGCCTTAACCGATATAAGTTCAACGCATCCTTAAACCAGTCTAACTACAAAGCGTCCTTCAACCGGACTAACATCAAGAGTAACTCGGACCGGTCTACCTTCTGGGCTTGAGATCGGGCTAACTTTAAGCCTCTTCAAGACCGGAGTAACTTTATGGCCTCTTTACTCAGCCCTTCGTACTGAGGCCCACAAAGGCCCAGCTCGGCCCAATTTTGCATATAAATTACCCTCTCAATTGCCTCTTAATTCCATCTGTGTAGCATGATAGAGATTACCTGTCTATAAACCGGGCTAAAGTTTTACCTTTTCAACCGAGCTAAAAAAACCCTTTAGCCTTTCCAGCCAAGCTAAAACTCTCTCAGCCGAGCTAAACCTAAGCCGAGTTGTGCTTGTCTGGTCACAACGTCCCTTCAATCACAGAAACTGAATCGATTCTTATCCCTATGACACGTGGCATGCTGATATTGGCTTACTGCAGCTGTCGCGCCGCCCTCGAACTCCGCAAAATTTGAACAATTCCCGCCTTTTGCCCCTTCTCTTTCCACAAAACAACCCTTTCATCCTTTGAATCACCCTCATTGATCATTTTTACTGTTTTCAAGCTCTTCTCTCTCTTTTTGCCTCCATTGTTCTCTATTCTCTACAACTGTGAAGCTCGTGCTTGCAGCCATTTTCTACTTCCATCTCCAGTTCTTGCCTCTTCATCTGGTAAGCACTGCACCTCTATCTTGATTTCCTTGTTTTCGTACTTTGTTTTGTGTGTTTTTGTAAAATACATTTTTTTCCATTTGCTTTACTTCTTCTGAAAACACTATGTTAGTATAATCCTCAGGTATTCATGAAATAACCTGTAGAACACTGCTTTTGATCCAAAATTACACATAACCGAACTAGTAAACCGTATGTAGTTTGATGCCAGTGAGACCAGACTATACAACCGAACTAAAACTCGTACCAGTAGTTTCAATAAGTCAAACCTTTTCTTGATAAACCTTAGCCGAGGTAAACGAACCGAACTAAGTCCGAACGTAGCATACTGAAACCTTATCTTTCGATCGAACTGGGTCTTTGGGGTTAAGCTAGCTTTCTAAGTTTTTAGACCGAACTCAGAAAGCTGCCCCTAGAGGCTCAACCAGTCTGACTGAACCTTCTCTTTAACCGAGATAACGAATCGCTTGCCAAGACCGAGCTATCGAACCCCCTGCTCAATCTGAGCTACTAAGCATCTTGTTGAAACCAAGACAGAACTTGTAGCATCCACATAGCCGAAGTAGGACTCCTATTCTTGCTTTTATTTTGTAGCACGGTCCAATGATCTGTGCTTAACCCCTTTGTTTTCCACTTTGTAGACTTAGGTTGCCCAGGCACTCCACTGCGCGCTCAACCGAGCTACTGAGCACAATTTTGCGACCGAACTAAATTATCCATAACTTAAAAAAATAAATGGGGAAGTATAGGTTTTTGGTAGAAACCCCTGGTGGCCTGGCCGAATTCCGAAGGGATTACAACATCCCTGACGACGTCCAGCTTATTCTGGCCGAACAAGATACCCTTCCATGGGGAAAACAGGACTATGTACCTTTCACCCTCCTATCAATAATAGAAACCAGACTAAGATTCCCCGTTCAACCCTTGATTTGTGAATTCCTAAGACAAACCAGAATATGCCCAACTCAGCTTTCCACCAATTCTTACCGTATAATAATGGGAATAGCCAAATTAAACCGCCGAGCCGGTCTTAACCTCAGTCTAGCCGAAATACTCCACCAATACTCCATTGGCTCCAAAGATGACGGCTGGGTCTACTACCTTAGGATACGCCGCTACTGAGAAAAAATAATGAAAGATACGCCGGATAAGGACTTAAACGATGATGACTTTTTCTGGGTGTCTGGCAATTTTGAAGACCAGCAAGCCCAGATCTCTGGCCGAAGTATAAACTGGAATAAAGGAGAACCTGGTATAATTACTTCAGTTTTTGGCATGCTTTGCTTTATTTCGGTTACCTGCTATTGAATCGAACTAACAGTTTGGCTTGTTTATGCAGATTCAACCCATCTTCAATCTTTGTATAGTTACCCCAACTTGAACACACTTCATGCCGCACTACGTTTTTCAGAAAGGAGTTGGGCCAAACTTCTTAATTTTGAGCCGACATACCGTTACAGCGGTCGCCGAAAAGCTAGAGTAACAGATTTTCTGCTTGAGGATGCCCCAGAACCGGACCCAACTTTACCCCAAATCATCCTGGTCCCTCTCACAGCCGAACAATAAATGGCCAAGAGAAATAGAGTCAGGGCCCTCTTGACCGAAACCAACAGACCCGAAGTACCGCCACCAAGCCAAACATAACAGGCCGTTGTGGCCCTTCCTTCTCAACAGCCTTCTTCATCACGCCCATCCAAACGCGCCCAGTCTACCCCAACCGAGCAGCGTCTAGTGGATGAGGGCGAAACCACCCCTCCACCGATTCCACAACCGGGGCCTTCTGACCGGGCTGGCTCTTCCAAGTGGGCACCGAAGCTGAAATTTCAGAACCGCCATATCCAAGATACCGATTCGGTGGTTGCTGAGAAGGATCACTTGATGGCCTTCAACCTTGCCAAGAGTGTTTGCCTTCCAGCAGACATGGAACACCACCAGAACCTGACCGAGCTAAGGGCCATCCGATCGGCCACTAAATCCATGATCCTGGTAAGATGCCCCTCGTCTCTCAAATTCTTCTAACTTTCAATTCGGTTTCGTCATTGATTTCTTTCCATTCATTTCAGTCTCTTCAAAAGAGCCAAATTGCCCATCAAAAGGTATTGGAGCTCAGGAAAACGGCTAGGCAGGCCATGACAGAGGTTGAAAAAAATACAACCGAGCTGAAGGAGTTCCATAAAAAAATGGCCGAGCTAGAGGCTGAGGTAGCTCGTCTAACCGGACTAGTTACCTCGGCTGAAGCTGACAAACAGAAGGCATTGATCGTGATGAAAGACAAGTACCTTCGTGAGCTAGTCAAGCTTGAAGGGAAAAAGGACGCCGAAATCGCCGAACTGAAGAAGAAGGTGGGTGATGCCAACGCCGAAGGTTTCAAGGAGGTGGAGGGCCTCTACATTCCACAATGTGAGGGAGCGAAGGACTTATTCTTCAAGTGCGGCTGGAGGAGTGCTGTGGAACAGCTCGGCTGTGGGCTCGAAACCGAGGTCTACAATGCTCCTCAGTATTTCATTCCGGCCTCACTAGCGAAGTATGCTGCTTCTGTCCAACAACAATTTTTGCAGGGTTCAGATGATGAAGATGAAGAAAATGAGCCAACTATTACTCCGGTAGTCAACGAGCAAGGCAACGATCAACCAGCTCAGTTGGAGCCAACGTTTAAAAACCTAACTGTTGAGCAACCGACTGGCACCGTGCTGCCAGTTGCTACTGAGACTGATCTTCCATCTGCAACCGGTGTTCAGGTTAATATTGAAGCCGATCTTGAAGACCTTTTTAATTAATTTGTATTTTTTTTCTTTTTCTCCTTTTTGCTTCGACTTGTAACAGGGCTATGGCCCCCCCTTTGTAATCGCTTTGAACTTGATTAATAAGAATGATCTTCTTTTGTGCTAACTGTTATTCCGGTTTGATCTGTATGCTTGTGCCTGTAATGACTTTTTTATGACTTCTATTGCTCCAACTGTAATTTTGGTTTACTTTCCTGTTTGAGCATGCTTTCTAACTGTAACTTGAAGCATACTATTTTTTGGCCGAGATACTTTATTTCGGTCTTACCTGTGCCAACTAACTGACCTTACTAGCCAACCACTCTTTAGCTGATGCCCTTACTTCAGCTAAAGAGTGTCAAGAGTTGGTTTAATCCAGCCAACCACTCTTTAGCCGATGTCATTACTTCGGTCAACCACTCTTTAGCCAATGTCCTTACTTCGGCTAAAAGGTACCAAATGTTGGTTCAATCCAACCAACCACTCTTTAGCCGATGCCCTTACTTCGGCTAAAGAGTATCAAGAGTTGGTTTAATCCAGCCAACCACTCTTTAGCCGATGTCCTTACCTCGGTCAACCACTCTTTAGCCGATGTCCTTACTTCGACTAAAGAGTACCAAATGTTGGTTCAATCCAACCAACCACTCTTTTAGCCGATATCCTTACGTCGGCTAAAGAGTACTAAGAGTTGGTTTAATCCAGCCAACCACTCTTTTAGCCGATGTCCTTACGTCGGCTAAAGAATACTAAGAGTTGGTTTAATCCAGCCAACCACTCTTTTAGCCGATGTCCTTACGTCGGCTAAAGAGTACTAAGAGTTGGTTTAATCCAGCCAACCACTCTTTTAGCCGATGTCCTTATGTCGGCTAAAGAGTACTAAGAGTTGGTTTAGTCCAGCCAACCACTCTTCAGCCATACCCTTACTTCGGCTGAAGAGTAATAAGAGTTGGTTTAATCCAGCCAACCTTTAAGTTAGTTTTTCCAGCCAACTTAGAATATAATGTTTGGTTATTCCGACCAAACGTCCTGCAGCCTGGATCCTTATCCTGAGCTTAGGAGGGGTGTTGGTTTAATCCAGCCAACCTCTAAGTTAGTTTTTCCAGCCAACTTAGAATAGAATGTTTGGTTATTTCGACCAAATGTCCTACAGCCTGGATCCTTATCCTGAGCTTAGGAGGGGTGTTGGTTTAATCCAGTCAACCTCTAAGTTAGTTTTTCCAGCCAACTTAGAATAAAATTTTTGGTTATTCTGACCAAACGTCCTGCAGCCTGGATCCTTATCCTGGGCTTAGGAGGGGTGTTGGTTTAATCCAGCCAACCTCTAAGTTAGTTTTTCCAGCCAACTTAGAATAAAATTTTTGGTTATTCCGACCAAACGTCCTGCAGCCTGGATCCTTATCCTGGGCTTAGGAGGGGTGTTGGTTTAATCCAGCCAACCTCTGAGTTAGTTTTTCCAGCCAACATAGAATAAAATTTTTGGTTATTCCGACCAAATGTCCTGCAGCCTGGATCCTTATCCTGGTCTTAGGAGGGGTGTTGATTTTTCTAGCCAACCTATAGATTGGTTTTTCCAGCCAATCTTACTTTTGATATCCCTAACTCACTAATACAATCTCATACAAAAAATAACTATACTGAAAAGAATTGACTTTGTTTTATTGAGAGAAAGGAAAATTACACATAATCGTAAAAAAAGCTAAAAATAAAATAGTTTGAGATTGGCAGTGTTCCATGGCCTTGGAATGGCTTTGCCATCCTCATCTTCCAGGTGGTATGCCCCTTTGCCAGCTAATCCGACCACTTTGTAAGGTCCTTCCCAATTAGGCCCTAACTTGCCATCTCCTGGTATCAAGGTGTTTCCCATCACTTTGCGCAGTACCCAATCTCCGATCTTGAATTGTCTTGGATGCACTGTTTTGTTGTATTTCCTGGATAACTCTTGCTGGTATGAGGCAACGTGAACCGGTGCTCTTTCTCTTCTTTCTTCCGCAAGGTCGAGCTCCAATACTATGGCTTCTCCATTTAAGTCTGGATCAAAATTTTCGCTTCTAATTGTGGGGAGGCCAACTTCCAGTGGGATTACTGCCTCCATGCCGTAGGCTAAGGAGAATGGTGTTTCTCCTGTTGATCGTCGAGGTGTGGTGCGGTAAGCCCATAAAACATGAGGAAATTCCTCCGCCCACTTGCCTTTTGCCTTTTCTAACCTTTTCTTCAGTCCATCCAAGATAACCTTGTTTGATGCTTCTGCTTGGCCATTTGCTTAAGGATATGCTGGTGTAGAATTGTAGAACTCTATCTTGTATTCTTCACAAAAGCTTCTGAAGATTTTGCCATCAAACTGGGTGCCGTTGTCTGATATGAGGGCTTTAGGTATGCCGAATCGAGTAATGATATTTTGCCAGACGAACTTCTTCACATCTTTTTCCTTGATTGATGCCAATGCTTCTGCTTCCACCCACTTTGTGAAGCAGTCTGTTGCTGCAAGAAAGAACTTCCTATTGCCGGGTGTTGTTGGAAGTGGTCCTACTATGTCTAAGCCCCACATTGCGAAAGGCCATGGGCTAGTCAATGGTAGGAGTTCTCTAGCTAGTTGATGTATTTGGTGTGCAAATTTTTGGCATTTCTCGCACTTCTTCACATATTTCTCTGAGTCTGCCTGCATGTATGGCCACCAGTATCCTTGCGAAATGGCCTTGTAAGCTAGCGATCTTCCCCCTTGATGGCTTCCGCACACCCCTTCGTGTATCTCGTATAAGAATGCTTCCACTTTGCTGGGGTGGACACATTTTAGATAGGGTCCTGAGAACGACTTTTTCGTACAATGCCATAGATGGGGAGAGCCAAAATCACTGCGACTTTGCTCTAATTTTGTTGGCTTCTTTCTTTTCTTCCGGTAAGACGCCATCTTTTAAGAACAGTATGATGGGATCCATCCATGAGGGGCCTAGCTCGGCGCAACATACCTCTTCTACTTCGGGGTCTTCAATGCTTGGTCTTGGTAAGTAGTCGATGAGCAACGGATGAGGGATGAAAGTATCTGCCATTGAAGTGAAGCCTGCTAGTTCGTCTGCTCTGTTGTTTTCCTCCCTGCCAATCTGTTCTATCCTCACTACTTCAAATTTCTTGATCTCTATTCTGACCAATTCTTGGTACCTGGTCATCCTATCATCCTTTGCTTTATAGTCGCCAGAAATTTGGTTTACCACCAGCTGTGAGTCGCTGTAGACCATTAGTTCGGTGGCCTTCATGTAGAATTCTGTTTTGAGTCCTGCAAGAAGTGCTTCATACTCCGCTTCATTATTTGATGCTGGGAAGCCGAGGTTGATTGCTTGCTCCACAACCAGGCCATCTGGTGAGATGAGGACTATGCCAAGTCCTGCACCATGTCGGTTGGATGCTCCATCCAAAAAGAGCTTCCACATCTCTCCAACGAACAATTTCCAGCAAGTGGAGGGGTTAAATGATATCGTGGGGTCAAGAATGTTGCTGGTGTTTTCTTCAAGGTCCATGCTTGCGGTCTGCCCCTCGCTATCTGATTGTACCAAGTCTTTATTTGTTGGTGAGTCTTGGTTCGGTGTAGCTTGGTTTGCTTCTTCCTTGCTATCTTTAGTCTGGTCTACCATGGGATCTGATTGAATATCCTGTACCAGGGGTTGCGCTATTCTGGAGTCAATTTCTATTCCTAGTTTGGTTGTATCAGTCAGGTCGACTGGGCAGATATGATGACTTCCTGGGGTGAATTCTGCGACAAAGTCTGCCAAAGCTTGGGCCTTTATCGCGGTCCTGGGTTGGAACTTGATGTCGAATTGTCCCAACTCAACTGCCCATTTCAAGATTCGCCCAGAAAAGTTTGCCCTCTCAAACAGAGCTTTTAATGAGAAAGCTGTGAGGACAACTATGGTGTGGGCGTGAAAGTAGTGCGACAACTTCCTTGAGGCCATCATCAAGGCCAATGCCAGTTTTTCTAGTGGCAAATACCTTGTTTCGGCTCCCAGCAATGTCTTGCTGACATAATAGATGGGAAGATGTTGAATTCCTTCCACACGGACCAACACTACACTAATTGCGTGCTGAGAGACTGCCAGGTACAGGAAGAGTTCTTCTCCAGGTATTGGGGTGACCAGCAATGGTGGAGAAGACATGTATTTTTTCAAGCTTTCCAGAGGTTGGTCGCATTCTTCTTCCCATTCGAACTTGGCGTTTAGTGTATGGAAGAATGGTCGTAGTCTGTCCGATGACCGGCTTATGAACCGATTGAGCGCAGCTGCCATGCCGGTAAGATGCTGCACTTCTTTTACTGAGTTTGGTCTCTCCAAATCCTGGATTGCTTTGATCTGGGAGGGGTCTGCTTTTATACCCCGGTTGGTCACAAGGAAGCCCAGGAATTTGCCAGATCCTACTCTGAACGCACACTTGGATGCATTGAGGCGCAACTTGTGTTTCTTCAGGATCTCAAACATCTCGCCTAGGTCCTTGAGATGGTCATTCTCATCCTTGCTCTTGACCACCATGTCGTCGATGTAAGCCTCCATTGTTCTGCCTAACAATGGTTCAAACATCTTGGTGACCATCCGTTGGAATGTTACCCCTGTGTTCTTTAAGCCAAAGGGCATGACCTTGTAACAGTATAGTCCTCTTGGAGTTGTAAAGGATGTGACCTCCTGGTCTGGTTCATGCATGGCGATTTGATGGCAGCCTCTGTATGCATCCAGAAAGCTAAGTTGGTTGTGCCCCGCCGTTAGGTCGACCAGTTGATCTATCCGTGGTAGAGGAAAACTGTCTTTCGGATATGCCTTGTTGACTGTTTTGTAGTCGACACAGACACGCCACTTGCCATTCTTTTTTGGCACCACAACTGTGTTGGAGATCCATCTTGGATAGTGTACTTCTCTGATTGCTCCTGCCTCTAGCAGGTGTCCTACTTCTTCTGCACTATCTCGGCATGGTGGAGTGCCGATCTACGGGTGCGTTGAATGATTGGTCTGGCGGATGGGTGGACATTGAGTTGGTGACAAATGAAGTTGGGATCAATGCCTGGCATGTCGTATGGTGTCCAGGCAAACACTTCGATATTAGAGGTCAAAAATTCCAAGACCTCTAATCTCTCAGTGCTGGACAACAACGAACCGAGTAAGAAGAACTTATCCGGGTTCTTTTCATCTATTCTTACCTCTACCAAATCTTCCACCGCTTTTTGATCAGCTGCTCTGCCGACATCTGCGAACAGTTCATTACTCTCAGGTTCTTCTACCGAATGAACATATCCCTTGGCAGCGCGGCTGCCATTAGCCGTGACAAAGCATTGCTTGGACATAATCTGGTCTCCAAAGACCTCTTCAATTACTCCAGTTCCGTTGGAGAACCGCATTACTTGATGGTAGGATGATGCTACTGATTTCATGGCATGGAGCCATGTTCTTCCTAAGATGATGTTGTAAGTGGAGGGGACCTTCAATACCCAGAACTCCACTTGTTTCGTCACGCTTCCTGCCCTGACCGGAAGAATTATTTTGCCGACGAGTCATTCTGGCATGGAGTTGAATCCAATTAGGGGAGATACGGTAGGTGCCAAGTCTTTGTCTTGTAGCTTCAATTGTTTAAATGTTTCGTAGTACATGATTTCACATGAACTACCCTGGTCAATCAGAATCCGCTTGACGTCGAAATCCTTGACTCGGAGAGCGACGACCAGGGCATCATTGTGAGGGAAATATATCCGTTCCAAGTCTTTATCCGAAAAAGACATGACGTTTGTGCCCTCTGTCTTCCTCTTCTTGATGGCAAGTTGGGCACTTAGCACCTCTCTTAAGTGTTCAGCCTTTTTGATTGATCCCCTGAGCTCACATACACGCTCAGGTTCAAAGACTCCATGTATCACATTGATAATGCCTTGAGATGGGGCATCGACTGGCATTCTATTAGGGTTATTGTGGTCCTGGGGGGCTGGTTGCATCCCTCCTTCAATGTATTTATCCAGGTGTCCTGCTACCACCAACTCCTCCAGGTGCTGTCTCAATGGCGTGCAATTCTCAGTGCGGTGCCCCTTTTCTTTATGGAAGGTGCACCGTGATCTTTCATCGTAGTCCTTCTGCGCTTCCCCTAGTTTGGCTGACCATCTGACGAAAGACTCATCTCTTATTTCACTTAGAATTTGGTAGATCGGTTTCTTAAATACCGTGGTTATGGCCATGCGGACCCTCAACCATCTTTTATCCTGGTCCTCTCCGTTGGCCCGTCTGCCACGTCCGTTTCTGTTCAGACGATCTACCGCGTTGACCTTTGCTGAGGTCTTCTTTTCTGGTGCTGTGGTCGCGCCAGATTTTACTTTGGCACGTGCGCTATCCTCCTCCACCCTGATGTGCTGATGCACTCTTTCCATCAGGGCTTCCATGGTGAGGGGCGGTGTCATGGTGATTGAGTCCCTCAGTCTATTCCCGACTGGTAGGCCTCTTTTGTATTGTGCAATGGTGAGATTGGTGAGACAGTCCCCAATCTGGTTGAATGTCTCCCAGTAGCGACTATTGTAGGACCTTAGCGTCTCTTTTTCACCCATGTCGATGGAGAGTAGTTGGTCAATATCCACCGGGGTTTTGGTGTTCATTCTGAATCTTGTGACGAACGCCTCCGCCAATTGTGTCCAAGAGGCTATGCTGCCTTCTGGAAGTTTTTCGAACCAAGTCAAGCCTAGGTCGCCAAGGCTTGATGGGAAGAGGATGCACATTAAAGCCTCGTTTCGTCGATATACCGCCATAATCTGGCAGAAGTGGCTTAAGTGAATGTAGGGGTCCGTCTTCCCCTCGTACGTGGTGAATTTGAGTTGAAGGAAGCCTGTAGGTAGGGGCGCGTTTTCAATTGCCGGAACGAACGGCGAGGTTTGCAGCCTTGCTAATGCTTTGGCCGTCAGTTCGTAGGCAGGGCGTGGTAATGGCATTCCAACCTCAACGCTTCCATGCGATCGAAGAGCCAATCGTTGAAGGGCAGAAACTCTGCGAGGGTCGCGCGCCCTGGTGTCCTCCTTCCATTATGCCTTTTCTTCCAGCATGATCCGCAAATCAGATGATCTAGGCAACTCCGTCTGTTTGAATGATGTTTGGTGCGAGTGTGAGGGTCGGTAGGTACTTCCTTCTGTGTAAGACCTCAATGATCTCGTTCTCTCAGACCTGGAGTAACGAGTTCTGGAGGTTCTAGACTGAATATCGCCTGTCCTGAGGCTTTTACTTTTTGCTTGTGATGGTGTGGAATGCCTTCCATGGTCTTCTGAGTGGCGAGGGGGCGTCTTGTTTTTGCGCCCCTCTCCTGTCGCCACTCCTTTTCCCTTCATCTGGCGTTTCAAGGCCTCCATGTCCGCCGCCATCTTCCTTGTTAATTCGTCTTGCTCCTTCACGCGGTCCTCCAGAACTTGAGGATCAATCCTCCGCCTTTGCCTGTCAGGACTTTGTGAATGAGAGTGACGGGGGCTGTTAATCCGCCTCTCCCTAGTATCCCTCATGGAGTTATGTCGTTGGGGCTTCAAGTCCACCATGAGAGGGATAGAATGTAGTTCTTCGCGTCTTGCACCCCCATCTAGTGTTTGCCCGTCGATGGCGGACTGTGGTAATTCTTCATTGTGCGCCATTGTTCCTAAAGAGGTAAAGCTTGATCAAGAGGTTTTGTCCTGTCTGTTTTTCCCACAGACGACGCTAATTGTACGGGAAAGAAATAAACCTTCTCGTATAATCCTGTTGATCAAGTTTGCGCTTCTCCGTGTGTCGTTACTTTATTTCCTAAAAACACAAACGTGAGCTAGCCGGCGGGTGTGTGCCGGAAACCCCTCCGATGCCTAAGTCAGAAAAACAGACAAGTAGACAAGGAGCTCTGTGAATTCGAGAATCAAAGTTGTGTGTTACCTCTCCATAGGTGATGTTTGTGAGCTTTTATAGGTTCCATGTGGCGCAATCCAAGTAAGACTCTTACTCCTCCATGTAGAGTCCTCCTAGGATTCATACTCTTGAAAGATAATGCTTATCCTTCAACACCCCCCTCACTGCTTAAACCAAGTGAGATGGTTTTACCATGGCCGAACTCCAATATAACCGAAGTAATCATGATCACGCCGAGCCACAGAGTAGACCGAACTATCGTTAGTTCGGTTCTACCTTCAGTGTTCTTACTCCAGTTCCTCCATTGTCAACAGTGTTAAGTCTAACCGATCTAACTTCTAGCAAGGCTTTTAGACCGGACTAACCATACTGTGCCTTAACCGATATAAGTTCAACGCATCCTTAAACCGGTCTAACTACAAAACGTCCTTCAACCGGACTAACATCAAGAGTAACTCGGACCGGTCTACCTTCTGGGCTTGAGATCAGGCTAACTTTAAGCCTCTTCAAGACCGGAGTAACTTTATGGCCTCTTTACTCAGCCCTTTGTACTGAGGCCCATAAAGGCCCAGCTCGGCCTAATTTTGCATATAAATTACCCTCTCACTTTCTCATTATAGGTATTGAGAGGGACACATAAAATAGATTTCTTAAATGATTTTTATTAGTAAAAATAATTTTTTTTTTTTTTGGACTGCAAAAGTTAAGTTTTATCGATGAAAATTCAATGTACAAAGCAAACACTAAAACATCAATAAAAAAAAGAAAAATGTTTGAGGGCCACAAAATCAGTGGCTCAAATGGCTTAAAACTGCTATAAAAAAAAAGGGCAAGTACACAGCGTGAAATCAAAATTCGGTTCCGATTCGTAGCTCGAATTTTTCGTGGATCAAGTGGCTCGAAATCCCAAAACGACGTCGTTTTAGGATTTTTTTTATTCTCTTACCGGTAAGATAATATTTTCCGTATTATTCGGGCCATTCAAGCCTCACTTTCTCGTGCTACGGAGCATTTTCCATCAAAATTTCCAATTCCATCCAAGTTGGCATCAAAAAGAAAGCACAATTTCATCAACTTTAGAATTTTTCTTTTACATTTTTTTAAAATAATTTTTTCACTTTTAAAATAAGATGTACACTTGCCTAAATAGTCCTTAAGATAGAAAAATTATGGAACGCGTGTGGAATTTTTAGAGATGGCAAAGGTTAAGGTATGGGTCAAGGTCTCCTACCCCACCCCCATTTCTGCCACTTGCCCCCACCCTGACCCGACCCGACCCGACCCTTGTGAAACTCTCCCCCAGCCATGCCCCCACTCCTACCCCCACCCCTACCCCACCCAAACCCAAACCCAAACCCACAAATGTAATCCCCACCTCCAATTCAACTCCATCCACAACGTAATCAGAAATTTAATAACAATATTAAAACCTAATAATTAAAACTGAAAAATAATATTTATAATTAAAAAATATATTATATATTTTACATATATTAAAATTATATTATATACATAACGTACTAGAAACTCAATAATACATTGTATAAATATTATATATTCTATAAAAATTCAACAATATATTATACACATATTACATATATATATGTAATATTATTATTTATTTATTGTTATGTTTGCGGGTTGGATATGGTTCCAGTAAAAAATACTCTCCCTACTCGATCCAAACCCAATCGAGTTTTTCAAAAGTTTTTCCAAATTCAATCCTACCCTATTCAACCATCCATGAACCCATCAATTCCATTAGGGTCGGGGAGAATAGAGACCCGGTAGATCGGGCTATTTTTCCATCCCTAGGCATTTCATACCTTCCTTGATTGGTCTCTCTACTAAGCTTTTTGTTGTAGATATTATATTAAAAAATGTGAAGGATAAATTAGACTTTTCATCCTATAATTTGACTTAAATTTTTTTAATTCATTGAACAAGAATGAGCTAATGAACAACCATTTTGGCTACCTTCAATAATCGCAACGATTTGTTATTTCACTGGGCACCCTTGCTTTGGTTCTCATGAGCCATTAAATTAGTATATGTGGGTGTTGATTTTTGACTACACAACAAAATCGGAAACTCAGCTGGTGAGCACCGACAGAATAGATTAAACCCAACAACCTGTAATAAGAAGATGAGAATTCGCGGTAGTTTGTCCACTTGGGGGCACTCCGATGATCAAGTTAGTCAACTTATCTCTTAAAGATATTAAACAAGTACTCAATGCAAAAGTAAGAGCATCACAAATAAAAATATACCTTAAACCCATAGGGGTGCCTCACTGTTATAATGATCAGTGTCCAACTTCCCCTAGAAGTCTTACTTTATAAGACTATATCCTTTATAAGGATAACATCTATCGCAACTTCAGATTAAGATGAACTTTCTCAAAAATCTCGTCTCTATCCAAATAGGTAGCTTGCTGTCATCTACGACTCTTGTCCTGTATCTGAATATCTCAGATTCAGATATGATCACATCATATCTCAACAACTTGGTCCATCCACGTGGACAACCCAAAAAAGATGTTCCCACAACTGCCCCCTAGGTTCTATTACCTCGGCAACCTAAGATGATGGAACCTATATCGTCTGGTCTTCCAATATATCAACTAAACAACATGCTAGAGATACTTCTCTGATCGAGATCATGACTCGTCAGCTTCATGAAACAAGGACTCAAATGTCCACTCGTCACAAACCAAGAATCAAGATGATCCTTCTCATCCTCCTTACTAGATGTTGGTTATCTATTCTATACTAAGTTCTCACAGATGACGCCATATGATGGGTGTTGATTTTTGATCACACAACTTAACGGAAAACTCAGTTGGAGAGCACCGGCAGAATAGATTAACCCAACAACCTGTACAATAAGATAAGAATCCAGTGGTGATTCGTCCATCCTGAGGCACTCCGACGATCAAGTTAGTAATCAATATCTCTCAAAGATAGCAAATTGTGCTTAAACTCACAAACAAATGACTTACCTCAGACCCACAAGG
Organism: Camellia sinensis; assembly: GCF_055761805.1. NCBI lineage: Eukaryota > Viridiplantae > Streptophyta > Magnoliopsida > Ericales > Theaceae > Camellia > Camellia sinensis. The sequence continues at coordinate 176,645,944 of NC_138970.1, read as the reverse complement.
GTTCCTTACTTTTATAACCAGCCGTGACCTGATCTCTTTAAAAGCCTCACTTCTATGGACTCAGGCTTAATGCCTATCCTGGATCTTCAGCTAGATAAAGATAAGCTCTCCTTGAGCCTTATCTTTATCCAGACTAAGATCTTCCCTATTCTAGGACTCTTGCCTCTTATCTGTTTATCTTGGATTCCGGTATCTCCGCAGATAGTCTCGGCCTATCCGAGATCATTTCGGCAACATGACCAAACCACGTGGCACCTTGGTTGACATTTCGGTGTCACCTTAGCCACGAGCTACCATTCACAAAATACTTCCCCACAATATACAAGAAGAAATGAATTTAAATTTCATGTGTTGAGTAAAATTAACAAAAATTATGGGAAACAGAGATTATCAACTTCATTATCAAAATGAAACAACTATGTTCAACTAGACATTTCTACAAATATTTGGAGTATATTGGGCAATCGAATACCAAATGGCATAATTTTATCTATTTACAGAGGTAGCCCTCAAGATAAATAATTAATACACATCATCTCCTAATGTTAATCGTGAGTTGACTGATTTACCGGGTCCAAGCAATTCAGTTAAAAAAGGTCTGGACTGGAGTTTGTATCCAAGGGTTAGTCTCTGGTCAACAAACTGATCTAACATATGAGCCAAAAACATTAACCTGTAGGATAGAATGATTTGGTTATTTTGAATTATAAAATATTTAAATAAAATTAATATAATTAAAAATAGCGACCAGTAGTTTGGAACATGAGAATGATTTTAGAGTAGGCCTAAAACAGTCTTGTGCGAGATTACTTATGCATTTTCTCTCTCTTACCATACTCTCACATGGCATTGTCCGTTATGTTTAACCAAGTGGTGTCTTGCACTTTTCTAAGCCCTTTTTAGGTGCAAGAGTGACTTCCAGCCCAGCCCAGAATACATCGGAGATGTCTTTAATCCATCTTGACATTTTGGGCCGTATTGTGTCAGGTTTAGATCCATCCAACACCCATTTAGTTAGGACTGAGCATAAAAATTAAAAAAAACGTAAACAGCTCCAGTCCAAACCAAATTATATCATTTGATTTTCTCAATGCATGGTTTGATTTTGATTTTTGAAAAAGGCCAACCATCTTCATGGTTTAGTTCAAGATTTTATAGTTATGAATCTAGTTGGAACCGAATCGGATCATTTAGATTATATATATAATTTGTTACCGAATGTAAATACTAAAATATTTTAGGATAAATTACACTTTCACCGCCTGAGATTTGGATTTAATACATATCACTGCTTGACATTTGGAAAATTACATTAACCCATGTCATTGTAATTATTTAAACACAATTAACACTGATATCAAAAAGACATTGAATTCATAAACGCTCTCTTCTCTTACTTTATTTTACTTCTTCTTTTTTCTTTTTTTTTCTTTGTTTTACTTTTTTTTTCTTTTTTAATGTAATTTCTTCTATTTTTCAAACAGGAGTTGTTACTTTTTATATAAATAGGGGAGTTTGTGAAATGAAACTATTAACTATAATGGTGTAAATGAAATTTCCCAAACATTAAGAGGGTGATACGTATTAAACTCAACCTCAGGGAATGTCAATGTAATTTACCCAATATTTTATTAGTATCAATATATATAAATTATAACTCTTTACTATTATAAGTATATTTTTGTATAATGATGAAACTAATTTTAAACAATCGTGTAAATAATTCTTTGATTGTGAATAATATTTTGTAATTATATTGTGGATAATGATAATATTTTTAAAATCCATGGTTCCAAACAAAACCAAACCGTGATTTAGTGGTTCAATTCGGATTAGTTCCAAAGATTTTCATTGATTGATTTGGTTCCAAATTTGATAAAATCGTAAATAATGAATTGGTCTTAATTTACAACTAAACCGAATCAATCCGAACCATCTCTACTTTTTAAAAAAACCAAAAGGCCCATTTAAGATACGTTTCTTTGTGAAAAATATCTATGTATTCAAAAAATTTATAAATTTTCTCAAAAGTAGTAGTATGACATCAAATAATTTATTATAATTTTTATTTTCATTTTTTAAATCAGATTTCCACAACACGAATTTAGACTTGAAGTCACAATATGAATTTGACAAATAAGTTTAAAATTACTTGGGTTTGAGAAATATAATTTGAAATTTTGGAACATTTTTAGAAATTGTGTGGAGATAATTCAAATAATGTGTTTTGAGATCTCAAATAGACGAGATTTTAAGCATCTCAACATTTTTAGAAGTCACAATATACCTACAGCATCTCAACATTTTTTTGGAAGTCAATTATATTGTTTGTCCCCCTAGTTTAGACGAGATTTTACTTTGACCAACATAGATTTAATTTGAATAATTTCAACCTTACATTTTTTATTGTGTTGCAACATTGTTTGTTCATTACTTACTATAAAAATTTTAAACAAAAAATATATGCAAAATTAGAGACCTAAGTGAAATTTATTTTAAAAAAAAAAAAAACTACAAGTACTACTAATATAATGAAAACATTACACCAATGATCCTTACATTCCTTTTGAATTTCACTTTAACTACTCTAGTTTTGCACATGGTCTTCTTCTATCCAAAATGTTAAACCATGCATGCCGAATAGAAAAAACTACAATAAAATAAAAAGATATATAATTTAAATTATTCAAATTAAAACTATAAAGACTAAAATTGTATCCGAATCATTGATTTGAATAAGTTATTTTAAAAAAAAAAATATGTAAGTAAAATATGACTCCATTTCACCTACTTTTTTCCTTTACTTTTTTCCAATCTCTATTAAAATTCAAAATCCAAACATAACCTAAAATGACACTCTCGTAAACTACAACAGTTAATGTTGTAATTTACATTTTTTTGGGATACCCTTTAACCTAATTTTTTGATAATGTTGTAATTTAATTTTTTTTGGGATACCCTTTAACCTAATTTGATGATTCTACGAAATTCATTGAACATGAATAAGTTGATAAAATGAACGCTTGACAAATGTATCAACTATTTCCTGTAGGATGCTCCTGGCTACCTAGGCTAACCCTTGATTCTTCACAATCCTTTGTTTCTATACACAGAATAAACATGAAACATATGAACACCAAATGCAAAGTATGACATGCCTAAGGTGACAATTAATTTAAGGAATAGATTTTTTTGCAACGGATGTTGATGGCTAGCCTAGATCAATGTCGACCCGCTCAGGATTTCCCCTTTCGGTCTGGTTTGCAGCAAGCTCTACACCCAGCTGGCCTTTGTCACCCGAGCCAAAAGCGTATAACGTACCAGATTCAGTGAGCGCAAATGTGTGGGCGTTCCAGTATATTGAATTAGTGAGGCTAATCTGTACCACCCGTTCCTTCAATTGCTTCAGCGATGTCACAATTTCTGGGCTTAGAACATTTGTGTGCCTATTCACCTGCACAAAACAACAGAAACAAGCATATCATTCTCTAGCCATATCCCTAATCCATTCACAAACATCCACACACTCTTAATTTTATGGGGCAAGAAATTTCCCACACTCAAGAACATTATAGAAACGCAACTCAGCACCATGGTATCATGTTACACTGTTCTATGCGTCAAAACATTCAAGAATTTATTTAATCTCTTTCCCAAATCAGCAAGGATAAATGCATAACAGCTATCGTGTCAATCAAAATTATGCCATTGGTTTGGGATCGGCTAAAAAAGCCATTTTTGACTAAAAATAAGCCAAAAAGCAAAAACCTGTTTGGGAAAAGCTTAAGAAAAAAAAAAAAAACCACAACACTTTTAGCAATTCCCAAACGTACCAGCATTTTTAGCCAATGCCAAAGAGTTTATCAGCAATAGAGACCATAAGGTAATGTACTAATCACGTTAGTGAGAATAACATGGAATTTGAAACCAAACATACAGAGATGTGTAAAGAAGAAGCTAAATACAGGGAGAGCAACAAGGACTGAAAGAAACAACAAACTAATTATGTTTCCATACTAACTTCACAATCAGTCCACGTTTCAAACACAATATTTGGTATCATTAAGACACGAGCATTAAAATCACATTATGGAAGGTAGTTAACGAATTCGAGAATAGCATAAACAGAAATCATGCCAAATCCTGTGGCCTAGCCTAATAAAGCAAGTTTTTAATTATTTCCGAAATAAGGTAGGAGAAACACAGACCTGCCCATCGGCGCCACCAGTATTATGTCCAAGACTGGACGATTCTCCACATCCAAACGAGTATACATCACCATCCTCAGACACCACAAACGTTGTATAATCTCCTGTAGCAACGTGAATCGCTTTGACGTCACTCAATGACTCCACCACCTTAGGAACTGATTCACAATCTTCGTTCCCATGACCCAAGCACCCATACCGTCCCCAACCCCATGTGCACACCCTTCCATCCTTTCCCACCACAGCAGCGTGCCAAGCACCAGCAGCAACCACCACAGGCTGGAGATTCAAAGTCTGAAACTGTTCGATCAATCTTGGGTACTTCTCATCAGTTCTTGTACCGTGTCCAAGCTTCCCACCCAATCCACAGCCAACAGAGTACACTGACCTGATTTGTTATCCAAAGAACAACAATGTATAAGCTTTTGTTCAAGTATTACTACAAATTGTTGTATTTGATGCTACAAGGTTCGACACAGTAAGGCTATGTTTGAATTTTGGGTTTGCCAGGAATTTGTGGAGAACTAAGAAGCACACACTTCTGTGGAGGCATGTCGTGTCAGACTCCACTGACACTTTAAATATGTTTTGATCATATTTTTATTATCTTTAAACAAATTCATATATATATGACATATAAAAAATTTGTAAAAATATAAATTTTAATGTGTCCCAAGCCGAGTCATGTCCTACATTTCTTTAAAAATTGACATGTTAGCATGTTTGTGTCGTGTTGCGTGTCCATGTCTATGATGCTTAGGTGGAGGAGGGGGAAAAATAAAAAATCACTTTTCCCTTCCCTTTACTTTTCCTTCCATAAATTCAAAATCCAAATATGAAACAGTATATTTGGAAACTCTTGTCAAGGGATGAACAAGAAGCTCACATGCCGCTAGGTTGACAAGCCAAAGCAAGAAGGTAACAGTATCCAGCTGCAATTTGAACCACCGGTATATTCTCAAGTGCTCCCAGTAAAGGATAGGGTTCCAAATCATTTGGTTCTGTTTGGTGACCGAGTTTGCTTTCATTGCCCCAAGAAAATGTATAAACCCTTCCTTCCCTTGACAATACAGCAGTGAAGAAATTTGCAATTGCAGCTTGCACCACAAATATGTTTTTCAAAGACTCCACCAGCTGTGGGGCAGTAACTAGTCTACTTCCTTGAGCTCCATACTCAGCTTCCCCAAAGGAGTCTTTTCCGAAGGCATAGACCTGCCCGGAATCACTAATCAGCATTGTCCGGCCAGCCCCAGCAGTGGCTTGAATAATACGAATGCCTTGAAGTGATCTGCAACAAAACCAGTTCAATTAAATTTTCTCCTAACCAAACCATTCACTTCATATATTCTTGCTTCTACATTATTACAGCAAAAACAACAACAAACTAAGTCTTGTGTGCCACGCAAATAAATCCTTTTTTGCCATTCTACTCTGTCGAGGGCTATACGCTCAATTAAACTAAAGGGATTAATATCTTCTTTTAGGCCTTCCTCTCCTAAAATTTCCATTTATTGTAATCATATCACTCTTCCTTACTATTGCAGGTCTTCTAAATTATTGAGTATAAAATTATAGAAACTTAGCAACCTAATTTGACGAGGCCGCCACTCCTCTTCTGTAGTGCCATGCCCTAGCTGTCCTGAGCTGTTAGACCCAAATGAATAAACACCACCTTTTGAAGTCACAGCAACACTGTGGCCTGGCCCTGCTATAGCTTGGGATTTCTCTCTCCTTGAGCATGCTTCTCCAGCCAGCAAGAATCTTAGGACCAGTTTCCATGAGCCCCCACATCTTTGCTTCAAATCTTGGCATTCCTCCACTGTCATTGGCTTAAATATGGCTCTCTTTCGGCACATATCCAAAGCAGCAAGCTCTGATAAGGACAGCTCATTGTCCGGGGCAAAGTTTGCAGGCTGCCTGAAGAAAGAACACGTTGCCTACACAACACACACCATTACAATTCAATCAGCAGAATCATCAATTCTAATGTCAACAAAGAGTTTCATTACTAGAAAGTAAAGAAAAAGAGCACTTGCCTCTAAACTAGCAAGATCGTGAGGATCCAAATTACATGCAGTAAGGACATGAAGAACAATAGAGGGATTGGCTGACAATGGAAAGTCTCCGGGACATTCATTGCCAAAGCAATGTCGTTGTTGTCGTTGCAATGTGGGTACACTAGAGGTTACAAGGGCAGTGATTGGTTGCTCGGGAAGATTATGGTATTGGATAGTTGGGTTTCCACTCGTTGAGGCATCCATGGGCACTGCTCAATTGTGCAGTGCCCAGAATAGGCAAAGGAGAAGATCTATACTGCTGGAATTGAAGTGTAAAAATTACTATACATTGAGTCAAACAGTGGACAGTACATACAAATTGTAAAATTCAATCTTCCAATTTTCTAACTAACAAGAATTTCAAGTATCTACCTTAAATTATGTACTGGTCAGAGAATTTCAGGTATCACACCTACACACAAAAACACATTATCATAAACACACATTTTATCGGACTGAAGTGGATAACAAAGCTTATCAAAAGCAAAATTGAGACAATGAAGTGCTTCAAACTAATAAAAGAGGCGTCAAAGATCAAAAGAGAACTTTGGGACTCAATTTTAAGATACCAAACATCCCCAATTCAGACCATCCAAATCAAGAGGCACGAGTATGGACAAAGATAGAATCTCAAAACAGCAAAACCAGTAATGGAAAGTGTAAATGGTTTGCAAGTATGATCAAACAAGAAAATCAAACATAGATACACCAAAAATGAAGAAAACAGTCAGTATTTTTTTATTATTTTATTATTCTTATTTTAAAGAATAGGAGAGGGTATTCTACTCACACAATGGGGAAAACTGCCAAATGAAGAATACTAATCCTTCAAAAACGGATATTCCAAATCCAAAAGAAACCCAAAAGGAAAGGAATTTCCACTCAGAAAGATATGCTTCAATTCAGGTAATAATCTATGGAATCCCAACAATTCAGATTTCATAAATCTAAACAAAACCAATCAGATACAAACCCAGAACAAAGATTACACTTTACAAAACAATTCTTCACAAAAATCAACCAAAAAAAATTCTGATCATTCAACGGGACAAAGATCAAAGTTATCATCAGACCATCAGTTAATCCCATGAAAACAAACAAGTAAAAACTGAAAATTATCACACAATCACAAATGGGTTACTGTTGAATCTGTGCATTACGATTGTTACAGATCGAAAAATCAAAGATTACATGTCATAGAAACCCAAGATTCCTCAAAAACCCAGATGAAATTCGTCAATATTTCTGATTTTTTCACCAAAACAGCAAAGTTACAGATCAAATTGAAGAGTGTGGAAATGGGAATCTGATCAAAAGTAGTCTGGAGTGATTGTTTCTCAGGAAAAAATTAGAAAATATGAATCGTTGATGGGATGTAAGGAAGAAATTCAAAAGAAAGAGAGAGAAAGAAGAATTTTTACGCTTTTGATGAGGAGTGAATGGGATTTGAGGTGATATTTTTAGCTTTATATATATATATATATTGCTGAATTGGGTGGCTCTGTTGTGTACGTTTTTCAAGGGGTACGAGAGGAGATGAGGTGTCTCATGGGTGGGTGATGGGATTGAAGAAGGCTCTGTGCTCTTGCATACACATGTATGTATTCTAAATTAGCTGGTTGTTTTCCACACGTCAGCTCTCTCTCTTTTTTCACCATGGTTTTTTTTTTTTTTTATTATTATTATTATTTTTTGATATATATGGAAACAAACGGAAAGAAGAAAAAAAAAAAATTCATAGCTTTTGGGATATGGGTTAATTTTTTAATTTTTTGATTTTTTAATTATTTTAATTTGATGTTAAAAAATTTTGTTTGGGGTAGACTTTTCAAATTTTGTGAGAAAAAAAAATTATGATTTAGATGTGACATTTTGTTTTATTAAATTAAAAAACTTATTTTATTTTTTAAGATTAAAATAGCCCCAACCCAACCCACATTATATATATATTGTATATCTTTTAAATGTATGTATACCTGAAATTTTTTGATATATAGAAAATACTATGGCACACACTCTTCAAAAGACATGTACCATATGTAATTGATAACTCAGGAAGAAAATTGTATAATTTTATACTTTTTTAGTTGTAACTTAAAAAAAAAAGAAGATAAATTATAAATATATCTCATGAGATTTGATTAAAATACAAATCATTCATTGTAGTTCTAGAAATTACATTTCTCCTCCTGGGGTTCTAATTTCATACAAATCACCCCTTTTATTAATAAATCATGAAATCAATTAACAGTTTTTAATGATACTAGAAATATGCTTCAATCAATAATTTAGGTAATTTAATTATTGTATAGGAGAGCAATTATAAATTTTATTTTTTTAATTTATTTTGTTAAATTAAAAATTTTAACAAAGGGCTTTTGTAATTTTCTAAATCACATGAGACAATCTGTATTTTAAGCAAATCTCATGAGAATATTTATAATTTAACCAAAAAAAGTCATAATCAAATACAATATGACGTACGATTAAAGAACTTATAAGTTATAATTAAAATAATATTATGACTAAAGAAGAAAGGAAAATATAGTCAAAACCCCTCATTGGATCTTTGTTTGGTAAAAATGGCAGCCCAATTTATTTTACTTCATAAACCCTTAAGAAGAAAACACATAATTGAGTAAGGACAAAGTAAAATATCTTTTTTTTTTTCTTGGACAATATTGCTAGCATAACATGTTATTGTCAAACAGAGTAACATGTTACTATGAGACAGAATAAAATATTAACGTTACTGTTCACATCAACTCCGACGGTAATAAATTTTTTTATTTTTACGAATTTTATAGTCAATTTGGATATTATTTGATAGATTTTGACGAGGGAATTTTAAAAATACTAATTTTATTAAAAATCAATATTTACATCAAAAGTTATATTATGTTAATATTTAATATTTTGATAATAATGGTATGCATTGAATTTTTGAAGGAAAACTTTTTATACTTATCCTTAATGCATTAAAGTTTTATTATGAATGGGTTTTGACCAAATCTCCCAAGAAGAAAATTGGTCATAACTAAATAATAAAATGACATAACTACGGGTACACATGGTACACCTCATAACTAGTGTTGGTACACTAATCAGTACACTAATTGATGCATGTAGCACCACCGTTTTTTAATGAATAATGTTATATGCACCAATTGATGTACTAACTAGTGTACTAATTGATGATGTGACATAATTTAAGAGATTTTTGGTATTTGTAATGTAATTAATGAGTGGGGTCAATAATAATGTCATAACTGGTGTTGGTACACTAATTAGTACACTAATTGGTGCATGTAGTACCACCGTTTTCCAATGAATAATGCTATACGTACCAATTGATGTACTAACTAGTATACAAATTGATGACGTTGTATAATTTAAGAGGTTTTTGGTATTTGTAATATAATTAATGAGTGGGGTCAATAATAATGTTATAACTAGTATTGATACACTAATTAGTGCATGTAACACTACCGTTTTCTAATGAATAATATTATATGCACCAATTGATGTACTAACTAGTGTATCGATTGATGATGTGACATAATTTAAGAGGTTTTTGATATTTATAATATAATTAATGAGTGTGGTCAATAATAATGTCATAACTAGTGTTGTTACACTAAGTAATACACTAATTGATGCATGTAGCACCACCGTTTTCCAATATATATTATAATCGAGTGTCGGGATTAATTTATACGCATCTCAATTAATTTCAGGAGATTAATCTCAAAATCCACTTATAAGGGTCTCGTTTAAAACCAAAGCAATCTGCTTGTATGGACTGCCTCGAGGAGTTTATACCATTGGTTCTCCTAAATTAAGCTAAGAACTCGTTTAGAAATTGACTATTATGGTTAAGTTTTAGGTTGTTTTTTTAAAAATATAGTGCAAAAAAATAAGGAATAATATGACAATTTATAATAACTTTTTAATTATTTTAACTTATTAACAAACGAGGCCTAAGTTTCAATTTAGTTTTCATTATATAAAATTAGGTCTAAAGTAAAATTTAAAAGAAATTATATGAACTATCGATGCAATTTTACCATGACACCATGATCCCTATAACTTCATTTTAGTTACTTTGGTCAACTTAGTTTGCATGTAATCTGTTTTTTGTTCAAAATATTTACAACATAGGACAAAAGAATACGATTACAATAAAACTGAAAGTGTGGGTTTGAATTATTTAAATTAAAACTATAAGAATTAAAGTAATAATTATCAATTTTGTTTAGTAAATTACATTGACCTCCCTAGTTTAAATATATATATATATATATATAATAAACTCTATATAATTACATTGGCTTTTAGTTCACATAATACTTAATCTAAATTTTTTTAGTGATTTGTTTGTCATGTAGTTGAAAAAATGTAATCATCTCTTTTTCTACTGAAATATATATTTTACCTTTTTAAAATTGTGTTTTCACACTATATTAGTTTTGGTGTCAATAATTAATTTTATTAAAATAGATATCAATTTTATTAAAATAGATATCAATATAATTATATTATAGTTGTGAGATTTGTTATATATATTTTTAAATTTTTTTTAAAAAAATTAATATATATATATATATATATTTTTTTTGTTGTTGGAGGAGCTCACCAAGGTGTTCCACGTTGACTCACCCCTGCACTGTAAATCACAATTATTGGTTAAGCCTTGAAAACACTAACGAGAGTTGAGCATGTTGGAAATTTTGGTTTTTTATAGATTTATTTTGGATTAATTTTGAGTCCAAAATTGAGTGGAATCTATACATCTTTTGAGGTGAGTTTAAAGAGATGATGTGTTCCTTATAGCATGGTAAGTCACACAGTGAAGACGGTTTGTCAAAACCATTTATAAATGAATGTGAACTTGACGTCATTTTCGGGTTCGTGGAATGGATAATTCAAACATTAAATGTGGGTTTTCTTGTAAGGTTTTTCCCACATTAGAAACCTAAGAGAACTTATGTGTGTATATAAGTTCTAAATGGCAATACTTGGGTTGGGTCACAAGGGGCACCCTAAGTTTGTAGAAGGGAGGAGTTATGGACAAATTGAACCTTGGCTCAAACCACCGTTCGCCACCGTCCGACCGGGCGTAGTTGTGGGTCGGATCAATTCTAATGTTAATTTTTTGAACAAAATTCTTGAAAGAAATTAATTCAAATTTTACACCAAATTTGAATTCAAATTTTTTGTCCATAATTGTGCCATTTTCAGTCTAAAATTCCCAACAGATAAACTGTTTTTTAACAGGTTTTAACAGCCAAAAATTGCCCAGCAGTTCCGAACAGTTTTTCCAGAGAGATTCAAATTTGAAACTGCTGCAGATCTGTTGGAATTTTGAACTATATCTATTCAAAACAGTTTCATACCTATTCGGTTCAAAACAGCACCTGTTTGGAAAAATCAATTTGCCTATAAATACCAGCCATTTCCAGCAGTCAAGATCTCCTGAAAACATCCAGAAAATCATCATTTTGATTTCCATCTCTTACTCTATTTGCATTATTCTTCATATTAGTTATTTAGAGAAAATTCAGAGAGTAAAGAACGCGGGTTTTGTTCGCCATACAAATTGTTTGGAGTGCTACTACAATTTGTAAAGATCTGGGAGATAGATGCCTTTTATCCTTAAACACCGTAGCGGGAGGAATCTGTCTTAAGGACAGAATGTCATACACTCGACTTGATCTTTTAAAGTTTTGTTCGGTTCGGTAAAATAAATTCCGTAAGTGATTTATTTTTATCTATTTGATTTGGTTTCAAGTTATTTATTTTACACAGAAGATTATTCTAACAGAATACAATTATGTATGAATTTACAGTTGATTAAACTCCGTTTGTTTGGACGAAAAATATTTTTTAATGAAAATTATTTTTTATAGAAGAGTTTTTGTAAAAGATATTTTTTGAGGAAAATATTTTTTTCTGTTTGGTGGTAGTGATAGTGGAACGAAGGTAGAGGTGAAGGTAGAGGTAGAGGTAGAGGTAGAGATAGAGGTGGTGGCATGGTAGTAGGGTGACGGCGAAGGCAACAGTGATGGCGATGGTAATGGTAGCGGTGACTGTGGTAATGGTGGTGTGGTAGTGGAAGTAAGAGTGGTGGTGGAGGTAAAATTTTAGTTTAGAAAATGTTTTCCTCATTTTAAAACTTATTTTTCTATCCAAATAGACTTATTTTCCATTAACTATAAAAAATATTTTTCATTTATTTTCATTTTTATTATATCAAACAATAAAAATATTTTTTAAAAAGTATTCTTTATCCCAACAGACGAAATGTAAATTCTAACTTTTTGCCGATAGGCTGCGCACTACAAGAAAAATGAGATTTAATGGCGTTTTTTTAAAGGCGTTTTTCTAAATGTCACTTTTCTTAATTTTTAACGACATTTTATAACCGTCGCATTTTTTTTAATGAAAACGGCACCGTTTTATAATTGAAGGCGTTTAAAAGCGCCTCCAAATGCTGTGGGTACACGCGCTACCTCTATGCTCTTTTTGAAACCCTTATTTTGATTCTGTGCGAGAGAAACTCTGAATGTTACAACTCTCTCTCTCAACCCTTATAAGCACACATCTCTCTCAACCCTTATACGCACATTGAAGCTCCATCTGCACCGGCGATTTCGAAGCTTCAGATCAATTTCGAAACTCCATCGCCACCAATATCTGCTCTCTCTCTCTCTCGATTTAGATCTACTAAGCTCCATTTTTCTAAATTTTGAGGTAGCGAGCTCCACCGTCTCTCTCTCTCTAGATCTATGAAATCAATAGAGAGATCTATGAAATCAATGTTTGAAGGCATTCTTACTTGATCCTCATTTGCAGAGATTCAGAGATTCAATTATTTTAGAGCGATTTTGATTTCACTAAGGTGAGCTCCACCGTCTCTCTCTCTCTCTCTCTCTCTCTCTCTCTCTCTATACCTACACTTTCTCTCTCTAACTCTCTCTTCTCATCTTCCAAAAGCTCAGATCTGAACTATAACCCTTCGATTACTCGCATTTCAAGCTCCAATGGCGGCGAATAGTCTACTTTGTTTCTGAACTTTAATCGGTACTCTCTCTCTCTCTCTTGCTCCATTTCTTTGGAATTTTACTGCATGTATAACATTTGTGGAGGCAATGTAATTTGGTAATTTGGATTCAGTTGAGCATTGTAGTACAACACTGAAGTTTCTCGAAAACTTTTGGATTAATCTGTAATTCATAACTTTAAGAAGGTCTAGAATGTGGATTATAATGTATGCTTTTGGTCTACTTGTTTTTGCTTGATTGAATAAGCTGAATTGTGAAATGAAGACAACTTATTCAGTTCTTGGATTTGTGATTCAAAACTCTATCTTCAAATCCCTCTTTTCTCTCATTTCTTATATATGTATATATATATGTATGTATGGTTTGATTTGTGTTCTCATTCTCAGATTGCATCTTATAAAGAGTGGGTTCGGTTTGATCTTGCTCTTTTCCTTGCAATTTCAATCTGGGTCAAGAAAAATTGGCTATGGTAAAACCTTATTGTTCTGATTGATGGAACTTGATTTAGATTTAATTTATTACTGTGGATTTGGGCAGAAATATGAGCTTCATTATGACTACTTTCTTGATGAGTTCAACACTAAAAATAAGGGCCAACGGAATTAGCACATAAATTCCTCCTAGAAAAAATTTTGATTTCTGGGTTATTTTTGAACCTATTACAATTATGAAGAAGCTTAGGCATTGACTGATGAAATTGAAGAAGATAGTCAGATTTTTAGGGAGATCTTGAGGATCAAAAAGATTATTGATAATTGTCAAGATGGGGTTTGTCTTCATAACTTCTATTGAATCTTTCTCTCTTATGTGAATTTAATTTTTATTTCTGTATTTTGTTGCTTTTGAAAGTTTTTTTTTTTTTTTGTAAGAACTTTGACTGATAAATGGGAGATTAAGCAGAAATTTACATTCTGATCCCAGAGTGTGCAGAAATTCCCTGTTACATTCTTATTGATAATTGTCAAGATAATGTTTGGCATTCTCTCTCATGAGAACATTACTGAGGAGGGTACAGCTTCCTAAGAGTTTTTGAACATAAATGAGTGTGGTCATTCATGTGTAGATTAGCTTTTAAACTAGTAATATTTAGTAATTTTTATTATCAACTCAAATGCAAAGGATGTGATGTGAGTCTGGGATCAGAATGCAAAGGATATGCTCTTTGTTGTAGCTAAGAAATTAAGTAGAAATTAATGGCATACTCTATGTTGTTGGTGGATATGATGGAAGAAATTACTTGAGGTTTTTCAGTTTAATGGGCTTCTTCACATTTAAATTGACATGCAAGGTTTTGCTCTTTGTTTCTATATTTGTGCCACTGTGTTACAGGTATCAAGCATACAATTACGAGATGACCTTTTGTCAATGTTAGTTTCTGGGCATGAGACCACTGGTTCAGTGTTGACTTGGACAGCATATCTTCTGAGCAGGGTATTACATATAGTACCTTTTATCTTAATGAGTGTACCTTTTATCTTAATGATTTGTGTCTCCCTTTTCTGTTGTTTACCATAATAGATTCTATGCTTCTTGAGGATTGGCTTGATGTTGATTCAAGGTCTAATAATAGTGTGTCAAATGACAAAGAGGAAAGTGGTTTTATTTATTTGAACCATTATACTGAAATTCATTTATCTTTGCTTGTGACATTACACATTGGCCTCTTCCTGTTGGTATAAATTATTAACTGTAAATTTATTCTATTTCCTACTTTGACCATGAATTTCTGTGTCAGCCCTTCTTCATGACAATGGCTCAATGCTTAAGGCTTTGTTTGGTTAGAACTAAAAATATACATATGAGAATGTGAAAGAAAATGAAAGTAGAGTCAATGAAAGGAAAAATAACTTTTGAACATGCATTTTGGCTAGTAGAAAGTTTTTCCAAAAAATTACAAGAAAATAAGATTTTATTATTTAAATTTCAATTGAAAGGAAGTTAAAGAAGGGCAAACTATCTTACAATGGTGACTTTTACAGATTATTACAATTTCATGAAAAAGTTTATAATTTTAATTATTAATGTACGAGCAAGAAATATTCTTTCTCGTATAATCCTGTTGATTAAGTCTGCGCTCCTCCGTACGACGTCGCTTTACTCCCTGAAAATACAAACGTGAGCTAGCCAGCGGGTGTATGCCGGATACCTTTCTGATGCCTAAGTCAGAAAAATAGACAAATAGACAAAAAGCTCTGTGTATTCGGGAATCAAAGTTGTGTTACCTCTCCATAGGTAATGTTATGAGCTTTTATAGGTTCTGTGTGGCATAATCCTAGTAGGACTCTTACTCCTCCATGTAGAGTCCTCCTAAGAATCACATTCCTGAAAGATAATGCTTATCCTTCAACACCCCCCTCACTATTAAAACCAAGTGAGATGGTTTTACCATGGTTGGATGTCAATACGACCGAGATAACATGGCCACGCTAAAGCCGCAGACTAGACCGAGCTCCAACTAGCTCAGTTCTTCTTTTCACTGCGCGTGTACCTCAGTTGACATATTCCAACTGGGTTGTCTAAAACCGTGCTATCTACAATGAGCTTGGACCGAGCTATCTAACAGCAAGGTCCTAAGTAAAAGCCAACAATACCTCGGCTCAAGATGGTTTGACCGAGCTAACTGCCACCGTGTCGACCGTGGTGACCAAGCTAACTGCAAGGTTCTCTGGGACCAGGCTAACTGCAAGGCTCTATGGGATCGGGCTAACTATCAGGCCCTTTTACTCAGTCCTTTTCACTATAGCCCATAGAACGGCCCATCACCTAGCTCGGACCAATTTTCACATAAATTACCCTCTCAATTAATATTTATAATATTTGTCATGAAGAAAAAGGGCTAACCTGATACACTATGACCAATAGTTTGTTTGTCATATGAAAGGTGAAAGTGGAAAAATTGTCAACAATTGGAATTTTAGCAATGGTACTCAGTCTAAGTTAGTTCAAGTTACATCATAATTGAATTTAATTTTTCAAAGTTAGTATTCATCTTGCTAACCTACAACAGAGCATAGAAGAAGCTTATAAAATTAAAAACTATGGCTATGTGCTTAGAGAATCAACTTAGGTCTTTTATGGCCTGTATGCATATAACTATTGAACCATCACCGCTCTACCAGAATTTTTTATATTAGTATATAAAATAATTCTGTGATGAGAAGATTGTATTACCATTCCTGAATATTTCAAATTTTAGATAACAATCTTAGTGGCTGCTGAAGGACTACATGAACTGGCCACTATCAATGGCTGTGGAGACTTGAAGGAAGCCTTGCAAAAGCTAGCTTCTTTCCCTTCAAGAAGAACACTAGTAAGAATAAAAATAATCCCTGACTAAAAACCTCTGGATTATGTTTCTTCCATGTCTAGCAAGGAATTTGTATTGTTTTCATGAAACTTTAATGGCCCTATTTTTCTCCGAGTTTTATGGTCTATTTATTTCAAGTGGATTTATCTATTTTCTTGCATAGACTTTGTTACAAAATATTTTTTGCCTAATTTGACTTTGGTCTCTTGAAGGTTTCAAGGACCGTTGATCTGGTCTATGGAGAAGATAGCATAGGCCTCATGGGTTTGTAAATAGTAA
Organism: Camellia sinensis; assembly: GCF_055761805.1. NCBI lineage: Eukaryota > Viridiplantae > Streptophyta > Magnoliopsida > Ericales > Theaceae > Camellia > Camellia sinensis. Next base: position 176,629,029 of record NC_138970.1, on the reverse strand, counting down.
TTGTTTAATCCTATAGAAAAGTTGGTGGCTGCACATTTTTGACATCTTTTTCTTCACAAATGAAAGTTCTGCATCTAGTTTTTGTTAATTTATTTTATCTTATTTTTGGGATTGGAGTAGGTAAGAATTTGAGCTCTGCATAAAAAGCTCTTTTCCTCCTTTTTTTTAATGGCTGAAGATCTCTCTTTTTTCCCATAAGGTAATTCTGTTTCATTTACTAATCACCCTTTTTTTTATATTTTATTGTAAGTGCAAGGTTGTTCTTTGATATTGGAAATAAGATTTGTATTATTAGATGTAGTGCACCCTACATCTAATGGAAATAAGATTTGTATTATTGATTTTATTCCCCATTATGTTAACCACTGAAAAGTTTGGTTAAACTTAGTAATAACATTCTATAGGTGAATTACGTATGTCTCCATTGTGTTAAACCAAGTATGGCTATGTCTACCATTGCAATTCACATCCTCGGTGATGTGCCTTCCTTTCCACTTGTTGATATTGTTGCTTCAAAAACTCATTTTCTGTTGGGTAGCTTTGCTTGGTAAGATTGTCACAAGGGAGGCTGCAGTACATAATCTGCTATTATAGTGATAAATTAAGCTTGGAGGGTATAGTGTGTTATGCTGTCTTAAAATGATGGTTTATAGATTGTGTTTTGGTTCTTTTTTTTTTTTTTGGTTGGGGGTGATGTGAATATATTCCAATTGAACATGTTGTGGATGTTATTTTCTCATGAATTCAAGATCTGTTATATTTTTTTAATTTTGTGTTTAGATGTAATTTTTATTATCTAGCCCTAGTTTTTTTCCCTAGAATATTGATACAATTTTTATTTGCTTCTCTGAGGCTAGGGAGGACTTGGCTGCTTTGGAGAACTAAGGAAGTTGGGGCTCAGTCTTCTTTGGCTCCTTTTCCCACTCTTTGTCGTGTAGTGCTCATTGCACTTTTATGCTTTATAGCTTCCCCATGACTAACGATCTGATAATTTTTCTTCATATTGCAGACTTCGTGATCTAAAGCAATTTATTTATGTATTTAGCTGTTTATATGCTCATTATTTTTTAATCTATGAACTCTTTTCTTCTTCTTTTTTTCTTTTTAATTGATTTTGCATCTTCTATCACCTATATGCATATTAAGGAAACTCCATAGCCATTTCCACTTCCAACTGAAGCTACAATGGTGAAGGCTGCGACTGGTTGGGCCCATTTTGTTTCAGATATAGGTATCATATTATTCCCATTAGTTTCAGAGTCTAATTACAATCTGCAAAGACAATATTATTAACATGGTGAGACAGATACAGTTTATTGAGGCTTTGTTTCATTTGTTGTCAAGAAATTTATGAAAAAATTAAAAATAAATAAATTTACAAAAAAAAAAAAAAAGTTTATTGAGGCTTCCCTAGTTTTATTTATTTTAACGGATCAAAAACAACTGCTGCTACAGTAACTCAATTTGATAATAATAAATTTGGAGAGGAAAGTGTAAAGCGAAGAAGAATATCATCCACTAAACAAGAAGTTGAAAGCTCAACATCTACTGATGAAACTCTCTCAGCACCACCTTGTCTTGTAGACCTGGATCCAGGAGTGAGGATTACATCTGTTGCTGCTGGTGGCCGACACACTTTAGCACTTTCAGGTAAATCCACCTTCTCCTGGATACTAGGAATGGCAACGGGGCGGGGCGGGGCCGGGGACTACCCCCCCGTCCCCGATCCCCGAAAGTAATACTCCCCTCCGTCCCCGTCCCCGATCCCCGACGGGGACCCCTATCCCGGCCCCATCCCCGCCCCCAATCGGGGATCGGGGATCCCCGGCCCCGGATAATCCCCGGTTTTTTTTTTTTTTAATGTAAAACTCTATAAACATTAATAAACATTCTCAATCACCCTTCAATACTGGATGTATAAATTTTGAAATTTATCAATATCAACCCTAATAGCTTCATTTTTTTAATTAATTAAAACTGTAGCAACATCCATAAATCTGTAGCAACATCTATCAGTTGAAATATCATTTTTTTAATTAATTAGATCAATAAATATCAATAAACATCCATTTAAAAAACATCATCTGTAGCAACATCCATAAACAAAGCTATCATCAATAAATCTGTAGCAACATCAATAAATCTGTAACAACATCCATCCTAATCAATAAATATCAATAAACATCTTGTAGCAAAACATTAATAAACATTAATTCAGTAGCCCATACATACACAACCCACACACAAAGCATCCTGTAGCAACAAAATAACATAACCAAAACATGAACAAAATAACACAACCAAAACATGTGTCCAGCAGCACACAAGAAAATTCAACAAGTAGCAAATAAAATAATTAATCCCAAGCACAACCCGCAAGGGATAGGTTACCCAAAAATTGAAATTAAAAATAAAAATAAAAATATCTATTACAACAAAAAAAACAATTCCATTGTTTCTTCAAACCCATACAAACCACACAACCTCCATCATCTCCTTCAACTTGAACTCCTGTTAAATAACAAAAGGAAAAAAAATAAATAATTAATACTAATAATAAAATGTAAAAAATGTTAATTACAACAAAAAAGATGACAACTAACACAAAAGTGGCACATGACTGATCCGACTCGATCTCATCATCATCATATATAATTGCATAGCCCACCGATTCCAATGTTGAATTTCCTAAAAAGTAAAGAATATAAATTCAATAGTGAAATTATTCCATGGTAATATAAATAATAAAAAGTGAAATAATAATATGTAAACTGGTTGAAATAATACCTTTCATCTCTTCACCCCACAACCAACTTTGTGCACACATTAATGCTTCTAATGTGTTTGGATGAAGTCTACTACGATGTGGACTCACCAACCTTCCACTAGTACTAAATGCTGACTCAGAAGCAACAGTGGATACAGGAATAGCTAAAATGTCCCTAGCTATTGCCTGTAAAGTCGGATACTTCGGTCCACTAGCTTTCCATGACTGTTTTTTGGTACATACATGCTTGGTGATTTTTATAGCTCAACAACATGCTTTCATTTATGAGCTGTGCATCATTTATTTCTTTTACAGAAATTTGATTGGCATGAGAAAATATATTGTTTGTTTTGAAATACTTATTTCATCATGTGGTTACCATGCCCGACATATGGCAAGCCCTAAGGTTTGTGCATGTCCATTCAACACATAAAGTGCAGCCTCAAACACAAATTGACCTTGGTTTAACTCTACAGTCCATTTCTAGAAAGAAAATATATATATTATTTTTTTATTATTATTATTATTTTTTTGAACAGGGAAAATAAGCCCCAAGGTTCCATATCTATATGACCCCGCTATTCTTGGACTAGCAATTTTGTTGTAGAATGCATGTTTTACAGGTCTAACAAAAAAATAAAGTTACGTCCTTGCTCTATATCAAATCACATTGATAAAGCCTTAGGCTTAAACTCAAGGCCTAAACTTTTCAAATTAAACTCAAGGCCCAAAACAGATTAAAATGTCCTAATGGCTAAAGATTTTTTTCAAATCTCTCAACTTTCATTTTTCCAAATTCATTTTAATTTTCAAATTTTAAATTCAATCATACAGTTTATAATCTTTATCTTTGTGAAATAAAATGATCATATGTATAACAAAATATGAAGAATAGTGAATAGGCAGGTTCATGAATCTCACAAAATTACAGGTTTAGGCTCAAAGAATGAATAAGGCTCCCAGCAGAGAGATTGGGACGTTTTTTAGGGTGGTTGCCCCTCTCTGCAACACAAAAGATGATCAAATCAAGGATCATCTGAGCCGATGATTTCACTCCCAAATCAACAGCCCTCTCCCTTTCTCTCTCTCTCTCACACACACACACACACACACACACACACACACACACACATTCACTCTCTTTTTCTTTGTGTGTTTGTGTTTGCGAGTCGAAGATTGGATCTTCTCCATCTTCTTCTCGCAGGAAATTCTATTTACACCCAAACAACTTCCCCGAAAGAAATGAAAATAAAAATAAAAATAATGTTTAGGCAATCCTTACGATAGGGTTAGAGGCTGTTGGCACAAAATATTTACAGATCTAAACTCAAATATACAAAATATTTACAGATCTAAATACTAAACACTCAGATATATATATATATATATATGTAAACCCTAGAGAGAGAGAGAGAGAGAGATACCGAAACAGAGAGAGCCGGAGGAGCGGCGGTAAGGGACGATCGGAGGATCGCCGGTGAGGAGGGAGGCTCGGCAGTGACAAATGAAAGAGAGAGGGAGAGACCAGTGGCGAGCGAGAGGGAGAGACCAGTGGTGAGCGAGAGAGAGAGAGAGGAGCGCCGTGGGTGAGTGAGAGGCTCGGTGGTGATGAAGGATCGCCGGTGAGGAGGGTCGCCGGTGAGGAGGGTCGCCGGTGAGGAGGGAGAGACCAGTAGCGAGCTGCGAGAGAGGGAGAGGAGCGCTGTGTGTGACAGTGTGAGAGGGAGTTTGGTGTGGTGTCTGAATGAAAGGAACCCTAATCAAATACAAGCATATATGATATATATATATGCAAGGACAAAAAGGTAATTTCGTCTCGGGGAATTAGTGGGGCGGGGCCGGGTATGAAACATCTATCCCCGTCCCTGGCCCTGATATCATCGGGGATGAAATTTTAAATACCGTCCCCGGCCCGTAGGGGATATTTTTCGGTGAATAACCATTAAATTCGGGGACGGGGGGTCGGGTCACCGTCGGACCGGTTTCAGATTGCCATCTCTACTGGATACTAAGACTCGTGAATAACAGTTTTTAGGTGAAGTTACTTCTTTGTGGTTACGCAATGTAGTTTTGTAGGTCATATGAAGTATGAAGCTATGGAAGATCTTTAGTGTAAAGCAAGACTCCTGATGCATCAAGTTCTTACCAAAGTTTTAGAAGTGGGGCAGGTGTGGGATTGGGGCTATGGAGGTGAAGGCCAGCTAGGTTTGCGTTCTAGAATAAAAATGGTTTCTTCTCCTCTTTTCATACCTTGCATCGAGCCATCATCATTTGAAAAAGATAGGCCTTCAGTAGTTCACCAAGGAAGAATGAACTTGGCAATTAAAGCTCCGGGAACTTACATAAAGGGTATCGCATGTTGAGGTTGTCACAGTGCAGTAATAACAGGTTTTTCCACAATCACATTGGATGATAACATTTTCAATATTTCTTCAAATGGACTTAAATTTATAATAAAAAATAAAAAATGAAGATTCAGTGGACTACTTCTCTAATATGGTTCAAGACTGAGTTTCACTTTCTTAATTGACTTTCTAGTTGTGTCCTCTTTCAGATGTCTTTTGTCCTTCTAGTAATTTCCATCCCTTTTTGTTAACTTGGGATGCAACTTGATCAAGATTGCCTACTGCATCTTACCTAGTTCTTTTGAACATATTTAGTTCAAAACAATGTTAATTTATTTCAAGTTGTAACTATTTTATGCTGATATGCTTTCTTCCGTTCATCATTTATTTCATGATCAGATGCTGGTGCATTGCTTACTTTTGGTTGGGGACTTCATGGACATGTGAGCCTCTTTATGTCAGAGCTTTATCTGGAAATGAGTTAGTTATGGTTCTCCTTCAACAACCATATCTTTACCATTTCTTGCTTGGTTTGGTTCAAGTTTTAGAGTCCTGTATGTTGTTTATGGAAAGGATCTTTAAATGAAGACTAACATGGTATTATGTCTAGTGGATATCTAGCTAAGAGCTAATCTTTTCTGTAAACAAAGGTCTAGAGATGATTAGCTGGTGGAAAAGACAAAAAAAACTCGTTGAATAATAGGGGAGAGCATCACGGGATTTGGGTGGTCAAACGTAGCACAGCATGAGCAGGGTATAATTGTGTGGTCTAAATCCTTATTGTGAGACATTTAAGTAGGCATTTCTGGGAAAAGAATAGATACATCATCTGTGTATTTGAATTCAAGCTCTCTGATGTAAATTACCTTTAGGGCATCACTGCTTTGCTTGTTGGCTTTATTTTATAGATTTTATTTGTTCCTCTTTTTTCCTTGCTTGTAGGGCTTGTTGGTGCATGATATTCGGGTTTTGGATTATTGTTGATGCCTCACAGTTTACTTGCTTTGCATGGCATATTATTACATTCTACTAGATATCTTCTCTTGCTCATTTGAGACCTGAACAAGTTCTTTTGGGAGGCTTTATTTTGTGGTGTTATATTGAAAATGAATTACTACTTTTAGAACATTGCTTATGGAATACACATGCTTAAATGCTTTGTGTGTTTGCAGCTGCCATCTGTGCTTCTGAGTTACATTTTTATGCTTTTGAGTTAAATTTTTATGCTACTATTGCTTCTGAGTAGTGAGCAAATTATCTTACAAAAGCTTTTGTAATACAAGTTGCAAATTATCTTACAAAAGCTTTTGTAATACAAGTTGGTCTAGTTAATAAGAAGGCTGTGTGTGACTTTTGACTGGTGTTGATTTTTGCTGCCACAGGACTGTTGGAAAAAAGTTGATCTCTTTAATTACTCTGGCTTTAAACTTGGATGAAGACTTCTTCAAGTTGGGACTTTCAATCCACTAATGCCGTTTCTTCGTCTTCTACACTATCCTGATTGAATCAAAATTTGGCTTTATCTGCTTTGTCTATTAAGTCTTTCTTTTCATAATCTGGGTTCATACATGGACAGATTCAAGAATCTACATGATGTGTGGTTTATGAGAGGAGCATAACATTCTGTTTGTATGTCTTACTGTCATGAGTACAATTGCAACACTTTAGGATGACAGGATGAAATCCAGAAAATTGAGGATGCATATGAAAATGTAATTGGAAATTAACCAAAGCTCTTTTGCCTCTCAATTTTCATTTCAGGTGATTTGTAGGAACCAAAAAGAAAGGCTATTTAATGTTATGCTTATGAACCATTTGATTTTTTGGTTGAGAATTGTGAATTTAATTTTTGGATATGTTATTTTATGGGTGATGATGATTAGATATTAAATTAAATGGGAAAGTGAATTAATGTTGCATTTACTATTTGAATGAGAGTTATTATTTCATATTAAGGCTATTCATTTTTATTACAAGTATTTTTTTAGTTTAATCACATAAAATTAGCACAATTTTAAAAATAAAAAAATTAAAAAAAGAAGAAGAGAGGATGTCACGGCATTTTTAAAATGCCACTTAAACTCTAAATAGCTAACGGTCAGTTTTTGAAAAAGATATGATGGCGTTTTCAAAACGTCGCTGAATCATAGTGACGTCATGGTAGGGACATTTCGCGTCGTTTTTCAAAACGCCGCCACCTATACTAATATCACGACGTTTTTAAAACGTCATAAAGCTACAGCGACGGTCGCATCTTCGATGTTTGGTACAAAACGTCACAAAAGGAATTAGCGGCGTTCTTGATAGATACAACGGCTTTTTTTAAACGCGCTAAAAGTCTTATTTCTAGCAGTGGTGGGTGCGAGTTATAATTTTTTTTCATAAAGCTACTCCCACCATCTTTTATTTGAACTTGTTTTCACAAACTTTCACTAATTCAAGCAACATAGCAAAATTGTGAAAAAAATTGTATAAAAAAAATTGTAACGATTTTTTTTCTTCTTCTTGTTGACCCTCTTGTTTAGAAAAGGTGATTCATTCAACCCTCCAACTTTGCTAAACAAACTTTATTGCAGTATCTATATATGAGATAATAAATAATTTTTAATATATAAATATAGTCATCATAATGTTCAGCATAAATGTTTTAAATGTCAAATTTGTTTCTTATCATATTATACCCAACAATAATATTACGCTTATCTTTTTTTAATTATTATCACATTTTTTATTTGATGTGCATGTCCCAAGTGATTAAATATTAATGAGTAGTTAAATATTAATGAGATTTACTTAGAACTTATTGTATTTATTATGATTGCGGTTCTCCATATGATCAAAATATGTCAAGTATAACATTATTCTATTTATGAAATGAAAAACACATTTTTCATATGCTAAAAAAAGTTGTTAAAATTTCACATTTTTTGTGATGATATTTGGTTGTAGTGATCATGGACCACTTAGAATTTGAAGTTCGGAACTCTTTTCTAAATTTGAAACAATAAATTTACATACACAGAAGACCAAACACAAAATCATATATAGATACTGAACAAGAGGTGGGGCTCACATCAGCGGGATCCACATGTGGCCTCACCCCTTGTGAGACATCTTTGTCTCATTCTGTGTTTAGTCTCTGTATTCTTAATATTGTTAAATTTCAAAAACAAATTATAATTTAGGGTTAGGGGTAATTAGATCGCGAGAGGAAATTCAGTATATTATTATTAAATCTTAAATATGAATTCATGAGAGTAATCAGTACACTAATAAAATAATAATGGAGTAATTAAATCAGATCTAGGAAGAAAAAAATATAGCTTGAAAATATTTCAAACAAAGCAAAATCGATACTTTTCATTTGATATTTGAGAAATAACTGTGCACTGAACGCAAGGGATTTGATTTAATGGGAGTAGATACAACTAAAAGGCTTATCATAAAAGAGCGTTTGGTGTGTTAGTAATTACTCTTCAATGAATATGAGGTTAGAGCATTGCTATCTAAGAGCATCTTTATCAGTTTACTTAAATTTTATTTAAAAATATTATTAAAAAAATCATTTCCTATTTTAGGAATCACCTTTTCATTTACTTTACCCAACAAACTCCATATTCTTTTCTTAAAATATTATTTCCCTATTCTTTCACTTTTTCATCTTCTTATTTCACTTTCCCTTCCATATCTCTACTTTCTAGTTTGATCTGATCAAATCAAACCCATCTTTTATATATACAAGTCTGTGGTGACTTTTGTATTATTGTTCTTGGATATATATATATATATATATATGGTAATTAATGAGGGAGATGCACCATAAAGCTCTTCTGAAGGCCCTGCCTAGTGACAACGTTGGCTTCAATGTCAAGAATGTTACTGTGAAGTATCTGAAGCGTGGATTTGTGGCTTTAAACTCAAAGGACGATCCTGCTAAGGAGGCTGCTTACTTCACCTCTCAAGTCATCATCATGAACCACCCTAGACAAATTGGAAACGGTTATGCCCCTGTTCTTAACTGTCACACCTCCCATATTACCATCAAGTTTGCTAAACTGGTGAAGATGATCCCCTCCAAGCCCATGGTAGTCGAGACCTTCTCTGAATACCCACACTTTCAACTCAATCCACCAAAAACACCTCCAAATTCAAACCCAAAACCATTCAACAATCCACTGTGTTCAACCCCCCGGAACAAAGGCTTTCTCTTAAACAGAGATGAGGTCATCTGTCCGGATCTCCGGCCAGTCAACCCCCTGGATATCCGGCCCCTTGTCTGGGTTGTTGTGTTAGCGTCTTCCACAAAATAAAATATGAATTTATTAGATACGAAGGAGCTACAGTTACTTCCTATTTGTAGAGAGTCACTGTAGCAATCACAAATTTAAGGGATCATATAAGAGATTTAATGGGGTTACATTTTTGAAGAATCAATCCCTTATAATAGCAAAAAGCTATTTTAAGGGATCTGATGGGGATGCTCTAAGATATTAAAAAAAAAAAATTAGGCCTAATTTTTAAGTCTGACAATCAATTAGGATATTAAAGACAACACTCTTACTCATGAGAACTTATTGGTTGGTCTTCGGACACTGTCATGTGATGCCCCAACGATATTGTGATTGGTGGAGGGAGTAGAGCCCACGAATTTGTGTTAGGTGAATAAGAAATATGACGGGACATGGTGAATTGTAATTAGTGAGGAGCATAGCCACGTAGTGCCTCTGGATCAACCAATAATTTTTCTTCTCTCATATCTTCTCTAATCATCAACCGATCATATCACTTATATATTATTAAGTCAAAAAAATAAATTTAAAAAGTAAATTCATATATCATTTCCGATGAGGTTGTTAGACTTATTTATTTTTATGATTTATTTAATTATGTTTTAATTTATTTGGAAGAGACAAATAGAATCAAAATTTATTTTGATGATTTATTTGAAAGAAAAAAATGGAATCAACATATATTGATGATTTATTTAATTATGTTTTAATTTATTTGAAAGAGAAAAATAAAATCAAAATTTATTTTGCCCCATTATTTCTCACCTAAACCTTTATCCTAAATATTTTTAGAATGTATTTAATATTTGATTAAATCAGGAGTTCAAATAGCCCAAAAATAGAGGTTCAAACAGTTCAGCACAACAGCAGTTCAAAAGGTTCAAAAGGTTCAAGTGGAAGATATTCAAATTTGTAATGATGGAGTACAACGGCTATAAATTCAAATGAATACAAATTGGTAATGATGGAGTAGAAGATATTCAAATTAGTAATGATGAAGTACAACGGCTATAAACGGCTATAAATTCAAATGAATACAAATTTGTAATGATGGAGTGGAAGATATTCAAATTAGTAATGATGAAGTACAACGGTTATAAAACGGCTATAAATTCAAATGAATACAACGGCTATAAATTTCAAACAAGTTAGAACAAAAAAAACCAAAAAATATTCTTTGATCTATAATTACTCACATCTATTCTCTGAAAAATTCTCTGAGAAGTATTCTTTAATTTTTGTTTACATCCTCTCTCAGAAATTATACACTGAGCCTTATAGCTTTAAGCCTATCTTTCTTGTGTGAAGTTTACAAAAAAACCAAAGCTTCATTTTGTATATCCATCTTTGAGAGATATTTATTGTAAGCTTTCTTTGAAAGCAAAAATATCATTTCATCTTGTAAAAGTGTTGCAAACACTGTGTTCTTGAAATCTTGAAAGTGATTGTGAATCATCTAAGATTTGCAAGGGTTTGGGCTTGTGAAGTCTATGTAAAATCTATGGAGGATTGCTCCATGTTTATAAGGTTGCTAGCACCTCTATGAAGCTAGAAGATAGTGGAAAATCTCAAGTGAAGCTTGAGGAATGGATGTGGGCTTGGTTGAAGCCGAACTACTATAAATCTGTTTGTCTCCTTTCCCTAATCTCTTTACTTTCCTACTACTGCTATAGCTATCTAATATTCATGTGTTAATCATTTGATTTACCCTATATGTTAGTTATACTTCATTGTTATTTTGCTTGATCATTTATTGCTAAGTTCATCATTGTGCTTGTTAATAATTTGTTGTACTAATAGTTAATTTTATTGGGGTATTATTAATTTTAATTTGTAGAAATCTAATTCACCCCCCTCTTAGGTTGCTTTTTGGGTAACAATTGGTATCAGAGCCTGGGGCTCTTGTTTAGATTTAATAATCTTGAGTTTTTTATTCATAGCAACCATGCATTCTACTTACTTTGCTATAGGATGAGCTAGCAATAGGCTATCTCTCTTTGATGGTAGTAATTACATTCATTGGAAAGAAAAAAAATGACTCTGTATCTTCAAGTTACCAATTATGTTTTGTGGCCCATTATCACTAAAGGTCCTAAAATCCCTACCAAGGTAGTAGACCATATCAGTGTACCTAAACTTGAGGATGAATTTGATGAGCGTGATTATAAACTCCTTCAAGCTAATGCTAAAGCCAAGCTTATTCTTGTGTGTGGACTAGATGCAAATGAGTACAATAGAATTTCTGGGTGTATTGCTACTAAAGAGATTGGGGATAAACTTGAAATCGCCTATAAAGGAACTAGCCAAATAAAAGAGTCTTGGATTGACATGCTTATTCATGATTATGAACTCTTTACTATGGAATCATTTGAATCTATTTCTGAAATGTTTTATAAATTTACCAATATTATTAATGCTCTAAAATCTCTTGGTAAATCATATACTAATGATGAGCTTGTAAGAAAAATACTTAGATTTTTGCCAAATGAATGGGAAGCTAAGGTTATACCTGTCCAAGAAGCAAAAGACCTAACAAAATTAGGCATTGAAGAACTCTTAGGCTCACTCATGGCTCATGAACTTTCAATGATGGATGACAGCAAAAAGGAAGCCATTTTGGGAGAAAATAATGGAGTAGCCAACTTGTGTCTCATGGTTCTTGGAGAAGAAGAATCCACTCAAGATGAGGTAATTTCTAATTATGTAGAACTTAAAAGTATTTTTAATGAATTACATGACATATTTAGAAACGTTTGTGTTAAGAATTCTAAATTAAAGAAATTAGTTACTTCTCTTTCAAATGATGTGGGTGTTTTAAAAATGAAAAATGCTACTTTGAAAAATGACTTTATGTCTATTGCTAATGAGAAAAACATTTTGAAAAACAATGTTGAGGATTTAAACAAAAATCTTGAAAATTTTGTAAAAAGAAAAGAAAAGAAAACCTCAACAAGCTTCTTGGAAATAAAATATGTGTTTTTGGCAAAGTAGGCATTGGTTTTGATCTTGCTAAACCTTTTATGAGATTAAATGTTCTTAAGACTAATCCCCATGGACCCAAGAAAGTATGGGTACTTAGAAAGAAATCAAGATATTTTGTAGGTGGAATCTCAAATAACACCAAGGACTTCAAGAGGAAATGCACAACAAGAGTGTTCATTCTAAAGAGCAAAATCAGCTCTTACAAGAAGAAAAATGATGAAATGAAAATCACTAAGATGAACAATAGAGGTACTGTATGGGTGAAGATTCCAAAGAGGTAAATGAAGGTATAACTCCTAACACACTTTTAAGCTTAAAGTTCTATATTCTTTAAGGTGTGACTTGTGTACAATAGGTTGTGTCTAATTATTGCTTCCATGTAACTTAATTATACTAAGTTTGCTAAGTCATGTTCTGCTAGTTTCTTTCAAACATTCATTGAACTCAAAAATGATAATTATATTATTTTGATGAATGCCTATTAGAATATGAATGATTCATGTATTCATTAACATTTTATATCATGTCATCCATTGCTATGAAAAAGAGACAAGACGTGATAAATTTTTTTGTGAGCATACTTTTCACATCTTATATATGACTTCATACTAATATGGTAATTCCTTTTTGAGTCATATCTTTGTAGAATCAATTTTGATATCATAGCATGTTTTTAAGATGTATACTATCTATATTTTGAATTCTACATTTGTGATCTCAAGAATATGCTCAATATGAAAATTTCATGCTTATATGTTTTACATTAGAATATTTGAATGAGTTGTGAAATTCTTTGATTATGATCCATCAACAATGTCTAAATGAAAAAAAAAATATCATACGTTTGTAGAGACATTGCATCTATCCTATTAAATATCTTTTGAATATGGATTATATTGGCATACATCTCATGAAATGCTTTTGATTGATAAATTGTTGAATTAATTGTTTATAACATTCATGTTATGTTCCATATTGAGTAAAATGTTTTATCACACTTGAGCATGTGGATTGAATTGATGAAAATGTCTCTTGATAATGTTATGTGATTAAATGAGATTATTGCATCATTTCTTAATAAAACAAAAAGCATAAAACAATTTTCTTATTCATATTATGCTATGCGTTACAACTTGAAAATTCTAAAAAATAGCATTCCAAACTCTTGTTTGATCATTGAATTATTTTTCACCTTTTTGGTTTGTGATAAGCAGTGATTTGTGTTGTATTTTTATTGAGTAACAGTGATTGTTCTATGAATGCTATATTTACACAAAATAGAAAAGGGTGGTACTAACTTAGGGGGAGAAATCATTTTGCTAACATACTTGTTAAACCCTTTTGAGATGAACTCCTCATGAAAGAAAATTGAAAAATTGAAAAGTTTTCATCTCTTGAACCTAAGGTATGCCTCATATACTCTCTTAAGCTTTTGAGGTAAAAATTTTATATTATATCCTTTGAGCTAATACTGTTATTACTTTGATATGAAAAACATTGATTATGCTTCATATGATTTGCAATGTATACTCTTTGATGATGCTCTTGCCTAAAAATCATGCCTATGCTTAAAATGTGTGCTATATATTGAAATTCATGATTTTTCTTGGCATATGGATTGATATACCTTGAACATGCTTCATTTTTTGGATTTACATTAACTCCATGAGATTATATTGAGTTTAACCTATTATGAGCAATATTTGGTATTCTACATAATGCTTGAGTTATAATTGTTAAATCTTCTAGATTCCATATTGGCATCCTTGGTAGATTGCATGTTGGTATCATTTTGGTATCCTTATTGGTAACATTTGGCATCTTATTTGATATTATTGAGGAGAACATTTCAGTTATGAGTTTTCATTTTTCATATCTCCTATTGATTTTGCCAAATGAAACAAGGGAAAGAATTTAAACTTGATTAATTTTTAAAATCCCCTCAGTTTCTATTATGTTTTTGATATTAAACTTATGGGCTTGCACCTTCACATGTTACTAATTTTTTTTTTTTGCCCATTATTGTTGTACGGGAAAGAAATAAACATTCTCGTATAATCCTGTTGATCAAGTCTGCGCTCCTCCGTACGTTGTCGCTTTACTCCCTGAAAACACAAACGTGAGCTAGCCGGCGGGTGTGTGCCAGATACCTCTCCGATGCCTAAGTCAGCAAAAATAGACAAATAGACAAAGTTCTGTGTATTCGAGAATCAAAGTTGTGTTACCTCTCCATAGGTGATGTTATGAGCTTTTATAGGTTCCGTGTGGCACAATCTTTGTAGGACTCTTACTCCTCTATGTAGAGTCCTCCTAGGAATCACATTCTTGAATGATAATACTTATCCTTCAACACCCCCCTCACTACTTAAACCAAGTGAGATGGTTTTACCTAGGTCGGATATCAATACGACCGGGATAACGTGGCCATGCTAAAGCCGGAGACTAGACCGAGCTTCACCTAGCTCGGTTCTTCCTTTTGCAGCGTGTACCTCGGTTCGACATACTTCAACCAGGCTGTTGAAATCATGCTAACCATACTGAGCTAGGACCGAATTAACCCATAGCATGGTTCTGAGAAAGGCTTAACATACTCTGGCTCAATATGGTATGACTGGGCTAACTGTTACCATGCTGACCGTAGTGACCGAGCTAACCACCAAGCTCTTTCGGACCGGGCTAACTGCAAGGCTCCTCTAGACCGGGATAACAATAAGGCGTTCTCAGGACCGGGCTAACTCCAAGCCCCTGTTTATCCAGCCCTTCTTATCGTGGCCCAATGAATGGCCCATTACCCAGCTCGGCCTAATTTATATATAAATTACCCTCTCAATTGCCCCTTAATTCCATCTGCATAGCATGATAGGGATTACCTGTTACCAGCTGAGCTAAAAACTTACTATCGAGCTAAACTCTTTAGCCTTTCCAACCGAGCTTAAAAACCCTTTAGCCTTTCCAGCCGAGCTAAAACTCTTTAGCCTTTCCAACCGAGCTTAAAAACCCTTTAGCCTTTCCAGCCGAGCTAAAACTCTTTAGCCTTTCCAGCCGAGCTTAAAAATCCTTTATCCTTTCTAGCCGAGCTAAAACTCTTTAGCCTTTCCAGCCGAGCTAAATTTACACTGGGTTCTATCTGTCCGGTCAAAGTGTCTCTTCAATCGCTTCTTATTCCAAGGACACGTGGCATGCTCTCATCGGCTGAAGGCAGCTGTCACGCCGTCTTCGTACCCCGTGTTTTTTGAACAGTTCTCACCTTTTCGTTCTTCCTTCTGCACAAAACAGACCCTTGTTTTGAATCACTCTCATACTATTCATCTCTTTCTCTCTCTCTCATCTCTGAGCCTCTTTTGTTCTTCAATCTTGTAATTGTGAAGCTCTTGCCTCCTAATGCCATTTCCATCTTCCAATGCCGCTTGTCCTGGTAAGTTACTCAAATCTCTCTCGTTTTTGTTGTTTTTTGCACTTGCTTTTCTGCAATCCATAGCATAGTGTTTGTGTTTTTGCAAAACATATTACTACCATTTTCTGTTTGGGCTTGCGTTTTCTGGAAAAAACTTAGTAATAGAATCATTTGTATTCACGAAATAACTTGAGAAACACTGGTTTTGATCCAAAATCACAATATAACCGAACTAAAAAGTTGTTTGTAGCTAATGTCAAACTAGCCAAACTAACCAACCGAACTAACACTTCATGTTATGCCACTAGTTTCAACAAGTAAATCCTCATTTTGATTTTAACTTAGCCGAGCTAACAAACCGTATTAAGTCTGCGCAATAGTGTTCTTGGAAGTCTTAACCACGACCGAGTTATAACATGGGGCTAAACCAGCCTTCTTAGTTCAGACCGAACTAAAAGCGCTGTCCCTAGAGGCTCAACTAGGCTAACAAACCCTTTGCACAACCGAGATAACAAACCCCTCGCACAACCGAGATAACAAACCCCTCGCACAACCGAGATACCAAATCCCTTGCTCAAACCGAGCTATGACCCATAGCATCTCGCATAGCCGAGCTAGGACTTCATTTATCTTGCATTTATTTCTTTTAGCACGGTCCCACGATCTGTGCTTAACACCTTTGTTTTTTACCTTGCAGACTTAGGTTGCCTAGGCATTTCCTTGAGCGCTCAACCGAGCTACTCAGAATCATTCTTCGACCAAGCTAACACTCGAGTTTAATTTATTCATAACTTAAACCACAAATGGGAAAGTATAGATTTTTAGTAAACTCACCAGGTGCCATGGTCGAATTCCGAAAAGACTATCAAATTCCAGACGACGTCCACCTTTCGCTGGCCGAACTAAAAACCGTTCCTTGGGGTAAACAGGGCTTTGTCCCTTTTAATGTTATTTTCATTGTGGAGTGCGGTCTACGCTTCCCTATACAGCCCTTACTCTATGAATTCCTCAGGCAAACCAAACACTACGCTACCCAACTTTCCACTAATTCTTACCGCATAATAAACGGAATAGCCGAGCTAAACCGCCGGGCTGGCCTTAACCTCGGTCTCGCCGAGCTCTTCCACCAGTATTCTATAGGATCAGGCGAAGATGGCTGGGTTTACTACTTATGAATAAAGCGTCGGCGTGAAAAAATAATAAAGGACACACCGGACAAAGACTTGAACGATGATGATTTTTTCTGGGTATCTGGGAATTTTGAAGACCACCAAGCCCAGATCCCAGGCCACAGAATAAAATGGAACAAGGGTGTAATCGGTAGGGTTACCTCGGCTTTACTGCATTCTTGTTGCTATTTCGGTTTTCTGATTGTGAACCGAACTAAATGTTGTCTTCTTTTTTGCAGATAGGAACTTTCTTAAGTCCCAATACAGCTACCCCAACTTGAACGTGCTTCGCGCCGCGCTGCGATATCCAGACCGGAGTTGGACTGACCTGCTTAATTTTGAACCGACCTACCGATACAGTGGAAAACGATGGACCAGGGTAACTAACTTTCTGCTAGAAGCCTCTCCTGAACTGGACACATCCTTGCCTCAAATCAACCTTATCCCACTTACTGCCGAACAAGAAATGGCCAAGAAGAGAGCCGTACGAGCCCTTCTCACCGAAACAAACCCAACCGAGGTACCACCAGCCGGTCAACCTCAGGAGACCGTGGTGGCCCTTCCATCTCATCAACCCTCATCATCCAGCCAAAGGAAGCGTGCCCGGACTACTCCAACCGAGTAACGTCTGGTTAATGAAGACGAAACTGTGGTTCCTCAAACCACTCTACCAACTCCTCCACTGAGTCCACAGCCGGAGCGTTCAGACCGAGCTAGCTCTTCTAAGTGGGCTCCAAAGATTTCTTTCCAAAACCGGGCTATCAAGGACACTGATTCAGTGGTCACTGAAAAAGATCACTTAATGGTATTCAACCTCGCCAAGAGTGTTTGCCTTCCAGCAGACATGGAGCACCACAACCATTTGACAGAGCTAAAGGCCATCCGCTCGGCCATAAAATCTATGGTGCTTGTAAGTAGCTTTCTTTGCTGATTTTTCTAATTTGCACAACTTTCTGCTCGGTTTTACTACAAGTCTCTTCCCATTCCTTTTCAGGCCATGCAAAAGAACCATATTGCTCATAAGCTTGTGTTGGAGCTTCGTAAAACAGCAAGGCAGGCCATGGCCGAAGTAACCGAGAAAAAAACCGAACTAGAACAGGCCAGGAAGCAGATAGCTGAGCTAAAAATCGAGAACGAACGTCTGACCGGTCTTGTTAGCTCGGCTGAAGCAGACAAACAAAAGGCTGCTACCGTGATAAAAGATAAATACCTACGTGAACTGGCTAAACTTGAAGCAAAGAAGAACGCCGAGATAACAAAGCTTGGGAAGCAACTGGAGGATGCGGAGACTCGCGGCTTCAAGGAAGGCGAAGCCCTCTATGTCAAGCAGTGTGAAACTGCAAAAGATCTCTTCTTTAAGTGCGGTTGGAGGAGGGCCGTGGTGCAGCTCGGTCATGGACCTGAGACTGAGGTCTTCAATCCTCCTCCATACTTCATTCCGAGCTCACTATCAGAGTATGCTGCGACCCTTCAGCAACAATTTCTTGATGATTCGGATGATGAAGAAGAAACCGTGCCCAACGATACCCCAATCGTCAATGAACCTGCCAATCAATCAACTCGGGCGGAGCCAATGGTGGAAGACTTGACTGTCGAACTACCAACTGAAACCGTGCTTCCAACCGAGACCATACTTTCGACCGAAACCGAGCTTCCAACTGAAACCGGGCTGCGAGTTGAACTTGATGCTGATCTTGATGATCTGTTTGCTTGACTTTGTATTTCTCTTCTTTTTGCTTGATTTATGTATTTTCTTTTCTTTGCTTTTGGACACAGATTGTAACCAGGCTGAGGCCCCCTTCTTTGTACTTGCTTTGAATTTTTAATGAAGTCTGCTTTTTTGTTCCAACTCTTATTTCGGTTGATCTCTATGCTTATACTTTACTTTCTAACTGAAGTCTTGGATGAGGTACAGCATTCTCTTGCCGAGATACTTTATCTCGGTCTTAACATTGCTACTATAAGTATACCTGCCAACCACTCTTTAGCCGAGATCTTTACCTCGGCTGAAGATTACCAAGAGTTGGTTTAATCTGGCCAACCACTCTTTTAGCCGAGATTCTTACTTCGGCTGAAGAGTACCAAAAGTTGGTTTAATCCAGCCAACCACTCTTTAGTCGAGATTCATACCTCGGCTGAAG
The DNA here is from genome assembly GCF_055761805.1 of Camellia sinensis. Lineage (NCBI taxonomy): Eukaryota > Viridiplantae > Streptophyta > Magnoliopsida > Ericales > Theaceae > Camellia > Camellia sinensis. Next base: position 176,609,942 of record NC_138970.1, on the reverse strand, counting down.
AGTACCAAGAGTTGGTTTAATCCAGCCAACCACTCTTTAACCGAGATCCTTACCTCGACTGAAGAGTACCAAGAGTTGGTTTAATCTGGCCAACCACTTTTTAGCCAAGATTCTTACCTCGGCTGAAGAGTACCAAGAGTTGGTTTAATCCAGCCAACCACTCCTTAGCCGAGATCCCTACCTCGGCTGAAGAGTACCAAGAGTTGGTTTAATCCAGCCAACCTCTAAATTGGTTATTCATGCCAATTTAGAATAAAATGTTTGGTTATTCTGACCAAACGTCATGCAGCCTGGATCCTTATCTTGGGCTTAGGAGGGGTGTTGGTTTTTCCAGCCAACCTCTAGATTGGTTTTTCCAATCAACCTAGAGTAAAGTGTTTGGTTATTCCGACCAAACGTCATGCAGCCTGGATCCTTATCCTAGGCTTAGGAGGGGTGTTGGTTTTTCCAGCCAACCTCTAGATTGGTTTTTTCAATCAACCTAGAGTAAAGTGTTTGGTTATTCCGACCAAACGTCCTGCAGCCTGGATCCTTATCCTGGGTTTGTTGGTTTTTCCAGATTGGTTTTTCCAGCCAACCTAGAGTAAAGTGTTTGGTTATTCCAACCAAACGTCCTGCAGTCTGGATCCTTATCCTGGGCTTAGAAGGGGTGTTGGTTTTTCCAGCCAACCTCTAGATTGGTTTTTCCAGTCAACCTAGAGTAAAGTGTTTGGTTATTCCGACCAAACGTCCTGCAGCCTGGATCCTTATCCTGGGCTTAGGAGGGGTGTTGGTTTTTCCAGCCAACCTCTAGATTAGTTTTTCCAGCCAACCTAGAGTAAAGTGTTTGGTTATTCCGACCAAACATCCTGCAGCCTGGATCCTTATCCTGGGCTTAGGAGGGTGCATAGTTGGTTATTTCGGCCAACTTTGCTTTCAATGTCCCTAACTCGCTAAAACGATCTTTTACAGAAGGAAACAACTATACTGAAAAGAAACTACTTATTTTATTGAGAAATGAAAAAATTACAAGTATTTTGAAAAAAGGCTAAAAATAAAATAGTTTGAGATTGGCAGTGTTCCATGGCCTAGGAATTGCTTTGCCGTCCTCATCTTCTAAGTGGTATGCCCCTTTGCCAGCTAATCCGACCACTTTGTAAGGTCCTTCTCAATTAGGCCCTAACTTGCCATCACCTGGTACCACAGTGTTTCCCATCACTTTGCGCAGTACCCAATCTCCGATTTTGAATTGTCTTGGATATACTGTTTTGTTATACTTTCTGGACAACTCTTGCTGGTATGAGGCAATGTGAACCAGTGCTCTTTCTCTTCTTTCTTCGGCGAGGTCGAGCTCCAATGCTATGGCTTCTCCATTCAAGTCTGGATCAAAATTTTTGCTTCTAATTATGAGGAGGCCAACTTCCAGTGGGATTACTACTTCCATGCCACAGGTTAAAGAGAATGGTGTCTCTCCAGTTGATCGCCGAGGTGTGGTACGGTAAGCCCACAGAACATGAGGCAGTTCCTCAACCCACTTGCCTTTTGCTTTTTCTAACCTCTTCTTCAATCCATCTAAGACAACCTTGTTTGATGCTTCTGCTTGGCCATTTGCTTGGGGATATGCCGGTGTAGAATTGTAGAACTCTATCTTGTATTCTTCACAAAAGCCTCTAAAGATTCTGCCATCAAATTGAGTGCCGTTGTCTGATATTAGGGCTTTAGGTATGCCGAATCGAGTGATGATATTCTGCCAGACAAACTTCTTCACATCTTTTTCCTTGATTGATGATAATGCTTCTGCTTCCACCCACTTTGTGAAGTAGTCTGTTGCTGCGAGAAAGAACTTCCTGTTTCCGGGTGCTGTTGGAAGTGGTCCTACTATGTCCAAGCCCCACATTGGGAAGGGCCATGGGCTGGTCAATAGTAGGAGCTCTCTGGCTGGCTGATGTATTTGGTGTGCGAACTTCTGACATTTCTCGCACTTCTTCACATACTTCTCCGAGTCTGCCTGCATCTATGGCCACCAGTATCCTTGCAAAATGGCTCTGTAAGCTAACGATCTTCATCCTTGGTGGCTTTCGCACACCCCTTCGTGTATCTCGAACAAGAATGCTTCCACTTTGCTGGGGTGAACACACTTTAGATAAGGTCCTGAGAATGACTTTTTGTACAATGCCATAGAAGGGGAGAGCCAAAATCGCTGCGACTTTGCTCTAATTTTGTTGGCCTCTTTCTTTTCTTCTGGTAAAACGCCGTCTTTTAAGAACAGTATGATGGGATCCATCCATGAGGGGCCTAGTTCGGCGCAACATACCTCTTTTGCTTCGGGGTCTTCAATGCTTGGTCTTGGTAGGTAGTCGATTAGCAGCGGATGAGGGATGGATATATTTGCCATTGAAGCAAAGCCTGCTAGTTTGTCTGCTCTGCTGTTTTCCTCCCTGCTAATCTGTTCTATCCTTACTACTTCAAATCTCGTGATATCTTTTCTGACTAAGTCTTGGTACTTAGCCATCCTGTCATCCTTTGCTTTGTAGTCACTTGAAATTTGGTTTACCACCAGTTGTGAGTCGCTGTAAACCATTAGCTCAGTGGCCTTCATGTAGAATGCTGATTTGAGACCTGCAAGAAGTGCTTCATACTCTGCTTCGTTGTTTGATGCTGGGAAGCCAAGGTTGACTGCTTGCTCCACAACTAGGCCGTCTGGTGAGATGAGGACTATGCCAAGTCCTGCGCCGTGCCGGTTAGATGCTCCATCTACGAAGAGCTTCCACATCTCTCTAACGAACAATTTCCAGCAAGTGGAGGAGTCAGATGATACCGTGGGGTCAAGAATGTTACTGGTGTTTTCTTCAAGGTCCATGCTTGCTGTCCGCCCCTCACTATCTGATTGTACCAAGTCTTTATTTGTTGGTGAGTCTTGGCTTGGTGTAGCATGGTTCGCTTCTTCCTTGCTTTCTTTACTCTGGTCTGCCTTGGGGTCTGACTGAGTATCCTGCACCAGGGATTGCGATATTCCGGCATCAACTTCTATCCTTAGTTCAGTTGTGTCAGTCAGGTCGACTGGGCAGATATGATGACTTCCTGGGGTGAATTCTGTGACAAAGTCTGCCAAAGCTTGGGCCTTTATCGCAGTTCTGGGTTGAAACTTGATGTCGAATTGTCCCAACTCTACTGCCCACTTCAAGATTCGCCCAGAAAAGTTCGCCCTCTCAAACAAAGCTTTTAATGGGAAAGCTGTGAGGACGACTATGGTGTGGGCGTGAAAGTAATGTTACAACTTTCTTGAGGCCATCATCAAGGCCAAGGCCAGTTTTTCCAGTGGCAAGTACCGTGTTTTGGCGTCCAGCAATGTCTTGTTGACATAAAAGATGGGCAGATGTTGGATTCCTTCCGCACGGACCAACACTGCGCTAATTGTGTGCTGAGAGACTGCCAAGTACAGGAAGAGTTCTTCTCCAAGTATTGGGGTGACAAGCAGTGGTGGATAAGACATGTATTCTTTCAAGCTTTTCAGAGCGCGGTCGCATTCTTCGTCCCATTCGAACTTGGCTTTTAATGCTTGAAAAAATGGTCGTAGTCTATCTGACGACCGGCTTATGAATCGGTTGAGTGCAGCTGCCATACCGGTGAGATGCTGCACTTCTTTTACTGTTTTAGGCCTCTCCAGATCTTGAATAGCTTTGATCTGGGAGGGGCATGCCTCTATACCCCGGTTGGTCACTAGGAAGCCCAGGAATTTGTCAGATCCCACACCGAACGCGCACTTAGATGCATTAAGGCGCAACTTGTGCCTCTTCAGAATCTGGAATATCTCACCTAGGTCCCTTAGATGGTGGTTCTCGTCCTTTCTCTTGACCACCATGTCGTCGATGTAAGCCGCCATTGTTCTGCCTAACAGCGGCTCAAACATCTTGGTGACCATTCTCTAGAATGTTGCCCCTGCGTTCTTTAGGCCAAAGGGCATGACCTTGTAGCAATACAGTCCTCTTGGAGTTGTAAAGGACATGACCTCCTGGTCTGGTTCGTACATGGCGATCTGATGGTAGCCTCTGTACGCATCAAGAAAGCTAAGTCGGTTGTGCCCCGCCATTAGGTTTACCAGTTGATCTATCTGTGGTAGGGAGAAGCTGTCCTTTGGGCATGCTTTGTTGATTGTCTTATAGTCGACGCAGACGCGCCATTTGCCATTCTTCTTTGGCACCACGATGGTGTTGGAAATCCATCTGGGGTAGTGCACCTCTCTGATAGCTCCTGCCTCTAGCAAATTTCCCACTTCTTCTGCCACTATCTCGGCGTGGTGGAGTGCTGATCTGCGAGTGCACTGAATGATTGGTCTGGCGGATGGGTGGACATTGAGTTGGTGACAGATGAAGTTTGGATCAATGCCTGGCATGTTATAGGGTGTCCAGGCGAACACTTCGATGTTAGAGGTCAAGAATTCCAAGACCTTTAATCTTTCAGTGCTGGACAACGACGAACCGAGCAAAAAGAACTTATCCGGGTTCTTTTCATCTATTCTTACCTCTATCAAGTCTTCCACCGCTTTCTGATTAGCTGCTTTGCCGACATCTGCAAACAGTTCATTGTTCTCAGGTTCTTCCACCGAATGAACATATCCCTTGGCAGCGCGGCTGCCATTAACCGTGACAAAGCATTGCTTGGACATAATTTGGTCTCTAAAGACCTCTTCAATTACCCCGGTTTCGTTGGGGAATCACATTACTTGATGGTAGGATGAAGCTACCGCTCGCAAGGCATGCAGCCATGTTCTTTCCAAGATTATGTTGTAAGTGGAAGGGACCTTCAACACCCAAAATTCCACTTGTTTTATCATGCTTCCTGCCCTGACTGGAAGGATAATCTTACCGACTGGCCACTCTGGCATTGAGTTGAATCCGATCAGGGGGGATACAGCTGGTGCCAAGTCTTTGTCCTCCAATTTCAGTTGTTTGAAGGTGTCGTAGTACATTATCTCACATGAGCTCCCTTGGTCAATCAAAATCCGCTTGACGTCAAAATCCTTGATTCGGAGAGTGACGACCAGTGCATCATTGTGAGGGCAGTATATCCTTGCCAAGTCTCTATCTAAAAAAGATATGACGTTTGTGGCTTTTGTTTTTCCCTTTTTAATGGTGGGCTGCACACTTAATACCTCCCTTAAGTGCTCAGCCTTCTTTATCATGCCCCTGAGCTCACATACTCGCTCAGGCTCGAATACCCCATGTATTACGTTTATCACGCCTTGAGGTGGGGCGTCGTTCGGTGTTCCGTCTGGGTGGTCGTGGTTTTGGGGGGTTGGCTGCGTCCCTCCTTCTATGTACCGGTCTAAGTGACCTGCTGCCACTAAGTCCTCCAGATGCTGTCTTAACGGCGTGCAGTTTTCAGTGCGGTACCCCTTTTCTTTATGGAAGGTGCACCGAGATCTTTCGTCGTAGTCCTTCTGTGCCTCTCCTAATTTAGCTGGCCATTTGACGAAAGGTTCATCGCGTATCTCACTGAGAATTCGGTAGATTGGTTTCTTGAATACTGTGGTAATAACAGTGCGGACTCTCAACCATCTTTTATCTCGGTCCTCTTCGTTGTCTCGCCTGCCTCGTCCATTCTTGTTTTGACATTTTACCGTATTGACCTTTGCTGTAGTCTTCTTATCTGGTGTTGCTGTTGCACCAGATTTTGCTTTGGCACGGGCGCCATCCTCCTCCACCCGAATATGTTAGTGCACTCTCTCCATCAAGGCTTCCATCATGAGGGGTGAAGTCATTGTAATTGAATCCCTCAATCTGTTTCCAACTGGAAGTCCTCTTTTATATTGTTCGATGGCGAGATTTGTGGGGCAGTCCCCTATCTGGTTGAATGTCTCCCAGTAGTGACTGTTGTAGGACCTTAGTGTTTCTTTGTCGCCCATGTCAATGGAGAGTAGCTGATCAATCTCCACTGGCGTCTTGGTGTTCGTTCTGAATCTTGTCACGAACGCCTCCGCTAATTGCGCCCAGGAGGCTATGCTGCCTTCTAGTAGCCTTTCGAACCAGGTTAAACCTAGGTCGCCAAGGCTGGATGGGAATAGGATGCACATCAAGCTTCGTTCCACTGGTATACCGCCATGACCTGGCGAAAGTGGCTTAGGTGCATGTAAGGGTCTGTCTTCCCTTCGTACATGGTAAATTTAGGCTGGATGAAGCCTGAGGGTAATGGTGCGTTCTCAATCGTCGGAACGAACGGCGAGCTATGTAGTCTTACCAACACTTTATCTGTTGGTTCGTAAGCAAGGTGCGGTATTGGTATTCCAACCTCGACGCTTCCATGCGTCCGATGAGCCAATCGCTGAAGGGCTGAAATTCTGTGTGGGCCGCGTGCCCTGGCATCCTCCTTCTGTCGCGCCCTTTGTTTAAGCACAGTCCATAAGTCGGACGATCTAGGCAACTTCATTTGCCTGGATGATGTCTGGTGCATATGTGAGGGCCGATAGGTACTTCCATCAGTGTAAGACCTCAATGATCTCGTTCTCTCAGACCTGGAGTAACAAGTTCTGGAGGTCCTTGATTGAGTGTCGCCTGTTCTGAGGCTTCTACTCTCTGCTTACGATGGCATGGTATGCCTACCACGATCTTCTGAGTGGCGAGGAAGCGTATTGCCTTTGCGCCCTTCTCCTGTCGCCACCCCTTTTCCCTTGATCTGGTGCTTCATAGCCTTCATGTTCGCCGCCATCTTCCTTATTAGTTCATCTTGCTCTTTTACATGATCCTCTAGAGCTTGAGGGTCGATTCTTCACCTTTGCCTTTCAGGACTTGGTGAGTGAGAGCGACGGGGACTGTTGTTCCACCTCCCTCTTGCATCCCTCCGGGGATTCTGTCGCTGGGGCTCTAAGTCCGCCATGGGAGGGATAAAGGGCAATCCTTCGCACCTCCCACCCCCCTCTAGGGTTTGTCCGTCAATGGCGGACTACGGCAAATCTTCGTTGTACGCCATTCAATTAGCGAGGGAAACTTGATCAAGAGGTTTTGTTCTTTATCTGGTATTCCCACAGATGGCGCCAATTGTACAGGAAAGAAATAAACCTTCTCGTATAATCCTGTTGATCAAGTCTGCGCTCCTCCGTACGTCGTCGCTTTACTTCCTGAAAAAACAAACGTGAGCTAGCCGGTGGGTGTGTGTCGGATACCTCTCCGATGCCTAAGTCAACAAAAATAGACAAATAGACAAAGCTCTGTGTATTCGAGAATCAAAGTTGTGTTACCTCTCCATAGGTGATGTTGTGAGCTTTTATAGGTTCCATGTGGCACAATCCTCGTAGGACTCTTACTCCTCCATGTAGAGTCCTCTTAGGAATCACATTCCTGAAAGATAATACGTATCCTTCAACACCCCCCTCACTGCTTAAACCAAGTGAGATGGTTTTACCTAGATCGGATATCAATACGACCGGGATAACGTGGCCATGCTAAAGCCGCAGACTAGACCGAGCTTCACCTAGCTCGGTTCTTCCTTTCGCAGCGTGTACCTCGGCTCGACATACTCTAACCAGGCTGTTGAGATCATGCTAACCATACTAAGCTAGGACCGAATTAACCCATAGGATGGTTCGGAGGAAAGCTTTACATACTCTGGCTCAATATGGTATGACCGGGCTAACTGTTACCACGCCGACCGTGGTGACCGAGCTAACCACCAAGCTCTTTCGGACCGGGCTAACTGCAAGGCACCTCTGGACCAGGATAACAATAAGGCGTTCTCAGGACCGGGCTAACTCCAAGCCCCTGTTTATCCAGCCCTTCTTATCATGGCCCAATGAACGGCCCATTACCCAGCTCGGCCTAATTTATATATAAATTACCCTCTCAATTGTCAAATGATATGAGCTTCAATTATATGATCATTATGTGCTATCATTTTTTTGGGTATCATAGAGCTACCTTGATATGGATGATTATTTGTGTTATAATGAGACTTACATTATTTCATCCTATATGTTGTACCATACTCCCTCCTTGTGCTTGATTTTGTTGAAAATGTCATCGGGGGAGAAAAAGAGACTTGATGGTTTTAGTATCTCTGATTATTTTGGTATCTCTATGCTTTTGGTATCTTAATTCTTACAACATGACCTTTGAGCTGATTAATTGTTGATAATGTAAGAGGAAGATCGTTTTCCTCAAGGAAGAGTGACTTGAACTTTAGCTCTATATTTATGCTCTTGCTTGACAACCTTGTTTGATCTATGCACTGTTATGTCTATTGTAGTCTTGAGATTGGTATGCTCTTGCTTAAATCTTCATATTTGTATGCTCTTGCTAAAAAATTGAGAATTAGAACATACTCAAATGTTTCTCATATACTCATTAACAATTTGGTCTCTCCTTGGCTCTTGCTTAAAAATGGATTGAAATAGCATGATAAAAACAACAACAAATCAAAATACAAATATTTACATAATAAAAAAAATAAAAATAAAAAACCTTTCATTTTTTTTTACGGCCATACGCCAATCAAAATAAACATTAAAAAAAAAAATACAACAAACCCTTCATTTTTTTTTTCCGGCTCTACGCTGATCTTACTTACTCGCCTCTTCCACCACTCTTTTCTTTTTTTTATCACCTTGGCGACCCTTGACGCCCCTGCCCCCATGCTTTCGTCAAGAGCGACGACTCCCCGCTGACTATCAAAGGCCAAGAACGACATTGCTCCAAATCGGGCCATGGAGGTGGTCTTTTGTTTAAGCTCTTTATTTTCGGCCTTCAGTGCACCTATTTCTGTTCGCGCATCCTTGTACTTGCGCTGGAGCAGAAAAAGTTGGACGTTGACCTGATGGAACTTACGCGTCCTGTTCTACAATTGTACGAGCACGAAATAATTCTTCTCGTATGATCCTGTTGATCAAGCTTGCACTCCTCCAAACGTCATCGCTTTGCCACCTGAAAACACAAACGTGAGCTAACCGGCGAGGATGTGCCGGAAACCCCTCCGATGCCTAAGTCAGCACAATAGACAATAGTCACAAAAACTCTGCGAATTCAGGAATCAAAGTTGTGTTATCTCTCCATAGGTGATGTTATGAGCTTTTATAGGTTCCGTGTGGCACAATCCTAGTAGGACTCTTATTCCTCCATGTAGAGTCCTCCTAGGAATCACACTCCTGAAAGATAATGCTTATCCTTCAACACCCCCCTCACTGCTTAAACCAAATGAGATGGTTATACCTTGGTAGTATGACCATGTAATCGAACTAACAATACCTCTGTCATACCCAAACCAACATCTTCACATGCAACACATAGCTCGGTTCTTATTCACTGATACCTCGGTTGAGTCCATTGAGACCGAGCTAACTACAGCAAGTTCTAACCGCGCTAACCAAAGCAAGGTCCTCCCAAAGAAGCCATAATACCTCGGTTCCAAACACTGCGACCGAGCTAACTATACCTCCGACTGGGGTAACCGAGCTAACTATAAGGCCCTTTTTGACCGAGCTAACTTTATAAGGCCTTTTTACTCAGCCCTTTTAACTTCGGCCCACAGAACGGCCCATTACCGCGCCTTGGCCTAGCTTGGCCCTAGTGCATATAAAAACTCCTTCTCAATTGCCCCTTAATTCCATCTGCGCAGCATGACTGGGATTACCCGTCACCAGCCGAGCTAAAAACACTTGCCTTTCAACCGAGCTATAATGCTGTCGGGCCACCGATTGGTACGGTTACAAAACGTCTCTTCAGTCACTGTAACTGAATCGTTTCCCTCGCCATCGACACATGGCAAACTCTCATTGGCCCAGCATAGCTGTCACGCTGTCTTCGTACTCCGAAATTTTTGAACAGTCCCGCATTTTCTTTATGCCTTATCCAAAACAAAACCCTATTTTTCGAATCAAAGTACCACTATTCATCTTCCCTCTCTCTCTTTGGGCCTCCATTTTTCCAAACTCTTGCCTGCGAAGCTCGTGCTCTCTGCTAATACTGTGTTCACCCTCGATTCCTTCATTCTGAACTGGTATGTAGCTCTAATCTGTTTCTCTTTTTGTTCATTTCGTACTTTTTTTGTAATACACAGTGTAGTATCTATGTTTTTTCAAAACACTTTGTAGTTTCCATAGGATATGGCTACTTTTGCCCAAGAACCATATAATAGATCCACCAGATTCACGAACAATCTGGGAAACAATGCTTTTGATCCAAAATAATACTTCAACCGAACTAGGAAGTTGTTTGTATTAGGTGCAAACTTGGCCAAACTGAACAACCGAACTAAAACTTCATACCATACCCCTAGTTTCAATAGGTCCAAGTACCTTCTGTTTTATTTAGCCGTGCTAAGGAACTGCATTAGGCATGCGTACCACCGAACTAAAAAACCTTAACCAAAGACTGGGCTATCACTTGGCCCCAAACCAGCTCTTTTACTTAATAAAAACTAAATTAAGAATGCTGCATCATAGGCTTCAACCGGGCTACGAACTTCTCACTCCACTAATCCGAGCTAATGTCGTTCGCTCCCACCGAGCTAAGGACGGATAGTATCCCACATAGCCGAACTAGGACTCCATTTATTTTGCCTCTATTTCTTTTAGCACGGTCCAACGATCTGTGCTTAACACCTTTCTTCTTCACTTTGCAGACTGACTTAGGCTGGCCAGGCACACCATTGTACGCTCAACCGAGATACCGAAGGTCATCTCATCGCCGAGCTAAATTATATATAACTTAAGGCCACATGGGGAAGTATCGATTTTTAGTGAACTCTCCAGGGGCCATAGCCGAGTTCCCAAAGGATTACCAAATTCCGGATGACGTCCACCTCTCCTTAGCCGAACTAGATACCATTCCATGGGGAAAACCGGGCTTTGTCCTTTTTAACGTTATTTCCATCGTAGAGGCCGGTCTCTGCTTTTTCGTTCAGCCTCTTCTCTGTGAATTCCTCAGACAAACAAATCTTTGCCCTACCCAGCTTTCAACAAACTCATACCGAATAATAAATGGCATTGCCGAGCTAAACCGCCGACTTGGCCTCAACCTCGGTTTGGCCGAGCTATTTCACCAGTACTCTCTAGGCCAAAATGAGGACGGTTGGGTTTACTATTTAAGGATAAGGCGCCGTCGTGAAAAGATAATAAAGAAAACCCCAGACAAAGATGTAAACGACGATGATTTTTTCTGGGTTTCTGGGAATTTTGAAGACCATGAAGCCCAGATCCCAGGCGACCGAATAAACTGGAACAAAGGAGTCGCCGGTATAATTACCTCGGCTTAATTTCATGTTTTTCTTTACTTCGTTGCTTATTTTCAACCGTACTAACCGTTGTCTTTTTCCTTTATGCAGACTTGGATTTTCAAAAGTCGTTGTATAGTTACCCCAACCTTGATGCCCTTTGTGCCGCACTAAGATACCGTAATCGGAATTGGGCCGAGCTACTCAACTTTGAGTCAACCTATCGATACAACAGCCGCAGAAAGACCAGGGTGACCGATTTCTTGTTGGAGCCCTCACCTGAGCCTGATCTTACCCTTCCATAAATCAACCTCGTTCCATTAATAGCGGCGCAAGAGATGGCAAAAAAGAGAGCAGTGAGAGCCCTAATTACCGAGACAAACCTAGCCGAGGTACAACAAGCCGGCCAAACTCAAGAGACCGTGGTGGCACTTCCAACCCATCAGCCTTCATCATCTCGGCTCCGCAAGCACGCTCGGTCTTCTACAACCAAGCCATGCCTTGCCGATGAGGTCGAAACTGTGCTTCCCCCAACCGCACCACCGAGCCCACAACCTGAGAGCTCAGACTGAGCTAACTCTTCTGGTTAGGCACCGAGATTAACATACTAGAACCGAGCCATCAAAAAGACAGATTCAGTGGTGGCAGACAAAGGCCATATGCTCGCCTTCAACCTGGCTAAGAGCGTGTGCCTGCCCCTTGACATGGATCACCATGTTCACCTCACCGAGCTAAAAGCTATCCGCTCGGCCACCAAATCAATGGTGCTGGTGAGTACTCTTTACTTTTTTTCTCCACTTTGTGCATCTGTTAGCTCGGTTCTTACTCCAAATTTGCTTACCACTTTTATGCAGGCCATGCAGAAAAATCATATTGCACATAAGCGTGTGCTAGAGCTTCGCAAAACAACAAGGCAAGTTGTGGCTGATGCTGATAAGAAGACAGCCGAGCTAAACGAGGCCAAACAAAAAATGGTCAAGCTTCAATCAGAGGTCACCAGGCTTGGCGGGCATGTAGATTCGACAGAGGCAGAAAAACAGAAAGCCTTGACCAAATTAAAAAATCGTTCTCTGCGTGAGCTTGCCACAGTTGAACAGAAGAAGAAGGCCGAGATAACTGAGTTGGAAAAGAAGATGGAAGACGTAAAAGACCGCGGCTATAAAGAGGGCGAAGCCACCTACATCAAACAATGTGAGGCTACAAAAGATATTTTCTTCAAATGTGGATGGAAGGTGGCGGTCGCACAGCTCGATCATGATCCAGAGACCGAGGTCTTCCAAAACCCTCATCCACATTACATACTGAGCTACATGATGGAATATGCTACAGCCATTCAACAACAATTTCTTCAAGAAGGGGAAGAAGAGGAAGAATCTGAGCCTAACAATGCCCCAGCCGTCGTTAATGATCTTGTCGTTCAGTCAGCTCAGGTGGAGCCACCGATGGAAGACTTGACGACCGAACTATCAGCTGAAACCGGGCTCTGAGTTGAACTGGATGCGGATCTTGATGACCTCTTTGCTTGATCTTCTATTTTCTTCTCTTGTATTTTTGAAAAGAAACGGTAACTGGGCAGAGCCCCACTTTTGTAACTTTTGCATTTTGAATGAAATCTCCTCTTGTTTCAACTGTTAGTTCGGTTAATTATCATGCTGTGCTGGTATTTACTTTCCAATTGTAATCTGAATGAGGTATAACATTTTCTGGCCGAGATACCTATCTTGGTTCTTAACCTTGTAATCTGCTTTATTCATTCTAGCCAACCACTCCTCAGCCTAAATCCTTATCTCAGCTGAAGAGTATTAAGAGTTGGTTTTTTCAGCCAACCACTCTTCAGCCTAGATCCTTATCTCGGCTGAAGAGTACTAAGAGTTGGTTTTTCCAGCCAACCATTCTTCAGCCTAGATCCTTATCTCGGCTGAAGAGAACTAAGAGTTGGTTTTTCCAACCAACCATTCTTCAGCCTAGATCCTTATCTCGACTTAGAAGAGGTAAGTGTTGGTTTTTCTATCCAACTTCCTTCAGCATAGATCCTTATCTCGGCTTAGGAGAGATAAGTGTTGGTTTTTCCAGCCAACTTGAAGTGTTTGGTTATTCCGGCCAAACGTCCTGCAGCCTAGATCTTTATCTTGGCTTAGGAGAGGTATTGGTTTTTCCGGCCAACCTCTTCAGCCTAGATCCTAATCTTAGCGGAAGAGAGCTCAAAGTCGGTTATTCCTGCCAACTAAGAGCGAAGTGTTTGATTTTTCTAGCCAAACGTCCTGCAGCCTGGATCCTTGCCCTCGGCTTAGGAGAAGTGTTGGTTTTTCCAGCCAACCTTCAGCCTAGATCCTTATCTTAGCTGAAAAGAGCTCAAAGTTGGTTATTCCGGCCAACTCTGAGCAAAGTGTTTGGTTTTTCCAGCCAAACGTCCTGCAGCCTGGATCCTTATTCTCGGCTTAGGAGATGTGTTGGTTTTTCCAGCCAACCTCTACAGCCCAGATCCTTATCTTAGCTGAAGAGAGCTCAAAGTTGGTTATTCCGGCTAACTTTGAGCAAAGTGTTTGGTTATTCCTGCCAAACGTCCTGTAGCCTAGATCCTTATCCTCGGCTTAGGAGAAGTGTTGGTTTTTCCAACCAACCTCTTCAGCCCGGATCCTAATCCTAGCTAAAGAGAGCTAAAAGTTGGTTATTCTGGCCAACTCTGAGCAAAGTGTTTGGTTATTCCTGCAAAACGTCCTGCAGCCTAGATCCTTATCCTCGGCTTAGGAGAAGTGTTGGTTTTTCCAGCCAACCTCTTCAGACCAAATCCTAATCCTAGCTGAAGAGAGCTAAAAGTTGGTTATTCCAGCCAACTCTGATTTCATTGCCCCTAGTTCCCTAAAATTATTTTTACAGAGGAAAACAATGCCTGCTGAAAAAAAAAACTACTTATTTTATTGAAAAAAATAAAAACTACAAGTAAGTTTAAGGAAAAGTTAAAAATAAAATAGTTTGAGATTGGCAGTGTTCCATGGCCTAGGAATGGCTTTGCTATCTTCATCTTCCAAGTGGTATGCCCCTTTTCCTGCTAATCCAACCACTTTATAAGGTCCTTCCCAATTGGGCCCTAACTTGTCATCTCCGGGTACCAGGGTGTTTCCTATTACTTTGCGCAGCGCCCAATCTCCGATCTTGAATTTCCTTGGATGTACTGTCTTGTTATATTTTCTGGATAACTCTTGCTGGTATGAAGCAATGTGAATCGGTGCTCTTTCTCTTCTTTCTTCTGCAAGGTCGAGTTCCAATGCTATGGCTTCTCCATTTAACTCTGGGTCAAAATTTTTGCTTCTGATGGTGGGGAGGCCAATTTCCAGTGGGATTACAGCTTCCATGCTGTAGGCTAAGGAGAATGGCGTTCCGCCAGTTGATTGCTGAGGTGTGGTGCGGTAAGCCCATAAAACATGAGGAAGCTCTTCAGCCCACTTTCCTTTTGCTTTCTCTAATCTTTTCTTCAATCCATCCAAGATGACTTTGTTTGATGCTTCCGCCTGGCCGTTTGCTTGGGGTATGCTGGTGTAGAGTTGTAGAATTCTATCTTGTACTCCTCACAAAAGCCTCTGAAGATTTTGCCATCGAACTGAGTGCCGTTGTCAGATACTAGAGCCTTGGGTATGCCAAATTGAGTGATGATATTCTGCTAGACGAACTTCTTCACATCTTTCTCCTTTATTGATGCGAGTGCTTCTGCCTCCACCCAGTTTGTGAAGTAGTCTGTTGCTGCGAGAAAGAACTTTCTGTTGCCGGGTGTCGTTGAAAGTGGCCCTACTATGTCTAAGCCCCACATTGCGAAGGGCCATGGGCTAGTTAAAGGTAGAAGCTCTCTGGCTGGCTGATGTATTTGGTGTGCGAACTTCTGACATTTCTCGCACTTCTTGACATACTTTTCTGAATCTGCTTGCATATAAGGCCACCAATATTCTTGCAAAATTGCTCTGTAGGCCAATGATCTGCCCCTTTGGTGGCTTCCGGATACGCCTTCGTGTATCTCGAACAAGAATGCCTCAACCTTGCTGGGATGGACGCATTTCAAGTAAGGTCCTGTAAAGGATTTTTTGTACAAGACCATTGACGGGGAGAGCCAAAATCGCTGCGACTTTGCTTTTATTTTGTTGGCCTCTTTCTTCTCTTTGGGTAAGATGTCGTCCTTTAAGAACACTATAATGGGATCCATCCAAGAAGGACCTAGTTCGGCACAACATATTTTGGCTTCTTCGGGTTCTTCAATGCTTGGTCTTGGTAGGAAGTTGATCAGCAATGGATGCGGGATGGATGTGTCTACCATTGAAACAAATCCTGTTAATTCGTCTGCTCTGCTATTTTCTTCTCTGCCAATCTGCTCTATCCGCACTACTTCAAACTTTATGATCTCTTTTTTGACTAACTCTTGGTATTTAACCATCCTTTCATCCTTTGCCTCGTAGTCGCCTGAAATTTGGTTTACCACTAGCTGTGAGTCACTGTAAACCATTAGCTCGGTGGCCTTCATGTAGAGTGCTGATTTCAAGCCCGCTAAAAGTGTTTCATACTTCGCCTCGTTGTTTGATGCTGAGAAGCCAAGGTTGACTGTCCGTTCCACTACTAGGCCATCTGGTGAGATGAGGACTATGCCGAGTCCTACACCGTGCCTGTTAGATGCTCCATCCACAAAGAGCTTCCACATCTCTCCAACGAATAGCATCCAACAAGTTAAGGGGTCGGATGATGTCTTTGGGTCATGAGTGTTGCTGATGTTTTCTTCCAAGCTCACACCTTCTGTTTGCCCCTTACTCTCTGACTGTACTAGGTTCTTGTTTGTTGATGAGTTTTTGGGGCTTGGTGTAGCATGGTCTGCATCTTTGTGCTTGTCTTCAGGCCTGTGTGATTCACAATGTGGCTGAGTATCTTGTATTAGGGGTTGCATGTTTATTGCGACGCTTTTCGTCGCCATTGTGGTTGTTCTAGTCAAATCAACCGAGCAGATGTGATGGCTTCCTGGCGTGAACTCAGCCACAAAGTCCGCCAAAGCTTGGGCTTTTATTGCGGTTTTGGGTTGAAACTTGATATCGTACTGCCCTAATTCCACCGCCCACTTCAAGATTCGTCTAGAAAAGTTTGCCCTCTCAAACAAAGCTTTTAATGGAAAAGCTGTGAGGACGATTATGGTGTGGGCATGAAAGTAATGCGACAACTTCCTTGATGCCATCATCAAGGCTAAGGATAGTTTTTCCAATGGAAAATACCTAGTTTCTACACCCAACAAGGTCTTGCTGACATAAAAGATGGGCAGGTGTTGGATTCCTTCCGCTCGGACCAACACTGCACTAACTGCGTGCTGTGAAATTGCCAGGTACAAAAAGAGCCCTTCTCCAAGTATTGGGGTTACTAGCAATGGTGGAGAAGACATGTATTCTTTCAAACTCTCTAGGGAGCGGTCGCATTCTTCATCCCACTCAAACTTGGCCTTTAGTGCTTAAAAGAATGGTCGACATCTGTCTGACGACCGACTTATGAATCGGTTGAGCGCAGCTGCCATGCCAGTGAGATACTGCACTTCTTTTACTGAGTTGGGCCTCTCTAGATCCGGAATTGCTTTGATCTGAGAGGGGTCTACTTTTATACCTCGGTTGGTCACCAGGAAGCCTAGGAATTTGCTAGATCCTACGCCGAACGTACACTTGGATGCATTAAGGCGCAACTTGTTCTTCTTCAGGATCTGGAACATCTCATCTAGGTCCCTGAGATGGTCCTTCTCATCCTTGCTCTTGACCACCATGCCGTCGATGTAAGCCTTCATTGTTCTGCTTAACAATGGTTCAAACATCTTAGTGATAATCCGTTGGAATGTTGCCCTTGCGTTCTTTAGGCCAAAGGGCATGACCTTGTAACAGTGCAATCCTCTGGGCGTTGTAAAAGATGTGACCTCCTGG
Organism: Camellia sinensis; assembly: GCF_055761805.1. NCBI lineage: Eukaryota > Viridiplantae > Streptophyta > Magnoliopsida > Ericales > Theaceae > Camellia > Camellia sinensis. The sequence goes on along the minus strand of NC_138970.1, from coordinate 176,592,837 downwards.
TCAGGCTCATACATCGCAATCTGATGGTAACCTCTATACGCATCAAGGAAGCTAAGTTGATTATGGCCTGCCGTCAAGTCTACCAGTTGGTCTATCCTGGGTAAGGGAAAGCTATCTTTTGGGCATACCTTGTTGACTGTTTTGTAGTCCACACAAACGCGCCATTTTCCATTCTTCTTTGGCACCACCACTGTATTGGATATCCACTTAGGATAGTGCACTTCTCTTATAGCTCCTGCCTCTAGAAGGTTTCCCACTTCCTCCGCCACTATCTCAGCATGGTGGAGTATCGATCTATGAGTGCGCTGTATAACTGGTCTGACAAATGGATGGACATTTAATTGGTGATAGATAAAGTTTGGGTCAATGCCAGACATGTCATACGGCGTCCAGGCGAACACTTCGATATTAGAGGTTAAGAATTTCATGACCTCTATTCTCTCAGTGCTGGACAATGACGAGCCAAGCAAAAAGAACTTTTCCGGGTCTTTTTCATCTATCCTTACCTGTACCAAGTCTTCCATTGCCTTTTGATCAGCTGCTTTGCCAACATCTGCGAACAGCTCATTACTTTTAGGTTCTTCCACCATCTGTACATATCCCTTAGCAGCGCGACTGCCATTTACTGTGACGAAGCATTGTTTGGACATAATTTGGTCTCTAAAGACCTCTTCAATTACTCCAACTTCGTTGGAAAACTGCATTACTTGATGGTAGGTTGACGCTACCAATCGCATGGCATGCAGCCATGTCCTTCCCAAGATTATGTTGTAAGTGGAAGGGACTTTCAATACCCAGAATTCCACCTGTATCGTCATGCTTCTTGCTTTGACTGGGAGAATTATCTTGCCAGCTGGCCACTTTGGCAATGAATTGAATCCAATCTGGGGGGATACGGCGGGTGCCAAGTCTTTATCCTCTAGTTTCAGTTGTTTGAAGGTTTCGTAATACATTATCTCACATGAGCTCCCTTGGTCAATCAAAATCCGTTTGACGTCGAAATCCTTGACGCGGAGAGTGACAACTAATGCATCATTGTGAGGGCAATATATCCTTGCCAAGTCTTTGTCTGAAAAGGATATGACATTCGTGGCCTCTGTTCTCCCCTTTTTGGTGGTAGGTTGTGCACTTAGTACCTCCCTTAAGTGCTCAGCCTTCTTGATCATTCCCTTGAGCTCATATACTCGCTCAGGTTGAATACCCCATGTATTACGTTAATCACGCCTTGAGGTGGGGTATCGATCGGCATTCCATTTAGGTTGTTGTGGTTCTGGGGGGCTGACTGTGTCCCTCCTTCTATGTACTGGTCCAGGTGCCCAGCTGCTACTAACTCCTCCAAGTGTTGTCTCAATGGCATGCAATTTTCGGTGCGGTGCCCCTTTTCATCATGGAAGGTGCACCGGGACCTTTCGTCATAGTCCTTTTATGCTTCTCTCAACTTAGCTGGCCATCTGACGAAAGGTTCATCGCGTATCTCACTGAGAATTCGGTAGATCGATTTTTTGAACACTGTTGTGATGGCAGTGCGAACTCTTAACCATCTTTTGTCTGAGTCCTCTCTGTTGGCCTACCTGCCTCGCCCATTCCTGTTGGGGAGTTCTACCGTATTGACTTTTGCCGCAGTCTTTTTATCTGGTGTTGTTGCTGTGCCAGATTTTATTTTAGCACGGGCACCATCCTCCTCCACTCAAATATGCTGGTGCACTCGCTCCATCAAGGCCTCCATTGTGAGGGGTGGCGCCATAGTTATTGAATCCCTGAACTTGTTTCCGACTGGTAGCCCCCTTTTGTACTGCATGATGGCAAGATTTGTGGGGCAATCTCCTATCTGGTTGAAGGTCTCTCAATAACAACTGTTGTAGGATCTCAGCGTCTCCTTGTCGCCCATGTCAATGGAGAGTAGCTGATCGATCTCCACTGGTGTTTTGGTGTTCGTTCTGAATCTAGTCACGAACGCCTCGGCCAATTGCGCCCAGGAGGCGATGTTGCCTTCTGGTAGCCTCTCGAACCAGGTTAAGCCTAGGTCGCCAAGGTTGGATGGGAATAGAATGCACATCAAAACCTCGTTCCACAGGTATACTGCCATAACCTGGCGAAAGTGGCTTAGGTGCATGTAGGGATCTGTCTTCCCTTCTTAAGTCGTAAACTTAGGCTGGAGGAAGCCGAAAGGTAACGGCGCGTTCTCAATTGCCGGAACGAATGGCGAGCTATGCAACCTTCCTAATGCTTTTTCCGTTGGTTCAGGCAAGGCGCGGTATTGGCATTCCTACCTCGACGCTTCCGTGCGTCCGAGGAGCCAACCACTGAAGGGCTGAAACTCTGCGCGGGTCACGTGCCCTGACATTCTCCTTCCATCCTGCCCTTTCTTCAAGCACAGTTCGCAAATCAGACGATCTAGTCAACTCCGTCTGCCTGGATGACGCCTGGTGTGTGCGCAAGGGCCGATAGGTGCTTCCTTCGATATATGACCTCTCAGTTCTCGTTCTCTCAGACCTGGAGTAACGAGTGTTGGATGTTCTTGTTTGAGTGTCGCCTGTTCTAAGGCTCCTACTCTCTGCTTGTGGTGGCGTGGTGTGTCTACCATGACCTTCCGAGTGGCGAGGGGGCGTACTGCCTTTGCGCCCCTCTCTTGTCGCCACCCTTTTTCCTTTTATCTAGCACTTCATCAACTCCATGTCAGCCACTATCCTTCGTATCAACACGTCATGTTCCATCATGCGATCCTCCAGAACCTGAGGGTCAATCCTCTGCTTCTGCCTTTCGGGGCTTTGAGAGTGACGGGGGCTGTTACCCCACCTTCCCCTTGCATCCCTCCGGGAGTTCTGTCGCTGGGGCTCTAAATCCGCCATGAGAGGGATAGAAGGCAAACCTTCGCGCCTCCCTCCCCTCCTCTGGGGTTTGTCCGTCGATAGCGGACTGCGATAAGTCTTCATTATGCGCCATTGATCTCAACTAGAGAGGAAAGTTTGATCAAGAGGTTTTGTTCTTTGTGGAATTCCCACCGACGGCGTCAATTGTACAAGCAAGAAAAATTTCTTCTCGTATGATCCTGTTAATCAAGCTTGCACTCCTCCAAACGTCGTCGCTTTGCCACCTGAAAACACAAACGTGAACTAACTGGTGGGGATGTACTGGAAACCCCTCCAATGCCTAAGTCAGCACAATAGACAATAGACACAAAAGCTCTGCAAATTCAGGAATCAGAGTTGTGTTACCTCTCCATAGGTGATGTTATGAGATTTTATAGGTTTCGTGTGGCACAATCCTAGTAGGACTCTTATTCCTCCATGTAGAGTCCTCCTAGGAATCACACTCCTGAAAGATAATGCTTATCCTTCAACACCCCCCTCACTGCTTAAACCAAGTGAGATGGTTATACCTCAGTAGTATGACAATGTAACCGAACTAACAATACCTCTGTCATACCCAAACCAGCACCTTCACATGCAACACATAGCTCGGTCCTTATTCACTGATACCTCGGTTGAGTCCATTGAGACCGAGCTAACTACAGCAAGTTCTGACCGCGCTAACCAGAGCAAGGTCCTCCCAAAGAAGCCATAATGCCTCGGTTCCAAACACCGCGGTCGAGCTAACTATACCTCCGACCGGGGTAACCGAGCTAACTATAAGGCCCTTTTTGACCAAGCTAACTTTACAAGGCCCTTTTACTCAGCCCTTTTAACTTCGGCCCACAGAACGGCCATTACCGCGCCTTGGCCTAGCTTGGCCCTAGTGCATATAAAAACTCCCTCTCAGCAATCGGTGAGCCAATTTTGTGACTGCAGTCACCGTCTCCATACAGGACGTCAGTGTGAAATGATTGGCTTCAGTGTCTGATTGAGTTGCCATTATTTACTCAATCGACATCATAGGAAGGTTGGGAAGAGTGGGAGCTGGGACACTCGGCCCAGCAGAGCTTATGGGATCGTTCAAGTCCAGAAATTGAGTGAGGGGACGAGATGAGGAAGCCATGGTTTAGAGGTGAGAGGTGTAAAAGAAATGAGTTGCGAAGAAACAGAAGAGAGTGGTGAAGAAGAGATAGAAGAGAATGGTGATGAAGAAAATAGAAGAGAGTGTGATTAAGAAGAAAGCTGAAGAGAAGAGGCTAAAGAGAAGAAGACAAGGAGGGAGAGGTAACCGTGGTGAGCGACAATCGAGGAGAGCTGCTTTTGTCGGTCGGCTAATGCAAAAGCGAGGACGCGTGTTCAGCGCGATTTTTTCAAAAAAAAAAAAGAGACGCGAGCGAATCATATATATGTATATATATATGTTTTGATTATCTTTTTTTTTTTTTATGCCATTTATCACTATCCTTTTCCTCCTCCTCCTCCTCCAGATTCTGACCTATGATTTCCTTTTGATAATGTAACAGGGGAGAAATTATATGATGTTATGTATTATGCTATTATTTTCAAACTAATCTGATGTTATGTATTTATAATTTGATATCTTAATCTTATATCATGTTGTTGATTAAAGCTTATTTATTACACATGTGCTAAACTATGTGTTTATAAATGAATTCAGGAAGTATGACTTGAGGGGGAGCCTTTCTTACTCCCAAATCAAATCAAAACATCATTGTGTGCCATCATCAAAAATGGAGAGATTATTAGACTTATTTATTTTGATGATTTATTTAATTATGTTTTAATTTATTTGGAAGAAAAAAATAGAATCAAAATTTATTTTGATGATTTTATTTGAAAAAGAAAAGTAGAATCAACATTTATTTTGATGATTTATTTAATTATGCTTTAATTTATTTGAAAGAGAAAAATAGAATCAAAATTTATTTTGCCCCATTATTTCTCACCTAAACCTTTATCCTAAATATTGTTAGAATGTATTTAATATTTGATTAAATCAGGAATTCAAATAGCCCAAAAATAGAGGTTCCAACAGCCCAGCACAACAACAGTTCAAAAGGTTTAAGTGGAAGATATTCAAATTTGTAATGATGGAGTAGAAGGTATTCAAATTAGTAATGATGGAGTACAACGGCTATAAACAACTATAAACTCAAATGAATAAAAATTTGTAATGATAGAATGGAAGATATTCAAATTAGTAATGATGAAGTACAACGGCTATAAACGGTTATAAATTCAAATGAATACAACGGCTATAAACGGCTATAAGTTTCATTATATATACCAAAGTCTCTAACGTAAACAAGTTAGAACAAAAAAAATCAGAAAAAATTCTCTGATCTATAATCACTCACGTCTATTCTCTGAAAAATTCTCTGAGAAATATTCTTTAATTTTTGTTTACATCCTCTCTCAGAAATTATACACTAAGCCTTATAGCTTTAAGCCTGTCTTTCCTGTGTGATTTACAGAAAAACCAGAGCTTCATTTTGTATATCCATCTTTGAGAGATATTTATTGTAAGCTTTCTTTGAAAGCAAAAATACCATTTCATCTTGTAAAAGTGTTGCAAACACTGTGTTCTTGAAATCTTGAGAGTGATTGTGAATCACCTAAGATTTGCAAGGGTTTGGGCTTGTGAAGTCTGTATAAAATCTATAGAGGATTGCTCTATGTTTATAAGGTTGCTAGCACCACTACGAAGCTAGAAGATGGTGAAAAATCTCAGTGAAGCTTGAGGAGTAGATGTAGGCTTGGTTGAAGCCGAACCACTACAAATCTGTTTGTCTCCGTTCTCTAATTTCTTTACTTTCCTACTACTGCTATAGCTATCTAACATTCATGTGTTAATCATTTGATTTACCATGTATGTTAGTTATACTTCATTGTTATTTTTCTTGATCATTGACTGCTAAATTTATCATTGTGCTTGTTAATAATTTGTTGTACTAGTAATTAATTTTATTGAGGTATTATTAATTTTAATTTATAAAAACCTAATCCATCCCCCTGTTAGATTGCTTTTTAGGTAACAGATATTATATGTAATCCAAGTTTATAAACGTATACAAATATTGCATGACATTAATGGGGAGCTAACTCAATTGACCAAAGAGAGTTGAAGGCAAGACTCCTATAGCTCCATTGTAAAAAAGAAAAAAGAAAAATATACGAAATTTTACTTCGATCTCCATAATTTTAATTCATCAGTTTATATACTGCACTTCCATTTTCATTTCAATGTGATCCCTCCTTCAATTGTCATTAAAATTTTGGACCCCACATGCAACTCATATGAGAATTTCAGTAATTTCCATACAAGAAATAAATAAATTGCTATGTTGATTTCTTATGGTTTTTTCAAATTTCAGTTTGATCCTCTAATTTCACAGATGAACTACATTGAAACAAAATTGCAAGTGTGGAAATTAAATTAATAAAAAATAGTTTTTCAAGTTTTTGATTCGTATTTTTGTTTCTTTAATATTTTTAAAATATTTTAATCAGTTTTTTTTTTTAAATTTAGATCCACTTAATCTTAATATACTTAAAAAGTAAAAAAAATTATGCAAAATTTTTTAAAAATTCATTGAATAAAACAAAATATAAAAATATTTTGAATTTTCCTATTTTTTTAATTTTTTTTTTTTTTTTTTTGTGTTTAGTGATTTTATTTTTGTTTAAAAATTATAAATATTATACTTTTAAACATATTTAGATTAGGTGAATTTAAAAAAAAAAATTTGTGTGAAATATTAAAGAAATTTACTAAAAATATAAGAAATAAAAAAAAATACAATTTTTTTAGGAAAAATTATTGATAAATCCCATTTAGAAGTGTTTTAACCCAAGAAGTCCATGAAGGAATTTTTTAACCCATTTAGTCCCATGTATGTATAGTTTTATTCCATAAAGTCATTTTTCTTGATTTACACTATTTTCTTGGATACTTATGCCCTTATATTTAATTTTGATACCCTTATAAATATTTTTTGAACGGTTAGCAATTTTATGATGTGAACATTCATATTTTAAAATTCACATTGGTAGGAATGTAAAATTGGCCCGTAGGCGGCCCGAAACCCGTCTGTGAGCCGGGGCGGGCCTAGCCTGTTGACAATGTGAATATTCACATTAACATGTTAACATTCACATTAATAGGAGTGTAGAATTGGCCCGCGTCCCGTGGCGGCGCGAAACCTGCCTGCGGCCCATGGGCGGCCCAGGGCGGGCCCGGTCCGGGCCGTTGACAATATGAATATTCACGTTGACATGTTAACATTCACATTGATAAGAGTATAAAATTGGTCCGCAGCCCATGGGCAGCCAAAAGCCCACCCGCGGCCCGGGGCGGGCCCAGCCCGGTCCATTGACAATGTGAATATTTACATTGACATGTTAACATTTACGTTGATAAGAGTATAAAATTGGTCAGCGTCCCGTGGGCGGCCAAAAGCCCGCTCGCTGCCCGGGGCGGGCCCGGCCTGGCCCGTTGACAATGTGAATATTCACATTGACATGTTAACATTCACATTGATATAAGTGTAAAATTAACCCGCGCCCCATGGCTGCCCGAAACCCGCCTACGGCCCGTGGGCGGCCCGGGACGGGCCCGGCCCGTTGACAATGTGAATATTCACATTGACATATTAATATTCACATTGATAAGAGTATAAAATTGGCCCGTGCCCCGTAGCTGCCCAAAAATCGCCCACAGCCTGTAGGCAGCCCGGGGCGGGCTCGGCCCAGCCTATTGACAATGTGAATATTCATATTGACATGTTAACATTCACATTGATAAGAGTATAAAATTGGCCCGTGCCCCGTGGTTGCCCGAAACCCGCCCATAACCCGTGGGCGGCCCGGGGCGGGCCTGGCCCCGTCTGTTGACAATGTGAATATTCACATTGACATGCTAACATTCACATTGATAAGAGTATAAAATTAGCCCGCGGCCCATGGGCAGCCAAAAGCCCGCTCGTAGCCCAGGGCGGGCCCGGCCAGGCCCATTGACAATGTGAATATTCACATTGACATGTTAATATTCACATTGATAAGAGTGTAAAATTGGCCCGCAGCCCGTGGACAGCCCGAAGCCTGACCACAGCCTGAGGCAGGCTTGGCTCGACCCGTGACAATGTAAATATTCACATTGACATGTTAACATTAACATTGATAGGAGTGTAAAATTTGCCCGCTGCCCAAAGCTCGCCCGCGGCCCGGGATAGGCCCGGCCCGTTGACAATGTGAATATTCACATTGACATGTTAACATGCACATTGATAGGAATGTAAAATTGGCTCCCCGCCCGTGGGCTACTCGAAGCCCGCCCACGGCCCGGGGCAGGCTCGTTTGAGTCCGAGCACGAGCATGTCCGAGACCCTAAGCTAGGGCCTAGGCCATCACTTTGAAGCCCAGCCCGACCAATCGGCCCGCTTAAGGCCCATTCAAGGCTCGGTCCGAGGCTTAGCCCGCCTGAGGCACAATGTCGTTTTTTGGGGAAAATAATAAAATTTTGGTAGAAAAAATTAAAAAGAATTAAAAAAAAATGGCCAGGCCAGCCCAAGCCCGGCCTAAGCTCGAGCCTAGGCCTAGGCCCACCGGCCCGACCCGAGACTGTCGTCTTCGAGCCGCGGCCAATTTTATACTCCTATCAATGTGAATGTTAATATGTCAATGTGAATATTCACATTGTCATGGGCCGGGCCGGGCCCTCCCCGGGCAGCGGGTGGGTTTCGAGTCGCCCACGGGCCGCGGGCCAATTTTACACTCCTATCAATGTGAATGTTAATATGTCAATGTGAATATTCACATTGTCACGGGCCGGGCCGGGCTCGCCCCGGGCCGCCCATGGGACGCGAGTCAATTTTACACTCTTATCAATGTGAATGTTAACATGTCAATGTGAATATTCACATTATCAACGGGCGGGCTTCAGGTCGCCCACAAGCCGCGGGGCCAATTTTATAGTCCTATCAATGTGAATGTTAATATGTCAATGTGAATATTCACATTGTCACGGGCCGAACCGGGCTCGCCCCGCGCCGTCCACAGGCCGCGGGCTAATTTTACACTCTTATCAATGTGAATGTTAACATGTCAATGTGAATATTCACATTGTACATGGGCTGGGCCCCTACACATTGACGATATGAACATTCACATTGACGGTGTGAACATTCACATTAGGGGTATTTTGGTAATTATGTCACCCATAGGACTTATTGAAACATAAGAAAATAATATGAACCAAATAGAACACAAGTAGATGAAAAGGGTATTTTGGTCTTCTTATCTCAAATAGGACCTAATGGAATAGTCAAAAAGAATATGGATTGGATGGAACATAAGTAATTAAAGATGGATTTATGGAAAAAGCTTCCATTTTTTTAATAGTGGAGTCAATTTTGTGAGACCAAACCTGTTGAATCATTCTCATCTACAAAGCTGTATATTGTAGGAAGGAGATGTGTATTCTGATAGAAAGCTGGTAAGGTGTACCATTATCCATCAATTAATGTGCCTGTTTCTAAGAAACACAAAAAAATCTTCATTAGATACCCACATGAGTGAAAAAAAAATCTTGATTTATATAAGATTAATATATGGGAAAATCTCTTTTCAAGTGTTTATATTTCAATTAGTTCATAAAATATTCTTATATTTTAATAAATCTTATTATTTGAACATTTAATCTATCAAATCCTAATTCTCATATTTAAAGTATTTTATTGACATTTTTACCCTTACAAATATTTTTTAAATGGTTAACAATTTGGTAATGTAAACATTCATATTTTACAATATGAATATTCATATTAACATGTGAATGTTTACATTGACAGCGTGAACGTTCACATTGATATGTTGCCATTCACAGACCGAGCTGTAGATGATCGGCTGGGTATCTCGGAGCTTGGCCAGTTGGTAGAAACTGCTCTTGTAGATTGCCACACACTGGGTTGTGGATAACTTAACAGGGACTGCTATATGGCCAATTGAAGAGCAGAGGAAACCCATTATCTGTACACGTCAATATCGTTTGGCTGTTTTGTTGATGCTGTTTGGCAGTATTGTCGCGTACACATGTGTAAAACGATGAGAGGATAATACATCTAAGTGTCGAATAAATGATGAACGAGGTAGTGCATGCACAAACTATATAAACCGTATAGCACCTCCATGCAACAGGTTTGCAATCTTCCTTACACTGAGCTATCTTCTCTTTTGTCATCTTCTCTCTAAGGGTGCTAACTTGACCGTTAGAGAGGTTTTTCGGTAACACTTGCTAGGTAGCTCACCGTCACTATGTTCTTAGCTTTAACAATGTTGTTCAAAGTGACGCGTAAGGAATACAGAAGCCTAAAATATTTACTCCCTGTACTGTATCAATGAATCAAAGATTTAATGATTCACGGGCGCAAACAAGGACAAAACTAGTGACAAACACACGACGGTAGTAGAGATCAACAATGAGAACGCATATTCGACATCCATGTCGCGACTGTTGGTGTCAGAGCTATCACGAATTCTTGAGCCGATATAGTAGCGGAGAAGATTGCTACAGCAAAGAACACAACCAAAGCCTTGAATGAACTCATGTTCGCCATTGCAGATCGATTATATGTATATAAGTATATATAGAGAGAGAAAGTTGGCCCTAGATCTAGAGGATGGAAGAAGAGAGAGAGAGACGCGATCAATCGACGGGACAGCGGTTGCGACAGTAGTTAGTCTATGGCGATGGCGGCAACAGAGGTGAAGAGAAAGAAAGAGAAGACAGAGAGAGAGAAAAGAAATGGGAGGAATTTGTGCTTCCAAACCGTAGTTACAAAATATATATACACAAGGGTAGTTTGGTCATTTCATCTAAGCATGTCCTTATGGACAAACTATTTTAGAGCTTGAACTTTTGACTAAATAAAATTTAAATTTGAATTTATGGACTGAGTGCCCTTTAATTTATGTAATACTTAATTCCTTTTTTATTAATAATTTATTAATTGTATAGATGAAAAATTAATAATTGTATAGATGAAAAATTAATAATGTCATATTTTTTATACTGAAACATTTATCTTACCTTTATTTATTTTTGTGTCTACAAGGACAAACTATTTTAGAGGTTGGACTTTTGACTAAACAAAATTTAAATTTGCATTTATGGACTGAGTGCCATTTAATTTATGTGATACTTAATTCCCTTTTTATTAATAATTTGTTAATTGTATAGATGAAAAATTAATAATGTCATATTTTTTTATACTAAGATATATATCTTACCTTTATTTATTTTTGTGTCTACAAATTATATGTACTAGTTTCAATCGTTTTAGTTTTATTAAAAGGAAAGTTGATGTAATTACGTCAAATTTATAGTAATTTATTGTAATTTTTTCTTTTAAAATCTCAAAATAGCTAGTGTAATTTACCCTTTTTATTTTTATTTTTTGTTTTGGGTGCTGCCCTAACAAGGTTAGTTTTGTTTAATTAGTTCAATTTCTTATAAAACCTTAGGTAATTATCAAGAAAATTAATAAGAGAAAATGACTTCAACAAGAGTTCATATTAGGGTCAATCATAAAGAAGCAATGAAAATGGGAGACTGCGGTAAGGTACCATATAAATGTGGCTTTTTTTAGACCTTTTACTAGTGCCTTTGACCTAACTTCACCCATCACCAGCCATTATAAAGAGAACCCAATATATATATATATATATATATACATACATAATATATATTAAAAATCTTGGATGTGGATTGCACATCATATGTAACTTTACACAAAATGACGTACAGTTTGTTTGATCATAACTTAAGATTCACTTCTCAAAAAATTAAGCTTTTTACTTTTTGTATTTTTTTTATTTTTATAGAATTTTTTTAATATTTTAAGTAATTTTTTTAATTTTTAAATATACTTAATATAAATACACTTAAAAAGTATGATGTTTGTGAAATTTTTTTAAAAAAATTCACTAAATACAAATATATATATATATATATATATGAAAATTCAATTCTTGTGTATTTATTGATGTTTTAAAATATATTTTTTTTGGACAAATATTTCACTTTTTAAATACATCTGACTAAGGTGTATCTAAAAGAATAAAAAAAATTGCTTAAAATTTTAAAAATATTCAATAAAAATAAAAAAATACGAAAAACAAAAAACTTAATTTCTAGAAAATTGAAACCAAACACAGTCCACACAAACTTACATAAGTGGCCTCAAAAATGTGCAAGTTCAACACAAATTCGCGTAATCATATAAGTTTTCATGAACTTACATAAATTTATATTCAACTTATGTATTTTTGTATGATCACTTATGTAAATTCATGAAACTTACCTAATTTTGTGTAGAGTTACATACACTTAAAATTGCACACCGGAGCATTAAAACTCATATAAACACACAAAAATGTTAAATAATAATAATTCAGATTTTAGTTTTTCATAATGTCTTTTTTTATGTTTAGTTTACTGAAAAAAAAATGCTTAGTAGCTCGAATTTATATGGTCCGAATGACTCGAATGTATCAAAATGATATCGTTTTACTTTCAAAACGACGTTATTTTGAGACATCTGAGCCATTTGAACTATGAAAATTTGGACTACCAAACATTATTGTAAAAAAATTACTTTCAGTGTGTTTGGTTTGAGTTTTTTGAATTAAATTTTTTGAAAACTGAGTTTTTTGATTTTTGTGTTTTTTTGTTTTTAGTGAATATTTTTAAAATTTTAAACATTTTTTTTTACTTTTTTAGATGCATCTTACTTAGATGTATCCAAAAAGTAAAAAATTTGTGAAAAAATATTTTAAAAAATTAATAAATACATAAAAATACAAAAAATGTACTGAATTCTCGTATTTTTTTTATATTTTTGGTATTTAGTGAATTTCTAAAAACTTTTTTTCAATTTTTTTTTTTTTTTTTGTGCTTTTTAGGTATATTTATGTTAGGTATGTCTAAAAACTAAAAAAATTATTTAAAATATTAAAAAAATCAGTAAAAACAAAAAAATACGAAAAATAAGAAAGTAGAATTTTCTGAAAAGTATTTTTAAAAAATGATAACCAAGCAAGGTGTACAATTATCATTCACCATTATAAAAAAATAATAATTTCATATAAAAGTTAAAGAGTGTGACAATTTTATTTCAATAAACCAAACCCTACCAAACCTGTTGGTTAAAGAGGCTCTTTAATTAGCTGCATAGAAAACTAGAGTAATCAAGCTGGACCTCCCCACTCACACGCCAGCAGTGCCGTGCAATGAACCAAAGGCAAAGTTAATTTTAGATGTTTTCCACTGCACCCACATGGGTGATCAATATGTTTCTTTGTTTGCGAGTTTTCAAACATCCTACAAACAAGCAAGCATTTATTCGATAGTCTCAAAGCACTCACGGGACACCCATTTACTGTGATATGTAAACTTATTTTTGTTAAGTAATTAAAAAATATTCATTTATTATGTGTTACAATTTTTCATTAATTAAAAATACTAGTAAACAATGCCACATAACATTATAGTATGAGAGTTTTGGGAAAATTACACTGGTGTCAATAAAAAATATATACAAAAATAGAAAATATAATAAATATTAATAATTAATATCATAAACTTTTTCACTATTATGTAATAATTTTTAAAAACTGCCCCGAATAATAATTTCCCCAAAAATTATTAGTTTAGTACTATTACATACCTATCCCAAACAAAATGTCAACAATTTGAAATCAATGGCAAGATTTATAAAGATTTGGTCCCACAAAAAAAAAAAATAAATTAAATTAAATACACATCAAGATCTATTTTTTATGGTAATTTTTTGGGGAAATATTACAAAAGTGGGAGGTTAAAAAAATAAATACAAATTCAGAAAAATATAACACTCATTTGCAATTATTTTTTCTTCTTCTCATTTTTTTTAATCTTTTCCCAATTTTTTTTTGGTTCCTTAGGCTTTTTTTTTTTTATTAGTTAGAACTAGCATATTACCCGTGCTATGCACGGATACAAATAAATAATCTAAAATCAATTTTTAAATTAAAATAATGATATAAAATTTATTTAAATTATGTAGTAAAAATGATTTATAATCAATTAAATTTTATTCATTTTTTTCCAAAGTTACACATAAGAGAAGATTTTTATTCTGATGTCATTAATTGTGTGCTCTAAATTCTTAATAAAAAATTACTTGTCATCATTTAATTGGTAAAAATTAAAGAATAAATTACAAAAATTATATTTAATATAAAATATAAATACATTTCGTTTTATAAGTTTCATAATTTTAATTTACCATACGATAGTAGTAAATTACATTTATTAATATACTAATTTTTTTCTTATTTTGTTAAGCTTAAAAATTTTTCTACTCAAAATTGTAAATTGTCGTATGTTATAACTCTTACGTAAAAATAAATTAAAATTGAATTGTGGTGTTTGATTAAATATTAGAAGTGACCTAGAAGCTACTTGACTCAATATTTATATGCTAATATGACATTCATCTAATCATTAAAAATTGTCTTTATCGGTTCGTGTCCAGTATGAATTAATTTAGGAGTTTCAATATTAGATTAAATATTAAAAATTAGCCTAAAAAATCTAATTTGAGTCGATTTTTTTCCCAACAATTTCTGGTTTAAGCTATAATACATCATATTTTAATAACTCAATATCATAAAAAAAAAATAATAATAATAATATTAATGTTTATGGTGCTTTTTATTGATCAATAAAAAAATTTATAAATATTAAGAGAATTACATTTGAACAAATTCTAACATAAAATTTTTACTTTACAACTTTAAGACAGCAACTAAAATAAATTTCAATCATTATTATATGGAGAGACGTGTGATAAAAGTATGTAATACACAATTTTAAAAAGTAATATTAATTCAAAATTTTTAGTATGGAAAATGTGTACCCAACTTTATATTATGTTTGATTCATTGATTTGGGTAGAAATTTAGAATAAGAAAGAAGCAGAAAAAAAAAAGATGAAATGTGAATGAAATATAATTACATTTTATCCAATTTTACACACCTTTTCATTTTTCTTTTGAAAATTTCTATCCAAAATCATGAATTAAGCACATCATCAATGTTTGAAAGGAGTTTTGGATCCTTTATTGTATTAATATACACTATCCAAAAAAAAATCTATATAAATTGATACGAGAAGCAAATTCTTAAAATGAATCATTAATCACATTAGAAGAGAATAAAAGTTAGCTAATAATCTTTTTTATTATTTAAAAAATTAAATATCAAGAGAAATAAATTATGGAAGATATGAATTGATTCATATATTTTATTGGTACAAAAATCTAAATTTTAAAACTGTTCATTTTCAAATTTCTAAATTTAAATTTTTTGAAATCAAGGCATAATAAGATTTTTTTTAAATGATTCAATAAAAACTAAGTCTTTTTTTTTTATTATTTTAACACTGATTAGTTAACTTTTTTCTAAAATTTCTAAATTTAAATTTATAAATAGATTAATTAACTTTCTTTTGAAATGTGTAAATCAAGTTATAATAAGATTTTTTTTTAATAATTCAATAAAAGTTAGAAAATAGAAGATTTTTTAATTATTTAAAAAATAAAAAATTTTAAAAATTAGTATGAGAGTTTTGAGTTTCACAAGTTTCTTCTCATTAGAAATCTTATTTTCCTTGATATATAGTATAGATAGATGTAATGTTTCATTATCTGCACGATATTTTTTTATCAATAAAAAACAACACCACATGTTAAGTAAGTTATATTTTGTCTCTTAACTACTTAATAAAAGTGAGTTATATATTTTTTTTACGTAATTGATTCGGAATACTAGGGTGCCACATGATAGTACTACTCACCAATCACAAATCATTATGTCTCTTTTATGTTCTTCAATCACTTAATATAAAATCATAAGCTCTATCACATTTATCAATTACAGTACATGCACAGCATTACGCGACTAACCGATAACTTCTCGTTTTCTTGAAACATGAGACATGGTAAATGCAGCACTCACATCTCTGTTAACAAAAAACGAGACCAGATTGAAACATAAATTTGCCATTTTCACTAGTTTTTCTTTCTTTGCCACCGGATTATAAGGTTTTTTTCCCGACTTATCTTTGCTTTTACTATTTTTTTTTTTTAAAAATAATGTCAAAATTTTACATTTTGTAATTTCATTTAGATTAGATGACTTTAAATTTTTTTTAAAACTTCACTAATGATGGAAAAAATTATAGTACACACCTTTCAAATGATATGCATCATATATATTTTATAATTAAAGAAGTAAAATTGCATAATTTTATATTTTTTGAGTCTTAACTAAAATAAAAAATAAAAAAGTAATAACTAAACACTACATAAGGCATAACCAAATATCTCATGAATTATAACTAAAATAAGATCATAACTGAAGAAGAAATGATATAACTTAGGGATGCATATGGTATGAGGTGTTTATAGTATAATTTCCGGATAAAAATAACCAAATTTTATCCACAAATATATTTTTAAAAAAAACATATAAAAGTTGTTTTTTTATTTGAAACGTATACCTGTTTTATTTTGGAAAAATTGTTGGAAAATGACTTTTGTATTGCCTTATTTTTTGCTAACTTTGATCATTAATTAAGGTAGGACCCAAGCATTATTTTTAACGTTTCTAATTGGATTAATATTTAATGCCGCGTAGTGAATAAATTCATGTATTTGGTTGCTCAAAATTATTTCCGGATGAATGAGAATTCAACTTGCATTTTCGGGTTCGTGAAAATGTTTTTTCGTGGGTTTACTACACATTTGAGTAATGTGCTTGTCCCACATTGGAAAGGCTTAAGGAATTGTTTGGGTTTATAAACCTCAACATTGGATACTTGGGATGGGTCTCAAGGGATATCCAAGTGTGTAGAAAGGTGAGGTTATGAGTGAAGTGGGCTAGACCCATTGAACCGAAAATTAAAATCACACGAGGGCAAGCTGGGCTTGGGCACGTGTGCGAGGCCTTTTTAAGCCAAAAACTTTTGTAAATTATTTTTTATTTTTAATTTTGGTTCAAAATTCAAAATAAATTGGTCTAGAATTTTTTTTCACCCAAACAAGTCCCTTTCAGGTCCATACCACCCGAATTGGTTCAACAGGTTCAAACAGGTTTCTACCTATTGCATTCCAACCGAATCTGTCCAAATAGCTTGTCTATCTGTCCGAATAGTTGCCTATCTGTTGGCACCTGTTCGAAACAACCACCTTTCTGTCTATATAAAGCATGCTCCTAGTAGTTCATTTCATTCAATTTTTTCCTTAGATTTTCGTCCTTTTCCTGTTCTTCCTATGCTCTCGCATCAGTTTCTGCATTTATTTTTAGGAAGAAAAAAAGAAAGTTTACAACAGAGTTTTGGTTCGCCAGACTTAAATTTGTAGTGCTGCAAATTTAAGTGTTAGTCGTTGCATCCTGAGAAGTAGACGCCGGTAAAACTCAAAGCACCGAAGCGATGGCGAAATCTACTTTAAGGAGATTGTGTTCAACACAAGCCTCGACATTATTTTCTATAAGCATTTAATTCAGAGAATAATTTATATAATTATTTTCTGAATTATTTTATTTTATTGTTTATTTATTTATACATTTAATTTACACACATACACCTTTTTGGGTTCTAACAAAAATATTTGAGACCCTAAATTTTTTTTTTCCCTAGTCTGACTCACAATAACATGATAAGTGTCAACTTTTGATTTATCATACACTCAAACATATATAGGGTCTAACTCACTTGTCAAGTCATTGTGGATAAATTTATAAGTATAAATTGTAAGCTTTTAGTACTTTTCTTAATTTTGGCGTACTAAAAACATAAAATGTCTCTACTCAAATTGAAAATAATTCACTAAAAATAAAAATAAATAATAAGAATCTCAATTTATAAGTTGCAATTAAAAGAAAGCAAAAGCTCTTAAATTCCTTTTGGTAAGAATGGAATGGCAAAAAAATAATTCAGATAACCATCCGGACTCAATTGGGATGCAAGACTTAATTTAATGAATAAATTACATTGATCTCCCCAGTGCTCTCCAATTTTAGCATATTGTATTAAGTGTTTTTTAAATTTAAATTTATATAAAATGGAACTCCATTTTTAACAATAATTCATTAGTTAAATAGGTATATTTCTATATATATATATGATACTGAAATGTATTTTTTCTTTATTTATCTTTGTGTTTTCATAACATGTACACTAGTTTTGGTTTAGTTAGTCTTATTAAGATTAATGTAATTATGTCAAAATTATAAAATTTACTATTTTTTTTTTAAATTTTTTTTAGAGAACATCAATATAATTTACACTAATTTAGTTTAACTATTAAATTGATTTGATCATAAATAATGAAAAAATTACAAAAATGGGAGCAAGACTAATACTATTTTATTAACTAGGTTAATGGGCCCTACTTTTTGAGTTTCGTAAATTATGCATATAACATGTTATATAAGTTGCTTAGGTAACACTACAAGGACTCAAAAATTGCATGTTAAAATGGTTTAATTTAGAGGCATCCCTTAATTTTATTGACTTTATACTATGCGTGTTGGTCCATTCCATATATTCTCATTGTTTGAAGATAGTCACTAAGGACACCGTAATCTCTTGTGTCACCCCACTAATTAGCTACATTACAAGCAACCATATTATTCTAAGCAACCTATTATAAATTAAAAAATTAAAAATATATATAGAGTAATACTCTAAATTCAGAAAAATTATTCAAAAAATACTTCAAAAAAAAAAAAAAAAAAAACCAATTGCTTACATTTATTGCTCATATAACCCACATCCCATTAATTTTAAATTTACACTATATGCTCAATTTTAGGATAAGATATGATTCAAAATAAAGTTTCGTAAACCATAACATTTATATATATACTAGCGACAAACTCGTGCTAGCATGGAATGATTTTTTTTTAAAAATACAAATATTATAAAATAAAATAATTCATCATATTTATTTGAATTCTATAAAGCAATTTTTATTAAAATAAAATAGTTCAATAATTTTAAATTAACTATTAAAATTTAATTGTTAAAACAATGTCAAATTTCAATAAGAACTATTATATTTTATATTGATTAAGTGAATTGTCAACTAAGTATATTTGGTATAGGGATATCAACCGAATTAAGGTCAGATTGAGCTGAACTACATAGAAAAATTATATGTCAAGTCAACCCCAACACGGCATTAGGATTAATATAGACATCCTAAACATAACCTTAAAAAAATTTCTAACTATTGAAAAGTACCACTTTACCCCCTAAACTATAAAATTGTATAAATTGACCTTCTAAACTATTTGCGTGTTTCACTTTGACCCCTTCTGTTAGGGGATCCAACTGATACATTTTTTTTATAATTTAGGGGATCCATTTGTATAGTTTTATAGTTTAGGGGGTAAAGTAATACTTCTCAATATATAGTTTAGAGGATCAAAATGATATTTCTCAATAGTTTAGGAGTTTTCATGCAAATAACCCTAATTGTAAATGCACCTAAAATATAAAATTTGTGAAAAAAACTGAAAAACATCACTAAAAATGAAAAGGTAAAAAATAAAAACAAAAAAATGATACATTTTTTTGTAGTGTTTTATTTCTAGTAAAATTTTTTATTTATTTTTTCATAAATACCTTAGTTTGGTATATTTGACTGAAATATTTAAAAAAAAAAAAAAACTTAAATGTAAGAATTTAAAATACAATATTGAAAATATTTCCATATTAGTCTTTCCATATCGTTTTTCTTAAATTATGTTGTCATAATTGCAATGCAATATAATTTGAAAATAATTCATTTTGTATTATTTGTAAATAATTCTTAATTTGGAAAAGAAAAACCTACACCTACAAAGTCAATTGATCCATTAATAATGACTTTACAATTTTTCTTTAATTATATTGTTTCCAAAGACTAATATGGAATGATTTCAAAATTGTATTCTAAAATATAGAAAGATTTAGGTGTAGAGTTTCTTTTTCCAAATTGAGTATTATTTGCAAATATTACAAAAGGAATTATTTTCAAATAATATTACATTGAAATTATGGCAATACATTTTAAGAAGAAATTTTTTTTTACAATAACTATTATCATATCTAAAATAATTAGAATTATATAAATTTAATTTAAAATTAAATTTATATAAATCTAATTTTGATAATAATTGCAAGACACAATGATATTTGGAATATTTAATGATGTAAAATTTACAAAAAATAAATATATCAGAAAGTAAAATGTAAAAACATTCATCTCTTAGTTTTTAATTTATTTAAAATAATTATGCCTTATAAAATATATGTTAAACCAAACGCTTTGACAGAAATTCTTAAAAATATATGTATAACTGAATAAATCACATCAAATACGAGCTATATTCAACCCATGCAAATTTAAACTATTTTAAAAAAAATGTTTGGAAACTGTATAATCCTAATAATAATAATAATATTTTGACTTACTAATTTTGTACAATTTTGCTATTCTTAAACTTAATTATCATTGATTTTAAAAATCTGCTAAAGTCATGTATAACTTGCTTCTAGTGAATAAGTTTAAGGCATTTAAAAGTATCTATGAATGGGGTTACAACCTTGCAAAAAAAAAGTACCAACATGTTATAGTGAAAACAATTAAAATATATATTGTTAAAAAAATATAAGCATACAATTTTTTTATTTATTATTTTTTAAATGTGAACGCGGAGGATTTTTTTTTTTACACATATTGAATCATCACAAACACTCAATCATATTTCTCTAAAAAAATTTAAAACCCCCAAAACATTAACTTTTTTAATAGAGATGATCTACACTTTAGATTCATTGATGCCGCCCTCCCCTCTCGACTCCACAACTATCAGTTAGCCATGAATTTTGAAGAAAAAATTGGGACATAATTAATAGAAAATAATAAAAATTAACTAACCTTAAATATATCTGCCAAATGAGTTTATAAAAGTGTTGCGGTGATCTATTGCATAAAATAATATTTTGAGTGATAAGCAAGTTTTATATGGTGTGAAAAAAGGTTTTGATTGTGTAACAAATAGAGTTTTGTGTAGAGAGGAAATATTGGAGAAAAAAGCGAAGAAAAAAAAAGTTTAATCTATCGTTTTGAATTTTTATAAGAGATAATAAGTTTGGACAAATCAAAAAAAGCTTCTATTAACCTTCTTTTTGAAAAACATAAATTATGAAATAATTAGTATTTTTATAATTACATTAATCTGTTAGCCAATATCATTTTTTAAAATTATTTTTTAATTCAAAATTTTAATTGAAATTTTTGAAACTCTCACAAGGTTTTTCATTAAAATCCCTCTACCCATAAGATGTGGGGTCACTGCGGTAATATGTAATAAAGATAGATATGCTACAATCACGTAAAATGGATATTTTCGAATGGTAATTCATTAATCATATGCAAATATGATTAATGAGCTAGATCAAGTTGAACAAAGATCCTTCATCTTAAAACTACATCAAATTGCATGTGCTAAAAAATATTGATACGAAATGAGATCCACCGCTCAAAAAACATAAAAATAATAATTCAGTGTATGTTTGGAAAAAAAAAAATGAGATCATTAGTAAATTTTATAAATTTTAATAATTAAAGTCTTAAAATTTTTTATTGTTCTATAATTATTTTAGAAAGTTACTATTGAATTGTAATTTTTCCTTCAAAACAAATGTTTGTCCTTATGTACCACCACTTATCACCATGCGATATGATTTTTTAAAATTTAAATTAATCAAAAATCATATCACCAAGTGCATGGAGTAGGAACTTTTTTTACGACAGAACATCTTGTATCTATAAGTTTAAAATCATCAATACTAAACAAAACACAATTTATAATTGGTTCAAAAAAGTAACATCGACAATTTTGCAAATGGTGAATACACATCTTACATGAGAAGCCCCAATATTTTGAATGAATCACAAAATGTGTGCGAAAATAAAACCAATTTTACTAAACTCCCATCTTAGAGATTGACCATCACCCACGTGTTAATATATCTCAAAAATGTATTGTAGTGTTATAATAAAATTCATACGAGTTCAATCTAGATCACATTATAATAAAATTATGAATATTTTTTTTTAAGTACAAAAAATAGTGAATTTAAAAAGTAGGACTAAGTATTTTTTTTTTAATAAATTAACCCTTGAGAAGCACGTTGGACGGTCTGTAATTACGTAATCATGTTTATGACTTTGTGAGTGATTAGGCCGTCATGTTAAAGAAGAAGCAAAGTTGGAACTATATAAAATAGAGAATTGAGCCTTTGTCGTATACTTGTTATTTTGTTCTATTTGTTTTTTTAACAAACTTCCATACTATATTAACAAAAGAACAGAAATCTTTTGTCTACAAGGATGAACATCTTCGTGCACGCCAAGGCATTGAGTTTTCTACCACCTAAGCCTATTAAAGTGGAATAAGAGTGCATATACATTTACATGCATATATATATATATATATATATAGAGAGAGAGAGAGAGAGAGAGAGGGGGGGGGGAGAGAGTTGTGCAAAATATAGTTTAATCTGTTAAAATCGCACCAATTCGCATCAATTTATGTCATTTTATCCGCTAATCGCAGATTGAATTTAAAATTTATAATCTGTTTTCGAACCCGTTCC
Organism: Camellia sinensis; assembly: GCF_055761805.1. Lineage (NCBI taxonomy): Eukaryota > Viridiplantae > Streptophyta > Magnoliopsida > Ericales > Theaceae > Camellia > Camellia sinensis. The sequence goes on along the minus strand of NC_138970.1, from coordinate 176,570,210 downwards.
GTTGTAGTTAATACATATATATTTTTAACCTTTAATGAAATATTAAAATAAAAATAAATCTGAGAAAGATTTAAAATATGAAATTTGTTACAAATTAATAGTTATATATATGAAAAATATTATGTAAAATTAGTTTGTATTATATATATATGAAAAATATTATGTAAATTAGTGTTATATCACTACAAAAAATTAAGGTTTAAGAGACAAAATTATTTTTTAGGGACCAAATATTTTTGTTACGAAAAGTGTCGTCATTATATTTTTAGCAATGAAAATTCGATATTAGTGATGAATTATTATTATTTTGGGACCAAATTTTTTGTTTCAAAAAATAAAACATTTTGAGACTAAATTATTTTGTCCCTAAAAGCCATGTTTTTGTTTTTTTGGGACGACCTTTTAGCGACTATTCTCACGACAATAAAAATTAATCCCTAAATGTCTTTTGCAACAAAATTTTCACTTTTATAGATCAAAAAATTTGGTCTCTAAAACTCTTATATGTTGTAGTGTATATTATGCAAATGCTTAATAATTGGTTAGAATATTTTTCAATTCTTCAATCCGTTCAAACTGCGATTTATCAATCCGTCAAACTACCATTCAATTTACAATTTTACTCTCAAACCGTTCGAACCGCATTAAGCACGCCCCTATATATATATATATACATAGACATACTGCGCACAACCCTATATATATATGTTTTTTTTTTTTTTCCTGTTTTAAGAATTCAAAATACGGTTATATCTAGCATACTCGTAACAGGAGAAGGGTTGTTTCGGCCAAGGGGTCCACTATGGACTGCATTTCGATAATTCAAACCGTTCATTTTATCAGGCATTTCGTATATTTCATCCACAAAAAAATATTAGGTCGATTCAATAATTATAATTTGTTCAATTTATTATTTTTGTCATAAAAAAAATGTATAGTTTATTTTTTAAAAGCACAATTGTCATCCATTTTTTTAGTGAAAAACATGATAAATTAAACAAGTTACAGTTAGCGAATCGACCTAATTTTCTTTTGAATGAAATACACAAAATGCCCAACAAAATAAACTATTCAAATTATCAAAACAAGACCCATAATGAGTCTCGAAAGAATTCCCTCCAATCAAGATTTTGGCCCGAAAGGAATCCCTCCCACCCTTAAATATATACAAAAAAGGGATTCACTATGTGGCACAGCGTTAGCACCCTAAGACTTGGACACCTAGGTTGGCATGCAGTGGCATCTTGCACCTATGCCAACTGTCCAAGTCAAGTATGAGGGAGGCATGCCTAAGTCAAGGTAACAATGTGGCAGTGGCAATGCCACCAAACTCAAAGGCAAGTGATGCTTCATGTGGGCAAATGCACAGCTATACTTAACCCAAATGCTGCTGGCAACATAGGCTTGTTGGGTCAAACAGATCAGTGGCCATGACACTTTATGGCAGACCTAGACTTGTAATTTCGTGGGTTAGACTCAGGAGGGTTCAAAAAGCTGAAATGGATAGGTAGTTCAAATTAGTTTTATTTGGCATGATGCAAAACTGACAGACAGAACAGTTTATAACAGTTATGCTTGCAATAAGTCATGACAAAGCCTACTAGAATTAAGGAACTGGTCCAAGACAGTTCTAGGCAGTTTCCAGCAGTTACAATCTGCAGCAGCCTTGTTGGTTTGAATATACCCTAGCAGTTGGGGGTGTCAACTGCTCATAACTGATTTGTAAAATGCCTATAAATGTTAAGGCATAGAGGGATTTAGATAGATCATGTTATCTGTACGAATACTCATGTATCCTTGTATTATCTAATGATAATAAAGGTTGGGAATGGTTCCTGTAATCTATTTGTGTATGCTTGCTTGTTTATAAAACTTATAGTGGGTAATTCGTATATGCTTGGCTGACACTAAGTACTGCAACTTAGTGCCATTACAGGCTGGAAATGGAAAACAAAAATTGACCCTGTAATAATTGGTATCAGAGCACGGTTATGCTTTAATGGTTTCTAGCACGGGTACCTTGAAAGAAAGAGTAACGTAGTTGGAAAATCTCGTGGGTGACCCTGCTGATGAGAACCACTCGTTGACAGATCAATTGGATGTTGTGGCCTCAGGATTTCTTGCCCTTGAGACCTCAACATCAAATCGGTTCAAAGACATGCTGACAGATATGCTTGCCATTTTCAGATTCTTGGAAGGACAAGTTTCAAGAAGTTATGGACGAACTAACCCTTCTAAAGAAGGTTGTCTGCGGGCTTACGAATTCTGACAAGACTCCTTTAAACATCAAAGTTCCAGACCCTAAAGCTTTCAGTGGAAATCGGAGTGCCAAGAACTTGAGAACTTTTTGTGGGACATGGAGCAGTACTTTAAGGCTGCTCATGTGCCAGAAGGAGAGAAGGTTGCAATCACAAGCATGTACCTTACTGGTGATGCTAAACTTTGATGGCGAACACGTGTCAGGGATGATGCTCGACCAGAGATCTCAACATGAGAGACTCTTAAGAAGGAAATAAAAGAACAATTCCTTCCTTGCAACACATCTTGTGTTGCAAGAGACGCCTTGAAACGGTTGAAGCATTCAGGGATCAGTGGGGGACTATGTAAAAGAATTCAGTTCTTTGATGCTTGACATCAAGAACATGTCAGAGGAAAATAAACTCTTCAACTTTTATGTTTGGGTTGCAGAATTGGGCCCAGTTAGAACTTCGGAGACTCGTTGACAAAGATTTTCCCTTTGACATGGCTGCAGCGGATGGGTTACTTGACTACAAGTTAAGCAAGGAACCTACGACTGAAACCAGCAAATTCAAGAAGAAAGGAAAAGAGAAGACGGGAGAGAAGAAGTCTGGTTTCAAGAAGGGAAAAGAGGGTTCCAAGTACAAGCAAAAAAGGATTCTCCTCAGACCAATGGTTGGAAATCTAACAAAGGGTGTTTCATCTGTGATGGACCCCATAGAGCGAAAGACTGTCCCAAGAGTGAGAAACTTAACTTTATGGTCACGGAAGATAACAAGAGGGAGTCGGATTCTGAGGGGTCGACTAGGGTAAATCCCTTATAATTGCTCAATGCAATTCATGCGGACAAAACCCCTATGACTGGTCTAATGCACATCAAGGTGACATTGGCGGGTACTGACATTGCGACAATAGTAGACACCAGTGCCACGCATAATTTTCTGTCGGAAAAAGTTGTACAGACCCTCGGATTGCAAGTTACCCAAAGTGCTAGTCAAATCAAGGCAGTAAACTCAGTGGCTTAATTGGTACAAAGAATGGCTTCCAAAGTAAAGATCACAGTTGGAGATTGGACTGGACGGATTAACTTGATGGTGGTTCCTTTGGATGATTTTGATATCATCTTAGGAAATGATTTCTTTGTGACTGCAAAAGTGGCTTTGATGCCATATTTGGGTGGGATACTTATTTCGGATGAAGACAAGCCTTGCTTTGTCGTTGGTTGCAGTAAATCAGACAAAAGCAAGGGCACAAAGAGGAAGACAGAGACCCTCTCATTAATTCAAGTGCACAACGGTTTGAAAAAGGGCGCAGAGACTTATCTTGCTGCCTTGGTGGAAATCAAACCCGACCGGTCGATAGAAGTGCCGGATAAAGTGGCAGAAGTGTTGAGGGAATTTGAGGATATGATGCCTCCGGAGTTACCAAAGTCTCTTCCTCCTCGGCGTGCCATCGATCACAAAATAAAGTTGATTCCGGGTGCTAAGCCTCCAGCGAAGGCACCCTACAGAATGTCCCCAATGGAACTCACGGAGTTGCGAAGGCAACTGATGAACTTATTAGATGTTGGACTGGTTCAGCCATCCAAGGCCCCTTACGGTGCCCCAGTGTTTTTTCAAAAGAAGCAAGATGGAAGTTTGTGCATGTGTGTGGATTATCGGGCTCTCAAAAAAGTGACTATAAAGAACAAGTACCCAGTCTCTTTGGTGGCAGACCTATTCGATTAATTGTGCAAGGCCACTTACTTCACAAAATTGGATTTACGTGATGGCTATTGGCAAGTCCGAGTGGCAGAAGGGGATGAGTCAAAGATCACATGTGTTACAAGGTATGGGTCTATTGAGTTCCTAGTAATGCCGTTTGGGTTAACTAATGCCCCGGCTACATTCTGTAATCTTACGAATGATGTATTCAATAATTATGTTGATTAGTTTGTTGTTATTTATTTGGATGATATTGTAATATATATTGAGTCCCTAGAGAATCACTTGTCCCACCTTCGAATGGTGGTCACTCGATTACGAGAACACCAGTTGTATGTCAAGAAAGAAAAATGTGAGTTTGCCCAGCGGGAAATTAAATTCTTGGGGCATGTAATTTGCAAAGGCCTCGTAAATATGGATAATAGAAAAGTGCAAGCAATCATGGATTGGCAAGCACCATGCAAATTGACTGAGTTGCGCTCCTTTTTGGGTTTGGCCAACTATTATAGAAAATTCATTGAGGGATACTCAAAGAAGGTAGCACCTCTCACAGATTTGCTCAAAAAAGACAGACCCTGGAAATGGGATGAAAGTTGTCAAGCAGCCTTTGACAAATTGAAAGTGGCTGTTGCAAGTGAACCGATTTTGCGGTTACCTGATTTTGAACTTCTATCCGAATTACACACTGATGCCTCTGATGAGGCTATTGGCGGTGTTTTGGTGCAAGAGGTGCACCCGGTTGTGTTCGAAATTCGGAAGTTAAATGATGCTGAAAAGAAGTATTCTGCCTATGGAAAAGAAATCACAGCGATTGTGCATTGTCTTCAGATTTGGAGAGTTTACCTGCTGGGAACCAAATTCGTGGTATTGACGGACAATGTGGCAAATACTTTCGTCAAAACACAAAAGAAGTTGTCTCCAAGACAGGCTAGATGGCAAGAATTCCTTGAAGAGTATGACTTCGAATGGCAACACAAACCTGGGCGTCATAACCAGGTTGCTGATGCTTTGAGTCGAAAGGAAATTACGGACTATGTTGTTGCGATATCAAACATTGAAACCTAACTGTTGGAAAGGATTCGGGCAAATGCTGCAATTGATTCTGAATATCAAAGGCTAGTTCAGTAAGTGAAGGAAGGCACTGTGCGTCGCTATTGGTTGGAAAACGATCTACTCCACGGCAAAGGAGATAGATTATATGTCCCTAGTATTGGTGGGCTAAGATTAGAGTTGCTTAGAGAAACTCATGATCCACAATGAGTGGGTCACCCCAGACAACAACGCATGATGGCTTTACTGTCTCGTTCCTATTGTTGGCCAAAAATGGAGGAAGATGTAGAAGCTTATGTTAAAACTTGCTTCGTGTGCCAACTAGACAAGACAGAGAGAAAAAAGGTGGCTGGACTGCTGCAACCATTTCCTACTCCAACGAAGCCATGGGTGTCAGTTTCCATGGACTTCATATCAGAGTTGTCAAAAGTGAACGGTATGTGTTCTATTATGGTTGTTGTTGATTGTTTCTCTAAATATGCTGTATTTATCCCTGCCCCTCATGCTTGTCCCATCGATGTTGCGGCAGACCTATTTTATAAGTATGTGGTGAAATATTTTGGTTTGCCCGAGGATATTGTTAGTGATAAGGATACCCGATTTACGATACGATTTTGGACTGTGCTATTTAACTTGATGGGATCCGAATTAAAGTTTTCTACAACAAATCATCCTCAGACGGATGGACAGACCGAGAAAATGAATGCTTTGCTGGAAGAATACCTCTGACATTATGTGACTGCAAGTCAGAGGAATTGGATTGACCTGTTGGATAGCGCCTAGTTTTGTTATAATCTACACCGGTCATCTGCCACAGGCATGAGCCCATTTGAATTAGCCACACGGCAACAGTCCCTCACTCCGCATGAAGTGGCACGGACTGGCTCAGGGGGTAGATGTCCCGCAGCATACCGGTTTGCAAGAGTTAAACAAGACATGCTGGATGAAGCATAAGATAGTTTGGCTAAGGCAAACAAGCTGATGAAAAAGTATGCTGACAAAGGGCGGAGACCATTGGAATTCAAAGTGGGAGACAAGGTGCTGCTGAAGCTTACTCCACAAATTTGGCAAAAGATAAGTAGCAAGACAATGCACCGAGGCCTTGTTCCAAAATATGATAGACCCTTTGAAATTCTGAAACGTGTGGGAAATGTTGCTTGCAGGCTTAAGTTGCTTGACCGGTTGAAGATACACCCAACAATCCATGTTAGTTTCCTGAAACCTTATCATGAGGATTAGGTTAACATAACACGAACGCAAGCTCAACATGCTCCTCCGGTGATTAGAAAACAGTTTGATAAAGAAGTGGAACAGATTTTGGACCACAAGACAGAGGGGCAAAGCAAGAAAAATCGAAGAACTCATTACTTGGTTAAAGTGGAAGGGTTCTCCTGAAGCGGATACGAGTTGGAAAAAGGATGTGACTCTATGGCAGTTTGAGAAACAAATTATAGACTACTTAGAGGCCTTACCGATGAGGACGTCGGCTTCTTTTGGTGGGGGTGGTTTGTTAGCACCCTAAGACTTAAACACCTAGGTTGGCATGCGGTGGCACCTTGCACCTATGTCAACTGTCCAAGTCAGGCATGAGCGAGGCATGACTAAATCAAGGTAACAATGTGGCGGTGGCAATGCCACCAAACTCAAAGGCAAATGATACTTCATGTGGGCAAATACACGGCTATACTTAGCCCGAATGCTACTGGCAGCATAGACTTGTTGGGTCAAATAGATCAGTGGGCATGACACTTTATGGCATACCAAGACTTACAATTTCGTGGGTTAAACTCATGAGGGTTCAAAAGGCAAAAATGGATAGGCAGTTCAAAGCAGTTTTATTTGGCATGATGCAAAGCTAACAAACAGGGCAGTTTATAGCAGTTATGCTTGCAAGAAGTCATGACAAAGCCTGCTAGAATTAAAGAATTGGTCCAAGACAGTTCCAAGCAGTTTTCAGCAGTTACAATCTGCAGCAGCCTTGTTGGTTTGAATTTACCCTAGTAGTTGGGGGTGCCAACTGCTCATAACTGATTTGTAAAATGCCTATAAATGTTAAGACATAGAGGGATTTAGACAGATCATGTTATCTGTACGAATACTCATGTATCCTTGTATTATCCAGTGGTAATAAAGTTTAGGAATGATTCCTGTAATCTATTTGTGTATGCTTGCTTGTTTACAAAACTTACAGTGGGTAATTCGTGTATGCTTGGCTACGACTAGGTGCTGTAACTTAGTGTCATTACAGGCTGAAAATTGAAAACGAAAATTGACCCTGTAACACACAGGCTGATGAATTTACAACAAATGACAAGTGAAACAAATATGGAATAATGAAACTCTGTCACAGCACCTTGCTTCTATCAAAGTTTTGAATGCCCAACCTCTCATACGAGACTGTCTAAGAGGTGTCATTGGACTACAAAACTCTCGAAAATATATATTTTAAGGCCGAATGAAAGGAATTTTTGGCCATAGACTCCTCTTAATGAAAATATATTGCGTGAACATCTTTCCCTAGGACTCAGAAGCCTGGCCCTTCACTAAGTCCTTTACTTTTTTCAGGATTCAAAAAGCTAAGCTACTGGGAAGGTGAACCCGCAATAGGTAGCAAATGATACAAATGGGGACTAATCAAGTTCTACCACTCAAGCGAGATTTGAACCCCAAATCTCTTATGTGAGTGTTGGAGAGGTGCCAAATGCAGGCCGAAAGAAAAAAAACACCCCTATACATATAATGTCTTCCATTTCAAATTATTTCAAAACTTTAAAATATCACAACTTTTGTTTTTATCTAAATGCGATTTGATTCTTGGATTCCATTTTATTCTTACAATGCAGCATTTGTGAACCATGCTATCCCCATAATGTGCTCCACTCAAAATTTTATTCCTTTTTGTTTCCTTCCAGCACTCCACACAGAACTTCCATTATTGTCCATCAGAAAAAACAAAAGCAGAAAATAAATTACAAACCCATTGTTGAGGACAATTTTTACATTCATTCTCAAGTTAAAGTTACAAGAAATACACTCCAAACTTTACTGATCTCAGTATCCACCTGTGACAATAACAATTTACACCCTATTGCCCCTACAATCTCACCAGGTAAACCAAACATGCTCCATTCAAATCGTTTGCCAATTTGGAAATGTTGATTGGGCGGTGTTAAGTTGCTCGCATACTCCTTAATCAATTGTTGTGAAAATAACTATACCTGCTCGGCTTCTATTTCCATTGTTCATTCACTTCAGTCCCAATGTGTAGCTTCACTGGAAAGTTTGTCATCCGCAATTGCTTATTCCTGAAAAAAAAAAAATAATAAATAAATTTGATCGGAATTGCTTTTACACTATAGTGCTCTAAGAGAAGCAACTGATTGCAACAACAAAGAAGACCACACCAAAATCAAAATGACCACCAGTTTACCATCACTTAATGCTACAAGTTTCCATTTATGCTGGTGTTACCTAGGAGGAAGTTTGAAAGCACAAAAAAAGGGACAATCCACTGCACGAGGGTCCTGTTAAAGAGGGGGTCTGGGAAAGGCAAGATGTACTCAGTTTTCTCCCATTTTTTTATAGGATGCTTCTATGACGTTAACAGCAAGCCTTACCGTGGACCGAGCTGCCCTAAAGTTTGAAAGCATGATATGAATAAATCAAAGTTAATAAAAACTGGACACTACCACATAAGTCAATAAAAGGCCTGAATGCCAAGTACTGGTCCAACTTGAATTTCCGGGGTCCATCATCGCAAGATGTGACTTGAGTATGCATCTACCTACCTCAGCCCTCCTCACTTGGCTACTTCAGAACCATCGCCATGAAGCTATTAAGAAAAGTTCACCAAATACTGATATCATGATATGGTAGATTAATCCATTTTTCAAAAGGCTTTCAAACAATAACATTATAATAATCCTAGTGTAAATCCAATTCAGCTACCAAGGACAACATTGTAACAAGCTGTGAAATATATTTGAAAACTGCCTCACCAAAAACAATAACTGAGAGGCTAACTTTCCACACAGCATAAAGAGGTAAGATTAACCATAACAGTTCTATTTGCACAAAAACCAATCACCGAGGATTGTGTCCGGTTCTGTAATCGGTTTTTGTGTTCCTAGACTTTTTCTAACTATCAACTTGAGTTCATACGGTCTCATCACTGCATTCGAACCATTTCTTATTACTTGAAGCTATTGATTAATATTGCTTACCTCACAAAATATGCTGTTTACATGTTGAGCAATGAAGGATTGAGGATTTTTACTATCTCCCTTTTTTAGACCTAAATGCAGTGTAATTGCTTTCTAGGTTTCAAACTTGGAGATAAATTGAGCATATCATAGCATGCAATTAGAAAAGGAGATGAAAATGGCATGCGTGAGAATGCCAACAACGATGCAGCATTGGTATTATCTTATAAATTTAACCAAGATGCAGACTTATAAACTTTTAATGGATATCTCGTGACTCATGAGGCTACCTTCTCTGGATCCTCATGGAGATTTTGATCACCTCTCGCATCCTCAAAATTAGCAGAAACTTCACTGCTTTCCATCTCAAGGACAGAAGTCTTCTGGTCTTCCTTTGAGTCCACCGTAGAAAGATCACCGTCCACGACATGATGTCCGGTACCGGACGAATTGCAAATCCCACTCATAGAGTTACCACTTTCAATCTCGGTATCACTAGACTCAGCTCCAGCTCCACTTTCCCTCTGAACTGAATTCCCTTCGTTCTTATGTCCCCCGTTTTTCCTCCATTCTTCCTCTATCTTCTGTCTTCTCCTTGCCTCTTGGTCTTTTATTTGTTTAAATCTAGGAAACACCGATACCTTAACACCATAAACAACAGTTGCCATAGCAACAATGTAGTCAGGTTACAAAAAATCAACTATTATTAACCTTTCACCAGGACGAGGCCCCTCTGAAGTCAACTTCTCCACTTTGAGCTCTGTTTTGGTGGTGCTCGTTTCAAGTATGGACTTTCGGATTTGGGATTGCTCCTTGATAATGTTATCACTGAACTTACTCACTGGATTTTTGGCACCCCCCAATTTTTGAAGCCACACCTGTTGTGCTGTGCCCAATATGTTACTTGTTAACCTGCACAAAGCATATGTCAAATTCTGCTGTATTCGTGGAAGTTAAGGTAGCAAATAGACAGTTTTTACGATTGGTCATCATGACAATAGAAGTTCTAGCCAAAAAAAAAAAAAAAAGAGTTTTTATTAATAAGGGAGCATACAGTTGCTCACCAATAAAGGCTTAGCCCAGAAGGAACTGAAAGAGAAAAATAACCGATCATTAAGGGAAGAAATTTCGTAATGGCTTGAGAATTCTTCAAGCTTGGATCATTACCCTGAAAGTTTAAGAGACATATTAAATAATATGGGAATAACAATCCGTGACTGTGATTAGTAATTCATACATCATTATGGTGGAAGTCACAAGGCCCACAACATTTGCAGAGAAACTAGATTTAAGATGAAGGGATAGATTCAAAGAGCAGAAGTAATATCTGAATACTTAACTAGCACAGACATGCGATGCAACACAACAACAATTTTAAAAACTTGCAAGAAACAATTTGTTTCTAAACTCCTGGACTCCTCAAGAAATTCTAATATATATATATATATATATCACTTTCTTACTATATTGAAATATGGAGCACCTATGTTATACATTCCTCAGTCTAGCCCCTTATCCTAAACAATGGAGACATCCAGCTACCGGGGAATGAGCAAATATGTTTTATCTTAACAAAAATAGTCGTTCGCACTCTTGGATATTTGCATTTTGTTAAATTGAAAAAAAATAAAAAATAAAAAATAAAAAGCTAGTGGCATATCATTTAATTTCCTGCAGTGGGTGTATTGAATACAAAACTGACTAAAAGAACAATCAGTGGTAGAATGAGAAAAAAATTAAATAAAAAAAGAAAAGAAAAAAGAAGATGACTTTGGTTTAATCATTAGCGACAGCCATCAAATGCACAAGTAAGAAATCACTCGCCACCATATAAGGAATTATAGCAAAAAGTAAATCTGACACAAAGTAAGTAGGCCAAGCCTAAGTCCCAAGGGGGAGATCATGGGTTCAACTCTCTTTAAAGGGGAGTTGAATTGAGAGGCAAACACTTAGTGCTTTGCAAGGGTGAAGAGGCAAACTCCCATAGGTGCGATTCTAACAGCAACTAACAATTGACTTTCGTGGATCAAAAAAAAAAAAATTTAATCATATTGTTGAAGCAATGAAATAAAAAAATAAAAAAAAGAAGAAGTGAAATTTGAGATATCAAAAGAGATCATAAACATCAATCAAAAAATAAAATCCTAACCTGTGATGACTGCATGATTTGAACAGAGATATACTGTGAGAGAACCAGCAACACAGGCAGTATAAGATATGGCAAGGTATCTGACCATCCAAGGGGAGGATGACCATCCTGCAAAGAAATTTGAGCATCCAAGGATGAGAATATTGAAGGCAACTTGTATAAATAGCAAATAAAATCCCTAGTGAGGGAAGCATCAGAGATACTGTCCTAATATCAAATGAAACCATAACGCCCAATTAGTACACATTAATGTGTATTTGGGAGGAAAAAGATTGAGTACACACCTAACCTTGCATAGTGCACAAAGTGGTTGTCCCGTGATTTGAACCCATAACCTCAAGTTTATTAGGCCAAAGTTTTACCATTGGACCAATGATTGCCCCCTAACATATACATGTTAATTATACTAAATTGTAAATAGGATATTGTGTACTCGTTCAACAGGGATACATTTCTTACTACATGGCGGACCAAAAAACATTCATAACTAGTAATGTAGAAAATAAAACTTACAATATGCAAATAACTAATAATCTATATTCTAAATGAAACTCACAAGCCAAATGACTACATAATTTCGGCGAAAATCACACAAGACCCATATGAAAGAATACACAAATTTAGAATGGATGCAGCACTTACTACAAAAGGAAAAAGCCAAGAGATGCCAATGCCATTTTGTCGAGCAGCAATTGTAGTCGGACCAGACAGGGAGGGTATCCAGAAGAAGCCTTCTGTCAAGAGTCCCTTAATATTATAATGAACATTAAATTAGATGCCAAAGATGCTTCAGTGAGAAAATAAAAGCAGAAACAACAAAGGTCACGAGGACTCAAAAAAACATATTAGCATGTTACCTCATCTGCTGCATTTGATAGGACTCTATAAAGTCCAACCCAGATGGGTATGGTGGCTAGAGTTGGCAGACATCCTGGCAAAGACAAAAAAAAAAAAGTTACATGAGAATAATTCTAGGTTTACAACCACAAAGTGTATCAGGAAGAACAAGACCTCAAGAAATCAAATATTTTCATACAGGCCTAATTGCAAAAGACCTAGAGGAAAAGCTAAAGTCTCATTAATGAGCTGCTCGAAATACTCTACCTGTAATATTAACAGAACCATGTCCAATGGTTAATGCCTTTCAAACTTCTTAACATTTAACACTTAAAGACGAAAGGCCATATGTTTTTCAATGACTACATATATATATACATAACAGTATGAATTTGCAATATATCCAAATTTTACAGTCAATTCAGTGAAAAATCATTTAAAATGTACAGAATATATCCTGTTAGTGGCATATATTCTGTAATATGTCCATTGATTGCAATACTTGAAAAGCAAACACACTTTTAGTGGCATATATTCTGTTACTCTCCCTTGATATACTTATTTCATTAATACAGAACATCATATCATGTGTCTTCATCGATAAATGATGGAAATGTTCCATGAATACAAATATGCAATCAAATCCCTCCACAATAAAACTCAGTTACTAGGAAATGAGCAAGAGTATACCTGCCAATGGATTTATGCCAGCTAGTTTATACAATCGAGCAGTTTCAAGATGAATTCTCTCCTGCAATCACATACAAATGTGAGGATTGGATATTGATAATGCGAGAGCTCTTTTGTCAACACACTTTGAACCATCACTGGCTTTTCATAGGGCAATAAACGAATGGTTCACATTATAGGCCAAGATGCTAAGTAAACTAGCAATTATTTATAACCACTTAATTTGCTGAAGTCATGTCAGATCTAAATGTTGTTTACAAATACTCAAAAAACCAGCTTGAAGTGTAACTATTAACCAAACAAAAATTCTGTTGTTTACAAATACTCTCTCTCTCTTCTTAGCACAAATTCTGTGCCCCTTGCCTTTGTGTTTATGTGTAGTTTTATATATCAGAGCATATATAAAAGCCGGCACTGATAATCTGATTCTGTGCTACGAAGAAAATGTTCCAACAAAGAACGGGATGAAAGGTAACCTGGTCTTCAGTGTACCGTTGCTGAATGGCCTTTATTTGCGGTTGTAGGGATTGGATTGCCATTGCAGATTCTACCTGCCCATAATAATTTTAGAAGACATTCATTATAATAACTAAAACTTGAAGAGGATCTCATTTCCAAATTTGGATAAGTTAGCCAACTTAAAGCAAAAAGTTAGATTTTGAGGAACTCAATCAATCAGCTTAATATAAGAAAATTCCAATTCAAATTTAGCAAAGACAAAAGAAAAACCTGTTTCTTTGATAAAGGAAAGGTAGCAGCCTTAACGAGTACAGCGAGGAGAATAATTGCGAAGCCATAAGCATAAGGAACATGTAAAGTAGCAAAACCATCCGCCAAAACCTGAAAACAATAAAAATAGATTTTGAAAACCCATATGACTTATGGGACATACTAAATCACTGGTTGGTAAATTATACACAAAACAGTAAACAAGGTTAACTTTTGATGCAGTTAGTTGGAAGGTTCCAACAACTACAATAGGAAGGGAACCCAAATAACACTATGATCAAAACTGAAAGTATGCAAATTAAACTTTAGGACTGATTTATACAAAGTCCAGCAAGTAAGAATCGAACTTGATGAAGCTATGGGTCTCAAACTAACCCATAGAAGTACCAAAATATGGCTACAATAAAAAAAAAACCGAAAGCTGAACTTTAATTTCTCAAAAAACTAAATAAACTAAAGTAAACTCTTGCAAAGGAATGATTGCAGCATTATACGTGAATAGCTAATGAGGCACCAAAGGGGTGAAATCTATGCACAAAAAGAAAGAACTATATCAACTATATACTGAAATCCTCTTAAAAGTCTATACAAAATGCAAAAATCGGTTCAACTAACCGGTGAACAAATTTGGTACTTCAAGATTATGACAACAGCTCAATTCTACACATAGTAGCTCATTTACTGACTTAGCGACAAACATCAGCTCCATTACTTAGGTTGCTAACTACTGTTTGATAATATGCCTCTTAGACTCACTTCTCTATCCTTTCACAATAGTTTGGACTTGTATTAAACATCTCCAACCCAGACTAAAATCTTTTATCAAATTTAAATTTGATGAAAATTTAATGAAAACGTGTTCCAACCGTTTCACCAAATTGGTATCAAATGAAGTGAGTCCTACCTTTTTCATCAAATCAAGGAACGTTTAACCTTCCATCAAATCTTGTGAAACTTCATTTGATACACTAGGCCGGACGACCGCCCAGACATCCTCCCAGTCGACCTCTCGGTGGACTGGTTGTTTGATGGAAATTGAAAATTTAGCATTGGAACTCTAATGAAACTTTTAACCCAAATCTTTACTCAAATTTGATTAAAAAAAAAAAAAAACACAGCGTTGGAGATGCTCTTAGCATTAAATCAAATATACCAATGCTGGCAATTATTGATCCAATTTTACATAAACACATTACAATAAAAACCAACCTCACTTCACAAACTGGCAAATACAATAACTAAGCAAAGTTTGAATCTTGTACAAACCTTAAGAACATTTTCCATGTAAAAAGTAATTCCAGAAAGCCAATCACTGCTCTGTTTGGTGCTAGCAGCGGCATCGGCAATCGTGAAAAGAAAACTTTCTGATCTTCCAAACAGGTGCCGAAGCAGATTCTCCACACTATCAGGATCAGGAAATTGTACCTGATTGAACCCTAGCCTGACCAAACCCAGTGTGCCCCGAAGGAAGGGACTATGATTCGATAAACCCAGATGGTGGGTTCGGTGGAGAAGAGGGTTTATGGTCCTGGTTCGGTCAGGGAAGGAAGAGAGGACCGAATTTGGTCCAATTGTGAGGAGAGTAGACATATTGGGGTTGTTGTGCAAACCCTAGAATGCAAAGGCAATATGTATATATACATACATACATATGATCTGAGATTGAATGGGAATTGAGAAGGGGAGAGGTTGATTTGCCACTCTGTGTTTTTGAGTTCTGAAAATGAGGAGAAAGAGCCAACAACATCGGACACTTACCCTGTTTCCCATTTCATCCCATATTTTCTCATGGTTGGCGTAAATCTGGGCCCAGGCTTGCCCACTGTTGGGCCGGGCTAGTTCTCGCTAAAATTCGGACTGAACTGGGTTACATCATAGAAAATTAGGCTTAGGTTTGGGGGTATTCAGGCTTAGAGAGGGTTGGGGGGTCAGGCTTGGACCTGTGCTTGGGCTTGGGCAGGTGTGGACCAGGCTTGACTATTTTTTTTCATTTTTCCATCAAAATTTTATTTTATTTTTTATCAAAAATGGCATTAGGCCTCTGGCGAATAGGGTCACGAGTAGGTTGATAGGCTGGGCTTTGGGTTGAGCCTAGCCAGCTAGGCTCATGGATCGGACCGAGCTTCAAAACAAGACCCAAGCCCAAGCCCAGGGTCTCGGGCTCGGCTTGGCCCGGGGCCTAGACAAGCCCAGCTAGCTGCAAGTGGGCTTCGGATGCACCGCAGACTAGTAGGCGAAATTTACACCCCCACCCCTTGTTCATTTATTTTAGGATAAATCATTGACGCTTTAATTTGAATAAATTTTTATTTTAACTTTTGTACTTTCAATCTCATCAATTATATCACACTTTAAGTTTGTCTTTCATCAATTTAAACAGTTAGCATTTTGAACAGATTAAGCCATATGCAATTCACCTGAAAAATTTATCAATTCCTACACAAGAAAGAAAAATAAATAAATTACGTCAGTGACTTATTTTTTTTTTACAAATTTTACTTTAGTCTTTTTAGTTTCATCCAAGTTATTTCTTGTTTAAAATGTTAACATCAATTGAAAGAGATTACATTAAAATGAAATTGAAAATTTAGTATTTAAATAAATAAAATTAAAATTACAGAGATTGCAAGTGAAATTTTACTCAAATCAAAGAGGCCAATGATGTAAATTACCCTTGATTTTACAAGAGGTACGGGAATAGAAATGAGAGAGAAGTGAGCACCCCACGCACACTCATACAGTGTTTATATGATTAGCCCATGGATGAGGGTGGGATTGGACCATCCATCCCGGCTCATAACTTACATGGATTGGATGACTTCATAAAGCTTTGTTGGCATACTTCAAATATTCTTATTCTCATTCTCATTGAATTTTTTTATATGGTACAGTTGTATTATGTGTACATAAAAGAATGCGATACAAAATACACAAATGTGAAATAAAAATTATTCTCATCTATAGTTGTAAACATGTTTGTATTTATAATTGTAAATATTTTATCTCACATTCATTCAATATTTGATTTTCTTTATGCACCTAATTTTTTTGGATAAATTACAAATACACCTCCTGAGGTTTGCTTAAAATACAAATTACCCCTATGGTTTAAAAAATTACAAATACCTCCATGTCATAATTTTTTATTTAACAGAATTAATTAAAAAAATGAAATTTCTGACTGTTCACCTATACAATAATAAAATTATCTAAATTATTAATTGAAATAAAATTTTAATATTATTAAAAACTATTAATTAACTTGATAATTTATTAATAAAATGACCTAGTTGTCATGAAATTAAAAACTATTAATTAACTTGATAATTTATTAAAAATCAACTATGCTGCAGACCCCCAGTGGGGGTCGCACCCCTAGTGAGGTGGCGAGCCCTCACTAGCTGAAACTCAAAAAAAATAAATAAATAAAATAAAACAATTTTTTTTTTGTCCAATCACAACGCGCCACCACACTGGGGGTCGACCCCCAGTGGGGGTCCGAAGCATTTTTCATTAAAAATCTTAGGAGACATAATGTAATTTCCAAAATCACAGGGGATAATTTGTAATTTACGTAAATCTCAGGGGATGTGTTTGTAATTTACCCAATTTTTTTTGTATAAAGTAATTCTAATTTTTTTATATTAATGACAAACTTTACTATAAGGTCAACTAGTGAGTTATTATTCTAACATTTCCAAAATAAAAACAAGTGATTATCTCACTATTTCTACTCTAGATGGTCTAGATTCACTATGGACATCTCTACCCCTTGATTCAAACTTACATTACATTTAAATTTGGACAAAAATCACTTAAAATTCTCGACTCCTCAACTCAAATTTGTATCAAATTAAGTTTTATCCATTTTTTTCCCCCCCAAAATTTAGGAATACTCAAATTTTTACTCGAAATTTTTAAAAAGATTTTGTAATTTTCAAATTTAGAACTATATCAATTAAAAGTTTGTCTATTGAAGTGGTCTCTAGGAAATCCTTGAAGACGAATAAGTAATATTGAGAATTCGTTGCTTAATTGGAAGAGGGATAAAAATACTAAGTGCTTAGCAACAGATACACTTTAGTGGTGATGAAGTGATAAGAAGCTTTGTTGGGGGATGAAATATGAGGTCCATATCTCACCAATAGCACTTTGGATAAGGGAAGCAATCCACATATCACAATTCTATTGGATCGCATTTTTCCATCACAGCCAACCCTTGAAGCTATTCTCTCTCCTAAGCTTTTCTCTCATCTCACAAGCCTTCCAATCCCACCTACAGAATAAGCTAAAACTAAGCTCAACAAGAACACACGACACCAATGGCAGCAACTATAGCAACGATGGCCATGCTCAATGCCAAGTGCTTCACCACCCCTAAAACCCACAACCCATCTAAGCCAACAACAAAACTACCCACCACCACCACCTGCACCTCCCTCCTCTCCATCCAAAACCTCCCAAAAGGCCTCACCATCTCTAACCCATCACCCCTATCCAGCACTGCCCTCGCTGGAGCCATTTTCGCAACCCTAACCTCATGTGATCCAGCCATGGCAGCCCAACAAATTGCCGACATCGCTGAGGGCGATAACCGGGGCCTAGCACTCCTCCTGCCAATCATTCCAGCCATTGCTTGGGTTCTCTTCAACATCCTTCAACCAGCTTTGAACCAGGTCAACAAAATGAGGAGCATTAGGGGGGTCATCATTGGGCTTGGTGGGATAGGTGGGTTGGCTGCTGCCTCAGGGTTCATGTCAACCCCTCATGCGATGGCAGCAGCACAGGCTTCAAGTGACAATAGGGGGCAGCTCCTGTTGTTTGTCATTTCTCCTGCTATTCTTTGGGTTCTTTATAATATTTTACAGCCAGCTTTGAACCAGCTCAATAAGATGAGGTCTGAGTGAAATGGGTTTTGGATATATGTGGGGGATTGAGGTGAAGAACTAGTTGTAATTGAACCTTTTGTTAATGAAACCTTTGTGTTAAATATGTTTTTTTGGGGGGTTTGTTAATGGATTTTCTAATATGATCATGCCATGGTTGTCTCTACTTGTATTTGAGATTTCTGTATAATTATTGCGTGTATAGCATAGCCCAAGCTGATCTCCAACTACATGTATGTGGTTTGTTGCTTAATTGTATCCTTGTGTGGTTATTGAGTAGTTTGGGAGCATTATCGTAGCATGTGTATATGATACTCTCAATTACATAGGTCACACAAATGAGATGGATGAGATTAATCTTATTTCCTATTCTATCGACTAAGATTATTTAGATCAACTCCATTTATTTTGTGACTATTGTTCTTATCAATCCAAAAGTACTATGTTATTGTGCTAAGTTCATCCAAAAATGGTGCTCTCATATTGGTAAGAGTAATCATCACAAAATGAGTGGAGCTAATTTAATCACTGTGCTCAGTAAGATAAAAATAAGATCAATCTAGTCCATTCCTTTTACGCCACCTCTATAATTAGAAACATCATGTACACATGTCACGATAGCTTCATAGCCCACCTATTACATCAACTTCCCCTTCAAAAATTATGGTTGAATAGTAAACCAAACCATGCTCTACCTTCCTTGGTTGGCACTGTGTTAGTTAGGGGCCTATTAATTGTAGGGCTGCAGCCTTCACGCAGTTAATGAACTAGAGTGAATTGGTGTCTCAACCCCAATATGAAGCCCAATTGTTCAATGGGCTTGACCTTAGGACCCAAACACAGCCTTAAAGTTTTTTTATTTTTTATTTTTTTAACTATATATTGAAACACTAATTTACATGTTACAATGGCAGAATTATATTTGAAATTGTATTTTGCTCATAAATTTGAATAGAAATTTGAAAAGAGAATCGGAAAGGAAAACTGTGAGAGAAACGTAAATAAAGGGTAAACTAATTTTTTTTTCTTCATTTTTCTTTTTTTTTTTGTAAATTTTTTTCAAATTTATAATTCAAACACAATGTAAGTATGAAGTTTTTATCACAGTACCCAAAAAAGGTTTTTGGAAATTAAAAAGTTCATCAAATATATAAGGACTATAGAGATATATACAAAGTCCAAGTACCATTAATATCCAAATATTTAAGGGCTATAGAGATATATCCAACTGTGCCAAGTAGGTGGCCCAAATAAGGCCCATACCTAGTTCCAAGACTAAATGCATCCATTTGTCAAGAATTGAAGGATGCCATTGGGCATTTCAAAACGAAGAAACATGTTTGGTAAGTTTCCGAATGCGGTGGCTAGCGGCAAAGGTGGCTGGAGATCAGAGGGGTGGTTGGCCGATTGCCGGAGCTCACCGGATCACCATCAAAGATTGCAAGAGGCTTGCCAGAGATGTCTGGTAGAAGGAGTAATGAGTGAAAACTTATTTTAAAAATAAATGAAAACATACTTTTTTTGTTTCAAAAAATTTAAAAGTTTTGGAATTTATTCCACTTTTTTAAAAAACAAAACTAATATTTACCCAAAAAAAAAAATTCATTTTTAATTTACCAAAAAAGAAGACAAAGATGAAAGCATTGTCGATAAAATTTTATGAGAAATTTGATCAAAAATTCCTCACTATAGTTTTTCAATGGGGAAAAGACTCCTTAACAGTTTTTAATTAATAAGCTCCTCTATTTTTGAATTTTAATGGATAAGGTCCACATTTCCCATATTTATAATTTTTTTCTTGAGACTGATTTACCGTATTTATAATTTTTTTGAGATCCACTGTGGTTAATATTTTTGCTAGCGACAATAAGAGTTAGAATAATGCTATATATATTAATTAATATACACACTAGTGTACTGATAGATGATGCGATGTCATTTATATGGTTTTGGGTATTTGTAACTTGTATAATAAATATGGTCAATAATAATATCATAACATTAGTTGGTACACTAATGTATATACTAATTAGCGTATGTAGAACCACCGTAAAAGTTATGGTATGTGCAGTGGTTTGAGATGGTATTGGCGGTATGCTTTCACTATTTAACTGTTAAATTCATTAATGTTCATAGGTTGGTTTTGGTTTGGTGTGACATTAAATTTGGAATTAATCTAATCATAATCCTTCTTAATTTTTACATTTAGAACTAAACAAATCATGCACTAAATCAACCCAACCTAATCCAATGTAGCTTGGGTTGGTTTCGGGGTTAGAATTATGGTTTCACTATATTAAAAATAAGCAAATCAATCAATAATAAATAATTAAAATAAATAAGTATTTAACATTTAAACATTACACAAATAAAAAGCAAAATATTATTTAATATAAGTCAATATAAATTAAATTCAAGTCAAGTTTAAATATAATCAAATACAAATTAAATTTATTAATACAACCGATACAAATTAAATCACCTACCAAATATGACTCAAACTTCTAGTACTTATTTCGTTTGCCTAATAATTTTTCTATATGGAAAATTATTAGGTGTAATCAAATCCATTTTAATATAGCTGTTTGCACCATAAATATTTTTTCTGTCGATTACGACCTATTGATTGTGGCTTATCGATTATGACCAAATATAATTTTATGGATTGTAGCCTGTCAATTGTAACCGGTCGATCATGGCCAAATCTAATCTCATTGATTATGGTTTACTCATTTTGGTCTGTCGATTCAGACCATAAATTATTTTTAAAAACCTATTATGACCACATTATTATTATTATTATTATTATTATTATGATTCGTTTGGTGCAAGATCATGGTACCAATTTACCAAGGAAGTGGGACAACATAGATTGTGGCAGCAACGTTTGGTCATGGTGGAGCAGTTTGTGGCAACGGTAGCAACATGTTATTATGGTGGAGCAGTTTGTGACAGCATGGTTAGCAACAGTTTGTGGCAATGCCAAGCCTAAAAATAGGCTGAAGAAGGAATAAGAGTAAGCAAGGGATCAAGAAATCATCAAATTCATTAGAGTTTTTTCTTTATTTTTAGGAGTACATTATCTTAATTTTTATGAGTCGTTTTCTTTGTAATTTGTGACTTGTAGTTCTTGTAAACTTAGATAATTTATTTGGAGTTGTCTTTGTTTATTTGGATATTTCACGCTTTCAATTGTTAATTGTTCTAAAGAAGTCATTGTACTTTCAATGCAGTTTAGAACCTTTGCACAGTCATCTGATTTTCTATTTGGTTGTTTAGTTAAAATTGTTGTTAAGTCTCTGTCAATAAAGACTTAGCATAATTTTTACTAACAATAGCAATAAGGTGAAAACATGTCAATATAAATAAAATTTTAAAATATATATACATATATATAGGTTCAGTTTACGTAATACCTAAACCAAGAACCAAACTAATTCTATCGGTTTGATGGTCTGAAAATCCAAAACTAAACCAATGCACTCAAAAACCAAACCAACCCAAAGAGATTGATTTGGTTCGGTTCTTCAGTTTATTGGCTAATTTGAACACTACTAAAATTCATATAGTAAAATTTTATTGTTCAAGCTAACTTTAAGATAATGAAATTTTCTTAAACTTAGTTTATTTAAAATATTTATAGAAAACATAAATCTTACTCCATAGATATCAACAAGATAATTACAAAAATGCTATAAAAATTTATGAAACTTTAATATTTGAAAAACAAAATGAGCATTTTCACGAGAGAAATACAAATTGTACACATATGTACATTCCGTCCTTGGTTGTGGCAAAACACAAACGGCTATCCCATTCACATTAAAATTTTACGACCCATAACACAGTAGTGACAACAAATTCTTCGAGAGAAGTAGATCGATCAAATTGGGTAGTTAATATAATGTCTTCAAAAAAAACAAAAAAAGTCTCAAAGCTTTGAATGGTTGCATGACTTTCGTGACTGCATATTATATGCATTGTTTACCTACAATTAGAGAAGTTATTGTGAATGAGTGAATAAATGAAAGTGCAGCAAAATCGGGTGAGGGGTTAGACAATTTAACACATTGTCCATGTGCAGTACCTACCGACAACCAACAAGCAAGAGCCTTCCTGAATTTTTACTCTTTTAACACTTTCTTTGCATTAGAATTTACATAGGAATAATAAAAAATAAGAGAGAAAAAAGAAAAAGAAAAAAAGACTAAACTATATTTCATTCTCATTATTTATATCTTTTGTCCTTTTTCTTTTTAAATTTTTAGCTAAATCTATGATCTAAGGCTCCATTTGTAAAGGCATTTTCATTAGCGGTAAGCATGGTCCAGATTTGGTTAAAATCAGGACCAATTCGTTTTCTACTGTTCCTGAAAAATTAGAACAATTCCAATCCAATCCATTTAAATCATGGAACCAATTCATTTAAATACAGATTGGATCGGTTTAGGACCACGGATTCACATAATTAAATAACAAATATATATATATATATATATAATACTTTAATTTCATAAAAATATAAACATAGCGCTATATTAGTTCCACAATAGCAACATTGTCACGATCCAACCCCAGGGCTTAGGGTTGGAATCGCAACTTGCTAACTTATTCTATTCGTAGCAAATTAAATTGCGCAAGCGGAAATAAAAATAATTAAATAGGAAATTACTCCATTTTACTATTTTAATAAGAGAAAATACATCTATTGGGCTTTTATTAATTTATTATTCAGGGACCGGCCCCGAGTAGAGACAAAAGGGAGCAAAAATATATAATAAAAAAAAAAAAGAAGAAGAAAAGAAAGACAAAATAGTGGTTCAACATCAATCCTTGTGCGGGTTCCATTACGTGAGGTTATGGGTTCTCCCTACATCTCGTCACCTGAAATGGTAACAGCTATAAGCACAAAGCAGAGTGAGAAATATTATGCCAAGAGTATAGGGAACACAAAATAACCATGGATAGTTAGTTAGGCCAAAACATTTACATAACTCAATTTGGTAAATAAATCATTTAAATGGAAGAAACTGAAATACAAAAATTATGTAAATAAATAACCATAACCACGGTACTGAACAGAACAGAGGTTACAGAAGTGACAATCAGAATAGAGGTCAATGGATCCATAACAAACAGAGGACTACAAAGTGGCCAAACAGAGGTCAATGGTTATTTTAGTCCGCCAAGGCGTGGGACTCCCGTGGTGGTACTTACAAAACATAATTGTTTATAAGGTCATAGTCAAATGTATACTAAATTTAAACAAACATATCCATAGGTTTCATTTTAAAAATAGAGTTTAGAAAATAACCCACGTAATTGAAATATTAATATATTTTATAAAACCTAACTTGTATAAAATAAATTATGGTAAGTCAAAACATACGTAAAATATACTATAACGGCTCAAGGTATAATATAACTCACCTTAATATTGAGTCTTACTAATTGCTTTCTATTTTTGCTGTACAGCCCTGCTACAGAGCCCGAAAGCCCCGACTCGAATTTGAGAAGGAAGAAGGAGGAAGAAGAAGAAGAAGAAGAAGAAGAAGAGAAGGAAGAAGAAGAAGAAGAAGAAGGAGAAGCAGAACTGGAGGGGCCATCAAAATCGAGCTGGAGGCGGAGGCCGACAGAGGCAGAGACGGGGCTGCGATGCGACGATCGGCCGATGAGCGACGAGTTGCGACGACTCTCTCTCGCCTCTGTTTCTCTCTCTCACCTCTGTTTCTCTTCTCCTGTGTTCAAAACAAAGAAGAAGAAGAAGAAGAAGAAGAAGAAAAGAAAGAAAAAGAAGAAGAAAAAAAAAATTGAAACCCAAAATGACGTCGTTTTGGGTTTCGAGCCGAATTCGAGCCACTGATTTCGGGCCCTCAAACATTTTTCTTTGTTGTATTCTCTTGCTTCTATCTCCCTTGCTCTCTCTTTTTCTTTCCGTTTGGTCCCTTATTACTTCACAGGCCCCTCCCTGTATATACACGTTGCTTAGTGCTGATTCATCCCGTTATGATGGCCCCATATTGATGACTCACCTCTCCTATTTGTTTAGGTGGCATAGGTGGCTTAATACTCTATATCTCCAGGACAATTGCCAAATCTCCTCTAATTAATGTTTGTTTTGCTAATCTCTAAAAAAATCTCCTATATCATACATAAGCTAAAGGCAAATTGATTCTTTTATATATATATATATATATATATATATGTATATATTATTTTGCCTTAATTTTACATTAACTCTAATTAATAAATTAAACTATATTTTATAACATACCATCATAATATTAATTATTTTGTTTTACTATTACGTATTATTATTATTCTTATTCTATATATTACTACATACAATCATAATTACATAATTATAAATATTTATGTGATATTTAATTAAACGCTCAGGGTGTCACAAACATGTCTTTCTATAATAGCGACATACTGTTCTAGAATTTAAACAATCATAAGAAAATTGGTTTCACCATAAGTATTTAGACCATTACAAATTAAAATTAAAAATTAACAAACAAAAGTATTAAAAGAAGATATTATGTAGGTTTAAGTTTGAGTTTAAGTTTTATATGGAATAAGAGAAGATACTATTGGAGAAGATGTATAATAAAAATGTAACATGTTTGTATACAGTCCGAATCGATTCCAATCCGAAACCGTGAGGTTCAATTCGGAACCAATCCGTGAACTACGAATTTTTAATTCTTCAATCCAAAATCGAACCACGAATTTAAAAAATCAATCCAAACTATCCGAATTAGATTAGACTGGATCGGATTACGAATTTCACGAATTCCTTACTCAGTCCTACTTTTCATCCAGAACCTCTTCCATTGAATGGCTTGGAGTTTGACTTTTTTTTAAAGATTTTTTGAATTTTTTTTGTAAGTGAAAAAAATTATTTTGTTTGAAAATGACTTTTTAATTACATAAAAAACCATGAATGAGTGAGATGTATGAGTTTCTTTTTCTTTAATAATTTTTGAAGTTTTTTTAAAAAAAAAAAAAAATTAATCAAAAAAAGCTAACTTTCCAGTATCTATATATACTTATTATTATATGGAAAACACTGTGTTATTATATGAAAAATGTTAAAAACAACATTTGAGGTTGCTGTTAGTATTAAAAAAGTGTGGAAAATGTATATAAAAATGTATTAAAATGTGTGAAATATATATTGAGATTATAAGTTTTTGGATATTTATTTTTTTATTAACAACTCTTAAGACTATCATTAACAAACTCTTGTGTTATATAATATACTGAAAAAAAACAGTGTGGGGTGCATTTCTTCTATAAATGAAAAACATATAACAAAGAATCCTTTTTCTTTTTAATCCAAACTTTGAAGTACCTTCTCCTTTGCTGAGCTAGGCTTGATTTGAATACAGGTTTTATGACCTAGGACCTGCTTCGTCAAATTCAGCAACAAGTCATAAGCCAAATCAAACGAAGAATTATCAACCATGACCTATGGTATTCTTCTTCGATCTGGGATGAAGAGGAGCGCTTTGACCTATCGTAGCTGGCACGAATGGAATCGATAGCAGGATAAGGAAAAACCTTTTTAAACCAACCGCTTGAAGAAGCAATTTGTGTGTGAAAATAAAGTTGGGGAATCCAATGCAAGCTTATCCTTGACTCTTTTTTAGAGCGTACCGGTATTTTGAAATAATAAAAAAGGGTTTATGGATGAAGTAATCGGAATGACAAATGGTTACAGTTGTGGAAACTGGAGAAAGTAGTCTTAGGAGGCGGACTTCTAGTTCCCGATTACTAGTTGACATCGACTAAAACTGAAAAAGTCTTTTAAGGGCGGAAGATCTTTCTTTCGAAATAACTAATTTAGCTTGACTTTTTTTTTTTTTGTGTTTTTAGCTAATTTAGCATGGCTAAATCAGCTTCATTTAGGAAGAACTCTTAACTTTTTTGGTTTTGATATGATAATTGTGGGGATATATTTTCTGAGTCCCAACACGTGGCCAAGGTGACGCCGACGTGTCAGCCGAGGTGTCACGTGTCCAAGTTATCAAAACCAAGGTTATCTTCGAAGATAACAAAATCCGAGATAAGCGGATAAGGCACAAGAGTCCTAGAATGGGGAAGGATTTTAGCATGGATAAGGATAACACTCTTAGGAAGTGTATCTTTATCTCTTGGAGAGTCCAGGATAAGCACTGAGCAAAAGTTCATTGAAGCTAGGCTTCTATGGGGACTAGGATTGAGTTAACTATAAAAGAAAGGCACCCCCGATGGGTCTAAGGTACGCAATTTATACTCAGAACAGTGAGTTTAGCAATTGATTATCTCTGAGAGATATACTGACTTGATCGTCGGAGTGCCCCCGGGTAGACGAACCACTGCCGAAATCTTCTCTTTCTGTTGCAGGTCAGCCAGGTGTCATTTATTCTGCCAGTACTCTCTAGCTGAATACTAAGTTGGCAGTGTGATCGGAAATTCACTCACATAATTTGGCGCCGTCTGTGGGAAAGAAAGGAGAATAGATGGCCAACGATGGACAGAAGGATAAGGTTGGAAACGAAACCCCTGCCGAGAACGGTAAGCACACTGATCCTAACATGGAGGGAGATGGTCACAACGAGGAGACTCAGAACTAGAATAACGGCAGGAGAGACGTCGGCCAGGGTGGCGACGTGCCAAGGGAACCAGATCGGAGCGGGTACTACAACGAGGATGACCTCCAGTTATGGAAGGATAGATGCGTGCGGAGGGACGAAGAGGTGAAAGAAATGGCAAACAAATTGGCAGACCTGCAATCGGTCGTCAATTTTATGATGCCAAACAACGTCATGCAGCCACCATTCCCGCTGCAGGGCACGCTAATTCCAGCGGCCAATGCCCAGAAGGGAGGGCAGAAAACAGTCTCTGCAGCCCCTCAGCACACCAGAAGCGAAAAACACTCTCATCGGCCTTCCAGGGAAGTCGGGCGAGGAGAGTCAAGGAGAGAAGAGTCACAAAGGACACATCGCACTAAAGAAGCAGACCCCAGAGAACATCGGCATGTTCAAAGGCAGGAACTGTGCTTCGACACAATTCATGCAGAAAGGTCGAAAAGGGCCCACAACGAAGCTGAGAGTAGTATGCCGAAAAGACTGAAGTCGAGAGATAGCCGAGCTCCTGGGCGGAGCAAGGAAGACTTGAGAGATTACCTCAAGAGGAAACAACATAATGCCGATGCTGAGGTAACTTCACCTGTTAAGCCGAGAACACCATTCTCAGTGGAATTGGACAAATTTGAGACGTCGAAGAGATTCAGTATGCCGAGGTTCCAAATATACGATGGAAAGTCAGACCCCAACTTCCACGTTGGATTATACTTGAACTCAATGGCATTGTATAGTGGGAACGAGCCATTGCTCTGCAAAGTGTTCCCCTCATCCTTCGGGGAGATTGCATCAGATTGGTTCCACAAACTGCCGAAGGGAAGTATGAAGACCTGGGAAGGCCTGGCCGAGATGTTCGTGGCCAGGTTCGTGACAAACAAACTACAACCATTGAGGGTGGACGCATTGATGGCTCTGAGAATCAGTAAGGATGAAGGCCTTAGGGCCTACGCAAAAAGGTACTACGAGGTGTTCAACCGAATACCCGAGTGCAACCAAGAGGTGGCGGTCGTATCTTTCAAGAACGACCTAAAAGACGACTGCCTACTACGAAAGTCTTTGGCATAGACATTGCCAAAAAGGATGGAAGAGCTCATGGCCAGAATTGAGAAGTATGCCAGAGCCGAGGAAAACACCTCAGGAGATAAGGAGACAAAGCAAGAGAAGGGTAACGGCTCGCCGAAGCGAGGCCGAGGTAACAACGGGTCCAACAAGGAGATAGGACTGAGAGCTACACAGGCAGTCACAACTGTGTTCCGAATCCCAATTCATAAAGTCCTAGACAAAATCCGATCCCAGCCCTATTTCAGAGCACCAGCCAGGGTGCTAGGAGAATTTATGAGAAGAAGCCTTGGTAAGCATTGTGCTTACCATAACGAAGATAGGCATACAACTCAGGGTTGCAGAGCCTTGAAAGCACACTTGGAAGACCTGGTAAGGCAAGGCCATTTAAAGGACCTTGTAGATGAGGCCAGGACAAGAGAAGAACAGGCAAGATTGCCTCAGGCACCAGCAGCTCCACCACCCCCAGCACAACAACCGCAGGTAGGAGGACCTCGGGTAATTAATGTAATTCACTCGAAGGTCAACGAAAATGAAATACGGGGGGAGACCCAGAAGGTAAAGCACTTGCAGCACGTGTACCAAGTCGGGGAGAAACGACATCCGACCGAAGAGTGTCAGGGACCAGTAGTGTCCTTTACTGAAGCCTACCTTGAGATGGTACAGCATCCACATAACGATGCCTTGGTAGTATCCCTCTAGGTTGGGAAGTGTCAAGTGAAGCGCATCCTGATTGACCAAGGTAGCTCTTGTGACATCATGTATGTCAGGTGTTACAAGGAGCTAGGCCTTCACCCAGACGACATGGAGCAATCCAGTGGCACAATGGTCGGGTTCAATGGAACGCCGACGTGGCCACTGGGAACAACGAACTTGGAGGTGCAGGCTGGCACCAGGAAGATACGGACAGAGTTCACCGTAATCGACACACCCTCCCCTTATAATGCAATTCTGGGGAGGCCATGGCTGCACGCAATGAGGGTTGTTCCCTCAACATTGCACCAACTACTGCGGTTCCCAATAGAGCATGGGATAGAACAAGTCAAAGGAGATCAGCTGCAGGCAAAGAATTGCTCCATGGTAGCAATGAAATCTACCTGCAGCATACAAAAACCAGAGAAGGCAGAAAATCGAAGACGAGGACATGGAAGTCCTAGAAGATGTTGGCAAGGAGCCAGCCGAGAAAAGTGAAGAAATACTGAAGAAAATCCTCGTCCAGGAGGGGGATGAAGAACACTTCTTCTTTCTCGGCTCAGGCTTAGCTGAAGAAGAGGAAAAAGAGTTGGAGGCTTTCCTGAGAGCAAACATTGAAGTGTTTTCCTGGACGCCTTACGAAATGCCTAGCATTGACCTCGAGGTCACTTGCCATAAACTGAACGTTGACAGGTCGGCCAAACTTGTAATCCAACGAGCAAGAAGACCGACGTTGATACACGTCGAGACAGTAGAAAAGAAAGTAGACAGACTTCTGGAGGCCAGGGCCATCCGAGAGGTAAACTACCCGACGTGGCTGTCAAACACAGTGGTAGTGAAGAAAAGGAATGGTAAATGGAGAGTCTACGTAGACTTTACCAACCTAAACAAGGCCTGTCCCAAAGACAGCTTCCCTCTACCCAAGATTGACTAGCTGGTGGATGTCACTTCAGGGCATGGAAGGATGAGCTTCCTGGATGCCCACAGGGGGTATCACTAGATAGCCATGTACCCCCCAGATGAAGAGAAAACTGTGTTTATCACCCCAAAAGGGCTGTACTGTTACAAAGTGATGCCTTTTGGGTTGAAAAATGCAGGAGCAACTTACCAAAGATTGGTAACCAAGATGTTCGGACACCTGATCGGCCGAACGGTGAAAGTTTACATCGACGACATGGTTGTGAAGACCAAGGAACCAGAAGGTCATCTGGCCGACCTAAAAGCAGTCTTTGAAATCCTTAAAGCATATCGGCTCCGACTCAGTGCATCGAAGTGTGCATTTGGAGTCGAATCTGGAAAATTCTTGGGATATC
Source organism: Camellia sinensis (assembly GCF_055761805.1). Classification (NCBI taxonomy): domain Eukaryota; kingdom Viridiplantae; phylum Streptophyta; class Magnoliopsida; order Ericales; family Theaceae; genus Camellia; species Camellia sinensis. The sequence continues at coordinate 176,540,028 of NC_138970.1, read as the reverse complement.
TAGTAACCAGAAGGGGCATTGAGGCCAGCCCAGATCAAATCAAGGCCATCCTGGAACTAAAGATCCCGACATCGACTAAACAGGTGCAAATGCTGGCTGGAAGGGCCGTAGCCCTGGATAGGTTCATAAGCAGAAGTTCAGACAAGTGCAAACCTTTCTTTAACTTAGTGAAGAAAGCCACAGACTTCTTATGGATCGAGGAGTACGAAGCCGCCTTGGCTGACTTGAAGAAGTATCTGACCACAGCTCCAGTTCTTTCAAATCCAGAACCTAGAGAGGAGCTGTTCCTGTACTTGGCAGTTTCAGAACATGCGGTAAGTGCAGTGGTAATCCGAGAAGAAAAATGTGAACAAAAGGCTGTTTACTATGTAAGTAAAATCCTAACTAATACAGAAACCAGGTATTTACCCCTAGAGAAGTTGGCGCTAGCATTAGTAACAGCTTCAAAGAAGTTGAACCATTACTTTCAAGCCCACAAGATTGTGGTGCTAACAGAACATCCATTGAAGTCCTTGTTGCAGCAAGGAGACCTAACATGAAGAATAGCCAAATGGGCAGTGGCTTTGGGCCAATATGACTTGGAATACAAACCCAGAACAGCAATCAAAGGCCAAGTCTTGGCCGACTTTGTGGCCGAGTTCACACCAGGAGCCATCGTATATCGGGCTCCGTTGAGCCGAGATAAACAATGTCAAAGCAAACATAGAGAAGCCCAGCCGGGGGCAACGGAACAAAGGAAGGAAGAAAAACTCAGACCCTGCAGCATTTACATCGGCGACTCCTTTCGACTGTTTGTCGATGGGAATTCAAACTGATAGGGAGCAGGGGCAGGAGTAGTACTGATATCCCCAGATGGGCAGGTACTAGAACAATCGATTCGTTTGGGGTTCAAGGCCTCCAACAATGAAGTAGAGTATGAAGCGCTCATTGCAGGACTAAAACTGGTAGCAGCAGCAGAAGCAGAAGCAGATGAGGTCATAGTCTTCTATGTCTCCCAGCTCATAGTTAACCAGACAACGGGCGAGTTTGCAGCCCGAGATGAAAGGATGTCGGCCTACGCAAAGAAAGTCAACAGGTTAGTGGCCTTGTTTCAGAATTGCCGACTATATTAGGTTAGCCGAGATCATAACAGTCATGCTGATGCACTGGCCAATCTGGCCAGTGCAATGCAACCTGGAAAAGCAAGGACCATAATGGTCGATTACTTGTCGGGCCCCAACATCGAGCCACTGACCACAAAGCGTGAAGCAATGTGTGTGGATAAGGGACCAAGCTGGATGGATGCAATTGTAGCATTCTTAAAGGAAGGAAAACTGCCAGATGACCACAAAGAGGCACACAAGATCAGATTGAAGTCGGCAAGATTCAGTCTAACAGCGAAAGGATATCTCTACAGAAGATCCTTCACTGGACCCCTTTTGAGATGTGTACATCCTTCACAAGTTGAAGATTTTTTATATGAAATACATGAAGGAATTTGTGGAAGCCACACTGGGGGCAGATCACTAGCTCATAGGGCTATCACCCCGGGATATTGGTGGCCCTACATGCAGAAAGATGCAGAAGCCTATGTCAAGAAGTGTGAAAAGTGCCAAAGGTTTGCACCCCTGATACACCGGCCAGCAGCAAATCTAAACCCAGTATCTAGTCCTTGGCCGTTTGCCCAATAGGGCATGGATCTTGTTGGAAAACTGCCCCAAGCAATTGGGCAAAGGAAGTACTTGCTGGTAGCAACAGATTACTTCACCAAATGGATAGAAGCTGAGCCCCTGGCCAAGATCCGAGATGTGGACGTGAAGAACTTCATATAGAGGAACATCATTACCAAATTTGGGATTCCAAGAGCAATAGTTGCCGACAATGGAACACAATTTGACAGCAAGCTAATCAAAAGCTTTAGTGCAAAATTCAAGATCAAGAATTATTTTTCAACCCCAAGTTTTCCTCAAAGCAATAGACAAGCAGAAGCATCCAACAAAGTTATCCTGGATGGGATAAAGAAGAGACTGCAAGCAGCAAAAGGAAAGTGGGTGGATGAATTTCCAAGTGTACTCTGGACATATCGGACTACGTCGAGAAGATCAACAGAGGAATCCCCCTTTGCCATGGCTTATGGCACAGAAGCTGTCATTCCGCTGGAGGTCGGGATCCCAGGAATCAAAACCCAGGGAGTAGAAAACGGAACTAACGATGTACTTTTAGCCCGAGATCTGGATCTTCTAGAAGAAAGAATGGAGAAAGCTGTAATTCAGCTCGCAGCGTACCAACAGCAGCTTGCCAGGGCTTATAATAAGAAGGTCAACCCAAGGGCATTTCAAGTCGGCGACCTAATCTTGAGAAAAGTCGTCGACAACAAAAAGATCCCAGAGAGGGTAAGCTTGGCCCAAATTGGGAGGGACCCTACAGAATCACTTCGATATTGGACAATAGGGCATATCGACTTGAAGATAATGAGGGCAAAGAGTTGCCAAAACCCTGGAACACTTGTAATTTGAAATTTTTCTATCATTAGATTTTCCTTGTTTTTTGCCGAAGTAATGAATAAAATTTTAGCAGAATTCTTCTACATTTATGACTGATAAGATACTTGCCAATGTTTCTAGAATACACGCGTAATGAGAACCCAAGTGGAACTTAAGTTCACATTAGGGGGCAAAGAGTTGGAAAATAGATACGTCAACACTTGTTAAAATTTTGTGAAAAATTTACAAGTTGAAGTTAGCCGAGATAATGTTTAACACTTGTTAAAATTTGTGAAAAATTTACAAGTTGAAATTAAACTATGGATACGTCTAACACTTGTTGAAATTTGTGAAAAATTTACAAGTTGAAGTTAGCCGAGATAATGTTTAACACTTGTTAAAATTTGTGAAAAATTTACAAGTTGAAGTTAGCCGAGATAATGTTTAAACACTTGTTGAAATTTGTGAAAAATTTACAAGTTGAAGTTAAACTATGGATATGTCTAACACTTGTTGAAATTTGTGAAAAATTTACAAGTTGAAGTTAAACTATGGATACGTCTAACACTTGTTGAAATTTGTGAAATATTTATAAGTTGAAATTAAACTAAGGTTACGCCCAACACTTGTTGAAATTTATGAAAAATTTACAAGTTAAGGCCAAAACCGAGTACTTATATACTTGCTGATGTAAATCGTTAGTGGGTATAGCTGAGGTATTTGACCCCCAGAAAAATTACACAAATAGAGTACATATTGAAGAAATTCAAAATATTCTAAGTATGGAATCATACAAAGAACAGTAAAGAGTAGAATACAAGCATGCATGAAAGGAAGCTGTATTAACAATCAAAAGGAGGCACATCGGCCACATGGAGAGCTTACATTGTTTCAAAAAAGAAGAAAAAACAAAGTGCAAAGCACAAAACGAAGAAAAAAGACATCAAAATTAAGACTCCTCAACAACAGCAGATGATTGGGTTTGAAGTTCAAAAGACTGCTGGGAAGACATCTCGGCAGCCTTCTTAGCCGCAAGCTCGACATCTATTTCTTGAAGGGTTTGATTGAGGCTCTTGTCGGCGAAAGGCACATCCGATAATGCCTTCTCAGGAGTGGCATCCTTGGGAACCTCCTCACCCTCCTCATCTTGAGTCAAGTCTAGGACTTGGTCATTCTGAGCAGGGGACTTGGCCCCAACCGTTTCTTTTGATTTTCTATCCAAAACCTCCTCCTCAGACTCAGAATCGTCGTCGGATTGGCTTGAAGTTGGGAGGAATGGCAGATGAAGGACGCCGATGTTTCTGAGAGGGAGTCATCGGGGATTTCGAGCTTTTTTAGTAAAGTCATCTAACCAAGAGTGAAACCCTTGTCGCATGCCTGCTTTACTTGTTTTTTGTAATCTGCCGTGACATCGGCCACCCCCTCATTATATCCCTTCTCGTCGGCGGCCTTGACTTCGGCCTCTTTTGTGGCCAGGGCATCCTGAAGTTCTTTCTGGGCCTGGGACATCTTTTTCTCGGCCTCTCTTTTCTAGGCCTCAAGAACCTTCCTGATGTCCTCGGCGGATTCCGTCTTTTCTTCAGCGTTATTTTAACCATTAGTAACAGCCTCGGCTTGATCCTCCAAGGTCTTCATCTTTGATTGCAAGTTTTTATTAATCTTTTGCAGGCTGGAGACCTCCCTCTTCTTGTCGGCCAGCTCCTTCCAGTTCTCAAAAGCTTGCAGTGAGAAAGAATGAGCATGCTGGATGGCCTAAAAGTGAATAGAGCAAAAGTTATTAGAAAAAATTTCTAAGTACAAAAAAAAGAAAGAAAGATACCAAGTATGAAGACTTACTTGAACAGAGTGCTAGAGCATCAGGGCAAAATTTTCATACTCGCTCATATCGGCATTCCGGTTTAGATCGCTGGGAAGAAGCAGTGCGGTACTAAAGGCGACGCCGACATTAACATCGTCGACGCTATCGCCAGCTTTGACTGGCCTGTCTTCCAAAGTGATCTGGGGGGCCCAGGGGGAATAATGCTTCAAAAATCCTGAGGTGGTTGCAGAGGATGACCTCGGCCTCTTTGATCTAGCAGACTCGGATGGTTGGGTCTCGGTAAGCCTCTTTTCAGCGGCAGAATTGGACTTATCACTATCAGCCAATTTAGAGATTGGCAAGGTGTCTTCAGTGTCAATCTGAGTCACCTTTGCCTTTGGCTGAGCCTTCTTAATTCTTTTTTGTTTTGGCTTCGGAGGCTGAGTTTTATGTTGGCTGATCACCAACTTCATCAGGAATATTGGCCAAGAGGTCCTTTGTAACCGCTTTCTGACGGCCCATCTCGGCAGCAAAAACCGTTCGTCGCCGGCGTTGGCGCTGGGATATTGGGATCAGATATGGAGCGGAAGCTAACAGCTGCTCTACTGGATCAGAAGTTAATCCTTGGTCTGGCCGAGATGTGGAGGCAGCTTGAGGAGTTGTGGCGGAAGGAGGAGACAGACTCTTCTTCTTCTTCTTTGGAATGTCGGGAAGAACCGATTTATAGGTCGGGATAAAGTTGAGTAGCAAGGGAGCTTTGTGCTTGTGGACTGGAAGGTCCAGTAGCTTCTTCAGACCTTTGCTGGGAAAAAAAGACTTTCAGAAGCCTTTTCTGGTGGCTCGAATGGCTCGAATTCTGTAAAACGACGTCGTTTTACACCCAAAACGACGTCGTTTTGGGTGTTTCGAGCCATTCAAGCCATGTATTTTCCTACCACAAACCATTGCTGCACTTTATTATGGAAGTCGTTATGTACAGATTGATTTCTTAATTAATCTCTTATTACCAAATGAAAATTATTTAAGAGCTCTAAAACAGTGAGTTTTAATAGCTCTAAATATACTGTAACTTTAATTAATTTGATATTTTGTTCTTTGTCTTTTTTATATTTATTTCCTACATTGTCAGCTCATTAGAACTGGCTTAGTACTCTCTTTTTAATGGTATGTATCACCATTGTTACCAAATATAGTAGTGTGTTTGAGAAGTTGGTAAAAAATTGAATTTTTTTTTTTTTTGACTTTTTTTACTAAAAAAGTTGGCTTTTTTATGACTTTTTGTATAAAAAAACTAAAAAGTCAAAAAACTGACTTTTATTTCAATTCGAAATTGGCAAATTATTTCAAGAGAGGCATTTATTAATTACTAATTTAAAATAGAAAAAATCAATAATCAACAAAAAATAATATAATATGATATTTCAAAAATTAATAGTGAACACAAAACATAAATATTTATTACAAAAAAACAAAAAAATACTTTACAAAAAAATAAAAGTGTAAACAATAATATAGAAATTTCTTGTGAATTCCTTAGTCCCGGTATGGATCCTACTTCAAACATGGTGTAAAAATATGATTGTTGTAACATTATTAGCCGGCAAATTACACACATTGTTTGCATATTTCAAATTCTATGTTAATCATCAATTACTTTGAGGAGAGTGAATTGACCATTTTTTTCTTCTTAATTTATGTTAATTTATTTATGGACATTACTAACTATATTAAATTGACATAATGTAAAAAAATAAAGGATAAAATTGATGATGTAATTGAAACTATAGAATCAAATTGACAGAGTGAAAAATCTGTAAGGACCATATGTATAATTTTTCCAACAAGAAAAATAAGAAGAAAAAAAAAATAGAGAAAAGAGAAAGAGTCATCTTTTTTTATAGACCATATGTATAATTTTTCCAACAAGAAAAATAAGAAAAAAAAATAGATGTAAGGATCCGTATCATTCATTTTCTAAGTATCAATTAAAAAAATCGATTTGAATTATTAAAGTGAGAGTATAACAACCCACTTTTTTCATCACAATCAAGATTTGTCTTACCTTCATGTTTCATCTAACAATCTCACATGCTCATTATAAATAATAGGGAAAACTTCACTTTATCCCTCTATGGTTTAGGCCATGTACGGATTACCCCCGACGTTCGAATATCACCACATAACCCTCTTATGATTGATGGAGTAAAGTGCACACTAACTTCTATTAACAGAAGTTGTAAATTGACAATTACACCATCATCTTCATCTTTTTCTATCTCTCCATTTCATCTTCTTCACAGCTCATAGTTCATCTTTTCTCTCTCTCTCTCTCTCTCTCTCTCTCTCACTCTCATGTGGTGTTTGATGATTAGCAATCATATATATATATATATATACACATATAGTAGACGCAAAACAAAATCACATATATATATTTGATTTCAATTTTTTCAATTACATACACATTTATCCACATAAAAAGTAATTAAAAAAAGAAACCAATTGGGTCCTTAACAGAGAAAGAATCCAAGTGTGATCTTGGTAGATGTTTTTGTATGCATGTCAAACAATCATAGAAACTAATTAAAGATCGAACAATATTTTCAAAGATCTTGAATTTTTTATCTCTCTCTCTCTCTCTCTCTCTCTCTCTCTCTCTATTTTTTCTCTTCCTTTGAAAAGCTTTTATATATATATTCTTGTTATCATGGCCATGGATTCAGATCTCTCGATGATTCTTCTAAGAAGCTATCAACAATAGATGATTCATTATCTATACAAAAAGAAGCTACCAAAAAAAAAAAGAAAAGATCATAAACATATATATGATATGATCTGTTCAAATTAAAATATTAGGATCTAAAATAAAAATGTTTGAATCGATTCACCTTAAGCAAACTATATCTCAGAGGTGTTCAATCTTCTCTTTCCCGATCTGTTCAATCTCAAACACAATTTTACAACAACAAACAATGGATTACAAGTATGGACATCATATATGTATATATATAGAGAGAAAGAGGGCGGATTTGAAAGTATCGCCTCCTTGATGATTGACTTTTTAGGCGACAGTGCATGGAGGAGTTCAATTCACCCAACGCAACTTCACTACGCTCTGCCGACGCCAATCGTCAATCACGAACTCAACAGTGAGAGAAACACAGTGGATGAGAGGAGAGAGAGAGAGAGAGCATTTGATACGAGATTGCGATGGTGATGGCGACCGCGACAACAAGACCGTAATGGCGATGGTGAGACCACAATGATGAAGGAGCTGCAAAATAGAGAGAGGGGACGACGCTATAGAATTAGAGATAAGAGAGAAAATAGAGAGAGATAGAGAACTTTTGGTTTCAACGGAGAGAGAGAGAGAGAGTCTTATATATAGAGGGGTATTTTGGTCATAAAACAAAGTTTATTGTCTTCATGGCGTGTGAACCGTACAGCTTGTTAATTTGGATGGAAAAACTAACTATATACTTTACTCCATCAACTACAAGGAGGTTATGTGGTGACATTCGAACGTTATGGGATAATCCGCTCATAGCCTAAACTATAGGGAGATAAAGTGAAGTTCGTCCTACATAATATTACACTTACCAAATTTTATATTATATATTTTATTTTTCTATTATTTAATATATCAACTTTTACAAATCTTGAATATTAACGAGACTCTAATATATAGAATCCAGTTGTTTTTCACCAATTATGAAAGTATCACATCAATAGAGAGAGAGAGAGAGAGAGAGAGAGAGAATACAAATAAAAAAGACAAAATTCAATTTACTCCTTGGGTTCGAAACAATTTATTCCTTATGGTTCAGAAATAGGCAAACAATTCCATTATGATTTTGAACTAAATTACAACATTAACACTCTTAACGAGAAGACATGAAATTACCTTAACACCCCTCGGCCCTTTTATCTTGTTTTTTGCTTCTCTTTTTTTATTTCTCTCTTCTCTTGTATACATAATTTCTAACTTAAACAATAATAATTTTTCATGAAAAATAATAATAATTCAATTAAATTATATATTAACTACCCATACAAGAATAAATAAATAAACTATAAATCTATAGTTATTTATTTTAATTTTATTATATTTTACACAAAAAAAAAATATATATATATATATATATACATATCTATCTATACTATTATTAAGTGAAAGTCTAAATTGGTTTAGTAAAACTTTTTTCTTCTCATGCTACGTGACAACTTTATATATGCTAAAATAAAAAAATTATTATGTACAGCGTAAGTAAGTTTTGAATTCAAGACCTTGGATTTCATTAAGAATATACTTATCACTTAAGCAACATACATATTATGATATTAAATTTTTTATTATTTGTTTTTATTATTAGTTATCTGAATTACACACGCATCGCGTGTGCCACCCACTAGTCTATACTATGTAAACAACTCACTTTAATCTCTTGAAACCTACTCTCTCTTGTTGCCAAGTGAAATTTTTTATATAAAAAAAAGAAGAAAAAATTATAAAGTAAAGTGCACAAGATTTGAACCTGAGATTTTAAGTTTGAAAAATAACACTCTTATTACGTGATTGTCACGACCCAAACTCGCCCCTGTAGGTTTAGCATCGTAATCGGCCAGTAATCCTTAGATTACCAAAGACCTCTTGACAGATTAACATATAATAAGGGGCTGTAGAAGCAAATATGCAAAATATAAATGGTCCAATGAGCTGTGATGACATACATGGGACAGAGTAATTTAAAACTTGTATAAACTTAAGAGTGACGACCAAAAGATGCAGTATTTACATAACATTCCTTGAAGTGTAATATCCAGGATTCAACCCAACTAACAAAATAGACAGAGACTAGTATAAATACAAAAACAACCATGTAACTTGACTTTGATCGGAACCTCCTCGGGAGGCACAACGGTTGGCTGACAAAAATCGAAATAAAGGCCGTCAACTCTGGCCCTGATCACGTGTCGGCTCACCTACATACATAATATAAACAGTGAGCGGAAGCCTAGTGAATAATAACGGAGTAAAAGGGTTTTAATGAATGAGTCCATACAGATTCAGAAATCATAATTCGTTTTCATAACAAATTCATATTCATATTCTTGTCCAGATCATATACAGAAGTCATAAGTCTTGCTTAAGCATACGTGGTACAACCATTAATGCTAACAGAGTAGATACAGAGCAGATGCAGACACATGGTGGTTATGAATAACCAGTTCCATAAAGGAACCTCCGGATCCAGGTAACAGAGAATAAACATGCTGAGCCCCATGATGGAGCCTCTGGTACCGGTAATAAAGTGCAGACATATTAAGTTCCATGATGGAACCTCCGATACTGGATAACAGCTAACAGATATCACATGATGTTAAGGATGCCATGAATACATTATTAGAAATTGGACACTCATTCATTGTACAAAACATATCATTTCAGAAAACAGATCTTAATTCATCACACAGAAAATAAATAAAGTTGAACATAACTTTACTAAGTTATTACTCATAGCTGGCTTTGAGGCAGACAGACGGAGCAGACTAATCAAACGGTATACGGCACGTGACTTACATGACACATAACAGATACACACCTGAAACACACGTTCGAATTGTACATAACTTATTTCGTTTGTTCTTAGTGCGTTTCTAGCCTTTAATCCTCATTTTGGAGTCTTCAACATGGCCTAGGAATGCCTAGGATGGAATGAGGATGTAAAATGTATTGGAAAATATTTTTCAAAACTTGCTGAAAATAAGGTCCACGCTCGAGCGTGTCTTTTCCCGCTCGAGTGGGCATGCAGACAATGAATCTCTGCTCGAGCGTGACTTCCCCCGCTCGAGCGGACTGCAAACTTTTGAAAAAGTACTGGTTGCATGTTTTTCACGCTCGACGGACACTCGATCTCCACTCGAGAGTGAGACTTAGACCCTCGCTCGAGCGTAGATTCCCTCGCTCGAGCGGACTGCAAAACGCATGAACTTCTGGGTATATGCATTTCACGCTCGAGCGTGACTCTCGACGCTTGAGCGGAAGTACATGTACTCAGAGTGCACGCTCGAGAGTGAAGTTTCCCGCTCGAGCGTGGATCAAATTTCTAGAATTTTCAAATTTGATCACCAAGCTCAAATTCAACCTCAAATGCATCAAACTCAATTTTCTGGGCCCAAAAATTTGGAAAACACTTAGAAACTCATAAAATAACATGTTTAAAGCATTATTTCAAGAAATCGTGGCCCAAAAGGATGTCAATCGTGCAAAAATTCAACTTGAAACTCAAGATTAATTCATGAACATAACATGCATGCACATCATTGAACTAAGGCTCTCCAAAACATGATCAAATGCTACTAAATAACATGAAACTCATTGTTTTCCCAAAATTAAAGTGAACTCAACACATGCATGAGGGAATTTGTAAAAATCAATCTTCAAAATGCTATGAAACATGCATGCATGCATGGAATGACTAACAATTGCTTAGTTCTAACCCAATTCTTGCATGAGTTCAACATTTCACTTGAATCTTAGAATAATCAAATTCAATTATACAACTAAAAGCTTGATCCTTTACCTAGAGTCCACAATTCCCTTAATTTTAGCCAAATCCAACAATCAACCACCAAAACCTTCCAACTCTTGATTCTTTCTAGCAATTCTCTTCTATCCCCTTAGAATTGAACCCAAGCTTCTCCCTCTCCCTCTCTTTCGTTTGGGGCTTAATGGTGAGGAGAAGTGGAGTGTCAAATAGAATTAGTGGGGTCAAAATGGCCTTATAGGTAGTAATTAATCAAAACTAATCAAATGGCATTATTTTAATCTAATTTAATCGTTCTGAACCGAATTTTAATTAAACCTACCATAAAATTTTATAAATCCTAAGTAGCACATAAATCAAGTCAATTTCTGATTTGGACGCTGATAAGGCCTCCAATTTGCAAACCGAAGTTCAAGCAAGAACAGATCTTTCTACACTGAATAGATAGAGACACAAAAGTAATGCAATGCGCATGTAGTTTAACTCATGATTTCTTCTTAATTACTTATTTGGCCTACTTTAACATGAATTAGCATTAATCTTAGGTCGAGGTTGTTACATTGATCAACAAATCTTATATATATTTTTAATTCAAAATCAGAATTCATATTTTACAAATTTTATAACACACCAATCGAATAGGCTTACCCTCCTCGTGTGTGTATATGAGCAGTGAAGAAATTGGAATCAAAGAACACAATTTTAATTTTCTGATTCTTCAACAAATATCACCAAATCACCTGATTCATCAAACATCATTTTCATTTTATTATATTCTACACAAAGATACATATACATATGCGTTGGAATCAAAGGACAATCATATGCAAAAAGAAGTGGTCTTGGCCTTGAAGAATCGTTTCTCATATTTATTGTTTTGAATTTTGTAATTTCTTGGCCTTTGCTGTTATGTGTTCCATAAAATGTAATGCGGCTGCGATGGTCTTTCAGGGGATAGGAGAAGAGGTGGCGGCTAGACGAGCTAGAGTGGCGGGAGGTGGCTAGTTAACGAGAGGGATTAGGGTTAGGGTTTCAAGTAGTTGAAGAAGAAGATAAAGTGAAAGGCATATTTGTCTTTTAAGATTGAATTTTGACTTGGATTTTTATTTTATTTTCATTGCCAACTCTCAATTTTGGTAGCATATAACACTTTCCGTCATTTTAGACAGCAAGGAGGGAAAGTGTACAATGGTCAAAATCATAAGAAGATTTAATGGTGATTTTTAAAGGATAAGGGAGTAAAGTGTTTCAAAATCACATATTTCAAAATGAAATCACATGGGCTAAAGTAAATTTTACACAATAAAAAATTAAGGTAAATATAGGATTATTACAATTTCTTCTCCAACAGGATTGAAGTCAGTGACGGAGCCAGGAAATTAAGAAATTAAGTTAGAGGAAACACTTAGTTACAATTTTTTATTTAAAAAAAAATTACGATCAATATTAAGATAATAATAATTTTATGAGATAAATTTAAGCATAAGAAATTAAAAATCATTATTAATAGGAACAAATCAAAATTTTACAATAGTGTGTAATAGTTCGATGCGAGTTAATGATGTAAGTTTATAATTTTAGCACAATAAATTATGGATCAAAATTCTTAATTTTTTTAAAAAATGTGACCCCTAACCTTTTTTGACTCTGCCCCTTATTGAAGTACATATATATATATATATATATATTAAGGGTGTTTTGGAAAGCGTTCTTTTGACTTCTTCTATTTTTTTGTTTTTTGGGTTTATTTTTGTCTTTAGTGAATTTTAAAAAAAAAAAATTTAAAGTTTTAAGTTTCTAAATTCAGCTTAATAAGACGAACTAGAAAATTATAATTTTTTTTAAAAAAAATCTAGAAAAAATAAAAATGAATCAAAATAAGCAATCTCTTTGGCTTATTTTCATTTTTAGCGATTTTGTTTTTGAATTTTTTTTAAAAAAAATATATACTAATTAGATTCATCTTAACAAGATGGGTCAAAAAAGTAAAAAATTTTAATATAATTTTTTTAAAAAATTACTGAAGTCAAAAAAATGTGACTTTTTTTCTTCTGCCAAAATGGGGCTAATTTGCATGTAATATGCTCCCATGGACGTACCACAGAGAGAGAAAGCTGTGGATCCTTGGAAAACTGTCGGTGGCAATTAGAGCATCTCCACTCCAACCCATCCTTCGTATCTTTAAATATGAAGGATGGTCTCCTCCAACCCACTCTTCAAATTCATCTCTATTTGAGAGGAGAATGAGTTCATCCTTCATATTTGAAGGGAGGATGAAAAAATGAAGGATCCCTCCAAAACACTATTCATTTTGTATTTCTTATTATATTATAAATAATTTTTAATTTGTAAATTTAATTTTTATAAAATTGACATCATTAAAAAGTATAAAATCATACCTTTAAAATGAGTATAACATTAAATATATTTTACAAAAATTTTAAAATTAAATATTTATTAATGAATAAAAACTACTTTTTTAATAGAGTTTGAATGAAGGAAATGAAAGTTTGTGGTTAGAGTTTGAATGAATAGTGACCTCCTCTATATTTACTTTTTGAATAAAAAATATTATTTTCATCCTCTTAGTGAGAGTATTGCATTGGAGATGCTCTTATACATCTAGGTCCTGTGCGTTTCACTTGACATCAAACGGAAAATATAATATGATTTGAGATTTAGTAAGAATATATAATGAATATGATATATATATATTAGATAATATATTTTTTAATTTATGTTTGTTGACTTAATATATAAGACTAGAGATATATTATCCATATTTATTTTACAAAATATATTGTAAGATATAAATAAGTAATTTCTAAGATTGCCCTCATAATATATTTTAAATATTCATATTGGAACTAATGCAAATAAACAAATTAAAAATCTATATTATTTTTTATTGGAACAAATTAAAGATTCATATTAAATTCAATAATTTTTCCAAACAAAAAAAAAATTATATTATATTAATGTCAACTTGATAATGACAAAAAAAAATTATATTATATTAAATTCAAAAATTATATTAAATTAAATTCAAAATTCATATTACATTATATTATATTATATTCAATAATATTATATTATATTCAAATTTTATATTAAATTATATTATATTAGATAGACAAGAGAGTAAATTGGACTTTTTAAATCATATTCCAACCCAGGTAACATGATATAATGGGGGATGGTGGTATTTTATATCCTCCAGTTTTGGGAGATATACAATCCCATAGTATATTATATCCTCTCTAAAAATAATTGCAAACATGAAATATGTAGACCCCACAATATATAATATCCAATCGCATCTTTTATATCCTAGAATCAAACAGGCCCTTTACTATTATATATGTAAATATTGAATTTGGCCTCTAAACCTCTAAGCCCCTTGGATTTTTCAATTTTTTTTTTGTGTTTTTTTTTTTTACATATGTATATAAATAAAATTTTAAACAAAAATAATATTTAGAATAAAATATCAAAGGCATTTTTAAATTTATGAAAATAATAGTGATTGTTTTATTAAAAATAAAGTGACTACAACAAATTATATTTTTATATATGAAAGTTTTGTGAAAAAATCTCAATATAAAAGTAATATTCATCATTATTAATATGCAAATATAATTAATCTCACTATATATATGTAAAAATTACTAGAGTGTTAGTTCTATTTGCATGTGAAGTTCATCCTTCATATGTTGCTTTACCATTGGTTAGTGATATCATATGTCAATAATGACATGACATTACTATTATATGAAATTTTTACTCAAATTTTGTAAAAATTTGATTTACCTTACCATTATATAATTTATTTTACGACTTAAATATATGATTTTTTTACATTGTTTATGATATACTAATTACACGCAATACTTTTTTTTCGATTTTATTCAAAATTAATTGTAAAATTTTATGTGAAATACTTTTGTAACAATTTATTTAATTTTTTGTACTTAATATTAATTCAAAAATCATTATTATCTTCTTATTGTTGGTTATGAAAAAAAAAAATTTGTAATTAATAAGTGCCCCTTCTTATTTAATTTTCTGACTCCGTCACTGCACGCATTTCGTCTACCGCCGTCTAATATATATATATATATATATATGCATAGCATTGTGTCAATATTACGTCAGTATAATATTTTTGTTTGATCTGATTTTTAATTTTTTTAAAAGCCAAACACTAATAATTTTTACATGATTTTACTTTTTGGGGAGTGGGAAAATAAATTTTAAAAGTATATATATATTCAGCTTTTGTTTTTATCAAATTAATTTTTATATTTTTAATAAAATTTTAAAAAAATAATTATGAAATTAAAACCAAACAGAGACATTGACCCCTAAAATGTAATGGACCGCCAATAACTCAACATTTGAAATAAATCTCAACCTCTTAATATATTTTTTGTAATTCATTATGTGTTTTAATTTTTATGGGTAAATTATAAATACACCTCCTAACGTTTGATTAAAATACAAATCGCTCCATGTGGTTTTAGAAATTACATTCCACTCTCTAAGGTTTCTAATTTCATAATAAATTACCTCTTTTATTAATAAATTATTAAGTCAATTAACAGTTTTTAATGATATTACAAATATATTTTAATTAATAATTTAAGAAATTTTATTATTGTATAAAAGAGCAATTATAAATTTTATTTTTTCAGTTAATTTTGTTAAATAAAAAATTATGATAAGAAGATATTCGTAATTTTTTAAATTATAAAAAATATCTCTATTTTAAGAAAATATCGGAGATGTATTTATAATTTACCTAATTTTTATTTATTCATACATCTAGAACAATCAAAGTCTATGAAATAGACGTGGTGCCTTTTACCCACTTGACTTGGACGAAAACAACACAAATTGATGTAAATATTCTCTCCCGCTAGCCATGCTTTGTGGCCATGTGACTGGTGTCTGATGGATTGAGAAATGCATGTGGATCTAAATAAGTCGATTTGAAATAAGAGATTTTACAAACATTTCAACATGCAAAGTTATGATTGTCAAAAAAATAAAATAAAATAAAATAAAATAAAATAAATTGTGGAATCACTAAATGGGTATATGCAAAAAGTTTTACAAGAAGAAAAATAATATGTTTTTATAAATAAAAAAAATTTCTTATAATTGATAGTTGGGAATTTTTTATTCGCTACCACCACCGATTGTCACCTCCCATCATCACTACTACTATAATTATAACATATTAATTTTAAAGTTACTACCAATTATAAGAATTTTTTAAGATTATTTATAAAAACATATTTTTTTTTATAAGATCAAACCCATTTGAGACAAGTTAAGTAAAAGATTTAAGATAATAAAAAATCCAAAGTAAGATCCTAAATCGAGAAGGGTGCACCAACTGAACTTGTTGGGATGAAAAGAATAAAATCCTCAACCATAGAATATTAAGAACAAAACAAAAAAAAGAGGTCAGCATTGAGGAGGCATGTCACCGATTACTTCTGATTGACGTTTTGGGGGAAAATGGCAGCATATGGAGAACTGCGAGCACCAAACCAAGCCATATGTAAGAAAACATTTTATGAGAGACGACGGATTGATGACATTCATTCAACATCGTAAAAGGGTAAAACAAAGGCTAAAACAATCTTCACAAAATAAATAAGAAAAACAAAGGCTAAAACAATCTTCACAAAATAAATAAGAAAAATGAGTGAGACCTTTAAAAAGAGAGTTTAAAAAAATATTAAATTATATTTTTTCTCTTTTATATTTTGTCTTTTACCTCTTTATATATATATGTATATATATATAGTGTCAGTTCATTAGAGCAGCTCAAATTAAAGCTCTCTAGCAAAACTGAATAAATAAATAATTCTTACTCTTTATTCTCTTAAAATAAGATAATCTATTGATTTAATTATAGTCTCCTTCCGACTAAACACCTCGATCAAACAGTTCTTATAATAATATTTTTTTTTGTAGGGATTTAAAGCTTTTTAAAAATATATGTTTTTCATAATGAGTAAAATTTTCCCACACGAATTGCATCAGTCAAGTTTCTTTTAAATGACAGTAAATTACATGATGAATTAGCATTTTTAATTGTAATATGGGATACAATTATCAATGTGCAAGGATTCACAAAATACATATAAATATTAAAAAAATTATCTAAAAGTATATGAATTAGATTCGTTTTGAGAGTGACTTACAAATTTGCATCATAAATTTATGTGGGAGCCGAATAATTGGACTTACTAATCGGCAAACAAGGCATATCCAAGCCCATCCATGATGGGCCAAACTCAGCAAGGCCTGCTAGGCTCAAACAGTTCATTGCCGAGTAAATCCAAAGAGGGTCCGAAGTATATTCTGGGTACAAGATCTGTAGTGTTGAGGTTGAATAGATAAGGTAACTCGGTATAATGATTCACTTTAAGTGGGTCAAAGTTGCCCATTTCCAAGAGTGCAGTAGAGGAATGGACTCTGACAGGGTAATGAAAAAAAGTTACGGAAGGAAATATCGGTAAAAAGAGCTCTATAAAAGGAAGGCAATAATAAGAAAGAAGGTATGCATTCATTACTTACCCTCTAAAAATTATTCAAACACTTCTTCCTCTTTTTAGGAGACTGACTTGCTTGTCGGAATGCTAATTCTGACACCCCCAACTAGAGTTTTTTCCTGTTTCAGGTATTAAGCCGAGGATCTTTCGAAAACTTGTTTAAAGTGAAGGAGTATTATAAAAGAGTCCAGCTTGTCTCAAGTTGAGATCAAGACTGGACCCGTCCAGTTCGGCCCATGGGGCCCATTTTTTAGGCCCGTTTTAATAATCTAAACCGTTTAATGTGTAGAACTCGTCGAGTACTACATGTCTGTAAAAAATCACGTTGATCGGATATCAATAGCTATGTGATCAAATCAATTTTGTATAAAAAAAATAGATGGTGAAACAATTAACGGTTGATAAAAAACTGTTTTGTTTATATAACTATCGATATCCGATCAACGTAATTTTTTACAGACATATAGTATTCGACGAGTTCTACACATTGAAAGGTTCGAATTATCAAAACGGAACCCGTGATGGACCCCCACAGACCCAACAGTACGGTCCAGTCCGATCTTGAGCTGGACCAAAAGCCACTGCCATTATAAAACCACCCCATACCATTTATATTTTAAATAATTTTTAATATATAAACATTCCACAACTCAGAAAATGCTTCTCAATCCTGGTGAGGCCAAGAATTGGTTGATCATCATTATATGCTACTATATCTCATTATTGGAATTGGCAGAGATGAAGTAGTGCACGTGCCTGTCGAAGTTGAGAAAATGTATACAACTATTAGTAGCTCATATAAGATGTACATTCTTTGAACTAATATTTATTTTCTTCAAAAACATATTTCCAAATTGAGAGACATATCAATGATAAGCATTGAGCAGAACATGAGATCTTATTGCTTATGTACCTTAATCCGTGTTAGCCTCTAATTTATTTATTTATTTAGTCAATAAATAAGAGAATAATTATATTATAAAAAATATTTGTATCATCTAACACACCATTAGTCCAACGTATAGTACTAATCACATATAACCTCCATAATAGGGATAAAATAAATTAATCATTACAAAAGATATCAAACTCATTTCTATAAGAATTGAATTCGAAATCTCATGTCATAAAAATATTTCATAGTCATTAGAGCAAATGCCACAATTAATGGTCCACGGGTCAGACTTGATGGAGATGGGCTGGACCCCAATGTTGGGCTTTCTCTTTGAACAGAAATGTAAACAATCTTTTGAGAACTAATTAGTAGGTCTCCTCCTCAAAGACCTTTTGACTATTAAGCTAGAAATATTTTAAGGAAGACAATAATTGGAGGGTTAAAAGTAGAATAAATAGTATACCTATACAATGTGACTAGATTTTCAAAGTTTACCTCTCATGGTTACACTCCACGTGAGGCAATAAATCTGTTAATTTATTTGGGTCTGGCTTTGGTTTAATTTATCATCGGACTAGACCATGTTGTTAGGCCTGTGGAGTCCATTACGAGTCCTGTTTTAAAAATCTGAACCGTCAATGTGTAGAACTCTTCGAGTATTATATACCTGTAAAAAATCACGTTCATCGGATATCGATAACTATGTGATCAAATCAATTTTTTGTCAACCGTTAATTTATTCACCGTCTATTTTTTTTTATACAAAATTGATTTGATCACATAGCTATCGATATCCGATCAACGTGATTTTTTACAAACATGTAGTACTTGAAGAGTCTACACATTGAATAATTCAGATTTTCAAAATGAGACCCGTAGTGGGCCCCCACGAGCCCCATAACACGGTTCAATTCGATGGTGAACTAGACCAAAGTCAGACCTAATTTATTTCTACATTGTGACTAGATATTCAAAATGTGCCACATGTATGGTTAAGATGAAAAAAGTTAAAGATACGACACTCGTTCCTTACTAACTTATGACGGTTGCAAACAGAGGAGACTATTCTACGTTGCTGCACCACATATCCCAACAATTGCAACTATAGAAAAGATTACATGCTTCATGTCAAGTTAGCATTTCCCAAGCTAATCACGATCGTTCGATCAGGTTGAGAATGGACTTTGCTGATTAGCCCCTGAACTCCTCTAATTGGACAGACCTCTCAACCAGGTAAATATGTATAAGGATGTAAATGAATCGAGCTATTCACGAGCTAGCTCGACTCAGCTCATTAAACAAGTTGAGTTCAAGCTCGTTTAGTAAACGAGTAAAGTTTGAACTTGAATAAATTTGCCTCGTCAAACTCGATTCGTTTATCTTTATATAAATTATGTAATAAATATATATTATTTATATATTAAATAATATATAAATATATATAAATAATAAAAAAAAATCTTATCGAATCGAGTCCAATCGAGATCGAGTTTCATAAATATTATCAAGCCGAACCGAACTTGAGTCCAGTTAGTAATCGAGTTGAGCTCAAACTCAATAAACGAACTCAACAAACAAATAAGCCGAGTTCAAACTCAACAAAATTAAGCTTGACTCTGCTCGTTTGCATCCCTAAATATGTGTGTTCTTTAAGTGGAGGGGGCCTTATTCATACTAAACATATGTCAACTTAATTATGATACATGCATTTTTTTTCAAACTATATATTAATGTATCTTTATGTACTCTCTCTCCGTATTGTATTCATCTATTTTATATCAATATATATAGGGATTTTTATTGATAAATCTCATTTAGAAGTGTTTTAACCCAAAAAATTCATGAAGAAATTTATTAACCCATTTAATCTCATGTATGTATAGTTTTATTCCATAAAGCCCTTTTTCTTGATTTACACTTTTTTTTTAGACTCTTATGCCCTTATATTTAATTCTGATACCCTTACAAATATTTTTTGAACGATTAGCAATTTTATGATGTAAATATTCATATTTTAACATTCACATTGGTAAGAATGTAAAATTGGTCCGTGGCCCGTGGGCGGTCCGAAGATCGCCCCCGGGTCGGGGCGGGCCCGGTCCATTGACAATGTGAATATTCACATTAACATATTAACATTCACATTGATAGAAATGTAAAATTGGCCCGCGGCCCGAAACCCGCCCGTGGCCCGTGGGCTGCCTGAGGCAGGCCCGGCCCGTTGACAATGTGAATATTCAAATTAACATATTAACTTTCACGTTGATAGGAGTGTAAAATTGAACCGCGGCCCGTACGTGACCCGAAACCCGCCCGCGGGCCCAGCCCGGCCCAGCCCGTTTACAATGTGAATATTCACATTGACATGTTAACATTCACATTGATAAGAATGTAAAATTGGCTCGCGGCCCGTGAACGGCCCGAAGCCCGCCCGTTGCCCGGGGCGGGGCGGGCTGTAAATATTCATATTTTAACATTCACATTGGTAAGAATGTAAAATTGGCCCGTGGCCCGTGGGCGGTCCGAAACTCGCCCCCTAGCCGGAGCGGGCCCGGTCCGTTGACAATGTGAATATTCACATTGACATGTTAACATTCACATTGATAGAAGTGTAAAATTGGCCCGCGGCCCGTGGACGACCCATGGGCTGCTCTGGGCAGGGCCTGGCCCGTTGACAATATGAATATTCACATTAACATATTAACATTCACGTTGATAGAAGTGTAAAATTGACCCGCGGCCCGTAGGCGCGGCCTGAAACCCTCCCACGGTCCCGGCCCGGCCCGTTTACAATGTGAATATTCACATTAACATATTAACATTCACATTGATATGAATGTAAAATTGGCCCGCGGCCCGTGGGCAGCCCAAAGCCCGCCCGTGGGCCTGGCCCGGCCCAGCCTGTTTACAATGTGAATGTTCACATTGACATGTTAACATTCACATTGGTAGGAGTGTAAAATTGGCCCGCGGCCCGTGGGCCCGTTGCCCGGAGCGGGACAGGCTGTAAATATTCATATTTTAACATTCACATTGGTAAGAATGTAAAATTGGCCCGTGGCCCATAGGCGGTCCGCAGCTCCCCCATAGGTCGGGGCGGGCCCGGTCCGTTGACAATATGAATATTCACATTGATATGTTAACATTCACATTGATAGAAATGTAAAATTGGCCCGCGGCCCGTTGACAATGTGAATATTCATATTAACATATTAACATTCAACGTTGATAAGAGTGTAAAATTGACCCGCGGCTCGTTAGCGGCCCGAAACTCGCCCGCGGGCCTGGCCCATTTACAATGTGAATATTCACATTGACATGTTAACATTAATATTGATAGGAGTGTAAAATTGGCTCGTAGCCTGTGGGCGGCCCGAAACCCGCCCGCGGGCCCGGCCCGTTTAATTAATCCATTTAATCAATAATTTGTTAATCATATAAATAAAAAACTGATATTATGATCTATTTTATACTAAACTATATTTTTTTACCTTATTTAAACCTAAGTCTTCATACTATTTGATCTCTTTAACTTTATTAAAAAAGAAATCAGTGTAATTATATCAAACTTAAGAAATTTATTATATTTTTTATAAGGGGTAAATTACATTATTGGTCGCTCTAATTTGAACAAAATTTCACATTAGTTCTCATCGTTTCAATTTGAATACTACACTTTTAGTTTTGTTGCAATATAGTCCCTCGGTCACTTATCGTTAGAAATTTGAACGATAAAAGATTACGTACGAAATTAAAGGGTCCAATATAGAACTCAAAATAAACTATATCGACCACCACTTGTTGTTTTTCCATCCAAAATGTTAATGGCGCATTATAGAGGGACAATGTTGTAACAAACCTGGAAGTATGGGGTTCAAATTGTTTAAAATTAAAGTAATATTTTGCTTAAATTACAAAAATTACTAGTATAATTTATCCTTTCATAAATGAGTCCAAATTTACTAAAGTTGAAGATTTCAATTTTATAGGGGAGTCGATCCATTATGAAACTAATTTGGATCCATTTTAGATATCTAAACCATTCATCTCAGACAACCAACTAAGAAAATTAATTATGCTAAAAATAAAATTGACCCAATATCGATTGTTATATTATCAAATCATTTTTATCTATATAGCATATATCAAATCATTTTTATTTATACAACAAATATGTTGTTAAGAATAAATCATGCATTTATTATAATATATATATATATATAATTTGATTATTTGAGCACTTATGTCTAATTAATTTAATTTTTTATATGCACGTTATCTTCTCAACTAAACACGTAAAATAAAAAGTTAAGATCACTAAGATATGTATATATTAGTCTTATAATGTTTTGGCTTTATTTATAAAGTTGATAGCAAATTCGAACACTTTATAAATCTTAAAATAATCAATGTAATGTAGTAGGGATCGATTCAATCATACGGACGTGTACATTCCTAATACCTTCAAGTAATTTAATTTTTATATATAGTTATAATAAGTCATAATCTCATGATAGTTATACTTATATTAGAGAACAAAAGGGCAACATACAAACCCTTTCACATGAAACCACCAGTGCAACCAATTACATTATTTTGGCCCAAAACTGGGTGAAGTTGATAAGCTCCCAAAATTCAATGGCTCAAACCACTTTGATGGGACAAATCAACGGCCAAGATTTGAACAGCCAAGAGACAACATGCATGGTGTGGCCCACTTAAGGGGAACAAAGCTCACATGCAAGAACATGGATGGCCACGTCATCACATTAATGGATGTTACGGCCTCCATGGTGCCCCCCCATGTGGGTTTAACAAGAGGACATCCATGTGTGAGACTCTCGTGATGCCACGTCATCACATTGATGTACACCATTTTGTCATCTTTGAACAGAAATCATAATACAGTTGAAAATAATCATGAAAAAAAAATTAGATTACTCATATTTTTGTGCAACTTCCACTTGAATTTTAGAATAAATTATAAATACATTTTTAAAATTTGATTAAAATATAAATCGTCTCATGTAATTTAAAAAATTACATTTCACCCTTGAAGTTTTTAATATTATAACAAATTGTCCATTTTATTAATAAATCATCAAGTTAATTAACAGTTTTTAATAATGTTAAAAATATGTTTCAATTAATAATTTATATGATTTTATTATTGTATAGGAAAACAATTATGAATTTTATTTTTTTAGTTAATTCTGTTAAATAAAAAATTATAATAAGGGGGTATTTGTAATTTTCCAAATCACAGAGAGCAATTTATATTTTAAGCAAATCTCAAAAAGTGTATTTATAATTACCCTAGATTTTAAAGTCATGAATTGAATTAGATTGGAATAACATATTTAATATTGTCAATTTTAAAATTATCAATTTCTTTAGATCGTGTATTGTATCTTATATTTGAATGACTTGGAATTATAGTGAAAGATAGGCAAAATTCTATCAATTTTGCAATTTAATTAATTAATTCAAATTTCTTTTTAATCTTTCATTTTGTGTCCCATCTGCATGCATGATATTATATCCAGAAGTATTATTAGTCCAACCCCAATTTTATTAGCTAAACCTTATATTATATATTTTGTTGAATTATTAATCTAATCTCAAGGTCATATTCACCCAAATAAACATGACCTAAAAAGATACTGCGGTGGATTAAAGAGTTTTGTTGGGCTTTGCTAGACCTGTATGAGTTCCACTCCAATTTGAACCACTTATCTTGTAGAGTTTGCGTAAAATATTAATGGAAAAAAATTTAAGCCTCCGTTTGGGAAGTGGGTTGGCTTTTTGACTTTTTGACTTTTTTGGCTATTTTAGCCTAGGCTTAAAAGCTTGGTTTGGGAAGGGCTTTTTGGCTTTTTGGCTTTTTTGAGTTTTTTTGTGAGAGAAGAATGTAATGATTATGGGTTGGATGTGATGTTTTGTTTGTTATGGCTAAAATAGCCTATTTTGTCTTTTGTGGCTAAAATAGCCAAAAAAGCCCAAAAACCAACTTGCCAAACAGATGGTTGAATATTTATAGTTATGGAACTTTTGATATTTGTCTTCTAAAAATTGAACTACAAGTATGATTTTATAAATAGATTTTTTTTTAAATATATATATATGATTATAAATATTAAATTAATTAATTTATTTTTTTATTAATTATCTACACACAAAATTCTATAAAATAAGTAATTCACATAGTAATGAGTCCCACTGGTCTCAATAGCATCCTTCAATCCTCTCCGACTAGAAATAACAAAATAAAAGAAAGTTGGTATGCCAAATTGTTCTATGGAACAAAATGTTGTTTAAATATATAACAATTAAAATGAATAATTTTTTCTATTAAAAGAAAGAGAAAAAGAAAAAGCATGATCGTGTTCTTTTAATGAACTTATACCTAAATGTCAGTGTACCCACGTGAAAAATTATTGTCCATTACTATTTATGTCAACTAGATCTAGCTTTGGTGAAAGATTTGAAAGATTACAAGTTACAACAGTGCACATTCCCATCTTCTTACGGTGCAGCTCTTTATAGTTTTTTTTTTTTTTTTTTTTTTTTAATTTAAACAAAAAATTGTGGCTACTTAATATGATTTTTGCCAAAAATAAATTAAATAAATTTAAGAATACTTAATTATCTAAAAACTTATGAATAAGTGTTTTTAACTTTCTCTTTTTAATTATCAACTTTCAATTATACCAAAAAAAACAAAAAAAAAAAAAAAACAAACCACCAAACACGCCCTTAGACTTGACCAGAAGGTGATTCTTGCACCCATCATTTAAGAAAGGGTAAATTACGCTCACCTCTCTAATGTTTAAAAAAACATGATTAACTATGCAGTTTTGAAATAATTATATTGATATCTCTTGAAATTTTAATTTATATAATAGTTAGATCATTTTTCATTAATAATTTGTTAGTCGTATAAAAAAAATGTTGTCATCTCTAATCTACTAAAATGTGTTTTTTTTTTTTTGTTTATTTCAAAATTTTCCCACCATCTATATTAGTTTTAGTTGATTTAGCCTTACAAAAGAAAAGTCAGTGTAATTATATTAAAAATGTAAAATTAATTGTATTTTAAGTTTTTTTAAATTTCAGGATATAAATTGTCCTATAAGAAAAGAATATATATATGTATATATACATGTATAATAGTATGTATGTATTTAGTTGATGATGATCCAAAACTGAAACCTTTAATAATGCAATACAATTAAGTTACATCAGATAGAGACACACAATTCATTAATAAGGAGAAATCATTGTCAACTAGGACACCGTAGTACTTTTTTTAAAATAAAAAATTTCAGATTTTTTTATTTTTTTGGGTTTATATGGTGAACACAGATTATTTACATCTCCTAATTTTATGTTATATACATCATTTCCCCTTAAACATATTCATGTTTGTCCAATTTGACTTAAGAACACCCCTCCAACACAGCCAACTACTGAACTTGGCTTAAATACAATGCTCGTCATAAAATATGCATTTTATATTTAAATGATCTTCAATGCAATTTTGTAGGGTTATTTTTGTCCAAATATTGATAATTTTGATGAAAATTTGAAAAGTAATGTGCTAAGACCATTTAAACAAAAATTGAATCGAAAGAATATTAACGTAATTGAAAACCAACTTAATGTAATTAGAATATTATAAATCAAAATAAAACATAACACATTTTGGGGCACTCACAGTATATTTAATCATGTTAAACTTTGGAAGTTGGTATAGTGTACAGGGTGGAGCCAAAGAAGGCCCAGGCGAGTTGCTACTCAATTTTGAATTTTTTTTTTTTAACCATATATAAAATATATATTTTTTCTTAACATGTTTTTGAGCTAAAAACTTATTGTAGTGTTCACAATAATTAGTTATTTGATACTTTAGTGGCATGTTAGATTGGGTGTGTTTGATTGAGCGGATTAGAACATGAGATTGGGATTACTAATCCGTTGACCTAATTATCCTATATTTGTTTTAGCACTTTGGTTTAAGATTATTAATTCAATGAATAATTAATCCAACAAATTTGTAGGATTATTAGTAATGGGGTAAGGGTGAGATTATTAATCCAATGGATATTAATACAATTGGATAGTGAACACCACACTAATTTAATAGGATTATTAATACTTCACTATTAGTCTTGCGAATCAAACATGACCTAAGATTACTATGTTGTATTGTTTATGTAGTACTCTAAACTAATAGTGTAATGGAAAATCTTATGGATTGAATATAATTAACTCATTATTTTCAAGTAGTTGACAAACTACTTAGGGTGTGTTTGTTTAGACGGACTGGATAAGCAGGGATTGTAATCTATCGGACTATTAGTCCTGGAATACATTGTCCCCGGACTATTTGGTTGGACTGGATTTGTATCTTATGTTTGTTTAGTCATGGGATTAGATGTCTGGATTGGACTATTTTTAGTGAATCTAATGTTTGTTTGAGATATTATGGAGAAGGATAAATGCTCAAATGACTATTTTATCATTTTCAATTATTTACTAAGTAATAGCAATATTAAACATAACTTTAATATTTTAATTATTTTTAGCTAGATTAAATAAAATTTTATTTTATTTTATTTTTTGCCAATTAAATAAATTTATTTTTAAAAAATTAAATAATTTAAATATCAATAAAAATATATGTTATTTTTTAATTAAAACTTTAAATAAATTTATTTTAAATAATAATAATAATTAAATAATGAAATAAAATAAAACATCTATTAAAATTTAAATAATGAAATTAAATAAAATATAAACAAAATTTTAAAATAAAATATCTATAAAAATTTATTTTAAAAAATTAAATAAATAAAACAAAAATAAAAATTAAATTAAATTATTTTATTTTATTTTATTTTATTTTTAAATTGAGACATTTAAATTTTATTGAATTTTACTAAATATAATACATAATTAAATACCAGAGGGCAAAAATGTAATTTTATAGTTAATCCCATGGGATGAATTATCTCATGGTTTCTATCCCATCCCCTCCCCCCCCCCCTATATGGGATACCATAGTCCCACAAATATGAGACTAATAGTCCAAGTCCGTAACAAAACTTTTGAAACAAACAACGGACTATTAGTCCATTTGGACTGATAGTCTAATCTCATGCCCAATCCTCCCAAAACAAACACCCCCTTAGTGTGATTTGTGATTTTTCATACTTTGTGCATCACATAAGCAACGTCATATGGTATTCTAAGACTATTTTATAATTTCTATTCAAAACACATCATTTATAAGTAATATCATCTCTTTAATATTTTTTGTCAAATAAAAATAAAATAGATTTTATAATGATTTATGCTATAAATGATGTGTTTTTATTTTTTAAAATCAAAAATTTTGATCCATAATTTTGTGCTAAAATTACAAACTTACATCACCATCCCACACCGAGCTATTACACACTATTATAGAATTTTGATTTGTCCATATTAATAATGATTTTTAATTTCTTATGCTTAAATTTAGCACATAAAATTATTATTATCTTTTTAATGTTGATCATGATTTTTTTTTTAAATAAAAAATTATAATTAATAAGTACTTTATCTAACTTAATTTTCTAACTCCGCCACTGATGATGTATATCCTTGAAAGGAACATAGCGTATGCAACCTATCATAACAAACATAATATAATCACAACATTTCATAACAAACCCTACATATCGTAATTTTTTCTGCTAAAATGATTCGTGATATTTCTCACTGCAAATGATTCATAATGTTCACTGCACAGCGTTCATAATTATAATTCTGTTTGGTTTCAATTTTTAAAATTCACTTTTTAAAAAATTTTACTTTTTCATTTTTTATATTTTTTTATTTTCACTAATTTTTTTAATATTTTAAGCAATTTTTTTTTTTTAATTTTGTAGACACACCTAACATAATACAATATTTGTGCAAAAAAATCTTCATAAAATTCACTAAATACCAAAAATATATTTTTAAAAAATACAAATTTCAATACATTTTTCATATTTTGTGTATTTATTAATTTTTTAAAATATTTTTCACACATTTTACTAGTTAGATACATCTAAGTAAGGTCTAAAAAAATTTAAAAAAATATTTAAAATTTTAAAAATATTCACTAAAAACAAAAAATATATATATATGAAAAATAAAAAACTCGATTTTTAAAAAATTAAATTCAAAAAATTAAAACCAAACACACTGAATGATTTGTAACTTTCGTTTGGAAGGTATACACTATAAATTGTCTATTTGTAACTTCTAAGTTTTAAACCTCAAAATGACATAAAATTTATTGCCAATTTAAAAAGTGAACAACATAGTTTTAACATCAAACTATATACAAGGTGAGTAAAGGTTAATCATGTAACCAAATTCCAAGTTTCCTTCGTTCAATGGCTTGTAAAAGCGTATTGAACTAAAATCTATATACATATAGATCAATGCAAACATATGTGTGTGTATGTAATGGGAATCATTTTAAAAGTTAGTTTAACACCGGAAGTACCAAATTGGGAGGTCCAAAAAAAAAAAAAAAAAAGTACCAAATTGGGACCCTAAAACCCTAAATCATGAAGCAGGTGGGCCCAAAATGCTATTGTTTATTCATGTTCATCGCCTCTATATTAACCTCCAATCTCCGCTCAACTTTCTCCCATCTCCTCTCAACTCTCTCTCTCTCTCTCTCTCTCTCTCTCTCTCTCTCTCCAAAATACAATGGCAACTACTCTCTTTATTCTATTCCTATTGCCCCTTCTAGCTCCAAACTTCATTTCTTGTTCACCAGTTCAAGATCCTGAGAAAGTAGTACAAGAAGTGCATGAGTATGATACACACATTTTTCACCAACTCAATAGCTAGTAGTACTTTCTAGTTATAACATGCTTCACATACAATACACTAACAATACGAAATGTCTCATGTTTTTGTAAATCATTTTTGTTTTCAGGCGCATCAATGCGTCAAGAAGGAAGTTGGGAT
This sequence comes from Camellia sinensis, assembly GCF_055761805.1. Classification (NCBI taxonomy): domain Eukaryota; kingdom Viridiplantae; phylum Streptophyta; class Magnoliopsida; order Ericales; family Theaceae; genus Camellia; species Camellia sinensis. Next base: position 176,510,740 of record NC_138970.1, on the reverse strand, counting down.
TCCTTTCTTGCGGCACAGGCAATCCCATCGATGACTGCTGGCGGTGCGACCCCAATTGGGAAAAAAACCGCCAAAGCCTAGCAGATTGCGCGATAGGGTTTGGCAAACATGCCATTGGCGGTAGGGATGGTAAAATTTACGTGGTCACGGATTCAGGAGATTACGATGCTGTGACCCCGAAACCTGGCACACTTCGGTATGCCGTCATCCAGGAGGAGCCATTGTGGATCATATTCGAGCGTGACATGGTGATCACGCTCAAGGAAGAGCTCATCATGAACTCTTTCAAGACGATCGACGGTCGTGGCGCGAGCGTCCACATTGCTGGTGGGCCCTGCATTACTATACAGTATGTGACCAACATTATCATCCATGGTGTGAATATACATGATTGCAAGCAAGGAGGGAATGCTAATGTGAGGGACTCCCCAAATCACTATGGGTGGAGGACTATATCGGATGGTGATGGGGTATCAATTTTTGGGGGAAGCTATGTTTGGGTGGACCATTGTTCCTTATCTAACTGCAATGATGGACTCATTGATGCCATTCATGGATCTACAGCAATCACCATCTCTAACAACTACATGACCCACCACGACAAGGTCATGCTCTTGGGCCACAGTAATACCTACACACAGGACAAGAATATGCAAGTTACCATAGCCTTTAACCATTTTGGCGAGGGGCTTGTGCAAAGGATGCCAAGGTAAAGAATTAATTGAGATCTAAATACAGAACAGGACAGATATTCACAAGTCTGTGGCCCTTGTGAGTGTCTTTGTATATTTCGTTTTAATGTCCTAATCTTATGCATAAAGTAGCACTATACACAAGAAAATGCGACACAAAACGTTCTGTAGGCCCTAGTAGGCGTCTTTGTCTCATTATGTGCTCATTTTTTTGTGTTTCTAGTCTCTTATGCAATAGAGCAACACTATGCACACATAAATGGAACACAAAACAGGATACACAAACACTCACAAGCCTGTGAACCCTTGTTGGTGTATGTCAAGTTCTTTGCGTAGTTTTTGTGTTTCTAGACCCTTATGCAAAAAATCGACACTATGCACACAAATGGAACACATAGCGAGACACAAGCACTCACGAGTCTATGGGCCCTTGTTAGTGTCTGTGTCCGGTTTTGTGTTCTATTTCTGTGTTTTCTACCACGTGGATAGGCATTGATTTTCAACTGAGGATTCGATCCTGATGCCTTCTAACATTGCTCACAGATGTAGACATGGATATTTTCATGTGGTGAACAATGACTATACCCATTGGGAAATGTATGCAATTGGTGGCAGTGCAAATCCAACCATCAACAGCCAAGGGAATAGATTTCTGGCTCCCAATGACAGGTTCAGTAAAGAGGTGAGAACCCAAAAATTTTAATTTTTAATTTTAGTAAGCAAGCTTAACAAAGTGTTTGTATAATTAGTTCAAATTGTAGGCTAATTTGATTGTCTGATCGTTTGTTTAAGGTTACCAAACGCGAGGAAGCACCAGCGAGTGAATGGAAGAATTGGAACTGGAGATCAGAAGGAGACCTAATGTTAAATGGCGCATTCTTCACAGCAACCGGTGCAGGAGCGTCTTCTAGCTATGCTAGGGCGTCAAGCTTGGGCGCAAGGCCCTCATCGCTCATAAACTCGTTGACATCGGGAGCTGGTGCACTCAATTGCAAGAAGGGCTCGCGCTGCTAATCAACAGCTGAGCCACAAATAGGGGGAAAATAATTCATCAAAATTGTATTTATAAAAGCAAGTTTATTAAGTGTTTTTTTTGCTTTTTTCCATTTTCCTTTTGCATGATTGTTACAAGCTCAGCCTGTTTCAAAGAGTACCACCATTTGGGGTATTAAGTATTGTGTTAGAAACCCTAATGAGATGAGAAAGAAACAAGAGCTGAAGTGTAGATGAATTCAAATTCCAGTTTACTATTGTTGTGAGATATACATAATCGTTTATAGATGGGATTTTCTTGTGTCATTGTACATCAAAGCAAGCCATGTTACTCCCAAGGAGCCACACTTGTCCACACAAATATGTAAGTCCTATGGCTATTGCAACGTGTACACAAATATATTCAGAAAATTAATGTGTGATTCAGATTTAAACCTTTGTTGAGTATGTGGTTTGATTTTTTAACTTTTTAACTTTTTAACTATTTTAATTTGAGGTTAAAAAATCTCGTTTGTGATGGACTTTTTAACTTTTTTAACTTTTATGAGAGAAAAAATAAAATGATTATGGTTTGAATGTAACATTTTATCTTATTAATTTTTTTGTCTATTTTATCTTTTGTGACTATTTTAACCTAAAAATTTATGCCAAACATAGCCTTTCATGTGATGGAGACCTTATCTTGAATAAATCAGAACCAAACATTAAAAGAAATTTTTTTGGGTGAGGGGGTTGTATATTAATTCTATACATGAAACATTATTCTTGGCACAATGCCCCAAATAATAACTTTCTTGAACCAAGTAGATTGTCTGGTTAATTATTCAATAATTTCAAACCATCATATAACATAGTCTATAAATGAGTGTGTTTGTTTGGACGGACTGAATAAGTGAGGATTGAAATCCACCAAACTGTTAGTCTTCGATACATTGTCCCCAGACTATTTGGTTTGAATGAATGTGTATCTCATATTTGTTTCATCATGAAATTAAATGTCAGAAAATGATTATTTGGTTGCATAAGATATGAATCCTATGCTTGTTTGGGATATTATAGAGAAGGACAAATGCTCAAATGACTATTTTACCCTTTTCAATTATTTATTAAGTAATAGCAATATTAAACATATCTTTAATATTTTAATTATTTTTAACTAGATTAAATAAAATTTTATTTTATTTTATTTTTTACACAATTAAATAAATTTAATTATTTATTTTTTAATTAAATATATTTTAATTATTTATTTTTAGCTAGATTAAATAAATTTTATTATTTTATTTTATTCAATAAAAATTTATTTTATTTTATTTTTTATAAATTAAATATCAATAAAAATATACGTTATTTTTTAATTAAAATTTCAAATAAATTTATTTTAAAAAATAATAATAATTAAATAATGAAATCAAATAAAACATCTATTAAAATTTAAATAATGAAATTAAATAAAATATAAACAAAAATTTAAAATAAAATATCTATAAAAAATTATTTTAAAAAATTAAATAAATAAAACATCAATAAAAATTTAATAAAATTATTTTATTTTTAAATTGAGACATTTGAATTTTGTTGAATTTTACTAAATATAATACATAATTAAATAGTAGATGGTTAAAATGATCATTTCACCCCCTTATCCCATATCCCCCTTTATCTCCCCATTTGTGTCTCACCCCCTTTCATGGGACACAATAGTCCTACATATTTGGAACTAATAGTCGGGAGACTATTAGTCCGGAGCAAAATTGAACAACCAAACAACAGACTATTAATCCGGATGAACTATTAGTCCAATCCCATGACATTATCCCTCGAAACAAAAATCACCATAGTGCTCTCAATTAATGAAGTAACTAAGTTACAATGTTGACTCACATTTATTAAGTAGTTCAAAGATAATTATTAAATACTCCCTTATCATTTGTCATCAATTATACAGACTTAAATGAGTTGGAACACCACATAGAAAATATCAGTGTTTCAAAAATACTGAATAACTACTTGTAATTGAATAACTCACCTATTGTGTCTTGTGATTTCTTTTCCTATTTATTTCGAAAAAATTGCATAAATAATATCATACTCCCATTTTTTTTTTTTTTTTTTTTGATGACTGAGTACTAAATCAACTTACGCGCACATCGAATACGATTGTCGGTAGGACTCACTTGTAAGTCCAAATGCTGGTGGGTACTGAGTAGCTTTTTTCTTCTCTCTCATTGTGTCTATGGGACCCCAAAAACTGAGGGGCTGTTCCTTCACATGGGTTAGTAGGACTAACAAAAAGGGAAAAAGGAAAGTGCCTCTCTCTTAGTACTTGTACTCTCTAGATAGGAGGACCATGTTTGTGTGGACTCTATTACAAACCTCACACAGAAGCAGCAGCAGCAACAAGACATCAATTGACAAAGTTGCACGCATATGACCCTATTTACAACCCCCCACCCCCACCACCATATCTTGTTTTTAAAGAAGCTGCTCTCTCTCTCTCTCTCTCTCTCTCTCAGCATTCAGATATCAGAAACAACCAACGTGGTCACATTAAAAGCTCATCCCCGCCGACAATCCCCAAATAGACCCATTTATCATCTCACACACACACCAGCTACCCACCCTCCTAACAATAATAACTACTCTCTCTCTCTCTCTCTCTCTCTCTCTGCATCCATAAATATCAAATGAAGAAGAGGCACTCTGTTACGTGTGCCCAGGGTATGTACACAGACTATACATAATACTCTTATCTTGTCAGATACCACCTATGTTTAGGAATGGGAACAGAACGGGATGGGTTTATTGTAGTGTTGTCAAGAAATGAAAAATTACATAATACATGAACTAGATTATCATTTCTCTTTCAATTAGTACACATAATGATACATAGCATTATTTCACTCGTTAATTCTTTTACCAACATCATTAATTGAAGGGATTTCACATCAGTGCATATTTGAAAAAAACATTTTTAAATTAGTGATAAACTATATAAACATTAAAATGTAAAACTATAAACTTTCAATTTTTGAAGGTACCTCTCTGACAGGTAATTTCCTTTTAATTAAAAGCACCATGTGAAGTCTGAAAATATCGAATAATTACTCCACTATAAAGTGTGAGGGATGAAACATCTTCACAAGACCAAAACAGAAAATGGAAAAAAAAAATAATAATAATAATAATAATATAGAAAAAGAAAATTCATATAAAAAATATTTTTAAAAAAAAAAATTGTAGATGTAAGTCAATGTATGCCTTTTCATTTTAAAATAAAATAATCTTGAAAATAACTACTATTTACAATGACAATGTCACATTATTCTTGTGATATTTTTAATACAAATTTTTCAAAAAGGGTAAAATTTTCAACCAAAAAAAAAAAAAAAAATATCACCTTTAGATACTTACATAAATATCCTACTTTGATGACCAAAATAACTATTTCACTTATTATAACACGACCTCCTATGCTACCTAAAACGTGGCTCATTCTGATACGTGAAACAAGAACGAAAACATAATACACCACGTGCTCTCAAATGTGATACTCCTAAAGTAATTTTCTTTTAACTATTAGATATCTAATAAAAAATTTCATTTTTGATGCTTTTATCTTGTCAAAACTTAACTCACTTTGGATTTTAATTTATTATATTTGATTTTTTTTCCTCCTAAGATAACATTTTAGAAAATATATTGAAATAAACTTTTGAGATCTTTCAGATAACTAAATTTACAATTTTGAAAAGGAAGTGTACCATGTTTCGCAATTACGTATCAATACGTAATTCACTAAGATATCAACATTTTCTAGTAACATTAGTCAACACAATATCGGTGTAGTGGATCCCACCACTATTATATATATCTCCAAAGAAATGCTTAGTATTAAACAGCTAGATCAAATGGTAAAATATAATGGTAGAAATAGATGGTTATTATAGTGCATCCTAAATCTTATCTTGTTTGTAGGAAAAGTTTTGCAGGACAGAGCAAGCTGTGTCTGGATCATTTCCATTTAGAGAGTGGAAAATGGAGAAGTAGACCCTAAGGGTCCTAAAGCTAATAAGATTACAGCACCTCACCGAGCTCTCTTCACATGCACATCCTATGGAACTACCTACCTTTAACTAACTAATGGATACAACCTCCTACCACCCAGATTCCAAGGACACCCAACAGGCACATATTGGCAAGGATACCGTAACACCACATAACAGACTATCCCTCTACAAATAAAAATTAGCATATATCATAACACTTATTATATCCACTTGAGTTGTGATAGAAGGGTTTGCCACAGGCCAAACACAATATAAGATACATAATCCCAAGGGATTGGTAATTTCATGACTAACAGTCCCAGAATTAATAATCCTATCTAGTGCAATAAATGAAACAAACATGGCCTGCATGCAAAGTGTAAGCGTGTGTGTGTGTGCGCGCGCGCAAGAGAGAGAGAGAGGGGTCCTGCAGGACGGTAACTAATGGGGTTGGGCAACAAAAACAAGTAAACAATCAATCGTGGAAAATCTGGCACTTCAAATATTCTACATGCCAAGAGAACATCTCAAGCAGAGTAACAACCATAAAGTGATCCATAAAAGTTTGAAAGACAACAAAATTCAGCAACCTGAAAACCACAAGACGGCATCGTACTACAAAATACACCCGTTCTCAAAAGTTAGGCAGATCCCACACAAGGAACATGTAGATTAAGTACTTGAGTCGACATGTGAGCCAATAATATGAGGTGGCCACAATTCTGGGAGAAGCAAAACTTTGACATTAGTACCTGATATTTCAGTATTCAGAAGGTGAGATGACGTCATCAATCTTCAGGATCATCTTCACAACTTGGGTTGCTAGCAATATCTGCTGCTGCTTCCCAATTAGAGTCTCAAAGACATTTTGCTCACGCATGTCATTCGTGCCAACATCATTGCAGTCTATACCACAGCAGTGATTGTTCTCCTGCATATTGAATCCAAAATGATGCTTAGAAAAATTGACAACCATTATTTACTTGGGAGAAAATACCACTCAAACTACATGAGAGAGAGAGAGAGAGAGAGAGAGCTCAGATCAGACCATCTTAAAAGCAACCACCGTGTCAAAAACTATACCTTGATTTGCTGAGATTTCACTGCAGACAGTGTTTCAATGGGTTGGAGACCACTATTCTCTGCAAGCGCCATGGGGATAGAATCCAGAGCATCAGCAAAAGCCCTGATGGCATACTGCAGACACATACACCAAACAAAAAATAAATAAAATAATAAAAAAGTAGATTAATTCTGAATGCATTAGACAAAAGAGAAAGGAAGATAAAAGAATAACATCTATATAGAGTCGTACCTGTTCAACTCCTGGATATCTATCAGCAGCTGCCTCCGCAGCCAGTGAGCAAGAAATTTCAGCAGCACCACCACCATACACAATAGAATTGTTGCGAATGAGATTCCGAGCCACACATAATGCATCATGGATGCTTCGCTTTGTCTCCTCTATCATCATCTTGTTACCTAATGCATCATCAAACACCAGAGTGTAAGCTGGTCTGAGTATGTCCAACGTCATTCTTTTGAATTGTCTTCAGCATGGTCTTTTCTCTTACTCTTCATCAATTTTTGACCCATGTCATTTTTAGTTCAAATATATTTACTTTCATTTGTGAGAATGGGAAAGCTTGTGGATAGACAACATACCCTCATCATTACATTATGAAGAAATAAGTAAAATGACCAGTCAATTTTAATTCAAAAGGGGATAGAATAGCATAGTATAGCTATCCAAGCTCATCCCAAACAAAAGAGAACAAACATGAAATCAAATGGCATAGTCAGAGCATGAAACAACTGTGGCAAAATAAAGCAACACGTGCATTGTTATTTTGAATTGGCAAGTGTTTGCATGAAGGTGGGTGAGGTAACCAGTAATGGACTTCTCAAAAGATGGTAGGCATTAAGATGGCACAACACCACCAAAGGTAAAGAGGGAGAGAGTCAAGGCAGCTTTAGAGGGCAAGAAAGAGTGGCAATGAGAGATAATATGGAGAGGATTCTTGGTGTGTTAGGCCATGAAAACCAACTGATTCTTGAGTTGGACAAAGAGGCCTCTCCCTGTCATGTCTAAGACTGGTTAAAGTAAGGTCACCACAAGAGGATGACCCAAGCAACCTTGATGATCCCTCAACTCTAGCCACCAATTCACAAGTGCTTGGTGATGCAGTGTAGGATCATGAGCTGCTCAAGCGTCCCATATGCACCAACCCCAAACGGTTCCTAAGCCATTCTCCCTACAAAGGCATGCTATATAGCATCAGAGAGTAAGTCTTGAGTCCAGCAAAACAGATATGGTCGTGGGTCTATCCCATTAGTGGTGCTGATATGGCAGGTCATGTGGGACCCATATAGCTACATTAAGCTTCCTGCCGGCTGAATCGTCAAACAAGCTTAGACCATGCAATCAAAAAATTTGCCATCGTAAAACCCACATCATGATTCAGTTGCATGTAAACACTTGGATGACATGATTAAAAGAACAACTGATTCACTATCTTCCAGAATAATTAACTATTCTCTCTTTTCTTTCCTTTTTTTTTTTTTTTTTGGGTTATTTCTTTACCTTCTTTCTTGTTTCCTTGTTGCGCAATTTAAAGAACAGTAGAATACTGACTATTGCCCAATCCAGTAGTGAAAAAATTCAAGATAATGCTGTATAAAATCAGAATGTGCAAAATGTTCCACTCTCTTTTCTCTTAAGAACTAGCTATGCAAACAAAAACAGCTCATTCAAATAGTTTAATTAAATTATGTTGTTCCAATCCTCTGCCAATTGACAATGGCAGAACTCATGATACGCAATCTAAAAATATAAGTATTACAACGCATGGGTAGGGTTCATACTTATAGCATCCATTAAGAGCATACAGTAACTGTATCCAGGCATAAATCAAAGTGATATTTAACTCCAACGAATATAAAAAGCCAAATGAAAATAATTGTGGGAGGAATGAATATAAAAAGCCAAAGGGATTCATCAACATACCACCACGAATGAATATCGTTACAGCCCTTGAATTTGCACAATGTTCAATATAAAGCATGCGATCTTTTGTGGTGCCAAAAGATTTTTCCCGCACCAAACCAGCCTAAATGGGTAAGCAAAATACGAGATCAGTATTTCTTGTGCAATGCATCAATGAAATGTAATAAGATAAAACTATAGAATAACGATATCATCAAACTGAAAGTTCAACATGAAACAACAGAGACAACATAGATTATAACTTGCAGGAAATTAATGAACACAAGCTTTTCTAACAAGTACTAAAATAAAGAAATGGCATACTTACTACCAATGAAAAGATAGAAAGCTGACTTCTTACTCGCACCATGTTCGAGATGCAACAAGGCACAGACGCAATACAACCCAAGGTTAATGAATTTGATGACAATAAACATTTGACATAGAATAAATACATAATATTCAAATATATGACAAATAAAAAATATATAAAATTATATGTTTTGCACGTGTCCTCCCACGTGTCATGTCCTGTATTTTTTTTACATTTGTGTGCCCACATGTCCGTGTTGTGTCTCGTGCACATACTCATCTCATATTTTTGGTGATGTAAATGCAGCGGTTGTCTTCGACTCATCGTGCATTTTCAATTAAAATAATAATAAAGAAAACAATTTATTGATAGAAGGCTACACAGAGAGCAGAATACAAGGTGATGAAGTTGTCTATGGGCATAGAAATATCTCATGCTACTAACTTTTGAAATTACATTGTAATTTTATCTTTGGCAACAAGGACTAAAAATCATGCAAATGGAGAAAGATGTGAGGAGGTTAACTTTGGTGATGGACACAAGATTCAAAAGTCATTGTTAGGCCACCCAAATGATTAACCATTTAAATTTAGGGAAACTGTCCGTAGTTCTTAGGGGTTACCCTTCTCATGACCCATGAACTAAAACCACTGTCAGCGGCAAACACAACAATGTTTTTTGTTTGAGGTAGAACTAGCCTCTCAGCAAACTCTTTGGGTGGTAGGTACAAAAATTACCCCGTCATTGTGTGCACCACATCTTCAGGTGGGCCAAAAACAAAATATGACTAAAGTTCATGACATTAAAAAACCATACAAAATCATGCAAAAAAGATATCTTAATTTACAGAACTAGGATAACGAGGCAGTATTAAAAAAAATACCTTGCCAAGTTTTTCAGGGGTCAACTCTTGGAACCTTGGCACAATCCTTCCACCTACACGACACCAATAGACAATTGTGAGTACAGAAGGTAAATATTAGTAAGAGCACCAGAATAGAAAAGAAGTGATGATTGAAAATACTAATTTGTTGCAAACCTGTAGCTATTGCTATCAGCTCCAACTCCACACCACCAACCCATCGAACAGCAGGCAAGTTCCTATGCATTAACAAATGATTTGCTTCATCATCAAAACCCCATTGGCAGATGACCAAGGTAGCACCAACATCCTACAGTTCAGGTAGAGAAAAGTTGTAAGGAAAATCAAGCCCCTCAATGTATAAAATTGACATAATTATATTGCACTTAACACGTTTCAATAACTACACAAGTGAACCTAGGTAGCATAAGCTCACAAAAACAAACAGACACATGCATGTTGATGTAATCATAATAAAGGAACAAAATCAATCAGAACAACAATATATATTATGAACAAAATCCAAAAGGAATATAGTTAATTGTAATCTTTTTTTATGCATTGGTAACAGGGGTTTATGCACACACACACATAAATTGTAATTGAAGAAGGTGTTTTCCCTTTTGCATTGAAGAAGGTTAATACAATAAAAAAAATATATGCACATGCATAACATACACAATTCAAAATATAGGTATGTAAGCTGCCATTCTGTAAAGCTTACACTCCAATCCTACCTTGCATTTTTGAACCATATCATCGAAGTACTGCTTCTCTTGCTGACGTAAATTCTGGAACTTTTCCACAGTATCAATGTCAACCTTATGCTTGGTCTTTGGCTTTGGTGGCTCAAATGGGCAAGTCAAGATTGCAATTTTTGCATCCTCTATTTGCTTCGGCATCTGTGGATGGCTCATATCCTTGTCAACAAGAATTCCATAGATTAGCTCTGTATCCTCCAACTTCCCACCTACTTTCCCCTCCACTTTAATTAGGTCCAAGTTAACATCCTTCCTCTCTAAATCTGCAACTGCCATAACGGCTTTGACAGCAATCTCAGCCAAACTGCGCTTGCATCTATTCACACTGCGACATAAATTTGAAAGGAATTAAAATGCAGTATTGTGAAACACAAAGCACCTTTGCATGATAGATTTACAAAAATTACCCTTTGCCTTAGTTTAATATTTTTTTGGTAATTGTGTTCGTATTTAAACGAAAATATCAAAACAGGTAAAATGACAAAGTGAATATTAAATTATTTGAATTTTAAAACAAAGAATATATGGGACTTCCAAAAAAAAATCATTTGGAAAGTTATTCCAATATTACAATCAGATAATTGAAGACAATTGCCTTTTCCTACACTCTCATTTCTGTTAAATTTGATGGTGAGTTTCCACGGTATACAAAGCATAAGACTACTTCTAACAACATTTTGATCGCTTTTAATGTTGCTTATTTCAGTTGATTGAAAAATTTCTAGCACCATGCTAGACGGATCCAAAATAGTTCTGGAAATAGCCATTTGCAATAAAGAGTAAATCTACATAAACATGCAATTTAAAGCACTTTTCCTGAAGTAAAAACTTCACAGCATTCTTGTCCTTACTCTGAGCTTAACCTACTGCATCACTCAGCATTTTCTGTATATAAGAATTAAAAAAAATAAACAGAGTTAAAGGACATGTCATAAATGATTTTATTCAGACACCATGGATATAACTTTGATATTTCATGGACAATAGTCTTCCAAAGGGTGACATATTCCATTCATAGCCTATTGCATTAACAGCCACTTCAACCAAAGAAGAAAATATTCTAAAAAAATAAGCAGCACCATAAATTCTTTCCGAAGATGTCATGATGTTCAAATTAAAAAGTGAACTTTCAGGCACTAATTTCAAGATAAAACATAGGACAAGCATACAAATTCAGGACATGAGGGAGCAAACAAGAAACAAGCAAGCAAAACATTTTTAAATGAGCACAAGGGAAGCATAAAGACCAAATAGAATCATAATAAACTGTTCATAATTCTGTCAAAATAAAGGAACTATAACAGGCCTAAGAATTCTACATAATATCAGTTTAAATAATCATCATAAAGCATAAGGCAGTGGACAACTTTCCAGTTACCACACAATATAATGTAACAAACAAACATAACACAAGCATTGTACTCGATATGTGAGAAAGAAAGAAAAAACAGAAGAGAATGGTAGTGTCATACTTACATCTTAGATGATAAAGTTGTCATGCAAGTTTGAACCAATGGATCTACGTTTGACACACTAAACTCCAACTTATGTGCAATCCGCTCCAAATGTTCAACAGCTATCCTTGAAGCCATTTCATAGCCCTCCGCGATTCGAATAGGATGAATACCACGTTCTAAAAGCCGCTCAGCCTGTTCCAGAAGTGCACCAGCCATCACAACAACTCCTGTTGTTCCATCGCCAATTTCGTAGTCTTGACTTCGTGACAATTCGACCATCAACTTTGCAATTTGATTATCAACATCCATTTGCTCCAATATAGTTGCACCATCATTTGCTGACAGCATAGAAATGAAAGGTGAGGGAAGCTCATAACTAAGAGATACAAACTGCTAGTTTGAACAAAATCACTTCTTCTTTTGTAATCGCATGTGTTTGTGTGGTTATTTTGCTCTATTTTAAACTTCTACAAATGCACCATTTCAATAGTAACCAAACCAAACCAAGCCCCGTGTCTCACTCAAGTAGGGTTAGATACATGAAATTTTTTTCGCCATTATGCTCTGTCAAAGGATATATGCTCAGTTAAATTAAACAGACTCATAACTTTTTTACCACCATGCCCCATGTTAATTTAGGATTCCCCATTTCAGCAGTAACTGATGACAATAATAAAAAAATAACTCAGTAAATCAGGTGTCCAAAATGAGGGTTTATTCAAAGATATCATCTTCGCAAGCCTGATCAGTTGTCCAAAATGTACATAAAAGTGGGACAAAATGGATTAATTTCAAATTTTAACCACAGGTAAGAGGGTGGTTAATGACGTGCTTAAACCTAATAAAACGGTTGCACATTCCATTTATGGAATTGTAACAGACATCAAAACTTACTGAATTCAATTTTTGCACTCATACCCACAAAACTCAGTGGAACACTTGAACTAACTGTACGTCCGCAATAAAACCCATGCCCACTATTATAACCATATTCTCTAAAAAAAACCAAAACAACTTAACATACTCAAGTTCACGAATCAAGACACACCTTTTTCGCTTTCCTTACCCTAGATCAACAAATAAACTTCAGATAAACAGATCAAAGACTAAAAAAACCTTAAATTTATTAAATTAAAAAACCCTAGCTGATCATTTGACAAGTTAAAAACAAAGTAAGATGAAACATATGTGTATAGACATACTGATGGTGACTTCGCCGTCGGGGCTCTGGAGCATCTTGTCCATGCCCTTGGGGCCAAGAGAGGTGCGGAGGATGCGAGCGACGGCTTTTCCGGCTGAAATGTTGGCTTTCTGAGCATCGATACCTCTGAGCCTCGTCTTCTGCTCTTGCTCCTTTATTATTATGAACGGTCTCCCAAACTCGTCGAACGCTAACGCCATTTCTGCTTCTTCTGCAGATTCGACTAGATCGCCGACTGAGATCTCGAATCGAACTCAACTACTGTTAGAGAGAAAGAGAAGAACGAAAGTAGAATGTTGAGAGTTCACAGACAGTACCAGTAGCACCCGCTGGAGAGTTTGAGAAGTTTACAGCAGCAACGCTGCTTGCTTGTTTGCTAGCCCTAAAACCCTCCCGCTTCTTTTCAGGTCATTTTGGCCCCCGGTTAGACCCGGTTCCTGTTTCTTGGACCCGGACTGTTTCTTTCAGGATTGGGTACTCTCACTTTATTGATTTATTTTTGAAATTTAAAAAAAATAATAATTATAATTATAAATTTTGACCTTCTAACAAAATAAATCTTAAATTTTTTATTTTGTGAATATAAGTTATAATTTTTTTGATTTATTTTTATCTAAATTATATATTTATTTTCGTTAACTAATTGACCAAAAAAGGAATATTTTAGCATTAAAAATATTAAATGTCTAAAATACCTTTTTTGGTTGATGTTAATGGCTAAAAATATCAAAATTTTAGTCAATTTGGTTAACGAAAATAAGTAAATAATTTAGATTGAAAATAAATTAAAAATTTATTATTTAAATTGATAAAATTAAAAACTCAATATTTAGTTTATTATAAGAGTCAAATTCTAGGATTTGTTTTGTAATTTCTCCTAAAATTTATTAAATACTAACAAGTGGTACATATGATGTGTGTGCAGTTCAAATAAGTAATAATAAAAATAAATAATTAATTAATTAATATTATAATATGTATGTTTTCTAAGTGGTAAAAGTCTTCTTAACGAAATTGAATTTTTTTTTTTTTTTTAAGGATGGAAAAATCTATCACATGACATAACGAGAATGTTTGGACACGAGTGCTTTCACTTAATAATAATAACTAGTAGGTGACACACACAATGTATGTGCAATTTAAATGAATAACAAATTAATTAATATCATTATATATATATATATATATATGTTATCCAAGTGGTAAAATTGTTCTTAATGAAACCCAAAAATTCTTAGGTTCAAACCTTATCTACCTCTATTTATACCTTTTTATTTCATGTTAGAAAAGCTGCTGCCACATAGCATGGCGTGAAGATTTGGACACCAAGTCTAATTTCACTTAATAATAGTAACTATATTAGTAGGTGGCACACAAGATACGTAATTCATATACGTATGCAATTCAAATAAATAATAATAAAACTAATATCATAATATGCATGTTATGTAAGTGGTAAGAGTGCTCAGCTTTCACTTAATAATTCTATATAGATATAGATAGATAGATAATAATAATATAATATAATATAGATAGATAGATAGATATTTATAGTTTATTTTAATTTGGGTGTCTATACCAGACTATTTGGTGCAACTTCTATTTATAATTTATTAAACAGAAATGACTTAAATAAGCTAAAAAAAAATTTGATTACTTAAAAATTGGGAAGGAATGTTTTTAACTTCTGTGTTTTGATTATCAAAGGAAAGCTTCACTAAACAAAGCTACATCATTCAATCATCCCATTTTGATAAAATTTTGACACTATGACGGTGTTTGGCAACAATTTTTTTTGGGTTTTTTTTTATTTTTTTCACTAAAAGACAATTTTTTTGTAAAACCAAAAAAAAAAAAAACAAATCTAAACAAAATATCATATCAAACCCTATAATCATTTCACTTTTTCTCTCACAAACATCACATCCAATCACAAAAAAACCCAACTATCTTCCTAAACGCTAAAAAAAATTTCTCCAATAATATCCTACAACTAAAAAACCTACATAAAAACCCACTTCTCAAACACCCACTATAATTTGTTACAAGACACGCGTAAGGATTCTCACAGCTTTTCTTTAATGGAGCAGGGTAGGGTCATCTGCCCCATTAAAGTAGTGAGTGAAAGAGAAGTCTTACTACTGACAGACGCAAATAATTACAAACACAAATATTTACAGTAGTTGTTGTCGTTTCTTAGCATGAATTTTTCTGATCGTTGAAGAGAGGCTTTATCTCCTACAGACTTTGTCCATTTCTTCTGAATATCTTGACACCAGTAATTGATGCGGACGTGTGGATGCTTGGATATACCGTCAAAGCTAATAGAAAATTTCAAGGGTCAAAAAGTCTATGAAGCTAAAAAGGCAGAATAAATGAAGTGTAAGTCTCAAGATTTCCAAGATTTCTAAGAAGTGTAATTATAGAGTACAATGTTTTTTTTTTTTACCCATACATTCTATCTGAAAGATCTTCAAGATCTGCTGTTGAGAGTTGATCGTAAAAATCATCTCCATTATCTAGTTCATTTTCCCATTGGTTATCTTCTTCTCCCATTACTGGTGAATCATGAGGGACACTATGTTGATAGTTGGGGTACTGGCTTTCATTTACAAATGTTTCTTTGCTGAAGGGAAAACCTGGAATGGCTAAATTGCAGTATATCTTCTGATTTCTATCTTCGCAGAGAAGATTACCATAGTTTCCATTATATGCTAATAGAGTACTACTAGCAAATTTCCTCCATTTATTGAGTTAATCTCTGAATGAAAATTTTCTGCATGGCCAGGGTCTCCGATTGAGAAGTCCTGGGTATCTTGGAAATGTCGAAGTTCCTCTGAGGTACATTTTATGCTTAGTTAGAATGCACATTATTCCTTTCCATTCTGGTAGCTTGCTATCAATTAATACTTCTACAAATGAATGATACTCTGCCATTACACAAAGTACTGAATAAGCAAGTTTATTTCCAAAATTATCTGTCTGATCTGGATTTGAAAAAATTATTCCAGAAACAAAGGCGTAATCTAACAATTGGGTAGCTGTTAGATGATGAGTTTTGCCTTCAATTTCTATCTCCAATGGCTCAAAAGTTACTAGATTTATTTAGCAAAGGCAGATGCTGAAATCTAGATTACACTAGCATCTATCAAAATATTTTGGCCTATCTATACATCTCTCTTTTTGTAAACAGGGTTGTTCTTCATTCTCGTAGAGATAAGTCCACTGATACACCATACCAGGGCACTAAACTCCTACTATGACGAGGTTCTGAAGAAATTGTTGTATAGTGACTAATTCATTATTTCTGCTATCTTCGACTAAGATGTATATATAGGGTTTAAGGTCTTCTATTCTTCGACTTTTCTCACAAAAAGATTGAATGATAGAATGTTTGAAGAAATACATTCTAGCACTCAATTGTTCAAATTCCTCACTGGTGAGTTGTCTGGTTTCTAGGACAGGAAAGGGAGTGGGCACTTTTTCTGGAGTTAGTTTTTTCAGCTGGCTAGTTAGGGTTCTAATGGTCGCTCTCAATTATTTTTCTTTGTCTCGGAGCTGGTCTAGCTCTTCACTGACCTTTTTGCCTTTATCCATAATTTTCTTGAAATTTCTGGTAAGGCCTTCACAATGTCTGTACATTTGGAGAGGATTTTGAGAATGTAACTAAGGGTTAGTACTACTGCTTCCGGTTATCTGGCTAACTGAAACTCCACTAGTAGCAAGAATGGTTGACTGCATCTTGCCTAATGTGTCCAGATAATCTTTAGCTATTTAGCTAATAAAATAACTAGTTCCTATTTGTCTACGAGCATATGTACTGGCTAACTCGAAATCATAAAATCCTTTAAACTGAGGTATGGGAAAAATTTTAACTAAAGGTTCAACCTTTACCCAGTCATGATAAATACCAGGCTTAGTTCCCTTAGCTACTACATAGAAACAAAAGCTTTTAAACAAAGGTTTATTCTGGATTTTTTAAAAATATATACTAAAAGAGGTTAAGACTGACAGACGTTTAGCTTGGTGGTTATGGTTGTTCCAAAGGTTATCTAAAAGACACTGTTGAACTGGGTCTAGCTCGATTCCTGTTAATGGTCTGAATTTGTTTTTTCTTTCATAAATGGGAAGAGCGAATCCCCCAAAGTTTATTGTTTTGTTGTTCTCCATTAGCTGCACAAAAATTAAATTGATATTTTCTTTTTTCTAAATAAATTTTCCTACTTAGCCAATCTGTTAATTTATTATCACTCCCTTTAATATGTTCAAATTCTACTTTATATCCTTGTCTTACTACACAATCTAAAAATTTTGCCTATCTTCTACTAATAAGTTTACGCTCATTAAGTTTATTATGAAATCTAACTATAATTTCACAATCCGTTCTAATTGTAAAAGGCTTGTGTAAAAATAGTCTAAATTTGTTTATTGCATTTCAAAATCTAAACTGGTCATGGTTGTATCCTTTTCTTTAAATTTTCTAGAACTATATCTACAAATGCGCTCTTTATTTTTACTATCATACTTGCTAGGTTTAGCTAATAATACCGTTCCTCATCCTAATTGACTTGCATCTGTTTCTACGACTATATATTCTGATTCTAAAGGAAGTTTCAGGTTGGGTAAATTTCTACAAATGTCTTTAATTTTTCTTACTAAAGTTATATCTTGTTGGTTAAAATATTTTTATCCTGTTGGTGTGGTTTTGCTGTATAGGGGTCCTATTATTTTACTAAGGTTAGGAATATACATTCGTGCATAATTTAAAATTTCTAAAAATGATTGAAGTTATTTTGTATCTTCTAATTTATCTGTATAGTGATCCCGGGTTTACCCTTGTTGTACAGTGATCCGGACATGTGTCCGTGGATGATAGTAGTTGATTATTACCTGGTGTACATCCTTTCTTACCTTGTATTTGAGTTATAAGATGTGTTGGGCAGGTTTGTTACAGGTTGGTTGAGATTAGAAACCAAAACTAGTTGCCCAGATTTTGACCTGTTCGCTCGAGCGGGGGTTTTGACGCTCGAACGGGAGTTTCACCCATCCAGTATTTCCTGTGCAGTGTTCGATGCTCGAGCGTGGGATTGGCCGCTCGAGCGGGTTTGTCTGAGTGCCGCTCGAGCGGAGAGTTGGAAGCTCGAGCGGGAGACCTGTCTGCAAAAGTTCTGGGAGTGTGTATCCGTCGCTCGAGCGGGATTGTTGACGCTCGAGCGGAAGTCTGTGAGTGACGCTCGAGCGAGGAGTTTGACGCTTGAGCGGGGCGACTTTTATATAAATCCGAGATCCGACTTTTGGATCACTTTTTCAAGATCTTTTCTCTCTCTTACTTTTCCAAAAAGCCATTTTCAGAGCTTCTCACTCTAAAACCGGCCTTTCTCTCTTAGATTTGATCTAGTAGGAGTTGCTTGCTCACTTTTGGTCTTCACGAAAGTTGCGTTGATCGTCGAGGGCTACATTTTAATCTGAAAATTTCAGAATTTGACGCATTTTGGTTTTGGTCTTCATCTCCATTGGAGCTCAAACTTTGAGGTAGGGATATCCTACTCCTCTTTATGAGCTTTGTCTTTAAATTTTAGTATTTTGAGATGTTGGGGTTGGTTTAGTAGTTTGTGAAAGTTTGGGGGCTTTTGTGTAAATTTACAAGAGTTGGGGTTTTAACTATATCAAACCTAGATGCATGTTTGGCATGGAAAAATGTGAAATTAATGTTAAGACATTAATGAAAATGGAACCTAAGGGTTGTAATGTTAATTATGGAAAATGCCCTAATTACATTGGTTAATTAATTTGTAAAATTAATTGTGAGAAATGAGGAATTGAATTGGAAATGTTGAGATTGGGAATACATGGGATTAAAGGGTGTAGTTGGATTTTATGTCACTCACCTAGTTGGAGATGTCGATTTTATATCCATTTGTTGCATTTATTTTCTGTATAGAAATAACTGCTTTGGGCTATCGGTGGAGGATAGTCTTGGTTGTTGTAGAAAATGCATGATGATTAGGCAAACTAAAACTAATCGATTGAATGTGTCATTGAGTATGACGGTTGAATGAATACATTAAATGTTATGTATTGGTTAATGATGTGTATAATTATTGTTTATATGCATTGTGTTGTGTTGGAGGAGATAGGGGATGTACTCCGCGGTTTAGGGGAAGATAGGGGATGAACCTCTAAACCGGATGTTGTTGGGAGGAGATAGGGGATGGACTCCGTAGATAGAGCTCATATGCTTATCTAGTAATGTGTTGACAGAGCTCATATGCTTGTCATTGGAAGTGTGATAGTGCTAATATACATATCTGTGGAAGTGATGATATAGCTTGTATGCTTATCTGTTGTTGTGTGATATAGCTAGTATGCTTATCTATTATGAAATGGGAAGTGTTTGATATGAGTTACTGTCTCATATGAGTTGTTTGGCCAGGTTCTGAGCCATGGTTATAAATTGAGAATTTGAAAGGAATTGGAAAATGAATGGTAATATGGACTTGTATGTCATGAAAATGTAAAGTGTGATAAAGGAAAGTATCACTGTTGGCCATCTATCAACTGCTAATCTTTTAGTCATTGTTCATATTTGGTTTAGTGTATTTCTACTGGGCTGTGGCTCACCCTATATGGGAATATCATTTTCAGGTACAGGTAGCATGCCACCTCCAAGGACATAGCTTGGGAGGCTAGAGGCGGACACACTTTTGTTGTCTTATTTCTTTTGATGTATTACATGTAAATTCAAGCCAAGGGCTTAATGTGTAAATGAGTTAGCACTCTTTTGTTGTAACCAAGTGTTAACTTGGAAAGCTGTAAGCCCGTAGGGCATTTGCTTTTGTCGTTAACATGTAATATTTTTTTTTTTGTAATGGAACTCTGATGAATAGAGGAACGTGGAGTTTTTATGTATCAATGCATGTCTTTATTGATGGGTTTGACGTTATTATTTTGAGGGCGTTACAACTTGGTATCAGAGCGTACCGGGTTCAAATACTTTGGGTACGTGGGAAGTGATTAGTATCACAATGGGTTTGTCTCGCTTGATAGAGACTTAGATGTAGTGTCATATGCTATGTGCTTAATTGATAACATGCTTGTGTGACTATGTGGGTATGGGATTTGATTTCTAGGATGTTGATTGGATCCTTGGGTTTCTGTGAGTCTTGTTGGAAAGGCACTTGATCAATGCTGTTTCTAACCGAAACTCTAGTAACGCCTCAGGACTATCATTATCCGGAGATAAAATTCGTAAGTGCTTATGTGTTTATGTGCTTACGTGGAGTGAATTACAGTTGTCCATGCATTAGGACATGAGTGTTTAGTTTTGGCACATTTGTGAATGTGCTAACGTTCTGTATTACCTTTATTAGGATGTCAGGGCGAGGAAGAGGTGCTAGGCGTGGTAGGCCTGCGAGGCAGGAAGCACCTTTACCGGATGATATTCCGGCAGTGCAGGAGGGTGTTGGTCAGGCCAACGTGGCCGAGCCAGCGGGCCAGTAGGCTATGAGTGCCTTGGCACGAGAGATAACAGGGGCTTTGGGTATTCTCAGGGCTGGGAATCAAGCAGCTGAGGCAGGGCCTTCTTTCTTGAAGAGGGAGTTCTTCCGGTCTAACCCGGATGAGTTTGTTGGGGATCCAAAGGAACCACTGAAGGCTGACGAGTGGTTAGAACAGATGAGTAAGACGTTCGAGATGCTTGGCATCGAGGACGGAGCTTTGAAAGTGACCTTGGCATCCTTCCAGCTGAAGGGAGATGCGGGTCAATGGTGGAAGTACGAGAAGGCTCGTGTTGGTGGAACATGGGAGGCGTTTGTAAATGCTTTCCAGGAAAAGTTCTTGTTTGCAGTTGCTAGGGAGAAGCTGAGGGATCAGTTTAGCCGGCTTAATCAACAGGGTATGTCTGTGGTAGAGTTTGAGGCCACTTTCACTAGTTTGTCCAGGTTTGCACCTGAGTTGGTGGCGTCCGAGGAACGCCGTTGCTATGAGTTTGAGCGGAAGTTGAGGCGGGGCCTCAAGCTGAGAGTTGGTGGATCTTACATCCGAGAGTATAAACATTTAGTGGATGCTACAGCTTATATGGAGCTCATGATGCAGGAGGAGGATGAGGGGCAGAGAGGCTCCAAGAGGAGCCAAGATGGCCAGGGCGATGGCAGGAGACAGAGGGGTCCTAATCCTCAGCAGTCTCAAGGTGGTTTGGCTAGGTCGACCTTTCCAGTGCCGAGTGCGGGCTCTGGGAGAGGTAGTCAGGGGGATTTGACCTGTTACAAGTGTGGCCAGCTGGGTCACAAAGTTTCGGTTTGCCCGCAGAAGGGAGGAGGTCAGCGAGCTGCTTCTTCTTCAGCTAGACCTCAGGGCCAGAGTCAGGGCAGAGGCCAATCTTTGTCGCTATCAGTGTGGTCAGCCTGGGCACCTGAAGAGGTATTGCCCACAGTTGGGTGCCACATCAGGAGCGTCTGGTTCTAGGCAGACGCAGAGTTATCAGCCAGCTCAGTCTGTGCAGGCCTCGAGGGCCAATCCGGGAGCTTCGTCATCCCAGTCTGTGCAGCAGTCTTTTGCTCCGAGGGGTGAGCAGGTGGATCAGGGGCCTACAGGGCGCGTGTATGCTGTTACCGCGCAGGATTTAGTACCGGCTCCATCAGTAGTGAGAGGTACTTTTCTGTTTTGCAATTCGGTTTCTAGTGTGTTGATTGACACAGGTGCATCTCATTCTTTTGTATCTGCTGCATTTGCATCTGTTTTGGAATTGGAGTTGGCACAGTTAGCATCTCCTATTTGTGTAGTGTCACCTCTTGGGGGTGAGTTGATCTTGAAATAAGGTGTTAGAGGTTGTGATATAGAGGTCGCCGACCATAGGCTTCCTTTTCCGTTTGTTATCATGCCCATGAAGGGCTTTGATGTTATTTTGGGTATGGACTGGCTATCGTCATACCGGGCTGTTATCGATTGCTACCGCCAGAGGGTCACGTTATGTACCTTGAGCGGGGAGTGGTTCCATTTCTTGGGAGACCGGGTTGGTAGTGTTTTGCCACCGGGGTATGATTCGCGAGGGCGGAGTGAGCTTAGTGGTCTACTTGCCAGCTTTAGGAGTGGTGAGTGTGATGAGACCCAGGTTGTGTTACCGAGGGTGGTTTGTGAGTATTCGGATGTTTTTCCCGAGGACCTTGTTAGTTTGCCACCTCACCGAGAGATAGAGTTCTCTATTGATCTAGTGCTCGGCACAGCGCCGATTTCTATGGCACCTTATCATTTTGCCCCAGCTGAGTTGAGTGAGTTGAAGATTCAGCTCCAGGAATTGCTAGATAAGGGTTTCGTTCGCCCTAGTGTTTCGCCGTGGGGAGCACTGGCCCTCTTTGCTAAAAAGAAAGATGGTGCCTTGAGATTGTGTATCGACTACCGAAAGTTGAATCGGGCTATAGTCAAGAATAAGTACCCTATGCCCCGTATAGATGATTTGTTTGACCAGTTGAAGGGTTCCCGTTGTTTCTCTAAGATAGACTTGAGATCGGGTTACCACCAGTTGAGGGTCAAGGAGGAGGATATTCCTAAGACGGCATTCCGTACGCGGTATGGCCATTATGAGTTTCTGGTGATGCCATTCGGGCTTACCAATACACCGGCAGTCTTTATGGACTTGATGAACCGGATCTTCCAGGAATTCTTGGATCGATTTGTAGTCGTTTTCGTGGACGACATCCTTATCTATTCACCTTCAGAGGAGGAGCACGAGGAACACTTGAGAGTGGTGCTTGAGTTGCTTAGAGCTCATAGGCTGTATGCCAAGTTTGGAAAGTGTGAGTTCTGGCTGAGGGAAGTCAAATTCTTAGGCCACGTGGTATTCAGGGAAGGGGTGTCTGTTGATGCATCCAAGGTTGAGGCAGTGCAAGATTGGGCACAGCCTAAGAGTGTGTTTGAGATCTGCAGTTTTCTGGGATTAGCTAGGTATTACCGTCGGTTTGTGAAAGATTTCTCCAGACTAGCTTCGCCGTTGACTAGATTGACTCGGAAGGGGGTCAAATTTGTGTGGAGTGAGACTTGCGAAAAGTCGTTCCAAGAGATGAAGGGTAGATTAACTACCGCTCCGGTTTTGATTGTTCCGGAGAGAGGGTTGGGTTATGCAATTTATTGTGATGCCTCACGAGAGGGTTTGGGTTGTGTGTTGATGCAAGAGGGGAAAGTGGTAGCTTATGGCTCACGTCAGTTGAAAATTCACGAGAAGAATTACCCTACACACGACCTAGAGTTAGCAGCAGTGATCTTTGCCTTGAAAATTTGGAGGCATTACCTTTATGGTGAGAGATTCGAGGTGTTCTCGGACCACAAGAGTTTGAAGTATCTGTTCACACAGAGAGACTTGAATTTGAGGCAGAGGAGATGGATGGAGTTCATTGAGGACTACGATTTTGAGTTGCACTATCACCCGGGAAAGGCCAATGTTGTGGCCGATGCCCTTAGTAGGAAATCCATTAGTGATGTAGCTTGCTTAGCCATCCGGGAATGGAGGATGTTGGGTGTACTTGGCGAGTTTGATTTGCACCTGAACGAATCGGTTGAGGCTGTGGCCTTGTTTTCTGTTGTTGCGCAGCCTACACTTGTGACTAGAGTATTAGAGGCGCAGAGAGGTGACCTTGAGGTAGAGTCCTTCCAAGAGAAGATCTCCGGTGGGAAGGTTGAGAAGGGTTTGACGGTGTATTCCGACCAGAGTGTGAGATACAGAGACCGTTTGTTTGTGCCGGAGTCTTGTCGAGAGGAGGTACTCCGAGAGTTTCATCACTCGCGCCTTGCAGTGCATCCGGGAGGCACTAAGATGTATCGGGATTTGGGTCGCCAGTTTTGGTGGCGGGGTATGAAGAGAGATGTGGCTGTTTTCGTATCGAAGTGCCTTACTTGCCAGCAAGTGAAGGCCGAGCATCAGAGGCCAACGGGTTTGTTGCAACCCTTGCCTATTGCCGAGTGGAAGTGGGAGCATGTCACTATGGACTTCGTTGTAGGTCTTCCGAGGACTCAGCGGGGTAGTGATGCTATTTGGGTGGTTGTAGACCGGTTGACTAAGTCGGCGCATTTCATTCCTATGCGCGTGAGAGATTCGGTAGATCATCTTGCCGACTTGTATATTCGGGACATAGTGAGATTGCACGGGGTCCCAGTGACGATCGTCTCAGATAGAGATCCTCGTTTTACTGCTAGGTTGTGGCAGAGTTTGTAAAGTGCCTTGGGCACTAAGTTGACCTTTAGTACGGCTTATCATCCTCAGACTGACGGGCAATCCGAGCGTACTATTCAGATCCTTGAGGATATGCTTCGAGGGTGTGTCCTAGACTTTAGTGGGACGTGGGAGAGGCACTTGCCATTGGTGGAGTTTGCCTACAACAACAGTTTTCAGTCTAGTATTGGTATGGCACCATTTGAGGCCTTGTATGGCCGACCGTGTAGGTCTCCAGTGTGTTGGGCCGAAGTGGGTAATGCACCTTTGTTGGGTCTGGAGTTGGTTAGAGAGACGACGGAGAAAGTTGAACTTATCCGTAGGAGGCTGGTTACGGCCCAGAGTCGTCAGAAATCTTATGCCGACAGTAGGAGGAGGCCTTTGGCGTTTGAGGTAGGTGATCATGTTTTCTTGAAAATATCACCTAGGCGAGGTTTGATGAGATTTGGGAAGAGTGGGAAGTTATCCCCTCGATTTATTAGGCCTTTTGAGATCCTTGAGAGGATTGGTGAGGTTGCTTATCGTTTGGCTTTGCCGCCGCAGTTGTCCGGAGTTCATGACGTGTTTCATGTGAGTATGCTTCGGAAGTATGAGCCGGATCCATCGCATGTATTAGATTGGACCGACTTAGAAGTAGATGAGGATGCCTCGTATGAGGAGAGACCAGTTCGGGTCTTGGATAGACGGGATCAAGTCCTGCGTGGCAAGACCATCCCTTTAGTGAAGGTTTTGTGGAAACATCATGGAGTGGAGGAGGCCACTTGGGAACGTGAGTTGGAGGTCCGCGAGAAATATCCGGACATGTTTATTGATGTGTAATCTTGTATTTAGACTTTGTAGTATTGTTGGACTTAAGAGCTTTAAATATGTCTTGAGTTGTAAAACATTAGTAGTGTTTTGGTTTAATAGAAGTATGTTGTAGAACTTACCTTGATATAGGAAGTTGATTATGATATTGCATATGTTGGCTATATTGTAGAATTGGAGTTGTATCATGTATATTGATAATGATATGAACTGTGAACCATGCATGTTGAAAATGGTTGGAAATGGAAGGAAATTGCATGATAATAATGCACTTATAATATACATTGTGAAATACCCCTTAAAAAGGGATGGAATTGACCGGTGATGGGTCGAAATGCTTAAATATCATGTCGTAATATTGTTGGACATGGGGAAAATCTAATTTTGAACTTGTGTTTAATTTCGGGAACGAAATTCTTTAAGGGGGGGAGGTTATAGCGATCCCGGGTTTACCCTTGTTGTACAGTGATCTGGACATGTGTCCGTGGATGATAGTAGTTGATTATTACCTGGTGTACATCCTTTCTTACCTTGTATTTGAGTTATAGGATGTGTTTGGCAGGTTTGTTACAGGTTGGTTGAGATTAGAAACCAAAACTAGTTGCCCAGATTTTGACCTGTTCGCTCGAGCGGGGGTTTTGACGCCCGAGCGGGAGTTTCATCCATCCAGTATTTCCTGTGCAGTGTTCGACGCTCGAGCGTGGGATTGGCCGCTCGAGCGGGTTTGTCTGAGTGCCACTCGAGCGGGGAGTTGGAAGCTCGAACGGGAGACCTGTCTGCAAAAGTTCTGGGAGTGTGTATCCGTCGCTCGAGCGGGATTGTTGACGCTCGAGCGGGAGTCTGTGAGTGACGCTCGAGCGGGGAGTTTGACGCTCGAGCGGGGCGACTTTTATATAAATCCGAGATCCGACTTTTGGATCACTTTTTCAAGATATTTTCTCTCTCTTACTTTTCCAAAATGCCATTTTCAGAGCTTCTCACTTTAAAACCGGCCTTTCTCTCTTAGATTTGATCTAGTAGGAGTTGTTTGCTCACTTTTGGTCTTCACGAAAGTTGCGTTGATCGTCGAGGGCTACATTTTAATCTGAAAATTTCGGAATTTGAAGCATTTTGGTTTTGGTCTTCATCTCCATTGGAGCTCAAAGTTTGAGGTAGGGATATCCTACTCCTCTTTATGAGCTTTGTCTTTAAATTTTAGTATTTTGAGATGTTGGGGTTGGTTTAGTAGTTTGTGAAAGTTTGGGGGCTTTTGTGTAAATCTACAAGAGTTGGGGTTTTAACTATATCAAACCTAGATGCATGTTTGGCATGGAAAAATGTGAAATTAATGTTAAGACATTAATGAAAATGGAACCTGAGGGTTGTAATGTTAATTATGGAAAATGCCCTAATTACATTGGTTAATTAATTTGTAAAATTAATTGTGAGAAATGAGGAATTGAATTGGAAATGTTGAGATTGGGAATACATGGGATTAAAGGGTGTAGTTGGATTTTATGTCACTCACCTAGTTGGAGATGTCGATTTTATATCCATTTGTTGCATTTATTTTCTGTATAGAAATAACTGCTTTGGGCTATCGGTGGAGGATAGTCTTGGTTGTTGTAGACAATGCATGATGATTAGGCAAACTAAAACTAATCGATTGAATGTGTCATTGAGTATGACGGTTGAATGAATACATTAAATGTTATGTATTGGTTAATGATGTGTATAATTATTGTTTATATGCATTGTGTTGTGTTGGAGGAGATAGGGGATGTACTCCGCGGTTTAGGGGAAGATAGGGGATGGACCTCTAAACCGGATGTTGTTAGGAGGAGATAGGGGATGGACTCCGTAGATAGAGCTCATATGCTTATCTAGTAATGTGTTGACAGAGCTCATATGCTTGTCATTGGAAGTGTGATAGTGCTAATATGCATATCTGTGGAAGTGATGATATAGCTTGTATGCTTATCTGTTGTTGTGTGATATAGCTAGTATGCTTATCTATTATGAAATGGGAAGTGTTTGATATGAGTTACTGTCTCATATGAGTTGTTTGGCCAGGTTCTGAGCCATGGTTATAAATTGAGAATTTGAAAGGAATTGGAAAATGAATGGTAATATGGACTTGTATGTCATGAAAATGTAAAGTGTGATAAAGGAAAGTATCACTGTTGGCCATCTATCAACTGCTAATCTTTTAGTCATTGTTCATATTTGGTTTAGTGTATTTCTACTGGGCTGTGGCTCACCCTATATGGGAATATCATTTTCAAGTACAGGTAGCATGCCACCTCCAAGGACATAGCTTGGGAGGCTAGAGGCGGACACACTTTTGTTGTCTTATTTCTTTTGATGTATTACATGTAAATTCAAGCCAAGGGCTTAATGTGTAAATGAGTTAGCACTCTTTTGTTGTAACCAAGTGTTAACTTGGAAAGCTGTAAGCCCGTAGGGCATTTGCTTTTGTCGTTAACATGTAATCCTTTTTTTTTTGTAATGGAACTATGATGAATAGAGGAACGTGGAATTTTTATGTATCAATGCATGCCTTTATTGATGGGTTTAACGTTATTATTTTGAGGGCGTTACAATCTGGATAATCTAAAATTTTCTTAACTATGTGGGGTTGTAGCCTGATTTTTCCATCTCCTATCTCCATTCCTAAAAATTCTATATAAGGTTTATTTAATATCATTTTTCTCTTACTAATTATTATTCCATTATTTATAAATTCTTCTAATATTATATATAAATGATCTATGTAACTATTTTTATCTGGTCTAAATACTAATATGGCATCTATATATACCAATATAAAATTATATTTATTAAATATGCTATCCATTTTACACTGAAATATGGAAGGTGCATTTTTTAGTCCAAAAGGCATGACTAGCCATTCATAATGTCCTTGTGGGCAACAAAAAGTTGTCCAAGGTATGGTTTCCTTCTCCATTTTTATCTGCCAAAATCCTAACTTGCAATCAAATTTACTAAATATTTTTGCTGCCTGTATTCTGTTTATGAGCTGATCTTTATCTGGTATATTATATTTATTATCTTCTGTATTATCATTTAATCTTTTATAATTTATAACTATTCTAGCTTTTTCTCTTTTTATCTCTGCATGATTTCTGACCATAAATGCGACGCTCCTATGTGGGCTATTACTGGGTCAAATTATTCCTAAATCTAATAATTCTTTAATCTGTATTCTAAATTCTCTATATCTGCTGGCGTATGATCTATTTGTGCTAATGTAATCCTATAATCTTTATTTTTTTTTATCTCTAAACTGGCTAAAACTTTATTTCTTTCCCGACATTTCATGGGCTGTTCTCCTAAAATTTCTGTTGTTTCAGTTAATCTTATTATTTCATCTAAATCATTTTTTGTTCTTCTGTATACTGGTTTTTTCTTTAGTTTTCCTATTTTTGCGAAAATTAATTCTGGGTTAACAATTTGTTGGAAATCTTCTATACTTCAAGAATCATATTTTTCTTCTAATTCAACATCTTCTATGTCTAGATTTTCTAAAGAACTATTTGCTATCTCTTCATTTGGTATATACTTTTGGGCTAGCTCAGGAAAAATGTTTATACTTGGAAATAAAAAACTAGTAGGAACAAAATCTACTCCCATAGTACCACCATGCTTCGCATGTAACTCTGATGAATGGGCAATGGTATTGAGGGCATATGTTGTAGGGGTATGGACGGTCCATTTGAAGAAACTAATGCTGCTATAGCTGATAAACATGCCACCTTGTAGACTAAATATGAAATTAATTCCTAATATAAAGGGATGGTTTTGTCGAGTATTACCAATCCAAACTTGGGGTAAAGGAAACCATTCTACATGTTGAGTCTAAAAACCTATGTGATGGAAACTAATTTGTGCTCCATTGATGCAATGTGTATATGTCTGTTTAGTGCCATCGGCTATACTGACTAAAGCTGGGGTTGTTAAAGCTGTACTCCATCCTAGTGGAACTATGTGTTGCTCAATATATGATTTACTGGCTCCTGTATCTATCATGGCATCTATGCTAAGAGTTTTTTTTGCAAATTTGATTACACAAGAGATCTCAACTAAATTTGGCTTGGGTATGACAGGGTAATTAAATGGTAAGTATGCGTTATCTGACTATGCTTGGGAATATTGACAAAAGGGTTGAGAATTAACTAGGTTGACTAATTCTAAAGAGTTTATATGTTCTTCAACAAGTTTATCTTTTAAGGGCACTTAGTATGAAATTGTTCTAACTGTTGCTTAAGCTGTTTATTTTCTACTTCTAAATATTCTATGTCAAAATTAGCCTTAGTTTCTATCTCACGTATTTGTAATTTAAGTTCTCTTACTTGTATCTCTAATTCTCTAATAGTTAAACGTAATTCTTTTTCTATTCTATAATCTTCTTGCATCTCATTGCTATTTTCTAATGTTACCTTGTGAGTCATATTTAATTTTTCTAGACAAACTATACAATAGGTTATACTGTACAATAAACATTGAGCTCTCTTACTTTTAGCGGGAAACCAATTACAATAATTGCATCTAGTAGTATCAAATCCTAATCCTATCTAAAATTATGCTAGCATTCAGTATCTGCATTGCATTCCATCATAAAGAAATTATCATGAGAATGGGATATTCCTATTTCTTGGTTAAGTTGTCCTAAAAGATTGTCTATATCTGTTTCACTTTCTGAATCATTATCTGAACTTATGGCTTCTATTTGGTATTCATAATCACTAACTATGCTATGGACTTCTGAATCATCACTATTTATGCTAACTATATCTTCTTTTAAATCTTTTATAATATGTAGTATTTTTTGTCTGTTTATTAGTATTAGGCCTCTGTCTTTTGGGGCAGTTTTTTGCAAAATGATTGGGTTCTCCACATATAAAATAATTGCATTTTTTATTATTGGGTTCTCCACATATCTTTGTTTTCTTTTATCTTTCTCCTCTTTAGGTAATCGCTTATAATTTATCCTATTAAAAGTTCTACTCTTTCTAATGCATTTTTGTTTTTTCCATGGTTTTCTATATTTTTTCTTCCAATAATTTTCTTTTCTATATTTTCCTTATTTTTTATATTTTTTCCTATTATATTTATCTTCATGTTGCTAAGGGGTATATATTATGCTGCTACAGAAACCATAGTTTTTTTTTTTTTTTCAAATCTTTCTGTATTTTAACGTTTATACATTTTTCTCTAAGTTTGTGGAATGTAAAAACTATTCTAGATCCTATTTCTAAAGCTCTTCTTATGCTTACTTCTCCTGATGCTATTTTTGCTAGTAAGTTTGCATAATAAATTGACCATTTATTTTCTATCTTTCTTCTTAGTTCTCCGGGTAATTTCCTAAAATATTTATTTCCTATTTCTTTATCAAAACTTCTTCCAGTTCTAGCTGTTATGGCTACATATTTTTTGCTAAAGGGTACAACATATTTCCAACTTCCTAATGCTATCGGATCTAACTTGGTTAATGCTATGCTTTGGGTATAATCATTTCTTCTAAAAGGGTCGTATCCTATAAGCATTTCTTTTATAAAACTAGTAAAATTCCATGGATTATCTCCTAGTCCTTTAAGCTGTCTAATTATCTCCTCATATTTTCCTTTAAAGGTTAAATACATATTAAAAGCTGAATCTCCTAAAAGTGTTTCCATATATTCTCACATATCAGTTGATTCAAAGGGATTACTCATCCATGCCTTTACTGCATCTTTTTCCCATTTTTCTATCACTTCTTGCCATATCTGTGGGTCGAATCTAGCTAGGTCTAAAAAGGTTCCTTGGTTATTTGCTGGCTGTAATTGTATACTCATATCTGGTTGTCTACGCTTTCCATGAAACCTATACATTTTATTCGGATCTACTTTACTACGTCCTGTATTGGTTAATGGTCTTCTTCCTCCTACTGCATAATGCATTGGTTATACTGGATCTTCTACTGTATGTTGTGGGTTACTAGTCCCTGTACTTTACGTTGTTTGAGTGTTCATATAAAATGTGCCTTCTAAGTTAGATTGTTTTGGTATTTTAAATATTTTGCTAGGATGTATTTTATCTTCTAGAATATCATCTACATATTCTGTATGCAATTCTTGGTCTAAAAATGACACTGCTTCATCATGGATATCTCCTCTAGCTATATATTTATAGTATCTGGTATCTAATATTTTATTCATATCACTTAGGGTGAAATTTTCCAAATCTATCTTATCAATATTATAAATCTTATTTTGTGATATTGTTTTTTCCTCTGTCATAACATAAAGTTGATTTATATCACTGTGATTATCTTGACTTTCTTCTCTATCTACATTACTAAATTCATCATCTTCGGATTTTTCTGGTGCTACATATGTGTATTGAGTAAATCTTACTACATAACTTCTATATGCTTTTTGATATAATAAATTATCTTGAGGGGCTAACCTTTTTTGTCCTAAAAAATCTCCTAAATTCCAATCTAGTATTGCATTATCTTCATAATTATATTTTTTAGCTGGTAGTGCCTTTATTCCTTTTACGCCTAATATCTTAACTATTTGATCATTTGTAAGTCTGTAATGGGTATTGCTTTCTGAGATTGTTAAACCTAAAAATCCTGGGCAAACTAATAAATTCTTTTCTCATTTTTTCATTTTATATCCTCTACTTTTTATTCATATTTTATCTTTTTATGAAAGGTTAAGGTTGGTAAAAGAAAATCTGGTGTAAAATAAACTATTCCTCCTTTTGAATTCATATCTAACTCTGTCACGCCCCACTTTTTATTACTCGAAGTATTACCAATTTTATTTACTTAATTCCATTTCAGAGATAACATGCGGAAATAAACTCGTATATTCAACTCGTAGAAGTGAATAACATTACTCTCATTCGTATGCAAGTAAATACAACATGAGCATAATAAATAAATTGCCCTTGGGCTTGCATCATTAACAACAAATCAAGAAGAAGGGTGCAACCCTTTTACACATGTGGCATTCCGCCCATATAAGAGAGGCCCCGTGGCCAACAAATCAGAAGATCCAAATCTTGCAGCACATTCAGCTCAACACCTGAAAAAGATTCAACAACGTGGGATGAACATATAGTCCAGTAGGGATCTCAACATGGCCCTCAACAATAACAACATACAGATAGCTATGATCATGAATACCCAATCTCATACTAGAATAGTAATGTGACAGTTTATACAAAATATACATAAGTATGAACTTTTCTTGAAAACAACCATTTCAATCAACGCTATAGGCGATTCAATTTTCTTTTCTTTTCATTAATCCCCGTTCCCAATCTTTCATAACATTAACAATACCTTAGGAAATAAATTCACTAAGCCCATTACTCTCTTCCATTTTCCAAACATACACAGATATACCTTTTTAAAACATATATCTCTTTAAAATATCCACTCTTCTTCATACTTTCCAAAAAGACAAAAATGACATTTTGGCTTCTTCCTGATACAATCAAATCTATACATGCACCGTTATAAAAAGGGAGATAACAACTCACCAACATGCATAAGACAAACCAATGAGGCAACTCGGCCCTCCAAAATCGTAATCAACACAATCCATGATATTCCCAGACACACTAAAACATCAACAACAAAACTTTGCTCTACTAAATATGTGCGTAGTAAGCCAAAGATACACCTCTCACGACAACATGCCAGTTTACCAGGCACTAGCTGGAAGGGTATGGTGCCTTCGATTCTCAGCACAGTCAGTTCTCCAGGCGCTGATTGGAAGGTCACAGTACCTCTGATTTTTAGCGCAAGGTATAACATCACCAACCCAACACAATAGGACATAATCAACATGTATAACACATATACACAAACCATCAAGATACAAGCAATGTGTTAAAGTATATGAACACATAACTACCTCCTCCCGAGCAAGCATACATATATAATGTATCTCAACACTTCATCACATACGATGTTCCATCAACAATGGTATAAATGCATACACGACAATTCAACACAACCGTGTCATCCTCCACCGATGACCAAGGACACAACCTCTAGATACAAATATTTAGTACATCTATTAAAGACTCAATTATTATGAGACTACAAAGCCAACAACAACATTAACATGGTAGTTAAAGCTACAATCCTTTACATGTGTGTGTTCAACACTCAATAAACAACAATCCAATTTTCATTCGTATTTCAAAAATACTTTTCCCATTTTACAAAACAAGTTCCGTTTCCTTTTGTTTTCACAAA
This sequence comes from Camellia sinensis, assembly GCF_055761805.1. Lineage (NCBI taxonomy): Eukaryota > Viridiplantae > Streptophyta > Magnoliopsida > Ericales > Theaceae > Camellia > Camellia sinensis. Next base: position 176,477,159 of record NC_138970.1, on the reverse strand, counting down.
ACCAACTCCGTCCCTTTTGTTGTCGCAAAACCAAATCCGTGGATAATAGAGCCATAACTCATATTAGTCCATTATCTTCATTTCAAACCCATTCCACAACCATGGTTAATCCCTTAGGCATTAACACCTTCACCCAACTCACAATAATAATAGAGATTTCCAACATAGGTTAACTACCATCCATTTTAACTTATCAATCAAAATATAATTTAGGGCTTTTTCTTCTATCAACTACAACATGCTAATTTACACTCCAATTAGCCCAAAACAACCATCAATGGTAAAATAACTATTTTTCAAACACCCAACCCTAGGTTCCTTCTCATGATTTCAAACAAGTCCAACATGGATATGATTTTTATGCAATACAAAATTACCACATGTCTATCTATAGACGAAGTATTGAAAAGAACAAGGAAATCCCTACCTCAAATATAGAACCTAAGGAGAAGAAGAGCTAAACTCGGAAGTGCTCCAAACACCAAATTTCTCGGATCAAAATGTAGCCCTCAATGATCAACACACTTCTTACAAAGGCTCAAGGTGAGGAAAACACTCATACTAGATCAAGCCCTAGAGAGAAGTTAGGTTTTAGAGTGAGGAGCTCTCAAAAATCGGTTTTGGAAAGTAAGAGAGAGAAAGGAAATGTAAAAAGTGATTTAAAATAGCCTAGCTGCCAACTGATATACGACTCTCCCGCTCGAGCGGAGAACACAACGCTTGAGGGTCAAGGACAAAAAGTTAGGTACGCTCGAGCGCAAGAAGGCCCGCTCGAGCGCCAAGACACAAGAATAAAGTACATCCGCTCGAGCGCGAAAACCAGTCCGCTCGAGCGTAGATTTGTCCCTCCCAGAACTTACACAAAAAAGTACTACCCGCTTGAGCACTAACAAACCCGCTTGAGCGCGACCCGCTCGAGCACAAGAAACTAGCTCGAGCGTAGAAAATACATCTGCAGAAGTTTTGCAGAGGCACGAAATACTGAAACTGTGAAAACCCCGCTCGAGCGCAAGAAGACCTGCTCGAGCGGACCATTCAAAAACTGGGCAACAACAATGGGAGCTAAAGCTCTACCAACCTGAAACAACCAAGCCCAACACATTCTAAAACTCAAACAAAAGAGTTTAAAGGTTGACAACACGATAGGTACAACTGCCAACTCCACGGAATCGCATCCGAAAAACAACAGAACAGTAAAGGGATAACCAGGATCGCTATAAACTCGTAGATGCTTAAGATACTTTGTCCTACATCATTAAACTTATCATCATAAAGGCATACAAAAACTTTAGTTCCTAAATTTTCTTTGATTAAAGCCTTAACTCCTATCACAACTAATCCTGAGTGAGTCATTTTAAGGTGTTCATTTACAGCATATTTATAACTTTCTCTATTTATTAAATTTAGCTCTATTTTTTCATCTTCTTGAGTTACACTAATCATTTTTTTATCATAGTGTTTAAATAAATATTATTTTTTTTTTTTATGGATTTTTCCTATCTTATATACATATTTAACTGGAATTAATTCTAATTTTTCTTTCTTAAATTTTTCTATTTGCTGTTCTACGTCTATAAATTCTTCCACTTTAACATCTTCATCCTCATTACGCTTTTTACTGCTACTTCCTTTTACTAGCTGTTTAAAAATTTTTATTTTTTATAAGTTCTACAAATAGGCTTTTTTGATAATTTAAGCTTTTCTAAATATTTAGCTATATCTTTTTTGTTTATTCGAGATTGGGGTTTACTTGCTTATCCTTCTACTCTTTTTCCTTTTTGAAGTATTAATCTTTCTAACAAAGCTAAACGATTTTCTAAACTGTGTAGTTGTTCTGATAATTCTTCAAATTTTTCACACAACCGGATAAGAAATAAGATTTCTATATTATTTTGTCTTACTGATATTTTATCTGACTGATTTATTCCTTGATAGCTACTAATTCCCTCTGGGTTATTATGAAAGTCTTCTGCTTGTTTTAAAATAATCTGATAGTCTCTATTAGTTTTTTTTTATCACTACTCATAAATTAAGATCTTATTAGTTGTTCTAAAATTTCTAATTTTTGTTTTAAATTATCTTGAATTTGGTTGATTTGTTCTATTTGTCTAGCTATTTGATTTATCTGATTATAAATTTTTTTCAATTAGTTGCTTAAATTCTAATTCTATTGTTTCGAGCTATTAATATTTATGACTGAAATTAGAGTTTCTATTTCTAGCTTAGTTGGAAATTTTTTTAAATTTAAATCTATTCATTTTGTAGGATAGAACTATACTAATTTTGGATATAATCTAATTTTTTATCTTGATCTTTAATTATACTGTGAGTATTATGAAGATGGTCTATAAATGAAGTAAAATGATTACTAATTTTATCTACGTCCTTTTTAATATTTTCTGCAAAATTAATTTGATAATCTATAATACTATTTAGCTAAGAATTATATTCACTATGGAGCTGATGTGTAAAAGTACCTTCAAAATTATAACGAAATTTATTTTTATCAATATTAAGACGATGGTTATGATTGCTGAGTTCTAAATCTAAATATTCTACTCTCTTCATACACAAAATTAAATCCTACTTTAAAATTATTAAAAGCTACTATAATATGAAATTTATAACTAAATTATCCAAAAATAAAAATTACTCTATTTCTGTAAACAAAATGTATAAGCTAACTTAAATTGTCCTAAAACCAAACACTGCTCTGATACCATTTTCGGAGGGTGAGTTAGTGGTTTACCACTATTTTGAAGTTGGGCTGAGAATTATCTAATTAATTCTACAGTTATACTAATAAATCTTTAAGTTGTTGTATGGCTAGCTGTAAGGCTTCTTGTTTTATAGTTATCTGTCTATTTATTTGTGTGATTTTCAAACTATAATGTTCTAGAGACCTACCGGAGGCTCATGATAATAGAAATTGATATCTCAATTTTTGATCTTCTAATTCTTGTATAAGTTCAGTACTGGATCTGATTTTAATTCTAAGTTCTTTTTCTAAAAGCATAAAATTTTGATTTTAAAATTCTTTTGTGAAAAATATTTCCTTGATATTTCTACTCGGGTTGCTCTCCTTATATTCTAAATTCTTTTTCTTATTTGGTAAAATTATTTTTAAGCAATGTTTGTTTTCATTACATGTACTCCCACCTTGAAGCTAAGCCTCGTTTAACATAGCATATTTTTATTTTCTATTTCTTACTTTTACCTTTCTGCCTACAATTTGCCCTCAATGCCTAACCACGGCTCACACAGGCTCTTCAACTAAGGTCACTCAGTAATAAAATAAAAAACAACAGATACTACGAAGGTGCAAAACATGTAATATTAATGAGCAAGCAAGCACTCCATAAACTTTAATTTTTCCAAAAAGAAAATAAATTTTAGAACAGAAGAGTTACCCTTTTGAAATATCTAAGGAAAAAGAGAGACTACTCACACTTCATATTAATGAGTAATATACTTACAAAGATTATGTTACAGGCTTTGAAGTTCTGAAAGACTTAAACACTTAGAAATTTTTAGATGAAGGTTGGAGAAAAATTTTTACAAGGAAGATTGAAGAGAATTTTTTTCATTGCTTCTTCCGTTGGCATGAATGCCAATTTATACAATACAATAGAAGGATAAAAACAAAAACCCAAGATCTAGACTTAATGCCTATTTCAAACTTGGGGCCAATCCTTTTTACAAAAGTCTAAAGACCTAGGAGACCTAGTCAAGCCTAGTCATAGGCTTTTTCAAAAATTTCTACATATGCTGACATGTATTAAATACAAGGACTTTGTCTGTATTTTGATTATCAAAGGAAAGCTTCACTAAACAAAGCTTTAGATCAGGTTTTAAAAAAAAATTTAAATGATTTTTTTTTAATTTTTTAGTCGAAGTCCGGTATGGAGGCAAAGACCCGTTTAGGAATGGCAACGGGGCGGGGCGTGGCCGGGGATCACACTCCCCGTCCCCGATCCCCGATGGTAGAAATATTCCCATCCCCGGCCCCGATCCCCGACGGGGAACCCATAACCGCCCCCGTCCCTGTCCCCTAACGGGGATCGGGTTTCCCCGACCCCGAAATTCCCCGACCAAAAAATTAAAAACCCTGATCAACATGTTCATCAACAAACAGAGAGAGAGATTTTCAACAACAGATCAACAAACAGATCTAACACAGATCAACAAATAGATCTAACACAGATCAAAAAATCAAAAACCTTGACCAACATGTTCATCAACAAACAGATCAAAAAATCAAACACAGATCAAAAAATCAAAAACCTTCATAAACACAGATCAACATGTTCATCTTCATCTTCATCATTTTCAGATCTGAAGAACAAAATCAATAAATAGAGAACAAAATCAAAAAAACAGAGAGAGAGAGGGAGAGGAGGAGATACCGTGAGAGAGAGAGAGAGAGAGAGAGAGACAAGGAGATACCGTGAGAGGGAGAGAGGAGGAGCTGCGGTGAGGAACGACGGTGAGGGAGGAGCCGTCGCCGACATGGTGAGAGACGGTGCGGTGAGCGGCGGTGCGGTGAGAGACGGTGCTGTGAGAGGAAGAGAAGAAGAACGGAGGTGCGGTGAGAGGAGACACCATGAGGGCTGCGGTGAGGAACAGATGAGAGAGAGCGAGAAGATGTGTGTGTGTGGGTTGCGTCTGCCAACAGCCCAAACCCTATACACACTCACACATATAATATATATAAAAGGGGCAATATAGTAATTTTACATCGGGGATTCAGTGGGGCGGGGATCGGGGACGGGGTCGGGCCGGGTCCGGGGCTGAAACATGTATCCCCGTCCCCGACTCGAATATCATCGGGGATTCAATTTTTAATATCATCCCCGGCCTGTCGGGGGTATTTTTCGGGGAATAACCGCTCAATTCGGGGTCGGGGGATCGGGTCCCCGTCGGGCCGGGTTCCAATTGCCATCCCTAGACCCGTTAGAGGCTTGACTTAGGATCAAGCCAGACCAATTTTAGCCTTCCAAGGAAGGTGTGGTTTTGATGAGCTTATGATGGTTTTAGAGTAAGCCTAGACCATATTAGGTGATTCTATTTGCACTCATATAATTATTCAATATGTTTAATTAAAATGTTAAGATTTTAACTTTTATTATATCTTAATATAAATTCATTATTAAGTATAATATACATTAAATTTTAAAATAAAATATTATTTTTTATCTCATAATACACTCAAACCATTTATATATATTATTTATATTTAACTCTTTTCATCTTCTTCTCTAAATTTCAATTATTTTATTTTGATCTTTTTTCTCTTTCCAAAATTTTGTTCACTCCACCAAAATTCATAATTATTATCAATATCAATAGTGAGAAATTTTAATAAGCAAGTTGCTATGGTGGAAAAAAAAAAGATAACCGTGGCAACTTTGCACAGGGCTATGGTGTTTCATTTATCAGCAAACTATGGTAGTTCCTGATTATTAGAAATATACGTTGACATAGGCTTACTTGAAAATTGATTTGGCTCCTATGTAAATTAATTGTTGTGCATAATTGTCACATACCTGACTGGATAACTTCTCTAAGGCACTCTCACCGCAATCAGGGACTAGTAAAGCTAGCTACAACTCAGCAATTGTGGTTATCACATTTTTTTCAATTTTTTTTTTCTTTCATTGGGTTCTATTTTTCATAATCATCAATATTTGCACTAGTGATGGGGTTCGGGTTTGCTGATGTCGTTCTCTTTTGTCGGTTGTCACGCCCTAAAATTTGGACAATTAAATATTAAATTAGAACTAAACTTCAATCAATATTCTATCATCCAAATCTTAGGCATGAAACAAAATCTAAATGTTCTCGTCTCCATAAGGAGTAACTGCCCCTCCCAAAGGGGTCTCAATATGAATAGGTCTAGACAACGTGGTAGTTACAAGATATTCTCTTTCTACAAACTGTCTAGCTATGAAAGAATGAGAGGCACCAGTATCAAAAAGTACTCTAATGGGTTCTTGAAAAAGATTAAAAGTACCTTGCACTTTGTCATTTCCTGGCATCACTGCAAATGCCCTAGCTGGAGTTGTCGGACCCTATCATGCCTGTTGTTTCTGAGGGCAATCCTTGGCTACATGTCCCAACTGCTGACACCCAAAACACTTCCTATTGATCGATTAAGATGCTACTGCTCTGATAAGTGATGGTCTCTCCAACTGAGGTACGGGAGGACGATAACCCAGCTGTGGCACTTGTTGCCGCTGTCCTTGATAACCCTATGGGCGTAGACCACCCTGTCTGAGGCTGGAAATTGGCCCGAGGCCTAAAATTACCTTGATGTCTGAAATTTCCCTAACTACCCTATTACTATGGCCTTTGAAACTGTTGACCCCTATGCCTTTGATCGTAGGGTCGGTGCCTGTTCTTATCACGCTGTTGGAAGTGACTCCCTCTAGAAGTCTCTCCGACCCTGGTCTTCCCTTCCTTAAACTGGTTCTTATTTTTTTCATACTTTAGTGTCATGTCAGTAACTCTGTCAAACGATTCAACATCAAAAGGAATAAGGGACTTAGACAGGTAATGATGTAATCCCTTAATAAACTTTTCATTCTTCTTCTCCTGTGTGTCAACCAAGTAAAGGGCATAACGAGACAACTCATTAAACTTGGTGACATACTCAATCATTATTCTATCCTCTTGAGTCAGCTTCGAAAATTCATCACTCAGTTGAGACTGAATAACAATAGAAATAAACTTCCGATCAAAACGGGTCTTGAATCTGCCCAAGTCAAAGTCGTCAAATCTAAACCCTCATTCCACGAGTTCCACCATAATAAGGTTACTCCTTTATGCTGATGTGTAGCCAACTCCTGTTTTTGGACCTCAGTGAGCTACATATGACCAAACACCATCTCACATTTCTAAACCTAAGCGTCAGCTCCAATAGGTCCTCCATCTCTAGAGAATTTTTGACCTTCTAAAGAACCAAAGTCTTAGTTTCTCTTCGCAAAGGGATCTCCCTACTGGCCTTGATTATTGTTCTGCACGACTTGAAGTTACTGAGCCATCATCTCCCTCACATTGACCTGCACAATATTGGTTGCCTGGTAGCAACTGCTACCGCTGCCGCGTTAGCAGTTGTTTCTTCCCCTGTGCCACTGGGTTCAACATTTCTGAAATTATACCTTCTAGCCATCACCTTTAAGTTAAACACACAAAAATTTATTCATAAATACTTTGAATAAATTCAACCATCAAACTAAACCAGCTAGCCTACGTTCCCACAATTTAAGGATCACCTAAACTCTCACAAGTCTAGGGTAACCTAGGGCTCTGATACCAATTAGGTTATAATATAATATAATAATAAATGTCAATTAGGTTATAAGCATTAGAGAGATGTTGAAAAAAAAAAAGAATAAAACAAAACAAAAAAGAGAGGGTTATGCTTATGTGCGGTGGGAGAGAAAGTCGAGAGAGAGTCTGTGATAAGGGGCTGTTATTAAGAAGAAGAAGAAAGAAAGAAAGAAAAAAAAAAGAAAGAAGAAGATGGCGGAAAAAGGTGGAAAAAAAGGAAGAAAGGGTTAGAGTTTTGTTTTGGTGGCTTTATTAATTCTCCAAGTATTTCTTGATATTCAAAAAAATAATTGTGAGTGCAAAACCCACTTTCCTTGATTTATGTTTATTTTGTTATTATTATTTATTTATTTTTATTTATTTGATGTTGGCTTGATATTGTATTTACGTGAAGATGATGGATTGATTTTAATTATTTTGATTAGTTGTGTATGCAAGGTTTAGGGTTTTTACATGTATTTATTTTATGGTTGTAATCACACTTATAGATATATGAAATTAAAATAAACTTAGAACTCATAGATAAATTCTGAATACTCCACCATGACTCTATGGATTGTTATTTTATTTGAGTGTTAGTAAGAAACAGTATATATATATATATATATATATAAAAGGTGAGGATTATGAGATTTATTTGAATATCTTAGGCTTGACATTGTTATATTTGTTCTCATGAGTAAATGAGTGATTGTATATATATATATAGTTGCCTCGTTCTCAGAAGTAGACGAGTGCTTTGATTTACGTGCGTACGTATATGTTAACGATCCGGGGAGTGTGGGTCAAACTCGAGATGATATCCCCGTGCAAGTTTGGCTTTAGAGCGGTGTTAGGCATACGAGAAGCACATAAGATATATGTGTAGATCGAAAGTGAAGGGCCGAAGTGGTGGAGTTAAGGTATAAATAATTAAATATGAACTTATTAGTATAGTTTGAATTGTATTGATTTGTACATGTTGAAAAATAGTAAACAACCTTGATAAATTATGAAATTTGGACAGAGACATATGTATGTAATTCTAGATAACTTTTGTATTTTAACTTTGTACTAAAAAGATCGATTAGAACTTGTAATTGGATGACCTTGGTTACAATAGTTTTTATTTATTTTAGCAATGCAAATTTTAGATGCTGTTTTAACTCACGAAACGAGCTCATTTTTATTAATTTCACGTAAACTAAAGTAAAATATTATTCTGAACACTTTTTGTGTTTTGAATTTTTTCCTAAAAAATCATCTTAGGGTAGTTTCTTTTCTTTTTCAACTTCAGATTTTTCGGTTGAATTTCATCTAGGTTCTTCTATCAAGTTTTTCTCTCAACTTGTTCAGTTTCTACTAAATCCTTCCTCATTACCTTTTAGAAAATTTGATTATGTACAACTTTTGTTCTTTGAGATTTAGGTCAGTATGAAACGGTGCGTTTTTATACTTCTTCAGGAATTTACTTATGATTAAATTATACTAGCTTTATTTTTTTATAAAATGGTGGGTCTTAGTAACTTTTTATGCAGGGCTGACCCACCATATTTTTATTTTTATTTTCTTTATTTTATACTCAATTTATATTTAGTTGTGTGCAAGTAAGAAACTAAATGTCACCATATCTCGGGGAAACTACCCTTCGTCTCGGTGTGGATGGAACTATTTGTCTTATCCCGTAACAAGAATTAAATGTATTTTTGTTTGTGTTTGGTGGACACGTGGATGTCAAATCTTGTACTCATACCAATATACTTGTATACTGACCCGTTTTGTCTCTTGGCATCTGAGGTGCATTCTGTTTGAGCGCAGCCATGCTTCATTTGCAAGATTAGTTGGGACTATGGTGGTGATGAGGAATAACTATGGTTGTAAGATATGTTTCTCGAACTTCTTTTGTTTTCTAGAGTTTAGGGTTGATATTAGTTTATTTATTTATTTTTCATAACCTTAGTATTTTGACAATTTGGCATTGTGGGTTATTTTTTCAACTTTAGATTATTTAAATTATTTTGACTAGTTGTTGTTACTTTAATGTTGGAGGTGTGGGGATATATTTTCTGAATACCAACACGTGGCAAGGTGACGCCGACGTGTCAGCCGAGGTGCCACGTGTCCTGGTCGTGACGCCAAGGTGATCTCGGCAAGGCCGAGGTTATCTCCGAAGATATCGGAATCCGAGATAAGAGGATAAAAGATAAGGGACAAGAGTCCTAGGATAAAGAGGAGACTTAGTCAAGATGAGGATAAAGCTCTTAGGGAGTTTATCTTTATCTCTTGAAGAGTCCAAAATAAGTACTGAATTGGAGTCCATAGAAGTTAGGCTTCTTGTGGGACTAGGATTAAGTAAACTATAAAAGAGAGGCACCCCCATGAGTCTAAGGTACGCAATTTATGCTTTGAGCAGTTTTTAGCACTTGATTTATGTTTGAGAAATATACTGACTTGATCGTCGGAGTGCCCCCGGGTGGAAGAGCCACCGCCGGAGCCTTTTCTTTCTGTTGCAGGAAAACTGAAGCCATCTATTCTGCCAGTGCTCTCTAGCTGATTACTAAGCGGGCAGTGTGATCAGAAAATCACTTACACAATTTGGCGCCGTCTGTGGGAACTTAGAAGAATAGATGGCCAGTAACGGACAGAAGGAAAAGATTGGGGACGACACTCCTGCTGGGAGTGGCAGACCAATTGACCTTGACGTTGAAGGAGACAACCACAATGTAGAAACTCGTGACCTGGGCCACAGAGAGAAAGACGTCGGCCAGGAGGGCGACACTTCGAAGAAAACAGACCAAAGCAAGTACTATAACGAAGATAATCTCCAGGTATGGAGGGATAGGTGCCTGCGGAGGGATGAAGAAGTAAAAGAGTTAGCAAACAAGTTGGCAGACCTACAGTCGGTCGTCAACTTCATGATGCAAAACAATGTCATGCAGCCACCGTACCCGCTGCACGACAAGCCGATTCCAGCAACCAATACCTAGAAGAGAGGAAAGAAAACAATCCCCGAAGCCCCTCAGCACACCAGAAGCGGAAGGCACTTTCACCGACCTACCAGGGAAGTCGGACGAGAGGAGTCGAGACGAGAGGAGTCCTGAAGGACGTATCACACAAAGGACCCAGAACCCAAAGAACATCGGCATGTTCAAGGGCAGGCACTCTGCTTTGACACAACCCATGGAGAAAGATCAAAACGGGCCCGCCACGAGGCCGAAAGTAGTGTGCCAAAAAGATTAAAGTCCAAAGATAGCCGAGCTCCAGGGAGGAGTAAAGAAGACTTGAGAGATTATCTCAAGAGGAAGCAACAGAATGCTGAAGCCGAGGTAACTTCCCCGGTTAAGCCGAGGACACTATTCTCGGTGAAACTGGACAAATTTGAAGCACCAAAGAGATTCAGTATGCCGAGGTTCCAAATATATGACGGTAAGTCAGATCCCAACGTCAACGTTGGACTATACCTGAATTCAATGGCATTATATAGTGGGAATGAGCCGTTGCTCTGCAAAGTATTCCCCTCATCCTTTGGGGAGATCGCATCAGATTGGTTCCATAAACTGCCGAAGGAAAGCGTAAAGACTTGGGAAGGCCTGGCCGAGATGTTTGTGACCAGGTTTGTGACGAACAAACTACAGCCCTTAAGGGTCGACGCACTGATGGTTTTAAAAATCACCAAGGATGAAGGCCTTAGGGCCTACGCAAAAAGGTACTACGAGGTGTTCAATCGAATACCCGAATGCAACCAAGAGGTGGCGGTCGTGTCTTTCAAGAATGGCCTGAAAGATGACTGCCCACTACGAAAGTTTTTGGCAAAGACATTGCCAAAAAGCATGGAAGAACTCATGGCGAGAATCGAGAAGTACACTAGAACCGAAGAGGATACGTCGGGAAACAAAGAGCCAAAGTAGGAGAAAGGAAACGGCTCGCCGAAACAAAGCCGAGGTAACAATGGACCGATCAAGCAAGAAACGGACTTGAGGGCTAAACAGGCAGTGACGATTGTATTCCGAGTCCCGATCCATGAAGTCCTGGATCAAATACGAATCCAATCCTATTTCAGAGCACCGACAAGAACACCAGGGGAATTTATGGGAAGAAACATCGGTAGGCGTTATGCTTACCACAATGAAGAAGGGCACCCAACTCAGGGTTGCAGAGCCCTAAAAGCACACTTAGAAGACTTGGTGAGGCAAGGCCATCTGAGGGACCTTGTCGATGAGACCAGGACAAGGGAAGAACAAGCAAGATTGCCTCAAGCACCAGCAGCTCCGCCTCCCCCAGCACAGCAACCACAGGCAGGAGGACCACGGGTGGTTAATGTAATTCACTCAAAAGTGAACGAAAACGACATACGAGGGGAGACCCAAAAGGTAAAACACCTACAGCACGTGAACCAAGTCGGACATAAAAGACCTCGGCCAGAAGAATGCCAGCGACCAACGATAGCCTTTACTGAAGCCGACCTAGAGATGGTCCAGCATCCACATAATGATGCCTTGGTAGTATCCCTCCAGGTTGGGGAGTGCCAAGTGAAACGCATCCTGATTGATCAAGGCAGCTCTTGCGACATCATGTATGTTAGATGTTACAAAGAGTTGGGCCTTCATCCTGATGACTTGGAGCAATCCAGTGGCCTGATGGTCGGCTTCAATGGAACGCCGACGTGGCCACTGGGCGCAACAAGAGTATAATCCGGCACTAAGAAGATCAGGACAGAATTCATGGTGATTGACACGCCTTCACCATACAACATTATCTTGGGAAGACCATGGTTGCATGCAATGGGGGCAGTTCCCTCAACGTTGCATCAACTACTACGGTTCCCAACAGAGCATGGGATTGAAGAAGTCAGAGGAGATCAACTGCAGGCAAAGAATTGCTCCATGATAGCAATGAAATCTACCTGCAACATTCGAGAGCCGGAAAAGGCAGAGATTGAAGACGAGCACATAAAGGTCCTAGATGATGTCGGCAAAGAGCCAGCTGAGAAAAGTGAAGAAGCACTGAAGAAAATCCTTGTCCAGAAGGATGATGAAGAACGATTCTTTCTTGTCGGCTCGGGATTAACCGAAGAAGAAGAAAGAGAACTGGAAACTTTTCTGCGAGCAAACATAGAGGTGTTCGCTTGGACACATTATGAAATGTCTGGCATTGACCTCGAGGTCACATGCCACAAATTGAACGTTGACAGGTCGACCAAACCTGTAATTCAGCGAGCCAGAAGACCGACGTTGATACACGTCGAAGCAGTAGAAGAAGAAGTAGAGAGACTTCTGGAGGCCAAGGCCATTAGGGAAGTACACTACCCAACATGGCTATCCAATACAGTGGTGGTAAAGAAAAAGAACAAAAAATGGAGGGTCTGTGTAGACTTTACCAACCTCAATAAAGCCTATCCCAAAGACGGCTTTCCCCTGCCCAAAATTGACCAGCTAGTATATGCCACTTCAGGGCACGGAAGAATGAGTTTTCTAGACGCCTACAGGGAAGTAGTGAAACAATGCGTGTGTTCAAAATATGGGCAAGGGCAAAATCATGGGAAGGACACATTCAGGTGTATAAATCGCAAATTAAAAGTTTCAACAGATGCAGTAAAGGCAACAAGAAATGAAGAATATCGACAGAATTGAAAACGAAAAGAACAGCAGCTTACCAGAAAAAAGTGAAGCCGGTATGAAGATTGCCGAAGTCAGACGACATTTATAGATGTAACGAGAATGACGAAAGCTTCACAGAAAGGGAGAACGGAAGACAATTGCAGAGCTTGGAGCTTGAACAATGGCGGATTCGAAAGAAAGAGTTTAGAGAGAGAAAAAGCAAGAGAAATCAGATGCAAAAGTGGAAAAATGAAGAAAGGGGGAAAGGTTTTGTCAAAAAATGAAAACGGTGGCAAAAAAGTAATCAATACGCCTAGAAGAACGTATACACCAGACGGCGCACGTGAGAAAGAGACGGCTTATGGGCGCGTCATAGGTACGAACCAGTAAGATAGATACGCGTGAATGAAACGATTGGGTAAATAATGTGTGACAACTCAAACGCGTGGAAGGGTTCTTGAAATTCTTGTTCTTCAATAAAAGGATATCGGCCAAAATAATGATCTCGGCTGAAATACTGAGAACCGACGTACTGGAAAAACGGAATGATATAGGTTCCATCATCTCAGAATGCCGAGGTAATAGAACCTAGGGAGCAGTTGTGGGGATATATTTTCTGAGTACCAACACGTGGCAAGGTGACGTCGACGTGTCAGCCGAGGTGCCACATGTCCTGGTCGTGACGCCGAGGTGATCTCGGCAAGGCCGAGGTTATCTCTGAAGATATCGGAATTCGAGATAAGAGGATAAAAGATAAGGGACAAGAGTCCTAGGATAAAGAGGAGACTTAGTCAAGATGAGGATAAAGCTCTTAGGGAGTTTATCTTTATCTTTTGAAGAGTCCAAAGTAAATACTGAATTGGAGTCCATAGAAGTCAGGCTTCTTGTGGGACTAGGATTAAGTAAACTATAAAAGAGAGGCACCCCCGTGGGTCTAAGGTACGCAATTTATGCTTTGAGCAGTTTTTGGCACTTGATTTATCTTTGAGAAATATACTGACTTGATCGTCGGAGTGCCCCCGGGTGGAAGAGCGACCGCTGGAGCCTTTTCTTTCTGTTGCAGGATAACTGAAGCCATCTATTCTGCCAGTGCTCTCTAGCTGATTACTAAGCGGGCAGTGTGATCAGAAAATCACTCACACAGGAGGTATTGGTTAGTTATGAATTTATGATGGATAGTTTGGTTGACGTTTATTTTTTTTTTTTATCCATTGTATTTTTGTTTTTTTCTTTTAGCATTGAAATTTACTTAAACCTTATGGAGACGAAAACATTTAGATTTTATTTCACCCTTATGATTTGGACGATGGAATATTGATTGGGGTTTACTCCTAATTTAATATTTAATTGTCCAAATTTTGAGGCGTGACACCGGTGTCGTTATGTAAACAAAAGGAATAGATATAATGAAAAATATGTTTAAGAATTTTTGGAAGTAATGTAATTTGGGTTTTTAATTTTTATTTGAGTGTACCTTGAAGAGTAATTTGAAAAAAATTAGAAGGCGTATTGAAAATAAATTATAATTCTAAATAATTTAATAGAGTGTACAAAGAAATTGAACATACTTAATAATTTTTTAGGTGCAAATAGAATTCTCCCCACATCTAGCTCGAGCTCTGTTGGGTGCTTGGTGACTAGGCGTAATTTAGATCAAATCATATTCCGTTTGTTTTGAAAAATATTTTTTGCATATTTTTTTTTTTATAATTATTTTTATAAAAATAAAGTAAATTGGTGATAAATCTAATATAAATAGAGTATAAGGCATTAGATCCAATGGATATTTTTTTTTGTTCACCCTTTGTGAAATAGTTTAGTAAGTGTGGGGACATAAATTTTGAACGACGACAGGTGGCCGAGGTGTCACCGAAGTGCCAGCTGGGGTGGCATGTGTCTTGGTCATGATGCCAAGATGATCTCGGCTACGCTGAGGTTATTTGCGAGAATACTGGAATCCGGGATAAGCGGATAAGGGGCAAGAGTCCTAGAATGGGAGAAAATTTCAGTTTGGGTAAAGATAAGACTCTTAGAGAGTTTATCCTAAACCTACTAGGAGTCCAAGATTAGCAGTAATTCTAAGTCCATTGAAGCTAGGCTTCGATTGGGAATGGGACAGTGTTGGCTATAAAAGAGAGGCACCCTCATCGGTCTAAAGGTACGCTTTTAATATTCTGAACAGTGAGTTAAGCACTTTCGCTATCTTTGAGAGATAACTGACTTGATCGTCGGAGTGCCCCCGGGTGGATGAACTACCGCCAGAATTTCTTCTTTCTGTGACAGGTCGTTTGGGTTTAATCTATATTGTCGATACTCTCCAGCTAAGTACTAGTTTGGCAGTGTGGTCAGAAATTGACACACACAATTTGGCGCCGTCTGTGGGAAAGAAAGGAGAATAGATGGCCAATAACGGACAGAAAGAGAAGGTTGAGAACGACACTCCTACTCAGAGTAGGAAACCTATTGACCTTGACGCCGAAGAAGACAACTACAACAAAGAGACTCGTGATAAGACTCACAGAGAAAAGGATGTCAGCCAGGAAGACGATACGTCAAAGAAATCAGACCGAAGCGGGTATTATAACGAGAACGACCTCCAGGTGTGGAAAGAAAGATGGCTGCGAAGGGACGACGAGATGAAGGGAATGACGAACAAATTGGCAGACTTGCAAACGGTCGTCAACTTCATGATGCAGAGCAATGTCATGCAACCACCATTCCCGTTACAAGATACGCCGATTCCAGCGGCCAAGAAAGATACCCAAAAAGATGGGCAGAAAATAGTCCTTACAATCCCCCAGCACACCAGGACCGAAAAACACTCTCACTGGCCTTCCAAGGAGGTCGGGCGAGGAGAGTCAAGAAGGGAAGAATCTAAGAGGACGCATCGCACCAAGGAAGCTAACCCCAAAGAACATCGGCATGTTCAAGGGCAGGAGGTGTGCTTCGATGCAACTAATGGAGAAAGGTCCAAGATGACTCATAATGAAACTGGGAGTAGTGCACCGAAAAAGCTGAAGTTAGGAGATAGCCGAGCTCCTGGATGGACCAAGGAGGATCTAAGGAATTACCTATAGAGAAAGCAACAAGATGCCGAGGTAACTTCCCCGGTCAAGCCGAGAATGCCGTTCTCAATAGAATTGGACAAATTCGAAGCCTCAAAGAGGTTTAGCATGCTGAGATTCCAGATCTACGATGGTAAGTCAGTTTGTACCTGAACTCGATGGCGTTGTACACCAGGAACGAGTCGTTGCTTTGCAAGTCCTTCATAGAAATTGCATTGGACTGGTTTCACAAGTTGCTAAAAGGAACTGTGAAAACTTGGGAAGGCCTGGCCAAGATGTTTATGACCAGGTTCGTGACAAACAAGTTACAACCATTGAGGGTGGACGCCCTGATGGCCTTGAAAATCAGTGAGGACGAAAGCCTTAGGGCCTATGCCAAAAGGTATTATGAGGTATTCAACCGAATACCAGGATGCAACCAAGACGTGGCGGTTGTGTCATTTAAGAACGGCCTGAAAGATGACTGTCTGCTTCGAAAATCACTGGCAAAGACATTGCCGAAAAGCATAGAGGAGCTTATGGCCATGATAGAGAAGTATGCCAGGGCCGAGGAGGACACACCGGGCACAATGGCATCAAAACAAGAGAAGAAAAGTGGCTCGCCGAAGCGAGGCCAAGTTGATGGTGGCTACAACAAACCAGAGACAGGATTAAGGGCTGCACAGGCAGTCACAACTGCATTCCGAATACCGGTTTACAAAGTTCTGGAGAAAATCTGATATCAGCCCTATTACAAAGCACCAGCAAGTGTACCAGGCGGATTTATGGGAAGAAGCCTTGGCAAGCACTGTGTTTACCACAATGAAGCTGGATATCTGACTCAAGGGTGTAGAGCCCTAAAGACACATCTGGAAGACCTGGTAAGACAGGGCCATTTAAGTAACCTGGTAGACGAAGCCAGGACAAGGAAAGAGCAGGCAAGACTGCCCCAGGCACCGACAGCACCACCCCCACCAGCACCACCCCCACCAGCACCACAACCTCAGGCAGGCGGACCTCGAGTGATCAATGTGATCCACTCAAAGGTGAATGAGAATGAGATAAGGGGGGAAACCCAGAAAGTAAAACACCTACAACATGTGTATCAGGTCGGGAAGAAGAGACCTAGGGCAGACAAGAGGCAAGAACCAGTGGTATCCTTTATTGAGGAAGACCTGAAGATGGTGCAGCATCCACACAACGATGCCTTGGTAATATCCCTCAAGATTGGAGAGTGCCAAGTGAAGCGCATCTTAGTTGACCAGGGCAGCTCTTGTAACATCATGTATGTCAGGTGTTACAAGGAGCTTGGCCTTCACCAAGATGATATGGAACAGTCCAATAGTCCAATGGTTGGGTTCAATGGAACGATAACGTGGCCTCTGGGAGCAGCGAGCTTGGAGGTGCAGGTTGGCACCAAGAAGATAAAAATAGAGTTTACCAAAATCGATACCCCCTCCTCTTACAATGTTATCCTGGGAAGGCTATGGCTACATGTAATGGGGCTATTCCCTCAATATTGTATCAGCTATTGCGGTTCCCAACAGAGCATAGAATAGAGGAGGTTAGAGGGAATCAGTTGCAGGCAACGAATTGATCCATGGCGGCAATGAAATCTACCTGTAACATACGAGAAGCAGAAACAACAGAGATTGAAGACGAGAACGTAGAAGTCCTGGAGGACGTCGGCAAAGAGCCAGCCGAGAAGAGTGAGGAAGCCCTGAAGAAAGTCCTTGTCCAGTAAGGGGACGAAGAACGCTTCTTCCTTCTCGGCTCGGGCTTGGCCCAGGAAGAGGAAAAAGAGCTAGAGGCATTCCTAAGAGCAAATCTGGAGGTGTTTGCATGGACACCATACGAGATGGCATTGACCCCAAGGTCACTTGCCATAGACTGAATGTGGACAGGTCGGCTAAACCTATCATCTAATGAGCAAGGAGGCCGACATTAATGCATGTTGAGGAAGTAGAAGAGGAAGTTGGCAGACTTCTGGAGGCCAGAGCCATTCGAAAGGTAAATTACCCAACATGGCTATCAAACACAGTGGTTGTGAAGAAAAAGAATGGTAAGTAGAGGGTCTGTATGGACTTTACTAGCCTAAATAAGGCTTGTCCCAAAGATAGTTTCCCATTACCCAAGATCGACCAGTTGGTGGATTGCCACTTCAGGGCATGGAAGAATGAGCTTCCAGGACGCCTACAAGGGGTACCACCAGATAGCCCTGTACCCCCCAGATAAGGAGAAGATTGCATTTATCACCCCAAAAGGGCTGTATTGCTACAGAGTAATGCCCTTTGGGTTGAAAAATACAGGAGCAACCTACCAGAGATTGGTAACTACAATGTTTAGACATCTAATTGGCAAAACTGTGGAGGTATACATAGATGACATGGTCGTGAAAACCAAAGAACTTGAGGGTCATCTGGAAGACCTAAAGACAGTTTTTGATATTGTTAGAACATATCGGCTCTAACTCAATGCATAGAAGTGTGCATTTGGAGTCGGGTCTAGTAAGTTCTTGGGATACCTGGTAACTAGAAGGGGCATTGAGGCAAGCCTGAATCAGATCAAAGCCATCTTAGAACTGAAGAGCCCAACATCGGCAAAACAAGTGCAGATGTTGACTGGAAGGGCTGCAGCCCTGAATAGATTCATAAGCAGAAGCTCTGATAAGTGCAAACCTTTCTTCAGCTTAATGAAGAAAGCCACGGAATTCTTGTGGACAGAAGAGTGCAAAGCTGCCCTAACCGACTTGAAAAAGTATTTGACCACAGCTCCAGTTTTCTCAAATCCAGTACCTGGAGAGGAGCTGTTCTTATACTTGGCAGTTTCAAAGCACGCAGTGAGTGCAATAGTAGTTAGAGAAGAAAAGGGAAAGCAAATGGTAGTTTACTACGTAAGTAAAACCCTGACAGATACAGAGACCAGATACCTACCATTGGAGAAGTTAACCCTGGCTTTAGTAATGGCTTCCAAGAAGCTGAATCATTACTTTCAAGCCCACAAAATTGTGGTGTTAACTGAACATCCTTTGAGGTCCCTGTTACAGCAAGGAGATTTGACAGAAAGAATAGCCAGATGGGCAGTCGCTTTGGGCCAATATGACCTGGAATTCAGACCTAGGACAGTAATCAAAGGTCAAGTCTTAGCCAACTTTGTGGCTGAATTCACACTAGACGCCGTCATACATCAGGCTCCGTTGGGCCGAGGTATACAATGTCCAAGTGAGTAAGGAAAAACCCAGTAGGGGACAACAGAACAAAGGAAGGAAGAAAAGCTCAGGCCCTGTAGTATTTACATCGGCGATTCATTTCGGCTGTTTGTTGATGGGAGTTCAAACGGACAAGGAGCGGGGGCAGAAGTAGTGCTAGTATCTCCAGATGGGCAAATATTGGAACAATCCATTCGTTTGGGGTTTAAGACCTTAAACAATGAAGCAGAGTATGAAGCACTAATCGCAGGATTAAAGCTCGCAGTAACAATGGAAGCTGACGAGGTAATAGTCTTCTGTGACTCCCAACTTATAATCAACCAGGCAACAGGGAAATATGCAGCCCGAGATGAAAGGATGTCGGCCTATGTAAAGGAAGTGGGCAGACTGGTAGCCCTATTTCAAAATTGCCGACTGCAGCAGGTTAGCCAAGATGACAACAGCCACGCCGATGCTCTAGCCAACTTGGCTAGTGCAATGAAGCCTGGAGAGGCAAGAACGATAATGGTTGACTACTTATCAGGTCCAAGCATAGAACCACTAAACACAGAGCATGAAACAATGTGTGTGGAGATGGGACCAAGATGGATGGATGCAATAATAGTATTCCTTAGAGATGGGAAGCTGCCAGATGACCGTAAAGAAACGCATAAAATCAGAC
The DNA here is from genome assembly GCF_055761805.1 of Camellia sinensis. Classification (NCBI taxonomy): domain Eukaryota; kingdom Viridiplantae; phylum Streptophyta; class Magnoliopsida; order Ericales; family Theaceae; genus Camellia; species Camellia sinensis. The sequence goes on along the minus strand of NC_138970.1, from coordinate 176,457,338 downwards.
TTAAGTCGGCAAGATTCAGTTTGACAGCAGAAGGATATCTCTACAAAAGATCTTTTACTGGACCCCTTCTGAGGTGTGTGCATCCTGCACAGGTTAAAGATTTTCTATACGAGATACATGAAGGGGTATATGGAAGCCACGCTGGAGGCAGGTCACTTGCTCATAGGGCCATTACTCAGGGGTACTGGTGGCCCTACATGCAGAAAGATGCTGAAGCCTATGTCAAGAAGTGTGAGAAGTGCCAGAGGTTTGCACCTTTGATACATCAACCAGCAGTAGACTTGAACCCAGTGTCTAGTCCTTGGCCATTTGCCCAATGGGGCATGGATCTTGTTGGAAAATTGCCCCAAGCAACTAGACAAAGGAAGTACCTGCCGGTAGCAACAGATTACTTCACCAAGTGGGTAGAAGTTGAACCCTTTGCAAAGATTCGGGACGTTGATGTAAAGAACTTCATCTGGAAGAACATCATCACTAGGTTTGGGATCCCAAGAGCAATAATAGCTGACAATGGTACATAGTTTGATAGTAAGCTAATCAAGAGCTTCTGTGCAAAGTACAAAATCAAGAACTATTTCTCTACCCCAAGCTTTCCCCAGAGTAATGGTCAAGCAGAAGCCTCCAATAAGCTTATGTTGGATGGGATCAAAAAGAGGCTGCAAGCAGCAAAGGGAAAGTGGATGGATGAGTTGCCCAATGTACTCTGGGCATATCGGACTACGCCGAGAAGATCAATTGGGGAGTCCCCATTTGCCATGGCCTATGGCACAGAAGCAGTCATTCCACTGGAGGTCAGTATCCTAGGGATCAGAACCCAGGGAGTAGAAAATGGGACCAATGAGGCATTCTTGGCCCGAGATCTGGACTTGCTAGAAGAAAGAATAGAGAAAGCAACAATTCAGCTGGCGGCATACCAGCAGCAGCTTGCCAGGGCTTATAATAAGAAGGTCAACCCAAGAGAGTTCCAAGTTGGTGACCTTGTCCTGAGAAAGGTCATCGGCAACAAGAAGGATCCCAGAGAGGGCAAGCTTGGCCTGAATTGGGAGGGACCCTATAGAATCATCTCAGTCTTGGGCAACGGGGCATATCGGCTTGAGGACAGTGAAGGCAAAGAGTTGCCAATACCCTGAAATACTTGCAATCTGAAGTTTTTCTATCATTAGATTTTCTTGTTTTTTAAGCTTTCTTTTGTTTTTGTTATTAGCCGAAGTAATAATAAAGTTTTAGCTTGATTTTTTTTAAACTTGTGCAGTATGACTGATAAGATATTTGACGATGTCTCTAAGCGAAACATGACGAATAACTTCGACTTATTATATGGCAGAGTTCCTACTTGCATATAATAGAGTTGAACTAAGTTGGCGATATTTTTGATTGAAACATGACGAATAACTTAGACTTATTATATGACAAAGTTCCTACTTGCATATAATAGTGTTGAACTAAGTTAGCGATGTTTCTAATTGAAACATGACGAATAACTTAGACTTATTATATGACAGAGTTTCTACTTGCATATAATAGAGTTGAACTAAGTTTGTGATTTTTCTGATTGAAACATGACGAATAACTTAGACTTATTATATGGCAGAGTTCCTACTTGCATATAATAGAGTTGAACTAAGTTGAATTAACCTGAACTTGTCATATCAGCAAAATCAGACACAGACTGAAGCTAAGTGCATGTCAGTCAGATTAACAAAGAGGCCGAGGTTTATCACCTCGACCAATCTTGGTTCGAATCTGACCTCATCGACAAGTTCAAAAGCCATATGCTTAATGAGAACCCAAGTGAAACTTAGGTTCACATTAGGGGGCAGAGAGTTAGAGAATGGTACTTGGAAATCGGAATTTACAAACTAAGACTGGTTTAACACTTGTTGAAATTTTAAGAAAAATTTACAAGTTGAAGTTAATCCGAGGTTATGTTCAAGGAAGATTGGTTTAAACACTTGTTGAAATTTTTAGAAAAGTTTACAAGTCAAGCCAAGGTTGTATTGAAAGAAGTACTTACGAACTTGCCGAGATAAGCCGTTGGTTTGTATAACCGAGGTATATCACCCCGAGAAGATTATACAGTTAAGGTGTATGAAGAAGACATGCAAATTATTCTAAGTATAGAGTCATATAAAGAAGACAAACATGCAAGCATTCAGAAGAGGAAGTTGTATTTACATTCAAAGAAAGGGCACTTTGGCCTACGAAAGGATTACTTGTACGGATTACAAAAAGAAGGCACATCGGCCAAATTAAAGATTGTTTCAAGAGCAAAAAAGTATAAATTACTGAAGAAAAACATCAAAGACTAGACTATTCCGCATCAGCATTGGTTTGGGGCTCAGAAGACATTTAAGAACTCTTCTCGGCGACCTTCTTAGTCGCGAGCTCAGCGTCGATCTCTTTGAGAGTCTAGTCAAGGCTCTTGTCGGCGACAAGCACGTCCGATGTTGTCCTCTCAAGAGTGGCATCTTTGGAGACCTCACCCTCCTCATCTTGAGACAAGTCCACGACTTGCTTATTCAGAGTAGGGGACTTGGCCCCAGCAGCTTCCTTCTTCTGAATGACCAAAGCTTCTTCCTCGGACTCATAATCGTCTTCAGATTGGCTTGGAGTAGGGGGAATGGCAGGGGGAGGTCGCCAACATTCTTGAGGGGAGAGTCCTCAGGAACATATAGCTTTTTTAGGGCAGCCATTCAACCAAGGGTGAAACCCTTGTTGCATGCCTGCTTCACTTGTTTTTTGTAGTCCTTCTTGATGTCGGCCGCCTCTTCGGCGTACGCCTTTTCATCTGTGGCCTTGATCTCGGCCTCTTTTGTGGCCAAGGCATCCTAGAGTTCTTTTTGGCCTCGGCTATCTTTGCCTTTGTTTCTTTCTTCTCGACCTCAGAGACCTTGGCAATGGCCTCAACAGCATCTGTTTTTTCCTCGGCCTCATCTTTAGCTTTTTTGGCTTCCTCGGCCTGGTCTGTTAAAGTCTTCCTCTTGGCCTCAGCCCTGTTAATGGCCCTTTGCAAGCTAGCAACTTCCTTGGTTATATCTGCCAACTCCTTCTTAATGTTGAAGGCTTGCATTGCAAAGGAGTGGTAGTGCTGGATCACCTAGACAAAAACAAAAACAAAAGTTAGTAAAAAAAATTTCTAAGTGTGGAAAAACAGAGAAAGAAAAATACCAAGTGAAGGAACTTACTTTTACGGAGCGCTGCAACATCAAAGCAAAGTTTTCGTATTCGCTCATCTTCGCGTTACGATTGAGATCTTTCGAAAAGGAGCAGGGCGGTACAAAGTGCAACGCCGACTTCGATGTCATCGACGCTGTCGCCAGCTTTAACCGGCTTGTCGTCGATGGTGATTGGGGGAGCCCAAGGAGCATCTGATTTCATGGACCCCGAGGTTGTGGCCGACTCGAACCTCGGTCTCTTTGACCGAGTTGATTGGGATGGTTCGGCCTCGGCAGGCCTCTTCTCGGCAGCAGAGGGGGTCTTCTTGCTCTCGACCAATTTTGAAATTGGCAAGGTGTCCTTAGTGTCAATCTGAGTCATCGTTGCCTTAGGCTGTGCTTTCTTCAGCCTTTTGGGCTTTGGTTTCAGCTGAGATTGTGAAGGAGAAGGTTGAGCATTGACTATGTCGGGGATGTCGGCCAGAAGATCATCTACAACTTCTTTTCTTGCGACCCATCTCAGTGACAATTGTGGTTTGGTGTCGGCGTCGGTGTTGAGATGGTGGCATCAGCTGTGGAGCCGAGGTAAATGGCTGTTCTGCTGGATCAGAGGTTGACTCCTGATCTGGCCGAGATGATGAAGTTGCTAGTGGTGTGATGACGGACGGAGGAGACTTGCTCTTCTTCTTCTTTGGGACGCCAGGCAAAACGAATTTGTAGGTTGGAATGAAGTTAAGCAGTAAGGGAGCTCTCCGCCTCTGAACTGGCGGATCCAACAACTTCTTGAGGTCCTTACTAGGGAAGAAGGACTTACGGAAGTCTTTTGGCGGCTGTGGAAGAGCTGCAAGAAAAACAGACATCAGAGTATATAGAAGGAACAAAGTATTAAAGACTTGAAAGCAAGTAAATGTAACACTTGGTTCTTACCATCACCCTCTATGAATACTGTTCGGCTAAGAGGGTAAAAGTGAAGGTCCTTATCTGGAGTGAACTCCTAGTTGCCCGAGACAATGAAGTAATCGTCCCCGGCTCCCTTGTTGGAGTCTGGGAGATCGGCAACAAGTTTATATTCTGTGGACCTCGGTTTAAGATAATACATGTAGCCTTTTTCTAATTTAAGGCCACACGTGGTGTAGAAATACTAGATGTCAGCAAGGGTAACCCTAACTCTCTCTTTTTTTGGCTAAGGCAATTATACCATTGATAACTCGGTAAGAGTTAATGGCAAGCTGCATCGGGTTCAATTTATAGTAATGGAAGACTTCTCGGAAAAAGATGTCTGGTGGAAACCTAAGTCCACATTCTGTAAAGGCAACGATAGAAAAAGGCATGAGGTTTTCATCAGGCATGATGGAGTCGTCCTCCCTGGCCAACCTCAGGTGAGCGTCGGCCGGGATATCAAACTCCTGCCTGAAGTACTCTAACTTAGGTGGGGTGTCTACCCTATACCTCCACATACCCATGATGTCGACTTAAGGTGAGGGTGTATGATTTGGAAAAGAGGTGTTCTGTGAAGGTTTAGATGACCTCGGCAAAACCTAAACGAATGTTGGGGTAAAGATTTTTTGGGATCTAAAGTGAAGTTTGTTTTAGTTTTTCCTAAAGTTTGTGCGTTCTACGACAAATCTCAAACCTAAGTCTATGTAAGAAAAAGATTGAAGGAAAGAATCTCGAGAAAACACAGAAAAAAGAAACAAAGACAAAGATTCAGAATTAAGAATTGTGATACTCTATCAAGAACATAGTGACAAAGTGGGTGTAAGATTATGAGGCCAAGAATAGTAGTAGTATGAACAAATAGGTGAACAGTGTGTGAATATTTAGGAAACGTATTGGGCAAAAGCAGAATCATAATATAAATATGCCCTACTACATGATTGAAATCATACGCATAGATTTATAATCAAAAGCATGGACAAAGTCACAGTAACAGAGTATAAAGTGTAACAGAGTTTGAAGTGAACCAAGAATCGAAACAAGGAGGAACGATGGCTTACCAGATAATGTGAGGCCGGTGTGCGGTTCGCCGACGTCAGATGACGATATTAAAATCAACAGAATGGTGAAGGCCTCGCCGGAAAAGATGAACGGAGCAAGGTGCAGAGCTTAGAAAGCCTTAGGAGAACGAAAATGGCATTTTTTAGAGAGAGAAGGCTTGAAGCACAGAAAGAAAATAGTGATGTAAAATGAAAAGACATAGAGAAGGAAATAATTTTGTTGAAACGCGGAGTGGGGGCAAAATGGCAATTATAGTGCCTAAAGAAGACGTACTTGTCAGACAGCGTGCGCAAGTGCGACGCGACTTGATGGCGCGTGTCATGCACGGCTCATTAGGGAAAAGACGCATGGCAGAAACGGTTAAAATATTGTGCGTGACAGCTCATACGCGTGTTGAAACTCTTGGAGTTCTTGATTTAATGAAGCAGTGACCTCGGCTATGAGGACGATCTCGGCTAAAGTAACTTGAACAAACTTGGTTATTGGTTAAAGAGCATTGATAAAAGCGAATTACAGGTCTTGGTCATATAGAGCCGACGAATGATGACCTTGGTAATGAAAGATAAAGGGAGCTTAGCCGACGTGCTAAGTGGAAGAAAATGATATAGGTTCCATCACATCAGGGGGCAATTGTGGGGACATAAATTTTGAATGACGACACGTGGCCGAGGTGTCACCAAAGTGCCAGCCGGGGTGCCACATGCCCTAGTCATGATGCCGAGATGATCTCAGCTAGGCCGAGGTTATCTGCGAGAATACCGGAATCCGGGATAAGCGGATAAGGGTCAAGAGTCCTAGAATGGGAGAAGACTTCAGTTTGGGTAAAGATAAGACTCTTAGAGAGTTTATCCTAAACCTACTAGGAGTCCAAGATTAGCAGTAATCCTAAGTCCATTGAAGCTAGGCTTCTATTGGGATTGAGACAGTGTTGGCTATAAAAGAGAGACGCCCTCATTGGTCTGAATGTACCCTTTTAATATTCTGAATAACGAGTTAAGCACTTTCGCTATCTTTGAGAGATAACTGACTTGATCGTCAAAATGCCCCGGGTAGACGAACCACCGCTGGAATCTTTTCTTTCTGTGACAGGTTGTTTGGGTTTAATCTATTCTGTCGGTACTCTCCACCTAAGTACTAGTTTGGCAGTATGGTCAGAAATCGACACACACAATAAGAATTCATTTTGTTTGTTTTAAAAGACATTTTGTTTTCAATTTTACACCTGAATTTATCTGTTTACTTTTGTTTATCAGTTTGACTTTTTTTTTGGACTATTTGTTCAAATTATTTTATATCTGTTTAAATTTTTTGTCTATCTGTTCAACTTTTTGTATATCTATTCAAAATTTTCTAACCTATCTATTGATTTTTTTTTTTTATTTGTTGAATTTTTATAATCTATTTTTTCCATCTGTTCAAATTCACACTATTTTCAAACTTTCTCTTTCTATCTATTTCTCTCTCAACCTTTTTTTTCTCTCTTTATTTGTTGAAAAAATTTCACTATTTTTGTTTTATTTGTGAAATAACTCTCTCTTCCTCATCCCACCTCAACCTACATGTATCTATTAAAATATTTTTTTTGTTTAAAATTTTAACTTATCTATTTAAAATTTCAACATCAACAACAACAATAGATCTAAGTCAATAAAAAAAAAACAAAATAGATCTGAGCCAAAAACAAAATAAAAAAGAAGAGGAACATTTCAAAATTTCTTATCAATAGTTGAATATACATATGAAAATACAAATCTCACCTCGCACAACGGATCAACTCATTTTTTTAATCTGTTTAAATCAAACACAAATACAAATACAAATACAAATACGAACCGATCAACTCCATAAATTTCAAAATCAAACACAAATAGATTTCAAAATCAAATATTTATCGAATCAAAACTATTTATTTATAATAAAAAAAAATTTAAAAAAACTTCTGATATATATATGTGTGTGTGTGTGTGTGTGTGTGTGTTGTAGAGCAATCACGTTTTTAATATAAACATGTATATAATAAGAAATAATAAATAAATACAAGATCTTTTTGCTGATGGATATCTACTAGTGTTAGATAATGTCTCAATGGGACCACATAATTAAATGTGGTGTTATCATTTATAAGAAGCCTACAATTTAAGTGATTCAATTTAGTTAATAGGCTTAAGGGTATATGTGTTATGGACCTAATGTGTAGATACTAGTTGTATAATTTCTATTTCTATGAGGGGCAGAAATAGAAATTAAAACATATTGGTTAAAGTTGGTTTTCATTCCTTTTGAACTTCCACAACCTTTCAGTTTTGAAAACCAATTACAACCTTTAAAAGGTTATGGTCCCTATTCCTTCCCAAGTGAAAAAAGGTTTGTTTTCTAAATCCTCTCAAGGAGAAACATAAGGCACCAAAGGGGAAAGGATTAGAAGGCAATAACATAATCAATAACAAAGAGTTCATTGATAATCACGCTTCCTTTTAACCGTTCATCAATGGATTCAGGTATGTCATTTTGTCTTGATTTCTTGATAATACACATGGTAAATGATCCAAAGTGTAAGGTTTATGTTCTGAAATTTATGTTAACAACTAGAACCAACAAATATATATATATATATGATCTGGAACCAACGAATAATAAAAAAATAAATAAAGTAATTCAACAGATATATCTATATAACAATGGAAGGGTTAGTTTGAATTCAAGAGCTGAAAATATATATGTGTCAAAATTTGGACCATTAGATTGTTTTAATCCAAGGGCTGAAAATGTCTTACTCTCATTTGTCCTATTTGGACATTTCAATGATTGAGATCAATTACCATCAAGATCTAATGGTCTCTCACTTCAGCTCAAGATCTGATGTGGCTGAAAATCTCTCTCATACGTACTCCTCTCAGCTCAAAATCTCTCTCTCTCTTTCAATTTTCAAATTTTGAACGCACACACCCTCTCTCTCTCTCTACCTCTATCGGAGCCCATTCCCTTGCTGAAGACCCAACCCTTGCCGGAGACCCAACCCCAAACCCCCTATTACTCTCTTCATCTTCTCTCTTCCTCTCTCTCTATCGCCGCCATCCCAATCTTCGTCAACAGTGGTAGCCCCAAACCCCCTTCAATATTAATGACGACCAAATGGAGCCACTGCAAAAGGAAGAATCTAAAGGAAGAATCTGTTAGAAATACTGTTCAGGTGAGCAAACCAATCTTATTTGTTATCTTCTGAGAGTATCTAAACAAAGGAGCAAATAGAAATGTTAATAAACTATAAAATTAGCTTATTCTCACTGAAAAATTAATGATTTGTGTTTCCTCGCTCTGTCATTACATATTGATTTAGATGATTCTTGAGAGTTTTCTTTTTGCAACTATTACTGTCAACTCCCTCAGCAAACCTTGGGTTGGGATATATTCTTAGTGTATCCACTCAAACTTGCACATTACACAATGAATATGCTATTGTTATTGGAAAGCCTGGAGTAGACAAATGGAAATCAAAACATGTTTTGCTAATTTGGTGCCTAAAGTTTATTTATTGGTAGTAAATGTGTTTTGGATTGTATTTGGTGGCAGATATCTCTTGAAAATCAATTTCTTTTTGTTGTTGATCCAAAAAAAAAAAAGAAGAAGAAAATAAAAAAAGGTGAACAGTGATGGAATGTGATTCTTCCAGCAATGGATTTAATACAAGGTGTGGTTCAAAAGTTGGGGTATCAAAACTGGCAAATTCTTAGGGCTATGCATATCAATGTTGTTACCATTTCTAATTTATTTTGGCCAATTTTACTTGAATCTTGGACTTGCTATGTTATCTTACTTCTTTTTTCGTTGGTTGTGTTAAGGTTGGTTAAGTGGCGTTTTATTACAAGTGATGTATGTGAACCCCCTCTATTGAGCCCCTTTCTAGATAATTTTTGCTCTATTTTGATTGTGAACGTTTAGTGGTAAATTTTCACTAATAGGTAGGATTCGCTGATTAAGTGTTTAAAAAGAATAATGTACTTGAAATCCCTTCAAGCCTATTCTTCTTTTTGATTATTCCCACCTATGCATGTGCAACAATCAAAACCTTAGTTTAAGATTTAGTTCACTCTAATTTCTATAGCATAGTATCTACAAAAGCTACAGTATGCAATAGTGAGCAAGAATATTGACCATGGAGAAGTTTCAGATTGCCATGTAAAACCAAACGAGATTTCTGTTTTTAGAGTCCGTGTTCAATAATATAATTCTTTTGTAGTTTCTCATCCTTTACTTTAATGAGTTCAAGTGTAATGGGGGCATAGGGTAAGCAATCTTGCAGAATGTTAATGGTATAACGTTTAGCAAAAGAATCTTTACTCTAATGTGTTTCGATAACCTATCTTTTTGGGTCCAGCAAGTATATTTCCATCATGGATGGAGGTGTATTCTTTTGTTTCAATAATGTTTCAATAATCTTTACTCTAATTTTTGGATATCTTTTTGTTTCAATAATCTTTAATTTCCAGTAGGTTTGTTAAATTCCAGCAGGTTGACAATAGGTTTGTCCAATCTAATTGCTTTATTGATGTTTACAGTTTGTGATTGAAACATACTCTAATTTTTTTGATATCTTTTGTTTCAATAATATTTAATTCCCAATAGGTTTGACAACAGGTTTGTCCAATTTAATTGCTTTATTGATGTTTACAATTTGTGATTAGGTGTAATATTTGATCAGGTGTGTCCAATACATTGTGTTTGAAGCATTGTGTTTGCTTAATGGGCTCACATTAGGCAGCTTGAGGACTCCCTTAAGACCTTTCATATCGAAGCATTGTGGTAAATATTTGTTTTGTATTCTTACTTAAGCAATGATTGATCATTGTTATTCTGTGATTATTTTTTTGGTTAGTTGTGTTGGAAATTTATAAGTATGGTTTTTTAAAAAAATTTCTTACAATTATCATTATTTGGGTTTATTAAAATCAAATTGGGATGGGTGGGGTAGGGGGGAGCAAGAAAGAATGAATGATTTAAGAAATCAACTATAGTATATATATATATATATATTTTTTTTATTATTATTATTATTTTTACATTTTGTCTTAGTTAAATCTAAACCACATTTCATTTTTCTATTTCAACGAATAGGCTCTTAACAGAATTATAGAATTCATGAATTAAAATTTTAAATTAATTGATTTTTAAATTCATGAGTTAATTGGTTTGCATTTGTAGTATCATACTGTTCAGGTTTTAATTAATCTCATTAGCAAAAGCCTTTGTATTTTCTTAGAATTCTCTTATTCAAATTATTATTTACTAAATTTGATATTTTAAATTGAAGTGGGTCATAATTGATAGATTTTATTGCAAGAGACAATAAATTTGACGAAAATGGGTTAGAGAGATATGAGAAGTGATGAACCATTATGAGATACAAAGAGGTTAGTTTCTAGTTGTTGAACCACTTGATGAGGCCTTTTTTTTAGAGAAAGAAATAGAGCTTTTATTTCTATGTTGTTTAATTTGTATATAAATATTCACTCAATATGTTATCTTGCCATCTATAGGACACACAACAATATTCACTCGTTTGGGAACAGGCTAATTTAGTAACTTTTTGGCTATTTGGCTAAAATATGAGCTAAAAAAAACTAGTATGTTTAGGATGACTTTTTGACTTTTTACGAAAAGATGTGCAAAAAGTAGAGAAAAAAGAGAATCTTTGACTTTTTGGTATGGGTTGTTGGCTTTTTGGCTAATTTAGTAATTTTTTGACTTTTTGGCTAAAAAGTTCGGTTGCCAAACGAGGCCAGTTTGTTATCCTTTCTATTGTTATGCTTTTCTTAATGCTGACATTGATACATCTTTAGGAATGTAGGATTAGATGTAATCTGAGTTATACCATGGACTACGAGATTTGTCATGTCAGCAAAAAATAAGAATTTTTTTAATCAAATTTGTCATGCTCATCAGTTTAGGCGTGGACTACTAGATTTGTTCCGGTATGTGAGAGATTTTTTTTTTTTTTTTTTTTTCCTGCATGTGGATAAGTGGATGTTGACACAAGGGCGTAACAAGATGGATGATTTGATGCTCATGGATTTTCTTTGTTATGTTTATTTTTTTATTTTTTATTTTTACATTTTATCTTAGTTAAATCTAAACCACATTTCATTTTTCTATTTCAACGAATAGGCTCTTAACATAATATAGAATTCATGAGTTAATTTTTTAAATTAATTGATTTTTAAATTCATGAGTTAATTGGTTTGAATTTGTAGTATCATACTGTTCAAGGTTGAATTAATCTCATTAGCAAAAGTCTTTGTATTTTCTTAGAATTCTCTTATTGGTTGCTGAGAGTTTCATTGTTCTAGGTTAATTTAACTAGATATCTTTATGTATTCAGATTTAAATTATTATTTACTAAATTTGATATTTTAAATTGAAGTGGGTCATAATTGATAGATTTTATTGCGAGAGACAATAAATTTGATGAAAATAGGTTAGACAGAGATGAAAATTGATGAACCATTCTGAGATACAAAAAGGTTAGTTTCTAATTGTTGAACCATTTGATGAGGCCTTTTTTTAGAGAGAGAAATAGAGCTTTAATTTCTATGTTGTTTAATTTGTATATAAATATTCACTCAGTATGTTATCCTGCCATGTATAGGACACAAAACAATATTCACTCAGTTTAATTTAATGTTCACTTAGTTTGTTATCATTTCTATTGAGTTGATTTTTGGATTCTATGATTTTGTCAAAGATCATTTACTCTACTTAGTAACCCAATAGATGCCAAGTGGGTAGATCAAGCACTACTAGGAGCACATCCTCCTTATTGCTCCTTTCCAAGGAGGAAATGTAGCATCACTCGTAAACTGAGACAACTCTTCCTAAAAGCTGGTTAATGTTTTAAACTTGGTCCCTAAACATAATGATAGCCTCTTTGTTCTTGGTGCTGTTTAATCTAATTTTATATTTCCATTATGCTTTCAATATGTTAGTCTTCGTAGGACATAGCATTAGAACATTATTTTCTAATTTTATATTTCTATTATGGTTTCAACATTATGGTTTCAGGACATAGCATTAGAACAATCAAGCCTAGCCTCATAATTAAATTATATTGCCAATGGGTTTAGTGGCGGAACCAATATTTTGGCTTGGGGGCAACATTAAGCAAAAACCTAAGTTTATATTGCCATTGCGTAGAGTGGTAGAAATAATATTTTGGCTTGACAAAGTTTTGCCCAATTTCACAGGCTTATTACTCACTCAGTTGTGTAGTTATGAATTATAATTAAAAAAAAATCACATATCTATTTTTACGGTTAATTTTATATTTGATCAATTAACTGGTTTAAGGATTCCCAGTGGTAGAAAATACATTAGAGGAACTGTGTACGTATCAATTTGCTTACTAATTGATAGTTGTAAAGAGCAATCATTTGTCTATTCTCTCTCTCAAATTGGTCCCTCTATAAAACATGTATTGGCACCATTTCGTCAACAAAAATAATTTTGCTTACATATGTAAGGTTGTATTTGGATCATAATAACTTTATATTTCCCTCATTTTTTCTTTTTCCTTTTTAAATTCCTATCTAAATTTAAAATGATATTCTCGGAGGGGAATACAATAAGGGTGGTGGTTGTGTAATACGGTTTACGTCTAGATCAATTTAGTTTGCAGTTGACATTCAATTTCTATGGTCACTAGCATAAGGCACGAAGTAACCTCCTCTTCATGTTATTTTTGTCTTCCAGAATGTAGTTTCTCTGTTTGATGCTCAGTGTATAATTGGAGCAATTATTATGTTTTTCTTACATAAATTCATTTTTTAGGTCTTGGTACTATTTTATTTGATAAATTGTTCATATTTTACTCTTTCATGATAACGAAACAGCATTGAGTTTTTATCTTGCGTGCATTATTTTGGCTAATATAAACATCTTAAAATTAGATTGATCATGACTATGAAAAAACTTCAATCCAAATTTAAACACCTTAAGCTTCAATTCAAAGAGCTACTTTTGTTTGAAGTATATTAGTTGGTCTACTTTTGAAAATGCATTTTCATGGCATTGGTATGTCATGGGTGAGAGAGAACTTAAACAAAAAGCGGGGAAAGGGTTTGGTTGTGCAATGAGGCTGTGAGATGTCAGGGAATGGATGTATAAGGAGAAAAAAAGTGCAAACAAATGAATAGAATAGTGAGGGAAAGATATGAGGGATATGACAGCGGAAAATGGTCTGCAATTAAATTAATGGATTTGATTTAGTTTAAAAGAGGAGATATAAGTTAAAATGATTACAAATGTACATTGGCAAAAATATCAGTATGCACTGGATAGTTAATATTTATGCTACATGCTAAATTTTATGTTTAGAAATTTTTTTATTAGCTGGAAATTAATTATATTTGCTGGATCAATTTTTCTAAATGTTCTATTAAGTATTTAGAGGCTAAAAGTTGAACTTCTGAAATCATGTTTAAGAGTTAAGATTTAAAGTGGTTAGAACCTAAAAGTGAACTTTTTATTTGTGTTTGATGACTTTAGTTTTTGCAATTGTTATAAATAGTTGTATATACATACATATACAAACCCCTCTCACTCTCTCACATCTATATACTCTTCCCCTCCCCACCAGCTCTTGATCCAAAGCCCTTTATGATGGCTTCTTTGTTGATGCAATAAAGGTTGTTATTGCGTAAGAATATTTTTGATGGTTGATTTCAAAATGGGTTATATATTTCGAGAGGCCACAAAACAAAAATGAAAATCCACTTATCTAATAAACCACAAGGGGTTTTGAAAATGTCTTACATACAATTGTTTTTAATGGTTGAGATCAATCCTAATCAACATCGGACGGTAAAAAGTATAAGTTGAACAAAATGTGTGTTGATGCTAGACCTCTGGTTCTCGCTTACCAGTACCTCTGTTTATTACAAATGTCTCTCTTTCCCTTAAAAGTTAGTTTCTTTAGAACATAATTTGAAGACCAGAAAAAGCTCTATTGGTTTTGATGTAAGTGGGATTACCTTAAAAGTTAGTTTTTTTACAACATAATTTGAAGACCGGAAAGAGCTCTACTTAGTTTTACTCTCTCTTTTTCTCTCTCTCTCTTTCTCTCTCTCTCTCTCTCTCTCTCTCTCTCTCTCACTCACTCACACACACACACACACACACAACCTCTTTGCAAGTGATGATAATGACAATTTTTTGTGAATTTCGTTGAGGGTTTTTGTCTTTGGGATTGTGCTTTATACATAATTTAGTTGTATTTTGATTATCCTTTTCTTTATGGTTATGTATAGCTCCTTTGCTGCTTCAAGTCTCAGTTTAGGTGTACGGCCAAAAGATTAAATATCTTTATTAACTGGTTTTACTTGCTTTGGTTTTAGTTATATTGTGGTTCACTTTCCCACATTTTATCTTGGTAATTTTTTTTATTCTCTGGATAGGTTTAGGGATGGCTTGAACCATATAAAGCACTTGAAAACTTTAAATGTTAAGGGAGGCAATTCGTTTTGTAGAAGAGAAAATACAAGAAATTAGAAAATGGGAGAATGATTTGATACAGTTGTACTGAGTAATATCCATACACTAACTAAAGATTTGATGCACTAATTTAGTCATCCATGAGATTCTTTTTTATGATAGCAATCGCTTAAATATTGTTTTGAAGTCTTTATGAATAAAAGGGCAATTTCTTATGTCACATTCAAACTTAGATGGCATCTTCATTTTGTTTCTATGTAAAACATTTGATTTTATTTGTGAAGTGATGATTGGTCCTTTATATCAAAGTAAAAAATTGATTTTGCTTGCGAGATTATTGTTCAGATTCATTTTTTCCTTCCAAATTAGTTTAGTGTTTGTTGTGACCAATACAAGCTATGCATTTCATATCATCTCTTTTTCTTTTCTTTTTTTTCAATTAATTTGTCATGTGTTGCTTTATGCATTGTTGGGAATTTAAAATTGTGGCCTCATCATGTCTTTCAAAGATTACAAATATTGTGTTTTATAGTAGTGATGACACAAATTTTTGATTTTTTCGTGAATTTTGCGATGAATAATTTGTGTTTTTTTAAGGTTTTTAAATTTTATTTTTATTATTTGATCTATTTATAGAGATGAATAGTTTGTGTTTTTTTTTAGGGTTTTTTAATTTTATTTTTATTATTGGATCTATTTACAGAGCTTAGATAATTGGGAAAATGACGAGTTCATCAATGCGTGTTCTATGTTTGCTTCACTGTAGTAATTCATTATCTAGATCAAAGTGTTTGGAGAGGTTTGTCTAATTCATATTTTTGCTGTTGTTGAAATTTGCTCCCCGGTTCAACTAGGAAGACTTCTATACAAGGGTTATCATTTTACTAATAGGTTTCACTATGTAAAACCTGTGTAAACATCTCTCTTACATTCCTGTTTAGAATATTTGCTCAATGCTATTTTTCATGTGTGTTTCAACCAATGATGGGGCTAGAATTATGCTTACCACTGATATATTCAGAGCTATCAGAGAAGTACATGAATTTTGTGCTGAAAAAAATGGATTAATTACAAAACAATTTGAACGAAGATTATTTGTTGCTATGACAATGTTCAAACCAAACCAAACCAAATTAAACCAAGCCTTTAGTCCCATTGCTATGACAATGTCATTGCAAAAAATTGTGAAACATGCAATTATCACTCTTAAACATGGGTTTGTTGAGTTTTTTTGGTATTGTTCAAATTGAAACCGTAAAATCATTTGATTCAATAATATTATATTAAGTTATTCATGCATTTGTTATTGTTCTTCAAATTATTTTTATTACTGCAATGAGTTCATTTTGTTGTCAAATTAGAGTTGCTTTTAAAGAATCATTTTGTTGATTTCTCATATGTATTTTGATGCAATTTCTCATAGCTATTGGTTTTTTAAAGTGAATTTAAGCGAGTGATTTTGTTGCAGGTGGCTGATCCATATTAGAAACGTTGGGTTATGTTGTTTCTCTTTATGTGTGTAGTTGGTTGGTTCTCATTCTAAACTGGATGATTAATTATTATATTTTTTAGTTGGATAGGATGATTACTCTTTTGTACCAAAATATTCGTTCACCTTTTCTTGAAGGCATTAAAATTTGATAAAGCGAAAAGGTTATCAGTTATGATACTAATTCAGTAACATCCTTTTATTGAAGGTTTCCTATACATGTGTCATTTTGACGTGGATTGAATTTTAAAATTTGTTGTTTGGACTTGAATTTTAGCAAAGATTTTTAGATTCTATTCTTTGCTTATGCTACACTGCAATATAAAATTCATTATTTGGACTGTAATTTTGAAGTTTGTTATTTGAAATTTATGAATGTTTTTGCCAGTTTACTGTGTCGAAATAATTTCAACTTATTTGTGAAGTATTAAGCTGGAGTGATATACCATTTTAAATTGATTTATTACAATTGAATTCCGTAGCACGTGTGGTACCAAAAAAATTATTAACTGTGCCTTCAGGCACGGGTTATCCCTAGTATATACATATATCAAGTCTTTTCTTGTTGATGGATATCTACTGGAAGGACAAGACCTTTATGCGAGTCCTACACTTACAGTCCCTCAGAGCACCTCCGCCACGAGTAGTGGTGCTGAGCAAGAACCACTAAAAGTCCTTGGTGACAAATCTACTTAGATCTACGACCACTGGCTTTGGTGGTGGCTGGATAATGGCTGGATAGTGGCGGTGAGAAAGCAGCGGTCTAGGTGGTATCGGATCTGGACAGGACGATGGATAGCCGACTAGGTAGTAGCAACAGAAAAGGAGCGTGACGAAGAGCAGCTATGACGGAGAAGCAGCAGCAGAGGGGAAGAGAGAGAGTTAGGTTTAGAGAAGAAAATGAAGAATGAGAGAGAGAGAGAGAGAGAGAGAGAGAGAGAGAGAGAGAGAGAGAGAACCTGAGATAAGAGAATGATGAGAGAGAGGTAGATAAGAAAATGAGGGTTTGATAAGTGTATCCAATATATATATATCAGGATATTTTGGTCATTTTGTCAGAGTTTGTTCTTATGGCCAATATATTTCAGCGTCTAAAGCTTTGGCCAAATAAAATTCAACTTTGGACTTATGAACCGAGTCCCTAAAAAAAACTCTTTTATGTTTAGTTGTGTTTTGAAATTAATATACTAATGATTATATTAGTGGTGGTGGCAATGACAACAACGAAATAAAGGTTGCGAGGTAGGGGTAGTGATAGTGGTGTGATGGTAGTGCAACAACCATGGTAGCATTATGATAGAGTAGAGGTGATAGTAATGGTGGTAGTGATAGTGGTGTGATGGTAGTGCAACAACAGTGGTAGCATTATGATAGAGTAGAGGAGGTAGTAATGGTGGTAGCAATGATTGTAGAGGTGGTGGAGGGGATAGCAGTGGTGGTTGTGGGCTTAGTGGTGGTGGTGTAATAGTGATAGTGATGGTAATAATGATAATGTGGTGACGTTAAAAATATAGGTTCAGAAAAATATTTTTCACTTGTTATGAAAGTACAAAATAATTTTATCCAAACTGATTTATTTTTTATTAATCATAAAAAATATTTTTCTTCAACTTTTATATTCTATTATTTTAAATCCCCAAAAATACAAAATTTACTTTTTAAAAATAATTTATAATCAAACAAACGAATTTGTAGAAATTAGTTTCACAATGATATGATCATGTAAATTCACAATGATAAGTCTTGTACTTTTAAATGCGCATATCACAATAAGACACATATTCTATATAATAATTCTTATATTTATTCAATTCTACTACATAAAACATACATATAATAATTCTATATTTTCAAACCAACCTATTACACTAATTTTTGTTAAAAATTTTCTTTTATGTAAATTTTATTTCATGAACCAATTAATGAAACACAAAGAGAAGCACACAATTACAACAATGACCAATTTAACATTATCTTCACTGGGCAGCGCAAGTCAATATTCATCAGTTTAGAAGAAAAAACCGGCAGCGGCAACGGCGGCGACACCGCCAACGGTGGAGGAGATCTTGAGGGCGGTGGCACCGCTAGCGCCGGGAGCAGCAGCAGTAGCAGTAGGAGAGAAAGCTCCTTCAGGAACAGGTCCCCCAACAGGTGCAAATTCCGAGTCGTCACCATCAATGTTACCAACGGTGTCAGAATCTTCCGAATGTGCCGGTGCCGCCGCAGTCTCCGACGAGGTATCCTTTGGGGCGTCGTGGCCAGCAGCAGAAGCCAGCTCCACGACGAAGAAGAGAACCAGAGCAATAGCTAGAATTTTACGTGCCATTTTCGTGAAAAGTTGAAGAGGTTACGATTTTTTATTTATTTATTTTTGTTTGGTTGAATAGAAAATGCAGTGATTCCCTGAGAAAATAAAGAAATACTGCAAGGTGGAGAAGATGAAATGGAATGATGGGTAATGAAATGGAATGATGGGTATATATATATATATAGTGTTCTGTTGGGTAGGGGAAGAGAATGGTTGTTTTAGCGTAGAGTTAGGGGGTGGAGGTCTCTACAATGGTTGAGAAGATAAATAATTTTGGAGGTGGTTATTAATGAAGGGTTATAAAGGATCTATCTTTACTGGTAAACATTTTTTTTTTAATAAATTATAAATACACCTGTCCTTGAGATTTATTTATGGATTGTCTCTTATAATTTAGAAAATTATAAATATTATTTTATTAAAATTTTTTATTTGACAGAATTATTATGAAATTAAAAATTTTAAAAGATGAAATATAATATTTAGAACCACAAACAAATCATATTTTAAACAAATCTTTGAAATTGTATTTATAATGTAATCATCTTTTGGTTTTTGTCCGGTGGATATGTTGAACGACCTTTACCACATTGGCAATGTAATGGAAATTAGACTTGTTGAAAAGATAGGATGGGTTCTTTTGTCATTTTAATTATTGTAATTTTAATCTCGAATTTATGATTTTGTTTCAATTTAGTCTAATTAATTATATCTATTATTAATTTTTTTAATAAAAAATACGTACGTAAGAAACACATCACACTCTTTTAAGGTTAAATATATAAACTTGCTTAACTCAATGAACATTTTACGTCAAAAATTTGAACCGCATTATCAATTGAATTAAATTGATACAAAATCTAAAATTAAAAATCAATTGAGTACAATATAAAAATTGCCAGTATAAAATATAACAATAATTCTAAGTAACTCAAAATTTTGTGACTCAAAAACTCAAATCACTCAAAACGACGTCGTTTTAAGTGTAAATGAGTGTAAAACGACGTCGTTTTGACAGATTTGAACCATTTGAGGCACAAATTTTTGAGCTACTAAACATTTTCTAAAATATAAATGATGTTTGTTATGATTGTTTCATTTAAATTACTCTTTATGAGTTTTTTTTTTTTTTTTTATAATAATAATAATGACTCAATGTATTTGATTTTGATCGTAAATTATTAAGGTTTATTGTAATATGTAGAGATGGCAATTTACTCCACCCTTGCTCCATCCCTATGTCCCCCATTGCACCCCTATTTTTTCATGTCCCTATAAGATAACGAGAAGGAGATGATGGTATTTACTTCTTAGGCCTCAATTTTTTTTATCATGCCCCGCTTATATATTATATAGTTTTGTAGATATTTATATCTATGTATAATTTAATTTTTAAAGTACAATGAGATTAAGAAAAATGATTCGTATACCTAATTTTTATTTAATAATTTACACACGCGCACATGCACACCCATGTGAGTGTAAATTAATTATTAAGTAAAAAATTAAATACCTCTAGCATTGCCTTAATATTAAACTACCAAAATATCACCTTCATTATATATTTTTTTGTGTTATCATATGTCTTTTAAATATTATTATTCATCAAGCATTATGAAATATCATATCGTTTCTCTTTAGTATCACTTCCTTCAAAATTGCCAAATCACTCCCTCCGAATTTTCAAATTGTACTACATCATCACTTTATAAATTAAAATTTCAAATTTTACTCACATACCAAACTTGATATTGAATCTAATTAAAAAATTTAACTCAATATTAAATGAATCAATGGATAAACAAAATTTGAATCTTTAATTTCCAAAAATACCAGGCTGGAACAATCTAAAAGCTCAAAACTCTCCAATCCTCTCCTCGAATGGAGAAAAGCCATTCTATTTTTATAGTCTATGTAACTCAATCTGCATTTGAAAACTGTAGTTTCTTTACCTTAACTAGTTACTAATAACGTTTTGTAAGAAATGAGTTTTCACGATTAGTAACACCTTTTGTTCCCTTAGGATGAGACATGTGACTCACCTATTCGCGAGTTGAAAACACGATTTAACCATCAGCCCAATTTGAATGGTACCCATGTGAGGTGTAGTGTATACCATGCATTGTGGTGCATCAAATGCGGGTTTGGGTTGTGTTAATGCAGCTAGCAAGAGTTGTGACTTGTAATACACCCCGAGTTGGCACAAAGATGTATCATAACCTTTGTCACCAGTTTTGGTCAGACGTATCATAACCTTTGTCACCAGTTTTGGTCAGACGGGGTTGAAGTTAGATGTTGCTTTGGTTTCGGACTAGAAGGCTAAAGATGCGAGACAAATAACCATGTAGAATGCATATAAATAACATATTCTTCCATGGGATATACTGAAGATTGTAATGCAATCACATTATCAACAGCCTTTATTACATCTAAATGACACATTACCAACAGCTTGAGCATAACAAAAGCATCACCCAACACCACCATAAGCCAAGAACCTTAAATTAAACTTCGAAAAAGTCTAGGCGCACAGAATATGTTCAAACCCGTGTCCCATTATGTGAAATTCTTTGTGTGTGACACAAGTGTCATATTTCAGAACTGTAAATCGAGAAAACACGACACTTTCTAGCCCCTACAGAATACAACATCAAATAAATTCTGCAACTCCAAATCCAAGCACATAAACAGAAGTTACAAGGTGCAAACTGGGATATAAAAGACAACAAAGGTAAAACTGAAAATTATGTCTCAAATAGACACTGGCTTCTGAGATACAATGGAAAATACATGAAACCCTATATACAATAGGTTGACAGCAGCACGTACTCCTCAGAAACACAACATTACAAAACTGGACAATTCTAACCTAGAGAAGTACAAATCTCATAACCAATATAAAACTCATACAAGCTCCTTAATGAACAACTAAATGATAAAAACAACCAGAAGATTTTACCACTTCAATAATAATGATAAAAGAAAATTTCCTGTCAAAGGTTGGGGCCCGGTTGCAGAGTAGCACACCAAAGATGCCAACACACACACCCCAAAAACGAAAAAAGAAAAACGATACGAAAACAAGTCCCGGTCATCTTAGCAGTATGAATCTTTTAGTCATTTAAAAGATAGGCCTATTAAACAAGCTAATGGAAACGATCACGCTATTAGAGAAAGCCTTTATCAACAACACACCTGTGAAAAGGCTTCTATACCGAACCATTTTTAGCATTGCAAAATCTCATATTGCAGTAAATGCATTTGATCACACTCTTTCTTCTCCTACTCATCCAATCAAAACAACAACAATAAGATGACTAAACCTTTACGTCTTGAACTTTTATAAGAAAAACCAAATATCAATATCATATACAGACTGAATTGGGCACAGCACTACTAATCATTGGCAAAATTTAAGTGAGTCAGACACAAAAGCTTCCATCTAAACATAGGGGCATGGTTAGATACAGCATGCATGTGTCTTGGTGAACTTACCATAATGTGCTGAAGCAACAGGGAGAGTAAGATAATAAAGACATGATTAAGTTTTAACAAGTCCGGTGGCATAAGGACATTTACACAAATTTCTTTGATTTTTGAAGAGAAGGGGAGGGGGGATTCCGTGGGCAAAGAAGCACGGGCACTTCTAAGAAGGTATCATGTCCACACCGACACGACACGACATTCGTCGGACACTTTTCCAACATTTAGACACACATGAGACATATTACAAGTTTAAATAAAACGACACGACATTCGTCGGGCACTTTTCCAACATTTAGACAAACATGAGACATATTACAAGTTTAAATAAAACAACAACGATTTCAACAATAAAACAAAAATAATGTAAATCACTATCTTTATTTAAATATTCATATATATATATATATATTATAAAAAAAATACCAAATAAATAAAATTATATATGTTGCATATGTCCTTCATGTGTTGTGCCTTATATTTTTTGAAAATTTCCGTGTCAGTGTGTCCGTGTCATATCATGTGTCCGTGTATGTGGGTGTTTAGCGTGAGTTAGGACTCGAGAATGTGATGACAACATTGCCATATGGATTACTATTCAAAAGAACTAAGTATCCGCAGATCATAGATGTTAATAACACTGAAAGTTAATGAGGGACAACTAGAAAAACCAATATATATGCATCTATAAATCTTTTATTTCCAAAGAGCCAAAGAGAAGCATATGAAGAATTCGCACAAATGAAAAATATGCAGAAAATGGATCATATTAGCATTAAAAATCTGTCCTGAAGCATTGGGGTTTTCAGTATAATAATGAGAACTGAAAAAATGTCGGATAATTAAACTTTTGCCAAACTAATGGGATTGTTAAAGATCATGATTCCATTAACAAAAGATAAATGCTTCAAATGCGTACATTGATAAATCAAATGACTGCAAATAATAAATGAAAAATGCCCCAGAAGCATGCTAAAGAATGAAAACAATAGCCAGATTACCATAGAGAAAGTTAGACAAACAAATCCAGAAAATTGGAAAAAGACAAAAACAGAAGAACTAGATGGGTCAACCTTGTACAAGAATACCAATATTAAATTAAATTTTGATCAAAAAGTACATCAAAGGGCCAATAAATAAATACAACCCATAGAAGATAATATAACAAAGAATTACCCGTTGCGGTCATAGGATTTCCAAGCATACCAGATTAGATGCAAACCAGTACAAAAGTTAGCCAATGATTGTGAGCTTCCTTGTCAAGCTCCATCAAGAATGAAGCCGCTCCTCATTTCCAACAAAAGGAAGATCAAACATTTACATTGTATGAGAAACTATACATTTCATTTTCCTATTGAATCAAACTGTTACACATGATCTATACAATGAAATCTCCCTCAAGAACAGAGATACAAAAAAACACTGCTCCCAAAGGAAAACCTAAACCTAAAAAAGTAGTAACAACAATAGTATGTACAAGTCCTTCATCAGGACAAAAACAACTCTTCCACTTCCGGCATTAACATAAAGAATCAAGCTACAACTTCTTAACTCCTAAAAAAAACCTACATCTTGTACTTTACATGATTACAGACATAAAACAATTGATGGTTCTTCGTGCTTACAGGAAAGAAAGCTCCATCAACAGACAACAATTTCTTGAGATTTTACAATAACCACTTACAAGTGGAACAGCGACCCATGTTACAAAGTACAAATAGCTAAATCTGACCCCTAATGAAAAGAATCAACATTATCTGATACAACAGATCAAATATGAACAAACATGGGCCTCATAATTTGTACAAGAATTTTACAAAGACACTGACGAGATACAAGTGATCTACAAAGATGGGCCAATTACATGCTGTGAACCTACAACAACAAAATCAGTTCACAGACGAGATAAAAGTGCTCGGCATGCAGACCGGCAGGCATTGTGGTTGCATCCAAGAACTCGACTCCAATATGCTTCACTTATTGATAAGTTCATGAATTGGATGCTTTCTAAACGTTTTCTTCCAGAAGCACATTTTCAAAGTTTTGAGGAAGTGCTTGAGGAAAACAAAATGACAAGTAATATGTTCAAGGCTTCTTTGGCATACTAGCAGGCCATGTGATTTTCATAGAAATCCAGGAAAAGCAGCCAACTTAAACCATCTTCCTTGAGATAACCAACATAGGCTGATTCAATCACAAAAACAGGTAGTTGCCAACTCGCTCCCTGAATATGATGATAAGAAAAATCCCCATGTCAAAAGTCATAACTTATTAAGAAAGACTGCCCAATATGCCACACCATAATCTATATCAACACTGATTATCATGGATAGAATATTAAAAAGAGCATTGAATCACGAACTGACATCAAGCTCTATATCAAACTCTTTATCAATATAACAACCATTTTACTCGGTTAAACACCTAAGAGTTCATATTTTGATTTCAATCCTTCAATCAAAAGGCAGCATCGTGTACATAACTTCTAGAAGATATGAGGACATGATATATCAACTCGACACATTCTGGTTAACTCTAAAGTTGGTTTTTCTAAGATATTTAATATAAACTACCAAGCTAAAATGCCCAAGAGATAGGCATGTATATCCCTCGGTAGAGAAGAATCCAAATGATGCCAATGTCAGACATGATAAGTTCCAATCAACTAGAACTGAACTTCAAAAACTAACTGGACATTCATATAATCTTGACTTCCAACCAAACCATTCTTTTGAGCTTCCCTTTCCCCATGTATGTCTGTAAAATCTATATACATGTACACATGTACATGTGTGCCTATATGTGCACATATATCAGTCAGTTTGTGTCTATCACTGCTCACATATACACAGGGGCATGGACAGCAATATATACTCCAAGTGCCCACTAATACCATCAGTGGTTTTGCCACACCTTAAGCAACCATCTCAATTCACACACCTGTTGTTCATTATCAATAAAGGGTAGTCTCAGGTTTCTCTTTTTACCCATAGAGAATTTGAATATATACTCCAAGTGCTCACTAACACCATCAGTGATTTTGCCACACCTTAAGCAACCATCTCAATTCACACACCTGTTCTTCATTATCAATAAGGGGTAGTCTCAGATTTCTCTTTATCTTTTTACCCATACAGAATTTGAAGATTCTCAGACGGTTTAACCTCAATCACACAAGGGATCAGCTACCAAACTCAAGAAAAGCAATTCCCATCCAGGCTAAGAATGTTTGGGAGCAGGAAAGATAGAAAATGTTCTACATTCTGCGGTTGATAATCTTGACCTATTACACCTAGGAAGAAAACAGTACATATTTTAGGTGCAATTGAGGAGCTCAAGACTTCTAAAGCAGGTAGAGGGAAATGAGAATATTTTAGACTAACATGATGAGGATTACTTCTTTCTTTCCTTTTTTTTAAAGAGACTAATATGTGGAGGATGAATTTTATCTATATCAATGGAACCACTGACAGGTTGAATAACCATTCATGCATCAATGACCAGTT
The DNA here is from genome assembly GCF_055761805.1 of Camellia sinensis. Classification (NCBI taxonomy): domain Eukaryota; kingdom Viridiplantae; phylum Streptophyta; class Magnoliopsida; order Ericales; family Theaceae; genus Camellia; species Camellia sinensis. The sequence continues at coordinate 176,431,916 of NC_138970.1, read as the reverse complement.
GCAAAAAAGGACAGAAGGGCACAAAACAGGCAATAAAAGCACAAAATACTTTAGCTTTTGTCACATTGGCCCCAAGAAGTAAATACATAAATAACACCAATAGCACTTAGGTTGCATTCAGATTAACAGATTTGAAATGAAGGGATTTAGGATAAACTTGAAGAGGATGGAGCAATTAAGTTGTATTGAGAGATTTGAGGGAAATGCTAAAAGCGAGGCATGAGAGATGCATCCTAACTAAAATACACGTGCACTTCAAATCCTTAGTAGGATGGATTTCTTTTTCTTTTTCTTTTTTTTTTTTTTTTTTTCTTCTTGTAATCTAATTATTTCAAAATTATGATTTAGGCTTCTAAACTCAAGGTATATAGCTTCAAAATCCACTTATAGCTTGTTTGAATATATGCTTATGTAGCAAACCTTTAAAATTAACTATAATCCACACATTTGAAATTCACTAATCCAAATGCAACATTGACTTCTAATACCAAACATATGATGTTTCCTTCCAATATGTTCACATCAAGCAATGGTGCATCTAACTACCTACCTAACAGCACTGTCAATTTACATTTCACCTTTCTACACACCAAAAATGCCATATAAAGCATGTTTCAAAAAACAAAAGGTTAAGAACAAGACAAAAAAAGCTCCGTATACTGAGTTTGCAAACTCAATGCACAACTATAAATAGGTTTACACATGCATGAACAGTAGACATGTCTTAGTCTTGTATGACTCATATTATGTAATTTATATGAGTAACTTTTGAAGTGCAAAAATACACAACAGTCATGACAAAGTCATGAAAGGTCATAAAAGGTGAATAATCCTAATTTGTAGTCAAATCCAAATAACAAAACTACTGTGATTTTATAGTCAGAAACCAAAGGAACAATATATTTCCTCTTGGCTGTTCTAACAGGATTTATTCATATCCACCAAGACAAGTCTTAGAAAGCTAGAACCCACCCAAAGATGCATATAAGCATTCTATGAATACAAAATTGAAAAGATAAACCTAATTCTTCAAAACACACATTATCTTCTAACAAACACCAGAACGGAGGAAACACAATCATTTGGCCATAACTGATGCCAATTGCACATAAAGAACTTAATTAGATAACTTGCCAAATATCTATATACAAAATTCTACCATTGAAGTATGTCAGAAGTAGAAAGGAAACTGCAATAATCATGATGGGATAATACAGTTCTATCCATCTAGTGGTTAAAGGCTTCACCAAGAAAAAAGACAACCAACTCACAAAATCATATAGAATAGCAAAAAGTTTCAAGTATCTCAAGGTTGCATGCCCTAAGAAGTAGTAGTCTTGAAAAAGGAGGATTAGTAAAACAAACATGGAACCAATGGGATGGCTGTTAGCTGGGCATTAACAGTCCAACCCCTAAAAGGCAAATCCACAATTGTAAGCTACTTCAAATCTATAAAGTTTTTTTATGCAAGTGTTGCATCAAATTAGGTTTTGTAGGTAAAAGCAAAGAGGAAGATATATTTTTCCTTCCTACCCACACATAAACAGAACTTACTTTTTCAGTTCAGAAGCTAAACTGCATGTACACCAGAAAGAACAGAGGTAGATGCATTCTAGCAATCCGTTGATGAGACATGATGATTTGAAAATGCTAAGGTCAAGGTCTCATAGGACCCTTATATGGAGAATTAAAAGCTTGATTATGTCACTCTGATGGCAGGCGTCTGCGCTTCCCATAATCCACATCCCTTGATCTCCTGTGATCCTCTTCTGGCATCGCTTTGGACCGGCTCCGAGATCTTGAAGAAGACTGTCCTCTATCCCAGTCATCCTCATAGCCCAAGTCTTGTTCTCTTTGCCGAGGGTTTCGGTAACCATCCTTCTCCTCCCTGTACCTGTGTTCCCTATCAGATCTGTCCCTTTCCACCTCCCTCTCATCACGATGCCTTTTCTCAGAGTTTCCTGACCAATCACGTTCAGAACCCCATTCCTTCTCCCGGGAAGCAGCATTTGATCTTACTCCTTTTTCGTGGCTTGCCTCTCCATATCCATATTCAGAAGCACCATCTTCACCACCATAGCTCGATTCTCTTGTCCTCCGGCCATGTTCTTCCCCTCCCCATCCACCCATGCTCGTGTCTGTCCACATTCCTGCATGATGTCCATCCATCCCAGTGGGCCCCATCATTCCCATTCCATTAGCTGCCATTCCTCTGCCAAAGAATGCAGGGTTCACATGAGGAGCCACCCCAGCAAGTCCCATTGCATTAACAGCTGGAAATGAAGGAAGCATCCCAGGGAAAGGGGGACCCGAAAACCCTCCATAGCCAGCTCCTCTACCCATATAAGTTGGGTCAAATCCAGCACCCATCATACCCTGAGGATGCATCAAACCACCAGGAGGACCACCAAAAGCAGGACCCGCAAGGCCTTGCCCATACCCTCCTCCACTACCACCAATTCCGACACCAGAAGTGCTTCCAATCATATTCTTTGCTCCCATAGGCCCTCCTCTTCCCCTCATAGGTCCACCCCCAGGGCCTCTATTATTGAGTATTCCCTGCCCACCTCGTCCCCCCCACCCACCTCTTCCATAATTCCTCCCTCCATCTCCACTAGGTTGATTCATCCCACCACCTCTCCCCACCCCATCATTCATAGGCCTCCTTCCCTGTGTCTGAGACTGAGGCTGGACTTGGTTTTTGTTCATATAAGAAGAAGCCATCTGCTTTATGGTTTGTGGAGAAGCAAAGGCCACTACACAAGCTCGCCCATTAAAAATATGACCATTCATTCCTTCTTTGCACGCAGCTGCAGCAATTGCATCATAAAATTCAACTTGACAATAGCCTTTTGATTTTCCACTAGCTCTCTCATCAAAGAACTTAATCTCCTTGACCCTCCCATATTGGGATAGCACACTCTCAATCTCCGCATCAGTAGTCCACCAATGCAGTTCTCCCACAAAGATCATGGTTCCGCCATTCTCCAAAGCAGGCCGAATCAGATTTTCATTAACCATTGGACGGTTCACATTTGCATTTGCATTTGCATTTACATTCATACCCATCTGATTAGCTGATATCTGTGGAACACTTCTAGGGCCGCCTGTACCAGAGTTCAGCAGCGAAGCAGACTCAGCGGCCAACTTTACTGACATTTTAGTAGAATCAACCCCAATTTTCTGAGGCATTGGAGTTGATCCTTGAAAGCCCAAATTTGCAGGTTGAGTATCATGAGTCATCCCGTGAACCCTTCCTGTTTGAGCAATATCAGTAGTTCCTAGTTGTTCCCTATCAGCTGTCAACCCATCCTTCGGCTCAGTAAAATGGATCCCAGAATTCGAGTACTTCCCTTCAGTTGCAACCCCGTGGACGCTTAGCTGTTGTGCCCCTGCAGCTTCAGCTCTAGGTTCAGGAAGATTAGTTTTCTGTGCTTGAAATCCCCCATTACCCACACCAGGAGATGGCACTGGTGCCTCTGAACGCTGCAGCTGCAAGAAACCTTCTCCAACATTAACATCATTATATAGATCATCATATTCATCATCTTCACCTATTATATCATCTGCAAGAGCAGAAATCGCTCCACCTCCCTGATACTGCATCTTTTGAGCCCCTACAAATTCCTCATCTCCATAATCTAATTGCTCTTCAGCTGTCGGATCCATTTAAGCTAACTCAAAAATAATCAAGAGTACCTATTATTTCTCCACCTATTTGAAAACAATAAAATAGTTATTACATTTGTCTCTTACTTGGCATAAACAGGAAGCAAAGAAGACAGATCCCTAAAACATGACCCCTAAATTCACCCCTAATGATGCGGCATGAGTTTGAGTCTTAGGTGGTTGATTTTTAAACAGATCAATAACTGATGGAGATAAAAAACACTCCCTGATACAGTCTCAAGTTTTTTTCCAACAGAAATATAGAGATCAAAAACACTCGCAAGCTTAATGAGTGATGAGAATTGAACAGAGCACAACATAAGAAAATTAATAGTCATAATAGATCAATAAATAACAGAACTAGAAAATTTTATATGTATACATACACACAAGCACATTAACTGTGAAATCTTAATCATCCTAAAACAAAAGAACCATAGAGATCTTTAAATAAGAAATAGAGATCTAAACCCACATATGCAGCCAACCTTATATTTTCATATACCCATCTGATGACGATAATATTTACAGTCACAGTTGATAAATTATCAAATGTCCACTTCAAAAAAATCACCAAAAACAGACAAATTTCAAATACCCACCATGTAATTTCTCAAAATATTGATAAATCGCAAACACCCGCTAGAGGGTAACATCGAATATATGGCATAAAAATATCAAAGTCAAAGCACAACCCAACAAATCGGAATATAAATTACCAAAATCAGCTGAAAACAATCGAATCGCAGTTTGATTTCGTTCTTACCAATTCATGCGACCATCATAAATTGACTGAAAAGAGAATTCCTTTTTCTTTTTTTTTCTTTTTTCTTTTGTTTTGTGCGATTTGTGTAGGGAGATTAAATATCGGGTTAGAGCTTCGCTTACTCTTCTTCTTCTTCTTTTGTCTTTAGGCTCTGAGCTGCGAGGTCAGACAAACACGCATATGGCCTCTCCTCTCTCTCTCTCTCTCTTCTTTGCGATGTATTCTACTGTGGTGTCGGAGCTTTCTTCCCATTATAATATGATCATTAATTCTAAAGCAATAAAATAAAAGATAAATTATAAATATATTTATTTAAAATACGAATTGTTTTTTATAATTTAAAAAATTAAAAATACTTTTTTGTAAAAAATATTTATTTAATAAAATTCCTAACTGTTCTTTTGTATAACAATAAAATTAATTGAATTATTAATTAAAATATATTTCTGATAATATTAAAAATTGTTAATTGAATTGATAATTTATTGAAAAAATAAACCTTTTGTCATGAAATTAAAAATTTCAGAGGACAAGATGTAATTTTTTAAACTATAGGAGCAATATGCATTTTAAATAAATTTTATAAATGTATTTGTAATTTACTCAATAAAAATAAAAATTAAGAAAAGGAAGATCAAGAATTGCCTTTAATTTATTAATTTTTCAACGGTGAATATAAATTTATAACGCTATTTTAATCATATTTTATGCATATTTTAATTAGAAAGTCATGTTCAGAAAAATTATCTCATAATTTTATACAAATTGTAATTTTGCAAGGAGATTGAATTGGTGTTGTGTGATTTCATGTATAGAATAAATTTAAATCACCGATGATGAATAAAATTTTTAGGTAAAAAATATGAGTTTATAGTATTATTGTATTTTAGTTGATAATGCCCAAAACTGATACGATTTGATGAGAAATGATAGAATGAGGAGAGAAAAAATATATATTTGATTTATAAGTTAAATGATAAATGATAAGAAATTGAGAACGAAATCTCTTATTTTATATATGTATATGTATATATATATATATTTTTATCAAAATTGGTGTGAGAAATAAATTGATCAACTGTTTATTTTTTATAATACTCAAATTGTCCATTGAAATATTTAAAAATACAAGAAAATCTCATTCATATACCTATATCACATATTTTACTCTTACTAATTCAAAAATGATATAAAGAAAATACAATCTTGCTTGTTTCCACATTTCAAAAAATACTTTTCGAAAAATTTTACTTTCTTATTTTTCGTTTTTTTGTTTTTACTGAATTTTTTAAATATTTTAAGCAATTTTTTTACTTTTTAGACACACCTAACATAAATACACTTAAAAAGTAAAAAAAAATTATAAAAAAAATCTTTTAAAAATTCACTAAATACGAAAAATACAAAAAAAAAAATATAAGAATTCAGTACATTTTTTGTATTTTTATGTGTTTATTAATTTTTTAAAATATTTTTTCATAAATTTTTTACTTTTTAGATACGTCTAAGTAAAGTGCATCTAAAAAAGTAAAAAAATGTTTAAAATTTAAAAAATATTCACTAAAAACAAAAAAAATACGAAAATAAAAAAAATCAGTTTTCAAAAAACTTAATCCAAAAAACTCAAACCAAACACACTTTATTTTTTTTTTTTCATCTAAAGATATTACAACCAATTATTTTTTGTTTTTTATTTTTTATTTTTACGTTCTCAAAAAGAATTGGGAGAGGGTTTAATTGGATTAATTAACAAAATTAGTTGGGTCAATTCAAGAACATATTTTAATGCAAAATAAACGGAGTCTAATCCTTTTCAGTAGGCCTTAGATAAGCTATAGGCCAATCCACTTTTTAGCTCTTACTTGAACCCAAACCAGCCCGACTACCTCAAAACCTGATCAAGCCATTTGGGCCTTGAATTGACCCAACTAATTTTGTTAATTAATCCACTTAAACCCTCTCCCAATCATGCCTGAAGCTAGCTCCGACAACACCGATCATCAAGACCCCTTGGCCCTGGTGATTACCTCAGAAGAAGAGGAAGACCACCTCATAAGAAGTACCAAAAAAATCAAAAGTTCAACCTCCACTATGGATCAACCCATGGAAAATGAGGTAGCTATGGAGACTGAAAGGATAGAGGAAAGTCCCCCACCCAAATCTTTCAAGGAAGCACTGACCTCCACTTCCAATGGCGATTATCTCTTTGATAGCAGAGTAGAAATCCTCTCCTCGGATGAGAATGATGACAACCAGGAGCCTCACTCTCATATTCAAACCACTCTGCCAAATCATATGGGACCCCACGTATCTCACTGCCAAAAAAACTTCTAGAGAAGATTAGAAAGCCGTGGGTTAATACTTTGATTGTTCGATTATTGGGCAAAAGTATTAGGTATAAAATGCTTTGTGCCAAAGTCAAGACTATGTGGAGACTGCAAGGGGAATTTAATGCCATTGACCTTGGCTACAATTATTTCCTCTTTAAATTCTCTGACCCCTCCAACTGTGAAATTGTCTTCACGGGGAGCCCATGGGTGATTATGGATCACTACCTCACCGTCAGACGATGGGAACCAAATTTTAAACCATCGGAAGCTTTTGAAACCATAACCGTAGTCTAGGTTCGGTTTCCCGAGCTTCCGATAGAGTATTACCAGGAGAAAGTCTTATTCGCTATTGCCAAAACCATTGGCAGACCTCTAAAAATTGACTGGACCACGGCAATGGCTACTCGGGGAAAATTTGCTCGAGTGTGTGTGGAAATGGATTTGAGCAGGCCCCTGAAACCCAGATTCTTACTTGAGGGCAACTGTTACACCATTGAGTATGAATCCCTCCATTCCTTTTGCTTCTTATGTGGACAAGTAGACCATCGAAAAGAAGCATGCAGATTCAAGACCAACAATGCTCCACCGGAGGGGAAAAATCCAGCCACTACATCAGAAACTAACGGCTACCTGCAACAAGAGGTAGATAATGTAGAGGCTTTTGGCCCATGGATGTTAGTTACTAAAAGAAATAGAAGGCCAGTCCATAACAAAAGGGCCCAAGACCCTCATGACCCAACCTATCGAAATAAATTTAAAAGCCTCGAAGAGGGCCCAGATGGCCAAGCCAGCCACCACAGGAGAAAGAAAAATATCCCAGTAGGTCATGACATCGCCCAACAAGAGCCCAACATACATATCGGATCAAACCAACCCAATGAACCTAAAGGCAAAGGCAAAGGCAAAGGCAAAGGTAGGGCACACCATCTCCCTTCCACAGATTCAGATAACCATAATACAATTCAGAGACAATCCAGCTGGAAGCTATCTGAGAAAGGTACATCATCACACCATAGAGATCAAACTGCAATAGCTACTGAATTGATTCCTTCAGTAGTGTACACTCAACCCCCGAATGATCTAACTATGGTTGATATTAACCTACCCCAGTCAACTAGGGTACTCTCACCTCTTATCAACACACCAGCTCTCAATCCCTCCGTTCCCCCATCTCACAACAGAGAGCCACCTGATCCAGGAGATCCTATCCATGGCGACGGAAGGCAGCCCGACTGCAGATTACCGACAAATGGAAGCGGTAAAGCACCTCAACCAGACCAGCTCTCTGAACCTATTGTTAGATCCAGAGACAGAAGCAACTCACGTCGTCGCTTTCGTATGGTGGATCGAACAAATATGAATGACAGCAGAGCTAAGCTGGGAGGACAGGAAACTGAAGCCTTTCCACTAGTTTCAAATGGCCTCCATGAGGGCAGAGGCAGACGACCGTTGGAGGATCCGCAGCATCATTAAGGACCTGGTAACCGACTCTCCCTTAACTCTCCCATCCATGGATTTGCTCCGTTTACTTTTCTAGAATTGCCGCGGTGCCGGAAATAATACCTTTAAACACAATTTAACTGAGCTTGTTCGAACTCACAAACTTGAAATTATCATTCTCCTGGAAACAAAAGTGACTTTTAGCAAAATAGGAAATTTTTTCAACCAACTGGGATTCACCGCATCCACTGTAGTTGATCCAGTAAGAAGAATGGAAGGAATTTGGATAGTTTGGGATCCCACCCAAGTCAATGTTCGAGCTTCTTCTGCTAACTCTCAAGCTATTCGCACTACCATTCATAAAGAAGATTTTGAAGAGTGGGTCCTTGCAGCAGTCTATGCCAGCCCTAACCCTGTTTTGAGGGAAAACCTGTCGAAGGACCTGGAGGCAGTGGCTAGGGATATGGAGAAACCATGGTTGGTAGCTAGTGATTTCAACGACTATGCTAACCAAGGGGAAAGACGGAGCTACACCGCTTCCCACAACTCTGTTCGTTACCAAAAGTTCCTGGACAGGGTCAATAATTGCAACCTGATCGACCTTGGGAGTTTGAGCCCCAGAATGACATGGACGAACAACAGGCATAGCCTGGCCAACACTATGGAGAGGTTGGATAGGGCTATGTGTAACTCAGATTAGTGAACCCTGTTCATAGAAGCCACAGTCAGGGTTCTTCCATGAACCTACTCTGACCACTCACCATTGATACTCTACACCCAAGGTTTGCATTCCCCTACCCCCTTTCATAGGCCCTTTAGATTTCAAGCAGCTTGGATGACCCACCTAGGCCTTATTGATGTTATCACCTTCTCCTGGAATGATATGAAAAATAGTCTCATTGATTCTACTGATGAGTTCACCCGTAGGGTAAAAGAGTGGAATAAAAAAGTTTTCAGAAATATTTTTAAAAGAAAACGACATCTCCTTGCTCTCATTGAGGGCATCCAGCGCTCCTTTGCTATTAATTTTTCTCATAACTTGATTTTGCTGGAAAAGGATCTCATTAAATCTTATAATACTACTCTATTCCAGGAGGAGGTGTTATGGTTTCAAAAATCTAGATCTAAATCTATAACTCTTGGTGATAAGAATACTAAATACTTCCATGTGTCTACTATCACCAAGAGAAGGAAACTCAAAATCAATGCTCTTAAAGATTCGTCAGGTGTTTGGACGTCTGAGGCTCATAGTCTTAAGCATATTATCCTGGATTATTTTCATAACCTCTTTGACAGTGAGCCCATTAATCACCTTGAGCATTGGTATAATCTAGCTCCAACTCAATTCACCCTGGATGATAATACAGCTTTGCTCAGACCTCTCTGTAACTCGGAAATCCTTGGGGCTATGAAAAGCATTGGTGCCTTCAAAGCTCCTGGAAAGGATGGTATGGAGGCTATTTTTTATCAAAAATATTAGAGTACCGTTGGCCCCTCTGTGTGTGATTTTGTCCAAACCTGCTTTATGAATTATAATGTCCCTGCGTCTATAAATGAAACCCTTATTGTTTTGATCCCTAAAGTTGAAAACCCCGAAACCATTAAGCAATTTAGACCCATCAGCCTCTGCAATGTAAGTTACAAAATCATCACCAAGCTCATAGTGGGTAGAATTAGGCCCCTTCTTGATATTTTGATTAGCCCTAACCAAAGTAGTTTCATCCCTGGTAGAAACACCACTGATAATATTATCATCACTTAGGAGATTCTCCATACGTTGAGACATAAAAAAGGCAAGAGATGTGGTATGGTGTTTAAAATTGATCTTGAAAAGGCCTATGATAGACTTTCCTGGGACTTCATTAGAGAAACCCTCATTGAATTCAAGCTTAATGACAATTGAATTAATCTAATCATGAGTTATGTCTCTAACAATCACTCCTCCATCCTCTGGAATGGAGAAGTCTTAGATGGTATCCAGAACAAAAGGGTTCTCAGACAAGGAGACCCTCTTTCACCCTACCTTTTTGTGCTTTGTATGGAAAGACTGTCTAATATGATTAATTACAAAGTCCAAAAGGGATCCTGGAAAGGTCTCAAGGCCTCTGCTAAAAGCCCTCCATTCTCTCACTTGTTTTTTTTTGCTGATGACCTTATGCTCTTTGCTCATGCTGATCATAAAAATTGTGATACCATTATGGAGGTCGTTTCAAAATTTTGTGATATCTCTGGCCAAAAAATTAACTACCTCAAATCAAAACTTTTTGTCTCTCCCAACATTCATAATAATCTTGCTACATCCCTTAGCTCTCACTGTGGCATTCCTCTTACCCAGGATCTTGGCAAGTACCTAGGTTCCCCTCTGCTTCACTGTAGAATCTCCAAGAATATTTTAATGATATCCTCACCAAAATAAAACTCGTCTAACGGGTTGGAAAACTAAGTCGCTTAACTTGGCTGGTAGAATAACCCTTATTCAATCTGTTACCTCAGCCATTCCCACTTATAATATGCAAACCATGGAGCTCTCTAGAAAGATTTGTGACGAGATTGACAAAATCAACCGTAATTTCCTTTGGGGTGATTCTGAGACTCATAAGAAAATTCATTTGGTCAATTGGGACAATGTGTGTAGAAGTAAATCAGAGGGAGGTTTAGGTATCAAGAAAGCTAGATTTCAAAATGCTGCTTTGTTAACTAAACTGGGATGGAAATTCCTGACTAAGGGCAATAGACTTTGGTGTACTGTGCTCCGCTCTAAATACTTAAGTCATCAGAGTCTTTACTCTTGGCCTTTAAAGAAAAGATCCTCTCACATCTGGAGGAGCATGTGTAAGTACAGAGATGTCCTGAAAAAAGGGATTAAATGGACAGTAGGTAGTGGGAAGGACATATCTCTTTGGACTGATTGGTGGTGTGGGCAACTTCTCCTATCTCAGCTGAATATTTCTTATCCAGCTAATGAATTTGACAAGGTTAGTTTACTCATGGATGAAACAGGCAGGTGGAATTTAGCCCAGATTGCACTTCTGATTCGCTGGCAGGACCTTCAACTTATCCTCGGTATCCCTAGGCCCTCCTTTGTATGTTGTTCTGATACTCCTACTTGGGCTGCTTCATCTTATGGTGGTTTTACTACTACTTCTGCTTATAAATTAATTTCCAATGATTCCTCTACTCTGACTGACAGGGGCTGGAAATGGATGTGGAAACTCAAAATTCCCCAAAAACTTAAGTATTTCCTGTGGCTTGTTTTAAAAGGGAGACTTCTAACTAATCAATTGAGACTTGTGAGAAATCTATCCCAAACTGACCTTTGCCCGAGATGTGGTCAGTCCAGTGAAGACACCAACCACCTGTTGCGCAGCTGCCCCATGTCCAAAATCATATGGATTCACCTCCAAAACACTAAGTGGTGGGCTGAGGGAATTGATAAGCCTCTTGAGGAATGGGTTACTTGTCATTTTAAAAGTAAAATCCAATTCCAAGGTCATAGATGGTCCATTGTATTTATTGTTTCCCTTTGGCAAATTTGGAAGGATCGAAACTTAGTTGTTTTTGAAAATTAAAGTAACCCTTACCTTAATAGTCTCAAGAAGATCACAGATCTTGTGACTGAAATTGAAGAGGCTTTTCAATCCCTTCTTCACCCACATTTCTCTCCTCCTAGACTGATTCATTGGCTTCACCCTCTTGCAGGTAAATTAAAATTGAATGTTGATGGGTGCTCCAAAGGAGATCCCGACTAAGCAGGCTATGGTGGACTATTGTGGGATGAGACAGGAAGCTGGGTATGGGGCTACTATGGCAAGCTAGGCCACTGCTCTAATTTGGAGGCTGAATTATGGGCCATCTACAGAGGCCTTACCATTCTCTTCCAAAAAGGCACCAACGAGGTGGAGATTGAAACCGATTAGGAGCAAGCCATCAACCAACTTCAAGAAGGCCCGACTCCACACTCTCCTTACAAGGCACTCATTGAAGATGCCAAGTTCTTACTGGTTCGCTGCAATTGCTCCCTTGGACATACTCTGCGAGAAGGCAACAGAGTGGCAGATAGATTAGCCAACCTGGGAGTTGCCCAAGATGAACACCTTGTTTTCCTTGAATCACCACCAGTAGAAACTTGTTCCCTGCTTATAGAAAACATGATTGGTTGTAGTGTGCTGAGAGACTAGTATCTCTCGGCTTGTTTCTGGGACTTATTTCCTGTGTTTGCTTTTATTTCCTATGAATCAAAAAAAAAGTGAGCAAAATCTTTTTGTTAAAAAAAAAATTTAATAAAAGATCCAAAATGACTTGCATCAAAAGCTACCACCATCTCATTTTATGTATGATATGTACAATTTAAGGATAAGCATTGTATTGCTAGCATTGTAAATTGTTCTACAGGATCATGATATTTTTTAATCTCTTGTATAATTATATTTAATTTATTAAAAAGTATGTAAAATATAATTTTAAATTTAATAAAGTTTTGTTTTTACTTTTAATTGAACTTAATATATTTTTTGTCTATTATTTAAATTAATCTAGTAAAAAAATATAATTTTTATAAATTAAGAAAATAAAACTAAGTTGAAATCAAATATTTTTGTAAATAATTTCATTTAATGAAGATTAGTTTCATTAAATTTAACTTGTGAATAAATTTTTAATTTTTTTTTCATATATTTGTTATTTTTAGTTGGTAGTGATATTTTTTGATATAACACGACATGAACCGGATATTGACCATAAATGACACGACATCATACAAAATAATAAACGGACCGAGTTAGTGTTGAGATAATTTTAATACAAACCCAAGATGACACGACACGAATATGACCCAATACAACACGATGCCCACCCTTACCTGACACCACAAAGGATGGTATAGTTAATAATTGAACAGTTCTTAGATCTCATTTAAAAACTCATGCTTTTAGTAAAAAAGCCACTACAAAAAGTAACTCATTATCTCTATTTTTTTTTTTGCATATTTTTTTATAAAAAATTAAAAAATCATTAAAAAAGTCAATTCTCAAAAGGCCTTTAGGTCTCATTTGGCAAGTGTCTGTTTTAGCCTAAAAGCTAAAAAGGTATTAAAAAAAAATCAAAAAACCTACAATTTTTATTCTACGAACCTATGCACAATAACTAGTGTACTAGACAACAATTGGTTTTTCGCTTCATACCTTTTCGTGTACTTGGCAGCCATAAAAAATTGTTCACTGTGATTGTGTGGAAAAAAATTATTGCGAGCCATGGGTGTATTTGGTTTGTGTTTTTAAACAAATTTTTTTTTAAAAAAAAAATATAGAGAGAGAGTTTAAATTTTTTTATGATTTATTCGGTTGTATATTTTGAAAATAATTTTGAAATTTGGGAGTTTGAGATGATTGATATTTTGTTATGAGAAATGTTTCGTAACTCGAAACACTTTTGCCCCGTATGGCTCGACTGCCCAAAACGACGTCGTTTTGGGCAGTTTTTTTTTTCCTTTTTTTATATCTGAAACAGGGAAGGGAGAGAGAGAGAGAGAGAGAGAGAGAGTGAGAGAAAGAGAGATGACAAAAGAAAGAGAGGGAGGGCGAACACACACACACACACAGAGAGAGAGAGAGAGAGCTAGTGATGGTGATGGTGATGGTGATGGCGATAGGCGACGGTGCGATAGTGATGGGTGACGGACGTCGATAGGTGACGGTGCGACGGTGATAGGCGACGGTGTGAGACGGTGATGAGTAACGGTGTAGATCTGTGTTTGGTTTTTTTTTTTTTTTTTTTTGATTTTGAAAATCTGTGTTTGATGATGATGATGTTGTGTGTTGTTGTAGTAGATCTGTGTTTGGTTTTTTTTTATTATTTTGATTTTGAAAATCTGTGTTTGATAATGATGATGTTGTGTGTTGTTGTGGTTATTGTTGATGATGATTTGAACAGTCTGATTGGTTTTGGTTGTTGATGATGATGTCTGATTGGTTTTGATTTTGGTTTTGGTTGTTGACTCTCTCTGTCGCTTCTCTCCTCTTCTCTCATTTTCTCTTCTCTTTTTTCTTCTTCTTTTTCTTCTGCTTCTGCTTCTGCTTCTGCTTCTGCTTCTGCGAGTTATGGAAAAGGAAAAAGAAAAGAAAAGATGCCAAAACAATGTCGTTTTGGAATTTCGGGCCACTCGAGCCTCTGATATTTCGAGTTACATAGCAGAACTGATTTTGTTATAGTTGAGTAGATGTGTATGAGAAAAAAAGTGATTGAGTAAGGGAGAGGAGAGAGAGAGAGAGAGAGAGAGAGAGAGAGAGAGAGAAAAGTGATTGTTTGATATATAATAGAGAGAGAAGTAATTTTAAATTTTTTTTGAAAAAATTTATAACCAAACATATTTTTAGAAATTTTCAAATTCAAGTCAATTTTCAAAAAAAAAAAAAAAAGAAAAAGAAAAAGAAAAATTAATATTGAACACAAGTTACAAACATGACATGATGGCTGCCAGTCTGCACAGTGTCGTGCAATCATACTGTCACGGGTTATAATAAGGGTTGTCAATTTACCCATTTTTATATTATTTATTTTCACATTTTTTTCATAAAAAGTCAAAAAGTTCATCCTAAATTAGGGGTTGTTTGGGGTGTCCTAAATAAGTGCACTTTTTGTTGTTTTAGACTAAAAAGTTGAGGAAAAAAATATGAATGTTTGGGTTAACTTTTTGATTTTTTACAAAAAAATGTGTATTAAAAAATTGTATAAATAAGTGTATAGGAGAAGTTAGTGATGTAATTCGTACAGTCTAGAGCAGTGGGTGGATTAAGAGATAGGAAATGATTGTCTCCTTTTTTGGGCTTGAATTGGACGGTATTGTTTGGCCCTTCAGGGCCCACCATGGGTCCTGTTTTGCTAATCGGAACCATTCAATGTGTAGAACTTGTCGAGTAATATATGCTTGTAAAAAATCACGGTGATCGGATATCGATAGCTATCTGATCGTGTTAGTTTTTTGTCAACCGTTAACTATAACACTATCCATTTTTTATACAAAACTCATTTGATCATATAGTTAGCAATATCCGATCAACATGATTGTTGCAAGCATATAGTACTCGACGAGTTCTACACATTGAACGATTCAGATTATCAAAACGAGACTCGTGATGGGCCCCCACTAGCCCAACATTACTCTCCAATTTAATGAATATATATACCTAATTTTCTTTTTTTTCCTTTGACAGCCCACTTCCATCAGTTCAGTACTAGTCATGTCAACAGATTGATTTGTATTAAAATATTATGTAAATTAATTTTTTTTATATTTTTAATTTATGAATAGTGATAACTTTTTAACTTTTTTAGTAACTTTTTGTAGGTGTTTGGGAAGTGGGTTTTTATGTAGGTTTTTAGTTGTAGGATATTATTGGATAAAAAAATTTTAGTGTTTAGGAAGATAATTGATTTTTTTTTGTAGTTTGATATGATGTTTGTGAGAGAAAAAGTAAAATGATTATAGAGTTGGATATGATATTTTGTTTGGATTTGCTTTTTTTTTATTTTGCAAAAAAATTGTCTTTTAGTGTAAAAAATTAAAAAAAAAAACCCAACCCACAAACTTCCCAAACACCACCTTGACTTTTTGGATTTTTTTTAAGATGCCAAACCAGGCCTAATTTTTTTTAGTTCATATTTTAGTCAAAAAATCAAAAGTTACTAAGGGCTTGTTTGGGGTGTCCTAAATAAGTGTACTTTTTGTCTTTTTAGACTAAAAAATTGAGAAAAAAAAGATAGTTGTTTGGAATAAATTTTTGACTTTTTATAAAAAGTTGTGTAATATAATATTAGTTAACATGGTAAAATGACTGTTTTACCCATCCTAACTGACACACAATCTCATGCGTACGTGTCACCGTTGGGAAGCGTGACTGTAGGTCTGTGGTGACAATCACTGTGCAACGTATAATTTTAAATATTTTTTTTCATTTCCTTCAACACTGTGCAACGGTCAAAGCAACTGATTTTTTTTCTTTATTCATAATTTGTCTTATATCATGCTTTTCCTTTTGTCATTAATTTTTTTTTCCGTTGCAGTCAATTTTTTTTTTTCTTCTTTTTCTTAACATTTTTGTTTTTATTAATTTCCATTTTAAAAGAATGTATTTTTTTAATTCTTTTCCTTTTATCATTATTATTTGTTTTATTTCTTTCCTTTTTTATTCATTTTTTTTTTTTTTGCATTCTTTTCCTTTTAACATAATTTTTTTTCCATCCTGTAGTCGGTACTTGTCCTTTTAACATTATTATTTTTTTTGTTTTCATTTTTTTATTCAATTTTTTTTTCCCATTCTTTTCGTTATAATTTTTGTTTTCTTTCTTTTCCTTTGTTGTGAATATTTCTTTTTCATTCTTTTCCTTTTTTTTTTCTTCTCCTTTTCACATTTATATTTTATTTTTTATTCTTTTCCTTTTAATATTATTAATTTGGGTTTATTATTTTCCTTTTTTTGTCATTTTTTTGTATTCTTTTCTTTTTACGTGTAAATTTTTGTTGATTGTTTTCATTTTTTATTCATTACTTTTTTTTCTTTTCCTTTTAATTTTTTTTTAAAATTCTTTTCTTTTCACTTTTATTGTTTTCGTTTTAACAAATTTGGTTTCGTTCTTTTTTTTATTGCTTTTTTTGTAATTTTTTTTATTCTTTTCCTTTTTTATTATGCCCAGTGCTGTTCTAAGTTGTTCAACCAAGTTTTTTTATTTTATTCTTTTCATTTCGTTTTCAATAGTGTTTTTTGGACATATGTAGCATAAAATTGGATACAAAACTTTATCAACTTCCTGCTGAGAAGTATTACAAATTCAGAAATACAAAACACATTAACAAACCATGATAATAATCTTTTTTGAATCTGAGTTACACACATTATAAATTTAACCAACATTAATGTTTCAATTATTCGTGTTCAGTTGCTGGGCTAGTTGGTACGTAATGTTCGCTCGTACAACTGTCATTGCGGGGTCGGAGTCCCCTTCCTCAATCACATCCGCAACCCGTGCGTATTCATCGTGGTCGGGCATTTCGGGAGCCACGTATTCGGTGCTATTTGCGATAGGAACTGTGACCTCATCAATTTCACTGTTTCGGCGTATGAAGTTATGTAACGCCATCGACGCACACACGAAGATCACTTGATTAGAGAAACTCAACTTCTGAATATTCCGTAATGCCCCCCACCTCGACTTCCATGCACCGAATGTCCTCTCGATATAACTACGCAATGACGAATGTGCTTTATTGAATAGTTCGAACTCATTTTGTGGTCTTCGATTTCGATGAGCATTTTGGTGATACCTATATCCCTTGTATGGGGCTAGGTACCCTGTCTTGTTGCTGTAGCCGCTATCCACCAAGGAGTATTTTCCTACAACGAACATTTTTTTACAAACAAGTTCTTTGAGAAAAATAATTTTGCGTCAATTTTTTTTTTACATGATATTATCTATTTTTGGTAAGTTCTCAATTACGATAGCAAGTACTAATGTGTAATTTATCTTATATTATTTTCAGATTATACTACTTTGTTACGTAAGATATACTTTTACCAGGTGCGGGGTGCGGGAAGCGATGTTTAGGTTCGGTTGTCACGTAGTGCAGCACCCTACTGTCGTGCATGCTCCCGTCCCAACCGGCTGACACAAACGTGAAGCACAAATCGAAGTCACATACGGCCAGTATGTTCTGTGTTGGGACGCCTTTCCGGCCGTAATACGAAGTGGCGTACTCTTCCGAGACACGAGCCATCACGTGCGTGCCATCTAGTGCACCGATGCAGTCCTACACAACGCACCATTACGCAGAATATATAAATAAAAATTCATGGTATATGTCGCCACTGTGATATTTAAAATTATGTGAAACAATCTCACCTTGAATGGCCGATATCGCCGTTGCGATTGTAATTGTGGGTGGCCCCCCTGTTGCACTTGCTCAGGCGTAAGACTCCTACTATGAACCGCTGTGAACGGTATCATAACTTTCAAAACCTCATGGAAATGCCGTGACAATGTCTCCTTCGAGTGTTGGAATCGTTCTTGCAAATCTTTCATCTTCATTCCCTGCAATGCACAAATGAAAATGGCTACCTTCTCTTCTAGCGGAACGCCATGCTCCCGCTGTGGCTGTGACGCCCCAATTTTTTTTTTTTTATATATCAAGGGAAATTAAATAAACAAAATGACTTAATAAACTAGAAAGTTGACATCTTAATAGGGTAATCCAGCTCTTGTACATAACCAAATGTCCAAATAACAATAGATAAAAACTTAAAATTATCCAAATACAACATCAAATGAAATTATAACGTCCTTAATAGCTATTATATAAAATAATATAATTTATTCGGCTCTACTCAAGGTTTCAGGTCAGCCAAGGCTCTACGTTAGCGTCGACTCCATTTCAGCTTCAATTATTTTCTCGCCAAGACCTGACATAAAACGCCAGGGCAACAAAAATATATGCCATGAGTTTTGCAACACAGTAAGGAAACATAACCAACCTACCATTCTTTTTAAGAAAAAAATAATGAGATTATAAACACGAGATAATAATATAATTGTAAACATGAATTACAACCATTAAAATAATTTCAATAATTTTAATAAATTAGGCGACACTTGAAATCTCACCAAAGAGATTGAACTCACCAACCACTAAGCATGGCAACGGTTAATTTGAAACCCTCCCTTGGTCAAATATTTAAGTGTTACCAACCGTAACTACCAGGGATGCCCACGTCCGGAGTTATATACCCAAGTAGTAGCATCCGTGGTCTGCCCCAAGGAAACGGTCTGCCAGGGGTACGTAACCTCCCTGTGTGCCACCGGCACATCCACCCTTATTCCAAAACCAAATACCGAAAAGGGTTCAAATAAGTCCCGTGCCATCTTAGAGTTTCGCAACACAATTTACGTGAGAATTCTCAAAACCAGGGCTCACCCTGAACAACTGGTATTAACCGTCAATCCCTTGATTTCATACACTCTTTTAAACCAAGACTCACTCTGAAAACTGGTATTAACCGTCAATTGTTAACTTTGTATATGCCTTTAATCCTTTCAGTTAATTTTGATATTAATCACAAATAATTCCAATTTTTAATCACAAATAATGTTATACCAACTCATTAAAATTCGAACATAAAATATTACACATGTCACACAATAATAAACAATTGTACAAAATTTAAATAAACAATTCATTTAAAATCATGTTCCAATTGCCCAAATTTAGTTTTAATTCATCTTAGTAACATCAACCCACAATTCTAAAATATAAATTAGACTTCCTAACCTCTTGAAATTCCATGATGTATATAATACATATAGATCCAATCTTACTATTAATAACAAAATCAACTTAACTCAATTCTTAACCAAATACTTGATTTATAATCATGGGTGTTCTAAAATGTATCTAAATTGAATAAAATTCTTAAATTACATCACATGCATGGATTAAATAAAAATCTAATTATAAAATCAAAATTTTAGGATTAATTCCAAATTTCCATAAACTTGACTTTCTTAAAACATTTCCTTCATCTCTTCAAAAAGAACTTGAATGACTCAATTTCATATAAGACAAATAAATTCAAACCCAAAAGGGTTATTTTCAAATTAACTTCTATAATTTTGAATCTAATTCAATTCTACACCATTTTTCTAATTCCTTTTAATGTACATGAAATTGAAGTTATATGACCCTTAGGAAAATATTTGCATATATGACATTAAGATTAAAACTAATTAATTCTTCTATATTCAAAATTAAACCAATGTTTAATTTTCCATAAACTTGATTTTTTTTTTCTTTAATAAAATTTCTTCCTTCTTTTCTTCAAAACATGAAATCGTTTACCTTAAATTCCTCAAAATCCATAATGCATGTATAAAACGCTTATCAAATCCAACCAAATTTTACATCATCAAGCTCAATTTATAATTTGACTTCTTAATTTATATCACAATTTAATCCCAAGCTCATAAACTTTAAAATATGAATTAAATTCTAAAATCTTGAAAACTTACCATGCATGCAATGATAAACTTCAAATATGTGAAGGATGAAGAAAATCAAACTCAAATAATTAATCTCAACATCAATTTCTTAATAATTAATTTCTACTTTATTTTCCATGATCATCCACATGCATGTAACCCTTTCATGTTTAGAACCCAATTTCCTTCATATCTAACCCAAATTTAAACTTATCAATCTTTTACACATGAATTAAATCTAAAACCTTGAAAGTCCAACATGCATGCAAGGATGAATTTCAAGTTTGTGAAGAATAATAGAAATCAAACTCTAACTACTTAATTTCCAAATATATTTCCATGATCTTAACACATAATTCAAAATTTCTTCATCTTCTTGCTAATTCCTATTAATTACATGATATGAGTCCAATTCCATCCTTAATTTCAAGTGTGATACAAGAATTCTACAACAATCAAGGTTAAAATCCTTACCTTTAACCTCCCATAGCTGAATTTCTTTTAAATTCCTTGAGTCCTCTCCTTTATCTTCATGTAGATCTCATAAACTCATTTCTCCAAAGTTTCTTCCAGCATAAGAGTTGGACCTCTCTCTCTCTCTCTCTCTCTCTCTCTCTCCCGTGCACTCTCTCTAATTTGACTCCAGCAAAAACAAAGCTTTTTGACTCCATTCTTCATCTTTTATTTTATTATTTTATTTATCAATTTAGTGGGACACTTGTCCACATAATATGAATCCATGTTTCAGTAGCTTGACACACTAATCACACTTGATTTCCAGCACATCACATACACACACACATGCACTCATCTAAGGCTCCCAACACAACACTCTCACATGCACACACTAACAGATGTCTTTGTACTCACACTTTATTTTCAGTACACCCACACCCACATGCACTCTCAAATTTTTAAGCCATTATACTAATTAATTTAATTGAGCAATACCTAATCTAAATGAACCTTGATTGACACAAAATTAATTAATTATTACTAATCTTAAATCCCACCTAATTTAATTAGTCTAATTGACTTTTATTAGAGTTTGATTAAATATATTATTATTATTATTATTATTTTATTTTATTTTTTATAAAAATACAGGATTTTTCAGTTTAAAAATATACAAACTGTTAAATTCAAAATATTGTGAATAATTACTTAAGAAAATTGAATATATATTATTTTTATTATACAAAAATACGGGGTTTCACAGTGGCAGTGTCAATCCGAAACTATGAAGAGTGTCGCATAACATCAAGAACACTGGTTTGGACATGCTGACAGCATCTTCAAACCGGCCTTGGTGACCGTTAAATAACTCATACATCCATAAACGTCCTGTAAGTATGGATGTATTTCGAGGCACTTTGTGATAATGGTTGTAGTAATATGTAGCTACACTGTTATACGCCTTTAGGAAGTTGTGATCAGTTTCGACCACCATTTCCCGTGCAATTTCATCGATAGCTTCCCGGGCTGCATTACTGGGCACAGTGTAACTAGGACCTGCGTCGTCTGCCATTTTGGAAACCTATAACGCAGAATATATAGAGCCAAGCTGGTTTACCAAAATCTGACTTCGCAAGTACGAGGCTGCTTACCAAGAAAATTATTACGACTTTGGACAATGAAAGAAGCAGATTGGGGCGAGGGTAAGAAAGGAGACAACCACACTGATTTGTGGTGTTCTCTAAAGAAATGAATGATGAGATGAGCAAAGATTGTGGTGAGACCTTTGAAGCTAACATGTCAACTGATTTGTGGTCTTATATAAAGAAATCAAAGATGAGCATGCGCAAAGATTGGGGTGGGACCTTTGAAACCAAAATTTCAACAAACCAACAAAAACGGATTCTCTTCTTTGAAACCAAAAAATTGAGCATGCGTAAAAAAGGATTCTCTTCTTTGAAACCAAGATTGTGGTGGGACCGTTGAAACCAAAATTTCAACAACTTCACGTGGTGTCCATGCAAATTGGGCAACACACAAATTATTGGGGGCTTCAACAAAAAGGGGTTCTCTTCTTTTTGGTAATAGATACCAAATTATTGGTGTATATGAAACTGTGTGCTGGGCCGACAAAACATGTAAGAAAAACAAAAACCAATCCTCACTTGTCATTTTTTCATTACCCACTTTAATAAAAATGGAGTATTCATTATAATATAAATAAATAGATAAAAACAAAACAACGATTCGAATATCGTCCTTATATTTTTAACAACAAAAATTGGAAATTAGTGATAAATTATTACCATTTTTTGACCAAATTTTTTGTCTCAAAAAGTAAAAATTTTTTAGACCAAATTATTTTGTCCCAAAAAATCTATTTATTAATAACCTTTTAAAAATTGTCCCTAAAAGTCTTGTTTTTATTTTTCGGGACGACCCTAAAAATTATAAATTTAATTATTAATATGTATAAAACTTTTCATTATTTTAATTTAATTTTTTAAAAAAGTAACCTGACGTGTAATCAACTAATTTCGTGCACTTCCTACCAAAACTAGTGACTTGTGTTTATGGAGGTTGTTTCCTCGCCTAATCAAAAGGAGTAAAAAAATTACTCAAACTGATTTGAAACCAGTATATTATATTTGATTTGATTAATTTTGATTGAGATATCAAATATTACGTTTTCACAATTTCAAACCATTACATCATGTATTTGATTTGAATAATTTTAACTGAGATTTAAAATTTTACTTTTTCACTTTGTAATATGATAGATTTTAATACGAACTTTACAACTCTCTAGCAAGAAAGGTGAAGGTGAATCTCATCTCGTGTGATAAAATTATATCTGATTGATTTTAAAATTTTTGTTATTAATTTAACAAATTATAGATGGATGAGATTGACAAAGTGGTCCGAACCACCAAAAATGAACTCATCCAAAAGGGCCGATAGAATGTATTGGTCATCACCATCACTGAAGTGACCAAAAATGAACTCATCCAAAATGGTCTATAGATAATGTATTTATGTTTCATCAAAAAGAAATGATAATAAACCTATTTGGCAGCAACAAGCATATACTACAACATCAACATCATCACACAAATATTATCAACTGATAATGTCCGAAAAATTCAACCAACAATGCCATCGTTTTGGGAAGGAAGGATATTTGCCCAACTGTTTGTTCCAAGGGAGAGAAAAACAAAAAGCAACACACAAACATTACATAAGAAACATTACATCAATATTCATTACCAGCCACCACCCAAACATTAATAAAGAAGCAACACACAAATATTAATAAGGAAACACAAATTATTTGCTGCGAAATCTCAGAACCAGCCACCACCCATTCCGGGATTTGCTGCTGATGGGCCACCAATGCATTGCTCACGGGACTTCTTCGTTCGCAACCAAGCAATGACAGCCGTGTCTGTAGGAATCGACATCATTATGGCTTGATTTGCAGGGTTGTCATGTACCGATTGAGCAAAAGGAACTAGCGGGTCTTGCGGATCCAGCCCTTCCAGCGAATACAACCGTGTCATACACTTCTGAATTAGGTGCTGTGCCGAATCTGCGTAATCATGTGAGACGCGGATTTGTCGTTGTTGTAATTTCACGGAGGATGCAAGGTTTTCCATACTACTCGCCAACAGAGAAGCTCCCTCACTCAGCCCTCTTTTTCGCTGTGGGTGTGTTGGGCCTGGCGATTTGCGTTTGTTCATGCCACTAGTTGGTGTGTCGTCAGTGTTAATTCCCGACGACGCAGCGTGCACGGTTGCCGGCGTGCCATCCTCTTGCGCAACAGTGTGCTGCACAGTGTGTTCATGCTGCGCGGCAGGCTGGAAAGGGGGCAGCCCGCTGCTGTCCTCGCAGTCTTCGTCAGGCGCCTGCGAAGTACCGTCATCGGGTGCCCCAGGTTCGAACGCTGCACCTGGTGTCCATGCATATTTTCCGGTTGCTGTAGTGCCTTCGTACACCCTTCGCATGAGGTCCATGTGCTCCAACGGTTTTGTTTTGAACTTGATTGCATTCTTGTCAACCTGGGAAAAACAACCAAAAACCCATCGGAAGAACTTCATGTCAGATAGTGAAACAGAGAATAATGGGGAGCAAACACAGGCAGCAAAGAAATAGGCTTATGTATCCATGTAAATGACGTACATAATAACGGTTATTTGTAGATTATTTATTGAAATAAAAAATAGATTGATTCGGTAGTCACATAATTTCAATATGTTTGTGTTAAAGAAATAGATAATGTAGCCCATAACCAACCTATTTGGATGATCTATTTTGTTCATTTTATGGACTTATATTTGTAGATTATTTATTAAAATAAAAAATAAATTGAACTAGACAGTCACATAATTTCATTATGTTTGTCTTAAAGAAATAAATAATATATTTTCGAAAGCATACCTTTTATTGGGTCAAAATGAGTACTATTATTGGGTGAATAATATTTTTATTAATAATTTACATACAGCGGATTCAAAGGAGCAACGGTTCGAATTATGAATTTGAAGGCTGTAGTGGGCTCAACAGAACCAACTAGATGGCTCAATCTTCTCTTCAGTTAACAGAGAAGTTAGATCCCATTACAAATATTATGTAAAAAATTGAAATGGAGATACAAGGTAATAAACAAACAACACGTACGGGTCAAAAAAAATTTCAAAGAAATACAAAAAGAAAGGCCTCTATGCTGATAAGGAGATATGAATTGTAACTTCTTATTAAGGTACATAAACTCGTAACCAACGGATTAACTTATTATTTTATTTTATAGGCTACCTTATGAGGGAGTCGTTCGAGTATTTTGTCTAAAGTTTCTTACAAGTATTAAGATTGTGGTTAGATTATTAATTTAGAGAAGTAACTTAGAAAGAGGGGGGAAAAAATGTGAGTGAAATGTTGTACTTTATAATTCAGTGGATTTTGGAGAGAAAGTGAGTAGTAAGTTGAATATATGGCTTAGATATAATCATGTAAGGTAAGAGATGATTATAGTGGTTTGAAATATGAGACTATGGTTCTAAATGTAGTAACACTTAACTTTTTTGTCCCAATAAAGGATGATGTATAATAGTAGTTTTTGTTCTTCTTTGTGACCTCCCAAAAAGCAAAGAATCATTCACATTTATCAACCATTTTGTAATTTATCAAATTAAGTAAGCATAATGAAAAAATAATAATGTTAATAATCTAATGGGGAAAAAAATTAGGATAAAGAAAAGATGTATTCTTTCTTTATATTATTTCCATGATAGTGGTAAATAATACTCTAGTCCCAGTCCAAAATGTTATTAGTTTAAGGTTCTAATCAAGTTTCATGTACTAATTTTATTTCTTAAATTATTATGTACATATAATAACATGAATTAGAGATTCCTATGGTGGTGGGCTACATCCACAAGGCTAATTAGAGACACAGTACGAAATGTCACAATTATTTATGTTTAGACCAAACTAAAAAAACTAGGGTGTACGTAATAATCTACACAACGCGCCATTGAAAATAAGCTTAAGCATTGACAATACTAACGGTTTAAGTATCCATGTAAATGATGTACGTAAAACTCAATGGAAATGTTACTTTTTCGTAATGTGCCCACCAGTCGTCAGATGCTTGTATCAAACCCGTGGCTTCATTGTAACTGATGCCAGTTGGCCCATGCCTGCTGTCCATCAATTTCGACCATGACTGCCAATCCTTTTTTAGCAACGCGTACTTGTTCTGCAGTTGCTTGACGTCATGCACCTTATTTGTACGGTCCAGAAAGCCCTTGCTTATAGCTCGATATCCATGCATTGTCATTGTATGGAAGCTCCCCTTGAAACCAACGTCCAACTCTTTGATAACAAGTTCCAAAAAAATCCGCACCGTGTCAGAGTCCCAAGATGCTTTATGCACGTTTGTGGACTGCTGCTGCGTCTGTTTACTACCGCGTTTGCGCAAAGCTTTGGAAGGCGTCGACTGCGTTTGGGACTGCTCCATTTGCGTACTACAATGCAACAACAATTATGGTATACGTGGAAAAATTGAAGACATTGAAACTCATAATGCAAATAAAATAAAAAACATATAAACAACTATGTAACACAAGCCTCCAATCCAACCGTCTTAGAACATTGTTATTGTTTTTTTCGTCGGCTCACCCTACAGGTCTCCAATGATTTCCTCAAAATGTGTACCACAGAACGAACTCATCTGTGTAATTAAAAAGCAACATAGTGGACAATACAGAAACAACTTTACAACAGAAATCCTAGAGCATGTACCCTGGTCAATGGGATCTCTTCACAAACAAAATCAATGAACACTAACAATTGTATGCTAATCCGAAACTTCCTCAAAATATCTATTAGATAATGAACTTGTCTGTAAAACTAGAAGGTGATAGAGGACATTACAGAACAACTTTGCCAGAGGAACCCTAAAGAATGTTCCCTGGCAATTGTCAATGGACCATTATCTCTTCACAAATGACATCAATGAATACTCAAAACAATTTATATGCTACTCCAACCCCTTAATATAGGATTTTGGTTGCAATGAAGAGTGCCTTTAAACAAATATCTCAAGTATGAATATCACATTCCATGGCAGAAAACCAAATTCAATTAGAAAAGCTTCTCCATAAAAACAAATATATTAAAGATGGTAGGTTGTTTTTCAAAATATGATTCCAAAATTTCCATAAGATAAAAATGTGCCCAACCAAGACCCAGAAGGATCAGTGTCATTTTTTTGAAGTAGCTATACTTTATTTTTTGGACAGATGGGCTATAAAGGAATGCATTTTTACTAAACAATAACAAAATTTGCAGATCAGTATCCCAGTGGTTTTCTTTGTTCCATTTCTCCCACCCGCATCGTTTCCAGCAAAACTCTATGAAATTGAAAAAAAAAAAAATCATAACAAAAATCAAAAATTACAACAACAATCTGTAGACACACAACAATCACAACAACAACATCATCGTCTTCCTTGAAGTTGGTCTTGTTCATCTTTAGAGACAGAGGGTTCAACTGATTGTGAACTTCGAACTGAAATCGTGGAGAGATGCTTAGATCGTGAAACAGATCACCGAACCGAAATGAACATCTTACAACCAGATCTGTAGATCTGGTTTGAGTTTCGGATTCATAGAAGGTTTCAGTAGAGAGAAGAGAGGGTTTCGGTGTTACAGATAAGAGAAGAGAGGTAGAAAAGAGAAAAAGTTTTGGAACAAAATCAGAGAAAGGAGAGCGAGAGTGAGAAAATTAATTTGCGTGGAAGAGATGTTACCTTGTAGTTAGGGAGAAACCAGCCGGCGTGGTGTAGATCTGGTCGAAAGTGATGCAGATCTGGGCGATGGATTGTCCGACAGCCGTCGGTTGCTGTTAAGTTGCGATCGAGTCGAGGTCGGACTTCCCCACGGCTGTTGCGGTGCTGGACGGTGAAGGCTGCGACAGATCTCCGGCGTCGCTGGTGTGGATATCTCCGCAGACGGATTGTCCCCTTTGTGGCTATCTCGGCAGAACTCGACTGATTCACAGAGAGAGAGAGAAGGGGTGTCATACCCACAACTCGCCCCTAGAAGTTTGGGCATGACCACTTCAGTAACGGACACTTAACCTGTTATATATATATCATATGGGGCCTGAACGGAAGCATTAAAAATAAATAGATAAATAATAATGAACAATTAAACTCCATTGAGCTATTCCTACATGCCAGGATCTCATTCATCACATGCATTATACCGGATAAATAAAGCTCCAAACTATATCCCAGAGTATGTACATACACATTTACAGTTCTAGCCCTACAGTCGGGCGTATACAAAAACAAACATGAAAGGTAAATACAACCACCTTAGATGGACACTCATAAGCAAACCAACATCTTGACAACTTAAGAATTAAATGACTTAAACAGTGCCTGAACATATGAAGGTTGACAAAAGGAAGCGGCGTCTTGACTAGGACTGACCGCCTGATTGGTAACCTACAGAAACAGACATAACAGAGGGTGAGCTGGCTCAGTGAATAGTAATACATACATAAACCAATGCTTAACTTGAAACATAATTCATATCAATGAACAAAAAGGTGCAAAGTTCACATAGTTATTCTGAATCTGTGCAAAGTACATAACGGCCTTAGGCCCAATCCTGCAACATAAACATAGTGACTATAAAGCCTTTGAAACATGGTGGCACGAGGCCCTTGAAACGTGTGGCACGAGGCCCTTGTAACTTGTGGCATAAAGCCCTTGAAAATGGCATGAAGCCCTTGTAAACATATTGGCATTAAAGCCCTTGAAAATGGCATGAAGCCCTTGAAAATGGCATGAAGCCCTTGTAAATATATTGGCATTAAAGCCCTTGTAAATGGCATGAAGCCCTTGTAAACATGTTGGCATTAAAGCCCTTGAAAATGGCATGAAGCCCTTGAAAATATATTGGCATTAAAGCCCTTGAAAATGGCATGAAGCCCTTGAAAATATATTGGCATTAAAGCCCTTGAAAATGGCATGAAGCCCTTGTAAATGTATTGGCATTAAAGTCCTTGAAAATGCACTTGAAACTTGTGGCACAGGGCCCTTGAAATACACTTGAAACTTGTACATACGTAAACTTGTAACATAGCTTGTAACATACTTAAGCTTGTATCGTACTTAAACTTGTAACATACTTAAATTTATAGCATACGTGAACTTGTAACATGCTTATACTTGTCATATACTTGAACTTGTAACGTACATACAATTGTAACTTAATTATTTAAACCACGGTATTATTACCCTGGGTAAGGGCCATGTGCTAAGGATATCATGAATTCATTAATTCAAATGTAACATATCATAACTAGAGTATTTCTTGATTATTTAGACTTGTTGGCCTTTAGCTCTTACATATATTGGCATTAAACTTGTTGGCATTTAGCCCAAACATTATCATAGCAAACTTAATTCAGAGTCTTACAGAATTCCAGAATCATAGGAAGGTTGTTTCATTCTTTCTCTTACTTATGTAATTTCCTTGAATCATTTACACAAACACATAACATTTATCTTCCCTGAATCATTTACATACATATAACATTTATCTTCCTTGAATCATTTACATACATATAACATTTATCTTCCTTGAATCATTTACATACATAAATAACGGAATTAACAGAATACTAGTGGCAAGCATTAACGGTGGTAAAGCGTACTACTACTCACAGTGTTCCGGTGCGTGGTCCGTCCTTGTAGCTAATCCTACACAAGTCACGTAATTCAAACATAATTCATCATAGTATAACATCATTTAGTTCATTAACACCATTTGTAACTTCACATAATTCACAATAAATCTTTGAATCCTATTTCAACATTCTAAAACCAAGTTCGTATCATTTATATCCTTAATAGATTATTTCTCTAATTTTCCTTTACATGATAGCATGAATTTCAACATTTATAACAAGATTCATTCGCAAATTCTAAACATAAGTTCCAACATTCCCAAACTCCAATTCAACTTGAACACATATACTTCAATACTTTAATTTCATTACTCTACTTTCAACTTGAGCCAATTTATTGGTTGTCATCATTAATCAACCTAGGGTTTCCAAGAAAATGAGGATTTTTAACAAAAAAATCAAACTTCTTAAATCATCACTTTTAATTCCAATTTTCCCAATGATTCTACATCTAGGATTCCCAATCCATCATTTAAACTCACCAATTTAACTCCCAACATCACAAACCCTAAAACCCCCAATTCTCATACCATACACTACATGCTCAAAATGGAAATTTGTACATTTATATAATGAAAACACCATAAATCTATCTATCAATATAAGTAGTGAAGTGGATTAGAACCCCTACCTCAAGAACCATGCAAGAAAAGTAAGCTTTAAGAAGAATCCTTCGCAATCCCGAATTCCAATCGGTTAAAAGTGTTGATCCTTTCTTGTTCTCCATCCTTGATGTAAGAATCATGGTGGATTGTTGATCAAAGTAAAGGAAATCAAGGTTTTGGGGCTAGGGTTTCAGACGTAGAATGAGAGGAAAGAAGAGGGGAAAAGAAAATATCAAGAATGATCTAGAAATCCCGATTATAAAGCTGCTGTCCCGAAAATCCCGCTCGAGCGTCCCTATTCCCGCTCGAGCGGACCTGCTCTCAGCACAGATTCCAAAACTTCAAACAGATGTAACTCTTCCATCCGAACTCCGTTTTAGGTCGTTCTTGTGTCCAAATTGAAGCCCCGGAAATAAGCTTTCCAATGGTTCTAACCTCACATCCAAATTCCAAGTGTGGAACAAGAAAAGGGCAAAAGAGTGACGATTGGTCGTAAACGAATTATTCAAATTAAAGTTTTTGATCCAATCTTACTTTACCATCATATTACCGCCTCAACCAATACTCCAAAATAGAATAGAAAGTTCCAAAACACTAATAAAAATATCCAAAAATGAACCCCTGTGCCTCAGAAATACAACTCAACTTGGAGACTCACTCGAGCGCCCAACCTTGCACTCGAGTGCGAAGACCAACAAAGACGTCCGCTCGAGCGTCAACTCCCCCGCTCGAGCGGAAAATCACAACTCCCAGAATCTCAGGCCGTCTGCACAATTTGCTGGAAACCCCAAAAGTACGCTCGAGCGCCCACTGCTCCGCTCGAGCGGAGGAAAAAAGTTCCAAATTCTATGGTAAAGGTCACAAATCCCAGTTTCAAAGGCATAACTCAACGGATCATTCTTCAATTCCAATAGAAAACACATTAACCCCTAATTAAATAAGGCTAACTTTCTATACGCATTTTTGGGGTCGTTACAAGGGGATCTTCGGGTGAGAGGTTAAAAGGGTTGAGGAAGGAATAAAAAAAATAGGGGCAGAATAGTATTTTTACCCTCCGTAGGTCACACACAATTTTGGCCGCCCAAAACATGAAAGTAGGGTGACTGTTTGGCTTTTTTGATAACTTTTTGACTTTTTGGCACTACGCCAAAATTGGGCTTTAGCGGCGGTTTTTTACCGCCGTTAAAGGCTGTAAAACCGCTGTTAAAACCTTTAACGATGGTATTAACGGCGGTTTCGTTATCGCCGTTTATGCACGTGTCGGAAAAAGTACAACCGTCGTAAAAAGGTAAATTACCGTCGTTAAAAGTCGACCAAAAACGGCGGTAATATAGGACCAAAAACGGCGGTTTTTTACCGCCGTAAATAGGCTCAGATTTTTTCAAAAAGTAATTCTTTCTTCTTGCACTCCCCAAGTTTTGAACCCAAAACCTCTCATCCACCCACACCAACCACTCTGCCATAGCCACTCTTCATGAAATATATTTCCTAAATAAATATTTAAACATTACTTTTACTTTATTATAGATGGTTTCGCCGGAGCTCGCCGGAGTTTCGCCGGAGCACGCCGAAGTTTCGCCGGAGCTCTGCCGGCAAAGACCGCCGTCATTAACGGCGGTAATGATTAGGCATTAGCGGCGGTTTTGTTACCGCCGTTAAAGGCCGGCATTAGCGGCGGTTTTGTTACCGCCGTTAATAGAGGGTTTCATTACTGTCGTTAAAGACACTTTAGTGGCGATTTTTTTAACGGCGGTAACGAAACCGCCGTTAATGATAAATTAACGGCGGTATTAATGGCGGTTTTCGTTACCGCCGTTAATAGTACATTTAACGGCGGTTTTCGTTACCGCCGTTAAAAAAATCGCCGTTAATGCCCTGTTTTGGCGTAGTGTGGCTTTTTCGCCGCATCCCAAACTTGGCCTAAATTAGCATGTTCTCAAACGAGGCCTTAGTGCAATTAACCCTTTATATAATTATGGATTTTACATAATTTCACAAATTTAATTTCAACTAACAAATGTCGCTATACTAATAGACGCACAAATACAACTTCTCTTACATCTTCAACCTAATATCACCACACACCAATATTCTCTCGTACTCATAATCTCACTCAACTTAACTCAATAATATTATTATTAACCACACCTTTAATATCACCACCCCAATATCCAACATAATCCAGCCCTACGCTATCCCTATTTGGGATAAACTCCTATTCACCTCTATTTGGGATAAACTCCCATTCATACTTTACTTCTCTATATGTATACATATTTTTCTTGTGGGTTTTAATTTAGGCTCATTTTGATGATCTAAATCATCTACTTCATAGGTATCATAGTAAAAGTTATCCATAAAAAAAATTAGGTTTATCGGACAATTATAAACACATAAACAAATCATGTTTTATTTTACAAAACAAATGGTTTAAATTTGCAATCCTATTTTCTATTCATTTTGTAAAACAAAACGTGATTTGTTACTGTGTTTATAATTATCCGATAAAATCTAATTTTTTATATCGATAATTTTTACTATAAAGCTTATAAAAAAGATGATTTGAATAATCAAAATGAATCTAAATTAAAAGGAAAATGTTTGGTGGCCACAAATTCTGTGGCTCAAATGAGCCGAAAATGTCAAAACGACGTCGTTTTGACATTTTCGGAGTTGTTTTGTACCCAAAACGACGTCGTTTTGATATTTTCGGATCATTTAAATCACAAAATTTGTGACCACCAATCATTGTCCAAATTAAAATTTATAAAAAGAATATGAATAAATATAAGGAAATAAATATGGTGGGGAGCGTATCCCTATAGTATCCCTATACCAATACCAATAGCAATACGAATACTCATTTCCATGCTGAGTTCACTCATGCTTTTGAATGAAATCCCTGACATCTCTAATTAACATAGAAGACTCTGGCAATTCAGGAAACCAATAAAAAGCATGGACTGCATTTGGGTACTCAACCAAACATGTCTCTACACCACACTTCTTCAACCAACCATGATATCTTCTCTGCCTGTCCTGCAGTGGATCAAAACCCCCAACAACCACCATCGTCGCGGGAAACTTCACCCCCGAAATACTGGCCGATTTCGGACCCGAAACATTCACAACCTCGTGATCGCGGTCCGATTTTTCGGGCAAAAACGCTCTCCACAACCAGTCCGTGATCTCGGTGCTCACCAATGGCACTCTGGCGAGCCTGAGCTCCGATTCGGTGCGCTTTTCGCCACCGAAGAACGGCTGTACCGCGATCACTCCGGCTATCTTCACTCTCCTGAATTCCTCCTCGGCGGCGCGGACCGCCGCGTGGTGGGCTATGTTGGCGCCGGCGCTGTCGCCGGTGATGAAGCAGCGGCTGAGATCGGCGATCGGAGGCAAAACGGCGTCGTCGAGGAATTTGAGAGCGTCGAGAGCGTCGTCGAATTGGGAGGGGAAGCGGTGTTCGGGAGCGAGGCGGTAGTTGACGGAGACGACGACGGCGGGTAGGGTTCCAGCGAGGCCGCGGCAGAAGCGGTTGTAGATTTTGGTGTTGGCGGAGAAGTAGACGAATCCACCGCCGTGGAAGTAGACGATGACGGGGAGGCTGGTGGTGGTGGGGGTGATGGTGGGGGTGTAGAGGCGGAACCAGAGATTGAGAGAAGAGTCGATTGTGGTGTCGGAGGTGGTGACGCCGTGGATGGGTTTGGTGGCGGAGGGAGGAGATTTGAGGTCGAGGAAGGTGGTGAGGCGGCGGTTGACGGTGCCGTTGGGGCGGCGAGAGGTGTTGACAGCAAAGGTGTAGGCGGAGAGTAAGAGTTTGATCTTCCATGGAAGGGCTGGTTTGGGTTTGGTTTCACTAGCCATTGAACCTTCTTCACTTCTCTCACTCTGTTATGGTGAAGAAACCTACTATACTATACAATAGTTTTATAGTATGATAAGCTCTCGTGCTATTGGCCGAACGAGAATGCGTTTGGAAAACAAACATTCCAAGTTGTCGGGTTATTTGAAGAAAAAATTGCTTTGGTAACGAGCACCTTAATTCATCTTTAATGATTTGAAGTAAATTTGACTCTTCACTCCACATCCCATTTCTCTCTCTCATTAGACATCAAAATAGACATAATATATTAAAAATGCAGCACCACTTTAATTTAAGGGATACTATGATGTTTATCGACCAACTTGACCTGGTAACTTATTTTAATTCATTTGTTTGACAGTATGGATGGACTGACGTGGGTAACTTTTTTAAAAATCTTTGGATAGATACTGTAATAATTCTGATTCATGATTAACGTTAATCCATGATTAATTATGCTTAATTAGTGATTAAGGTGAAATGCTGAAGTAAAATGCATGTGTGTGTTGCATTGTGGTGTTTATATCTGTTAGGCGTAGAAAGATTTGTTCGTGTTTTAGTTTCGATTTGCGAATTGAAAGCCTTATCGGCGTTCGAATCAGAAAATGACTTGATTTATGTGTTAATTAGGATTTATAGAATTTTATGGTAGGTTTAATTAAAATTCGGTTCGGAGCGATTAAATTAGATTAAATTAATGCCCACTAATTAACCCCATTATGCACATTTTCGATTTAAGCCTAATTAGGGCCTTTTAACCCCACTAAGTTGCCTTTTCATTTCACCCTTCCATTTTCTTGATGCCCAACGTGAGGGAGAGAGAGAGAGAGTTGTGAGAAATTGATTCAACAAGAAAGTTTGCTTAGAAAATTAGAGGAGTTTGAAGAAGACTTGGGAGATTGGGCCTCTACACTTAGAATTCAAGGCTTGAGGTAGGAAATTCACCCTCTTGATTATGAATTTAAGTTGTTCACACATAAATTCAAGTTAATTGAGCTATATGATATGAGAATCAAGCTTAAGGATTAGAAGGGAAGGTCAATCCATGCATGCATTCATGTTTCATAACATTTTGAAAGATGATTTTCAAGAATTTCCTTATGTATGTGTTGAGTTCACTTTAATTTTGGGAAAACAATGAGTTTCATGTTATTTAGTAGCATTTGATCATGTTTTGGAGAGTCTTAGCTCAAAAATGTACGTGCATGTTATGTTCATGAATTTATTTCAAGTTTCAAGTTGAATGTTGCTCAATTGGCATACATCTGGGCTTTGATTTTGTAAAATGATCTTCAAAATATGTTGTTTTATGAGTCTTCATGCATTTCCTCAAGTTTTGGGCCCAGAAAACTGAGTTTGTTGCATTTGAGGTCGAATTTGAGCTTGGTGATCAAATCTAGAATTTCCAGAAATTTGATCCACGCTCGAGCGTGGAACTTTACGCTTGAGCGTGCACTCTGAGTACGTGTACTCCACTCGAGCGTGGAAGTTTACGCTCAAGCGTGAAATGCATATACCCAGAAGTTTGTGTGTGTTTTACAGTCCGTTCGAACGAGGGAATCCACGCTCGAGTGAGGGTCTAAGTCTCACGCTTGAGCGTAGGTTAAGCGCCCGTCGAGCATGAAAACCATGCATCTAGTACTTTTGTCGAGGTTTACAGTCCGCTCGAGCGGGGGAGTCCACGCTCGAGCGGAGCTTCATTGTCTGCATGTCCGCTTGAGCGGGGAAAGCCGCGCTCGAGCATGGACCTTATTTTTCAGCAAGTTTTTAGAAATGTATTCCAATGTATTCTTGCATTCTCATTCCATCCTAGGCATTCCTAGGCCATGTTTGAGACTCCATAATGAGGATTAAGGGTTAAAAACACACTAAGAGCCAACGGAGTAAGTTATATATAATTAGAACGTGTGTTTCAAGTGTGTGTCTGTTATGTGTTATATAGGTCACGTGCCGCGTACTGTTTGACCAATCTACTCCGTCTACCTATCTCAAGGCCAACAGTGAGTAATAACTTAGTAAAGTTATGTCCAACTGTATTTACTTTCTGTGTGATAAAATAAGATATGTTTTCTAAAGTGCTATGTTCTGTACAATGAATGACTGTCCAATTTCTGTTATGTATTCGTGACATCATTAGCATCATGTGATATCTATTGGCTGTTACCCGGAGTCGGAGGTTCCTTTATGGAACCTAATCTGTCTGCACTCTGTTATCCATACCGGAGGCCCCGTCATGGGGGCTCAGCGTGTTTACTCTCTGTTACCCGGATCCGGAGGTTCTTTTATGGAACTGGTTATTCGTAACCCTCACATGTCTGCATCTGTTTTGTATCTGCTCTGTTAATGCTAATGGATGTATCACGTATATTTATGTATACCTCATGATTTCTGTATATGATCTGGACAAATTATGAATTATGATTTCTGAATTTGTATAGACTCATTCATTGAAACCCCTTTACTCTGTTATTGTTCACTGAGCTTTCGCTCACAGTTTATATTATATATGTAGGTGAGTCGGCGCGTGATCAGGGCCAGAGTTGACGGCCTTCACCTTTGTTTTTGTCAGCCAACCGTTGTGCCTCCCGAGGAGGTTCCGATCGAAGTTTAGTTATATGGCTGTTTTTTTACTTATGCTAGTCTCTGTCTGCTTTGTAAAGTCAGGTCCTGAGAATTACACTTTGTAAATGTTTGTAAATATTGATGTCCTTCGACAGACACGCTTATGTATATATATATAAGTTTTGAAATCTTCTGTCTCATGTATGTCATCACAGCTCATTGGACCTTGTCTATTTTGTATAATTGATTCCGCAGCCCCTTACTATTTGCTAATCTGTCAGAGGCCTTGGGTAATCCAAGGATTACTGGTCGGTTACGATGCAAAACCTACAGGGGCGGATTTGGGTCATGACAGATGGCGAATAAGAAATCATCCTACCCAACTTAATTACTTTGCTTGTTTTTGGTTTTTTAAAAACATTTTTCAAAAAATTGTACTTTCTTATTTTTCGTATTTTTTTGTTTTTATTGATTTTTTTAAAAAATTTTAGACAAACCTAACATAAATACACATAAAAAGTATAATTTTTGTGAAAAAAATCTTTTAAAAATTCACTAAATACGAAATATATAAAAAAATATGAGAATTCAATATATTTTTCATATTTTTATGTATTTATTAATTTTTTAAAATATTTTTTTACAATTTTTTTACTTTTTAGATACATCTAAGTAAAGTGCATCTAAAAAAGTAAAAAAAAAATGCTTAAAATTTTAAAAATATTCATTAAAAACAAAAAAGCACAAAAAATAAAAAACTCAATTTTCAAAAAATTTAATCCAAAAAACTCACACACACATTATATTTTTGTACTTTATATGTTAGAAAAAGAAAAAAAGAAAAAAAAAGAAGACATTTTATTTAGTAATGATATTAGTTATTTATGAAAAATGAAAATTGTGTTGGAATGGTTATAAAATTCTGGATAAAACCAGAATTTTTTCCTAAGTTCGGTCTATTTTTTAGGTGGGGCCCGAGTGTCGATTTACTCGGGTCAAAGTGGTAACGCGTTCTATGCCGCGTTGTGATTCACGTGGTATATTTGGTTGCTCAAAACCATTACCGAGTGAATGGGAAATTGAAGCCAAAGTGTGCTCCATGGAAATGGAGTTTTGGTGTAAATTCCTTAAGGTTGTAAATTGGCTTGTCCCACATTGATTTGGTGGGAGGTTTTGAAAGGGTTTATAAGGCTTAGGGTGAGATACTTGGGGTGTGCCCCAAGGGGTACCCAAGTGTTTTA
This sequence comes from Camellia sinensis, assembly GCF_055761805.1. Classification (NCBI taxonomy): domain Eukaryota; kingdom Viridiplantae; phylum Streptophyta; class Magnoliopsida; order Ericales; family Theaceae; genus Camellia; species Camellia sinensis. Next base: position 176,394,203 of record NC_138970.1, on the reverse strand, counting down.
GAGGGAGAGGTTATGGGCAAAATGGGCTAGACCCATTGGACCCAAAAATCACCACACACGCGCACGCCGCCGTCCGTCCGGTTGGGCTTCTAATCTTTTTTGGGCCAAAAACATTTGAATTTAATTTTATTTTTTATTAAAATAAAATCCAGAATTCAAATTAAATTAGTTTGGATTTTTTGTTCATCCAAACAGGGCCCTTCCCGGTTTCAAACAGAAATAAACTGTTTTGGAATTAATGCACACCCAAACAGGGCCCTTCCCGTTTTACTATCTGTTTGAATTAATTCAAATCTGTTTGAATTCAAAACCCAACAGGTATGATACCTGTTCAATTCAAAACCAAGAGCTACATACCTGTTTATTTCAAATCCAAGAGCCACCTTCACATCTATAAATAGGACCACCCTCATTTGATGTTTTGCATTCAGAAATTTCGTATTTCACTTCTGTTTTCTATTCTTCATCTTCTTGTATTTTATTTCCGAAAGAAAGAGTGTAAACACTTAGTGTGTTCGTAAGGCAAACAGTTAGTAGTGCTGCTATTGTTTGTGGTAGATCATTTCATCCTGGGAGATAGACGTCCGAATTCTGAAAGCACCGTGGAGAGGACGAATCTGTCTTAAGGACACAGTGTTAAACACTGGACTTGATCAGAAAAATAATTCGAAGAAATTAAATCAAGTAAGTTATTTAATTACTTTCAGTGTTGTTTTTTTATTTATTCAGATTTTAATTTTGTTTTTGTAACAAAATAAAATCTGTTTTGTTTTTTATTTATTTATTTTTATTTCGAGTTTGATTTTTGTAATCAAACATATTCTCTCCTTTACTCTATTTCTTTTATTCTTGTTGTTGTTTTGTACACAACAGAATTAAATCCTTTTAAATACAGTGAAGATTGTCCAACAAATTGGACATTTATTTTTATAATGAAAATTTTTGAAATCAAATAAGGCTTTAAATAGTAAAAAAATTACTCTTAAATTGTTCAGAAAAATGCCTAAAACAATAAAGTTCAAACTACTCAAATCGATCGGCATTCACTTACTAATCTGTATGGTCCGTTCAGTCCATATCTGCAACCCAAGCAGACGGATACAAATTATTTTTTCTCAATCCATCTAAATTCGCAAGGATAACAAAGGGAGGTCATCCGATCTGTGAGCACCTTTAAAAGATATTGAAAATTTACCTAATTATTAACTTGAAAGTCTAAGATGCACATAGTCTAATTTAAATATTAAATTACTCTCTCTATCTTAAAATATTAGTCTATTATTTTATTTTTTATTATCTCAAAATATTAATCTATTTTTAAAAAATCAAAGATTAAATTAATATGAAATTTCTATTTTAGCCTTTTTTTTTAAATTCATTAACATTAATATTTTTGAAGTGTAATAATTATAATACCAAAAAGTAATTTTGAAAAATTAAAATTTTTGAAATATAATAATTATATAACAAAAAAAAGTTAAATTCCCACCTGAAAAAATAATGTTTTGAATTGAATAGAGTATCAAAAATAAATAGTAAACAAGTCTTCTACAAATTCCGAAGTATTGACAAATTTGTTACCAAGTACAAAATTGACATCACTTAAAAAAAACGAAAAACAAATACGTGACGGTTTTTGTTTTCTCTTGTTAGGCCACATTTGTTGTTAGACAAGTTTGGTGTGACTTTCCCATAAACAAACAGAGAACGATAGACAGACGCAACACGTTTATATCACGGGGTTACGAGTGACTTGCGATACGGTGAGAATCTGGTGTCGTGATATTTTTGTGTCGGATTATATATTAAGTTTGTATTTAAAATAATTTAATATTAACATGACTTATTTAATTAAATATGTCAATTTGTTGATATTGACTTGATATACTTATAATCGTTTCAACCTAACACGACACGCTTAAAACAATTAATAAAAATTCATATTTCAGATAATAAGTAAATTGTATAGCCTATTTTAAAAAAAAAAAAAAAAAAAAAAAACTTGTTTTATATCACATGTGTGGGGATATATTTTCTGAGTACCCACACGTGGCAAGGTGACGCCGACGTGTCAGCCGAGGTGCCACGTGTCTTGGTCGTGACGCCGAGGTAATCTCGGCAAGGCCGAGGTTATCTCCGAAGATATCGGAATCCGAGATAAATGGATAAGAGACAAGAGTCCTAGAATGAGAAAAGACTTCAGTTTGGGAAAAGATAAGACTCTTAGAGAGTTTATCCTAATCCTACTGGGAGTCCCAGATTAGCAGTAATCCTAAGTCCATTAGGGCTAGGCTCCTATTGGGACTAGGATTGTATTGGCTATAAAAGAGAGGCACCCCCATGGGTCTAAGGTATGCTTTTGATACTCAAGCTTGTGAGTTTATTACTTAATTTATCTTTGAGAGATATACTGACTTGATCGTCAGAGTGCCCCCGGGTGGTTGAAACCACCGCGGGATTCTTATATTTCTGTTGCAGGTCAGTCAGGTGCCATCTATTCTGCCAGTGCTCTCCAGCTGGTTACTAAGCGGGCAGTGTGGTTGGAAAATCACCCACACAATTTGGCGCCGTCTGTGGGAAAGAAAGAAGAATAGATGGCCAATCACGAACAGAAGGATCAGATTAGAGACAACACTCCTATTGGGAGTCGGAGACCTATCGATCTCGACGTTGAAGGGGACAATAGCAACACAGAAACTCGTGACCAGAGTCACGGAGTGAAAGAAGCCGGCCAGGAAGGTGACACACCAAAGACAACAGATCGAAGCAACGAAGAAGACCTCCAGGTATGGAAGGATAGATACCTGCGGAGGAACGAAGACCCTTCCAGAAGGGATGCAAAGACAGGGGGCATGAGCGCTCCCAAGGAGATAACATTCAGTATAGAAGAACTCATCCTAAGTGAGCAGATCCCGGATTTCAGATCCTGGATCCCGAATCCGAGAAGACATGATCTCAGCCTAGACAAGTAGGCCCGAGAAGACGAGAGCTCAACCTAAGTGAGCAGATCCCGAATTCCAGATCCCGAATTCTAGAAGACATGATTTCGGCCTAGATGAGTAGGTCCGAGAAGAGAAAAGCTCAACCTAAGTGAGCAAATCCAAGATTCCAGAAGATAAGATCTCAGCACTTGAGTTCGAGAAGAGAAGAGCACAATAAGCAGATCTCAGATCCCAGAAGATAAAAAGAAAACATACAAGATCAGACTAAAGTTGGCCAGAATTGAGAGGTATACTAGGGCCGAGGAGGACATGTCGGGAACAAAGGCGTCGGAACAAGAAAAGAGAAACGGCTCGCCGATGCGAGGCCGAAAATCAAACTCAGGTTGGAGCCAAGTAAGATCAATAGAGAAACCAAGGCCGACAACCTCGGCTTGAATTAAACCTCGGCGACAAGGTCGAAGCTACATGTATGATGAGAACCCAAGTGGATTTTAAGTTCACACTAGGGGGCAGAGAGAAGAAGAATGCGTTTACCACTTGTTGAAATTTGTAGCAATTTACAAGTTGGTTAAACCAATATGATGCTTAACCGAAGTTAAGCCGAGATGATACTTAACCGAAGTTAAGCCAAAATAATGCTTAACCGAAGTTTAAGCCTGGATAATGTTTAACCGAAGTTAAACCGAGACAATGCTTAACCGAAGTTAAGCCGAGATGATGCTTAACCAAAGTTAAGCCGAGATGACGCTTAACCGAAGTTAAGCCCAGATGATGTTTAACCGAAGAGAAACTAAGACGATGCTTAACCAAAGTTAAGCCGAGATGATGCTTAACTGAACTTAAGCCGAGATTATTCCTTAATTCACTTGTTGAAATTTGTAGCAATTTACAAGTTGGAGTTAAGCTGATTCCTTATCTTTACTTGTTGAAATTTGTAGCAATTTACAAGTTGGAGTTAAGCTGGTTCCTTATCTTCACTTGTTGAAATTTGTAGCAATTTACAAGTTGGAGTTAAGCCGATTCCTTATCTTCACTTGTTGAAATTTGTAGCAATTTACAAGTTGGAGTTAAGTTGATTCCTTATCTTCACTTGTTGAAATTTGTAACAATTTACAAGTTGGAGTTAAGCTGATTCCTTATCTTCACTTGTTGAAATTTGTAGCAATTTACAAGTCAAAGTTAAGCCGATTCCTTATCTTCACTTGTTGAAATTTGTAGCAATTTACAAGTTGGAGTTAAACTGATTCCTTATCTTCACTTGTTGAAATTTGTAGCAATTTACAAGTCGAAGTTAAGCCGAGATTATTCCTTATCTTTACTTGTTGAAATTTGTAGCAATTTACAAGTTGGAGTTAAGCTGATTCCTTATTTTCACTTGTTGAAATTTGTAGCAATTTACAAGTTGAAGTTAAGCCAAGATTACTATTTCTCTTCGCTTGTTGAAATTTGTAGCAATTTACAAGCCGAAGTAAAGCCGAGGTTATTGGTTAAACACTTGTAGAAATTTACAAGTTGGTTTACCCGAAGAAGATGCTTAACACTTGTTGAAATTTGTAGCAATTTACAAGATGACGTTAAGCCGACATATGATCATCTGTTGAAATTTGCAGCAATTTACAGGTTGAGGAAAAAGCTAAGTATGTTGTTTAAACACTTGTTGAAATTTGTAGCAATTTACAAGATGAAGTTAAGCCGACATATGATCATCTGTTGAAATTTGCAGCAATTTACAGGTTGAGGAAAAAGCTAAGTATGTTGTTTAAGCACTTGTTGAAATTTGTAGCAATTTACAAGATGACGTTAAGCCGACATATGATCATCTGTTGAAATTTGCAGCAATTTACAGGTTGAGGAAAAAGCTAAGTATGTTGTTTAAACACTTGTTGAAATTCGTAGCAATTTACAAATAGATTGTTGTTTAACACTTGTTATGTTAATCCTTGTTGATCCCTGTTACAGTATATGTTAACCCTTGTTGAAATTTGTAGCAATTTACAAGTAGGCTAGACCGAGATCACCATTTAAACACTTGTTGAAACTTGAGAAAAAGTTTGCAAAGTCAACATTGAGTAGTATATGTTTCACACTTGTTAGAATTTATGAAAAGTTTGCAGGTCAGTATCTTGCCGAAGTAAAAGTTTTGTAGCTATTATACCCGAGGTATGTAACCCCGAGAAGATTGCACAAAGGAGGCAAAGTATGAAAGGCATGCAAAATATTCTAAGTATAGAATCATGCAAGAGCAGTTAGGAGAAGATCAAGACAAAATTCGTCGTGATTGACACGCCCTCACCATACAATATTATCTTGGGAAGGCCATGGCTGCATACAATGGGGGCAGTTCCCTCAACGTTGCATCAACTACTGCGGTTCCCAACAGAACATAGGATTGAATAAGTCAGAGGAGACCAACTACAGGCAAAGAATTGCCCCATGGCAGCAATAAAAACTACCCGCAACATTCGGGAACCAGGGAAGGTAGAGATTGAAGACGAGGACATGGAGGTCCTAGATGATATCGGCAAGGAGCCAGCCGAAAAGAGTGAAGAGACACTGAAGAAAATCCTTGTCCAGGAGGGCGACGAAGAGCGCTTCTTTCTTCTCGGCTCAGGCTTGGCCAAAGAAGAAGAAAGAGAATTGAAAACAAAATTACTCGGCATCAATGGCAAGATATAGAAGACAGTTGGGAAGACTTCTCAGCAACCTTCTCAGCCTCGAGCTCAGCCTCGATCTCCTGAAGAGTTTGATCAAGGCTCTTCTCGGCGATTGACACCTCGGAGTTTGAAGGCAAAGATTGAAAGCAAGAATCTGGAAAAAGACACAGAAAACAGAAACATGAATGTAATTCATAATCAAGAATGATGATGAAGCTATCAAGAAATCAAGACAAATAGATTGCACAAGTATGTCAAGCCAAGAACAGTGGTAAAAATCAACAGATGTGTGAACAGTGTGTATTCAAGAAGATGATTTGGAAATAATGGGTAAAAAAAGCAATGGTGATTAACAATGAAGCAGAGCTTCTTGGAAAGCAACAAGAAATAAAATCAGGAGGAACAGTGGCTTACCAGAAAGAGGGAAGCTGGAATAAGAATTGCCGAAGTCTGACGACAATGACAGAATGACGTAAAGCTTCACCGGAGGAGAGGAACGAAGACAGTTGCAGAAGCTTGAAAGCTTGGAACAAATGACGGATTTAAGCAAAAGAGCTAGAAAGAGAAGAAGCCAGAGGATTAAATGAAAAAAGAGAAAAAATAGTCAAGAATACGACAAAGTTCAAGAATAAAGCCAAGTGCACAGGCACTAAGTAAGCATGTGAAGAACAAGAAAGTGATGAACCAAACATGATGCTAGCAACAGAAAGTGGATATGACAAAGAACAGTTCTAGGTATTTTAGCAATAAAAAATCAAAAACTTGAAGACAGACGAGAACAGAAGACCACAGATGGCAAATAAACAGATTCAAAGTAAATCAGAAGAGTTATGAAAGATTGAGCTTAATAGCAAGCAAAGAGTTTATAAACCTACCAAGTGAAATGAACGCCGATATGAAAATTACCGGAGTCAAGTAGATGACTAGAAATCAAGAACTCACCAGAGAGTGTGAATGAAGCAGTTGCAAAGCTCTTGGAGTTTACGAATTAATAGAACCAGAACCTCGGCTAGGAGGTGCGATTTCAAGCAGCTCGGAAAGCATGAAACTTGATTCTTGACACCAGTGGACAGTAAAGTCCATAGAACTTTGAGGTCGGCGAGTTTGATCTCGGACAGAGGGGCACAGATGAACGAACAGTGTAGGTTCCATCACCTCAGAATGCCGAGGTAATAGAACCTAGGGGCCAGTTGTGGGGATATATTTTCTGAGTACCCAACCGTGGCAAGGTGACGCCGACGTGTCAGCCGAGGTGCCACGTGTCCTGGTCGTGACGCCGAGGTAATCTCGACAAGGCCGAGGTTATCTCCGAAGATATCGGAATCCGAGATAAATGGATAAGGGATAAGAGTCCTAGAATGAGAAAAGACTTCAGTTTGGGAAAAGATAAGACTCTTAGAGAGTTTATCCTAATCCCACTGGGAGTCCCAGATTAGCAGTAATCCTAAGTCCATTAGGGCTAGGCTCCTATTGGGACTAGGATTGTATTGGCTATAAAAGAGAGGCACCCCCATGGGTCTAAGGTATGCTTTTGATACTCAAGCTTGTGAGTTTATTACTTGATTTATCTTTGAGAGATATACTGACTTGATCGTCGGAGTGCCCCCGGGTGGTCGAAACCACCGCGGGATTCTTATATTTCTGTTGCAGGTCAGTCAGGTGCTATCTATTCTGCCAGTGCTCTCCAGCTGGTTACTAAGCGGGCAGTGTGGTTGGAAAACCACCCACACAACATGTATAAAAATAACTTATTTAAATATTGACATGATAATATATATGCCAAACGTTTACTATAACCCTGATATTGTACTTGTTACGCTTGAACATTTGTTGAAAAAAAATTAGACAAATATAATGTTTTGGTTTTTAAAATTTATTTTTCTTTTTGAAAAAAATTAATTAAACATAAAACCTAGTTTGTCGAAAAAAAGTAAAAAATACTATTAAATTTTCTTTTTTGAGGTGAATAATTTTTTGATTTATATTTTTGTCAAACTAATTTATAGTTTGTAAAAAAATTCAGAGAACAAATTTTTTAAAAATATATCAAACAGAGTGAATGATAATTGTGAGATCATGAAATATCCTCTCACATGAATTGTATAGATCCAACGAAGAGATGAACTTTGTCCTTATAGACCTGTAAAGATGAGCGTGATCGGCGCCACCCAACCGGGGTTGCCGGCCGGAGACACTCCGATGGTGAAGTTAGTCACTTGATTTATAGAATGAAGGTATAGAAAATGAAAAGTGTTTGTGTGTAATGTAGAGAGAGAGAACATACCTCCACTTGGGATGCCCTCCCTATATATTGGTGGGGGGGTGTGATATTTGTTTGGGGTGGACCCATTGTAGGCCTTGTTTGGGTTAGCCCCAATAAGCTAATATATATTTTTATTCTGGCTCCCAAAATTGCTCCAAAACTTTCATTGTCTGCGGTAGAAGGAATGAGAGTTTTTCTTGTCGAGTTACGCCGCTCAAATAGCTGTTAGGTTTTTTTTTGGATAAAGAACACTCTGGATAAATGAATAAAATGTATGAATGGATGATTGCATGAATGCATATATGCTTGAATGTATGTATAAATGTACGTATGTCTTGAATGTATGGATAAATGTATATATGTCTATCATATGATGGGGGGGTGAGCTAAAAACCAGGAAGGAATATAGTATAGAGAGGTTAAATAAAAGATGGCGATCATATGATGAATTATATCACATGAGTTCCAAACAAATCATAATGATGGGTCACGGTATTGTTACTCCCGGACAAGGGCCGTAGGCTGCGGTATTATGACCCCCGGGCGAGGGTGTAAGCCACAGTATTATGACCCCCAGGCGAGGGTGTGGGCCACAGCATTATAACCCCAGGGTGAGAGTGTAGGCCGTGGTATTCTAACCCCCGAGCAAGGGTGTAGTATATCGCCGAGTGCGAAAAGCGTTTCAAAATATAGACTTTTGTGTCGAGCTAGAGATATTTCTATGTGCCGAGCATAGAAATGATTGCCTGAACCATATAATGTAGATTAAATAAGGTAGATATATCAACCAAAAAATGGACCGCGGTATTATTACCCCCGAGCGAGGGTGTAGGCTGCGGTATTTTAACCTCTGGGCGTAGGGGTAGGCCGCGGTATTCTAACCCCCGAGCATGGGTGTAGGCCTTTGTTGATGGCACTCCGTGTCGAGTGTGAAGATTATGCTGGACTCGAAGACTTTTGCTGATTTGAATAATGCATCCTGTGTCAGTGATGGCCTGTACCGAATGAGCTAGACGTGTTAATCACAAATAATATTGTTCTGCTTGTAAGGAATTGCCAAGTAGATATCCTTCAAACTATTTAATTGCCGAGTAAATTTTGGGCCAATTAGCATTGCTCGGTTTGCGTTTAGTCCAATGTAGACTTGCCCCATTACTTTTGAATGACAGGTGTTAGTCGAAAGGAATGCTGATTAGACTTGCCCTATTGCCTTATGTTGCGGGGCAGATTCGACTTTGGTAAAATGACGGTGTGCAAAAATATGCGAACTGCCAACTGCCAAGTGTGTAATGTATTGCCCCCAAACTGGCGCTTACTTAGAGCAGTGTGAAAAGGAGTGGGAGTTTGTAACTCAAGTAAATGTCGTTGTAATGTTTGGACCAAGTTGGCCGAATATGCATGCATAACAGAGGTGCCGAGATGATGATCAGCTGATATGCCCCAATTGGAAAGTGGAAAATTGACTGTGGGCAATAAATGGCCAAGGTAACGAAATGAATGATCGGGAAAGATAGAAGATTATTTCCTCGCCCCAAAATCCTGTGACTGAAATTGCAAGCCAATCGGATATGATTTGACCGTCGATTTTGCATTTAATGTTCTCGATTGGCTGAGGTATTAAGCTCAATATGCGACTCAGAATTTGCAAAATTAGACCATACAGATGTGTTTAGAAGGGTTCAAATAGTTGGAAATGACTATGGGATCGGTATGATTGGACTCTTAATGGCGTTGTTATAGCCAAAAATAGAACTGATGGCTTAAATTGGTAGAGACTAGTGCTCCGTGAAGCACTGGATAATTGCTCTTGTATTGCTGTGTTAGACAGCTTGGCTGGGCTGCTTAGCAAAATTAAAAAGAAAGTTGTTGCTGGTGAGAATTGAACTCTTGTTCTTGGAGTGAATGAATAATTCTAAACCATTTTGCGATGGCATATCCTTGTGTATATATTTTGCACATTATATATTCGAACTTGATTATGCTGCTATGACAGGATGTAACTTAGCCACAATGCATGGAATAATTTCCTAGGTTGGCCAACTTAAGTCGTCTTCTCCAGTAGAATGCTGACATCATTCGCCAAACTTCGACGGGTTCGTATGACTTTGTTTTAGCTCTGATTTTGACGCGGTTTGTGGCGTTGGACTTGTCTTGATGAGGACTTCACACTAGGATAGTCAAAGCTTGAGTTCGACAATGCTTAAAAATGTCGATTTTTGGATATTTAGTCGATTTTGCAACTATCGGCGGCCTACAGTTAGTTCGTGGCTTTACTAGTCGGTGTTTGTAGACTTCGCTAGTCGATGTGAACCTACTGGTAGGCCACGAACTTCTTGCTTGCATGAAGAAAAATGTAGACCCACTTGCTAGAGAGAGAAAATGGGTACATAAACGCGGTCGACGACATTTTGGCTGGCCGAAGCACTTGGTTCACGGCATTGTAGTTCAGAAGGGCGTTAGACATGGTTTGAGAGATGAATTAATAAACGGGGGTGGAGCTCATGATTGAACGTCCGGTTAGTGTGGAATGGTTGCCAAGTAGTGCGAAGGTCCATGCGTGGACATGCCGAGTAGACTTTGCAAGTTACGCCGCCACGACTGGGTTGTAGAGATGCCGAGTTGTGATGTACCGATAGGCAGCTTGGGTGAGTTGTACTGATGCCGAGAAAGGTGGAAGAGATGCCAAGTATCCTTGTACGAGGTATGGCACTGCCAAGCTGCTTTGTAGCATTGTAGCTTTGCTAAGTACTCTTCTAGGAGTTGTGGTACTGCCGAGTAATGTTGATGAAAAATGATGAATTAATCATGGTGCTAATGATGCAAAATAATGTTGCCGAATTAAGTGAATGCACTGCCGAATAATGTTGATGAATTAATAATGGCCCAAATGGTGCAAAGCCAAATTCTTTATGCAACAGGTTATCAAATGCAGAATTTTATATTCAAACTCCTAACTTTGAGCTCTTGTATCTCCCTTGTTTTTAAGTCTGATTGGTCTCATTTTTGCAGCGTTGTATTCATCACTCGGCCTAGTGTTCATTCCACTATTTAGACACGTCATTCTGCTTCGAATTGGATGTCGTTGGACCTCCGAAAGTTGACCAAAAATAAAATTAGCCTACTCTTTTTGTGTGTGTGTATGTGTGTTCGACTCTTCAATGTTGCGAAGTAATAGTGGTGAGCATGGTTGCGCAATGTAAGTAACTCGTCAAACTTGTTGTAGTTATCACTTGTCAAACGTGTTATGGTTGTGAGAACGATAGTATTGCAGTTGTCGATATGGCTTGTGGGTTACTAGGAAATTCAAGGCGTTGGATTCCAACTGTTGAAATAGTTTTCCGAAGAAGAAATACTTTGGTTGTGTAGAAGTTTGGTGCTTCATTCTACTCGGTGTGGTTTAGCATTAGTAAGCTTTAGCTTTCCTCGTTGAGCTTGGTCAAGGTGGCCAATGCCTTTGCTAGACAATGGGTCTTCTTGCGGCATGACGACATTGCTGGGTAACATGCTTGTTGAAGAACCTTGGTGTTAATTTAGGGAAAATGTTTGATTTTACGTGCTCGGCGAGTTCATCGACGCTGAACAAGCCTCATTCTTTGCCGAGACTGTTTCATAACTTCGTTTGGTGAGTTCGGTTATTATGTTCACAGAACCCGATTTCAAGGATGGGATGTGACACGAATTTGGGTTTGAGTACATTTGGCATTTTATAATTCTGGCGGTGGTCCGAAGCAATGAAGCAGTGAATGAGCTGCTCGGCTTCTTGGTTGGCAGTGTTTTTATTTTTTATTTTTTTAGTCGCTTGCCAAGAACAATTCTAAAGAGAGTCAAGAACCAATTGTAGAGCTACTATCTTCATCTTGTTTTTGACAACCTTTCTAAGCAATATTAATATTCAACAAGGGTTTGATCAAATCTGTGAGCAAAAATAGATACATACATAGACGTGTATATATATATATATATGTATACCTGAACTTTAGCAAAAAACATAATCAGAATGAAAGAAGCCAAAAACCCAGTTGTGGGTCTCCTTTTTTAGAAAGATAATGGTTAACCTTAGTGCTCACTAGTCCGAGTACCTTAGGTGTCGTATTGATTCTTCTCTTCGTTGAATTCTTTAGCTCTTTCCCACAGACCGCACCAATTGTGACATTATAAAATATCCTCTCACATGAATTGTAGAGATCCAACGAAGAGACAAACTTTATCCCTGTAAACCTGCAAAGATGAGCGTAATCGACGCCACCCAACCGGGGTTGCCGGCCGAAGACACTCCAATGGTGAAGTCAGTCACTTGATTTACAGAATGAAGGTATAGAAAATGAAAAGTGTTGGTATGTAATGTAGAGAAAGAGAACATATCTCCACTTGGGATGCCCCCCTTTTATACAGGCAGGGGGGTGTGATATTTGTTTGGGCTGGACCCATTGTAGGTCTTGTTTGGATTAGCCCCAATAAGCTGATATATATTTTTTTCTGGCTCCCCACAATAATTATAACACAAAAAATATATTAATAAACTAACTAAATCAAACAAAGTTAATACAAATTTTAACACAAAAATTATTAATAAACTAACAAAATATATTATAATTGTCAATCACATTGACTCTATTACAAGTTGTAACTTGTATGCCAAGAAGAATAAATAAAAAAAAAATTTGTAGCTTTTGCTTGATTAAAGAGTTCTTTAAGATTTTAGAAGAGGCAAAACAATTTATAAAATTACAGCTGATAGTCGATTATCATTAATTTAGAACTGCACTTTATTAGGTATGTATATTATAGAGAGATTATTAAATTTTAATTTAATAGATGAGAATAAATTACTTAAAATCTTATGGTTATTAAATAATGAGTTCATGTCAATGTATCGACACAAATTTTTACGTGGGTTAAACGTGTCCATTTCAGGTTTCACATGTTCAATCCAAACATAACCCATTTAATATTCGTGTTTTCGAGTTATGTCATATTCGAGTTCAAATTAAAAAATAATTAACCATAACTCTCTATTTACGTGCACGATTTGAGTCATGTTAATAGGTTACATTCCAAATTCTCACTGCTAAGTTTGGAAGTGCTTTATGTATATATATTTAGACAATTTTTTTAAAAAAATTATATTTTTGAAAATATTAATTAATAAAAGCAAATAATAGCTTACTATATAATGAAAAAAATATAAACATTAATATTATAATAGTGCACCATTTTAATTACTCAAATATGTGGTAAACTTTACAAACATTAATAATTAAAATCTTAATTTTTTTCATATATCTATAATTATTTTGTGAAGGCGTACAAATTGTAATTTTTTCTAATTAAAATGCATGTTATATAAAAGTGAAATCCTTTAAATATGTGTAGGTAAAATAAGAATCTTGTTAAGGAATACCTTAAAAGTATTGATTTACGAAATTTAAAATGATTATACCTTTTCTATGACACGTGTGGAACCAAAACAAAATATATATAAGCTTATTGGGACTAACCTAAACAATGCCTGACAATAGGCCCAACCCAAACAAGCAAGCCCACTAAACAAATATCACATCCTCCATCTATATAAATGGAGGTTATCGTAAGGAGTAAGGTATGCCTCATCTCTCTGCACCACACAGCATACTGAGCACGCTTCATTTTCTTCATCTTCCTTCTCTGATTCCAGTGGTTAACTTTATCATCGGAGTGTCTCCAGCTGGCAACCTCGGTTGGATGGCGCCGACTATGTTCATCTTTGTAGATCTAAAGCGGCAAAGCTCATATCTTCATTAGATCTCTACAATCCATGTGAAAGGATTTTCCTGGTCTCACAATTGGCGTAGTTTGTGGGAATTGTTTGCAAGAATTCAACGAAAGAGATAATAAACAGCTCATCTTGATGCTGACCAAAATCTCGGCAAAACTAAAGATACATGCATAAAGAAGTCTTGTTGACCATGCTCTCGGCAGATTCACAGTAAATGAGATGGATCTAGGTGTTTTAGCGCTAGTTACTCGGCACATAACTCAATTTCCTCGGCTTTCCTATTGGGTTGACACTAGAATCACAAGTATTCCAACAAAAGTTGTTCGACAAACCAACAATGGAGTTATTCAGCTACTCTTCCACCCTTCTCGACATCACTACGCTCCCCAAGCTGTCCATTGTTACTCGGCATCTCGGCAACCCAGTCTAGCCGCGGTGAACCTTGCAGAAGGCTACTCGACATGACCACGCATGGACCTTTGCACTACTCGGTAACCATTCCATGTTAACCAGCCACTCAAATGACCACCTATTCCCATTTATCAATTCAGTACTCAAACCATGCACCGTTTTCTGAACTACGATACAGAGAAGATAACACCAAACAAGTGCCACCGAGCACATCTCGGCGCTACAACTTCATCGTGCCTGTTTGGCAGAACTTAAAAGCAGCTTATTTCAGCTTTCAGCTTAATTTAAGCTATTTTGATGTGTTTGGTTTAGCTTATACTTTATAGCTTATAACTTTTTAGAAGTCAGAAATCAGCTTATTCTTTGAGTGGGGCAGGAAATGCTTAATTTATAAGTCAGAAATCAGTTTATGTTCATAGTTATAAGTTATAAGCTGTTTAGACATAAGCTATAAGCACTTTCCCACAGCTCTACCAAACAGGGCCATCCTCATGCTCGTCGGCAATGATAATCACCACGAGCAATGCATCTTTAATTGTTAGCTATAATGCCAAGAATTAAGTGTCTCGACTAGCCAAAGCGTCACCGATCGCATTTACGTACCCATTTTTCTCTCTACAAACTGGGTCTACATTCTTCTTCATGAGCACAATTTTTCAACAATACAACAAGAATTACTTGGTCAACCTGAAGGTTTGTGCCGACTGGAGGAGTCCATACTCACCAACAGAGCCCAAATTTAACCTAAGTCCGTCGATAACGGACCACATGTTTAGAAAATTGAAATTTCCAAAGTTGTCGAAATTAAGTTTTGGCTATACTAGTGTGAAATACTCATTAAGCCGAGTTCAACACAGCAAATTGCGTCAAAATTGGAGCTAAAATGAAGCCGTACGAGCCAGTCGAAGTTTGCCCAGAAATTCACCTATTTTTCAGGAGAAGACAACCCAGTGTTGGAAACATAACAAATTATTCGGTGTATCGCGGCTAAATTACATCCCGTAAGAGCTTAACTCCACTCAAGTTCAAATATATAACTTGCAAAACACAAAGAAAAGGCTCTGTCTTGGCACAGTGGTTCAATGCTCTTTCTTCCTTCCAAAGGCAAGGGTTTAAATCTTATTGGCACCATCTTTCCTTATTTCTTATTTTTGGCCAAAGCCACCAAGTCAAGCCAAGCCGACCTGCAAGATATCAAGCCAAGCCGAGCTGAGTTGTCCCACTCAGCATCTATCAGAGCAATTATCCAGTGCCTCGCGGAGCACTAGTCCCCACCAATCTGAGCCGTCTAATCCATTCTAGTTATAACGATGCCATCAGGAGTCCGATTACAAAGATCCAATAGTCGTTTCCAACTATTTGGAGCCTTCTACACACATCCGTATGGTCTGATTTTGCCAATTCCATACCACAAATTTGTCAATTTTTGCCCTATTTCCGTCGCCGCTCAAACAATACTTTTGCCGCTACGCCTGGAGTTTGATCAATGCTAAATTCCACAAGTTTGGCGTCTTCCTGCCACTATAACAACCCGTATCATTCGGAAAAAATAAAAAGCAACTTAAATAAATCGGCAATCTACTTCAATCTGCTTCCAAACTATACTCGCCAATTCCTTACAACAGAGCAATACTATTTTTTAATGCTCTACCATTGGTGTACTTTTTCCACTTTTCACTTATTTGTAATTAACAATTCTATCTCATTTGGTACAGGAAATCAATGATACAGGATGCATTATTCAAAATCCTTACAATGTTGGCAATTGATCGCCACTTAAAATCAACAAGAGTGTCCGAATACGGCGCAATCTTCGCACTCGGCACAGAGAACCATCAGCAAAAGTCTTTGAATTCGAAGCAAAACATACATATAGTAATTGTAGCATCCTTAGTATAGCCCTCGCCTGGGGGTACCAATACCATAGCCTATGTTATACAACCCTTGCCTGGGGGGTCATAATACTACAGCCTACAACCCTTGCCCGAGGGTCATAATACCGCGACCTATAAACCTTGCCCGGGGGTCATAATACTGTGGCCTACAACCCTCACTCGGGGGTAATAATACCGTGGCTTACGGCCCTCGCCCGAGGGTAACACTACCATGGTCCATCGTTATAGAGATCTCTGATTTAGACCCAAGTGGTCCCTATTTTAGACATCATTCATTTAACCTCTCTATACTAATATTACTCACTGGGCTTTAGCTCACCCCTCTCACTTGTATACATATACATATATTTGTACATACATTCAAGCATGCATGCATTCATACAGTTATTTGTTCATTTTATTTATTTATCCAAAATGCTCTTTATCAAGAAACCTAACATTATTTGAACAGCATAATTCGGCAATAAAAACTCTCATTCTTTTTACTGTAGACAATGAAAGTTTTGAGGCAATTGTGGGAACCAAAAATATATATATATATATATATATTGGGACTAACCTAAACAAGGCCTGACAATGGGCCCAACCCAAACAAACAAACGCACCAAACAAATATCACATCCTCCATCTACATAAATGGAGGGCATCCCAAGGAGTAAGGTATGCCTCATCTCTATGCACCACGCAGCATATTGAGCACTCTTCATTTTTTTTTTTTTTTTCCTTCTCTGATTCTAGTGGCTAACTTTATCATCGAAGTGTCTCCGGCCGGCAACCCTGGTTGGCTGGCGCCAACTATATTCATCTTTGCAGATCTACAGAGACAATGCTCATCTCTTCGTTGGATCTCTATAATCCATGTGAGAGGATTTTCCTGGTCTCACAACACGTATTGACATAAGGAATCCACCATTTCAACTTTTTTAACAATAAAAGATTCATTAACAAAATTCATGAAATAAACACAAATTTTGCCCTTATCTCCATATGATTTAGCCTACATGATGATTCCTTTTTTTCATTTGAAAATTATCATGAACTAAATTATACCTCTAACTTTATTAATAGTAATAACAAAAAGTCCGTAATATCCTATATATATATATATATATTTTATCGTCTTCTTTTTCGTTTTAAATCCTAACTTTGAATAATAATAATAAAAGAAGAAGATGATAGAGTGTAGCCGTTACTTACTACTGGCTAACAAAAACAAGAAGACGATATATTTTAAAAATAGTCTTCGATTTTTTTTAAATTTAGACTTTTTATTGAGAAAATTGTTAGAAAGTCTCATATGGGAATCAGTTACTCCAATCAGTCTCATAAATTTTCTAATACACTGATAAGTCCTGTTTATTTTAACAATCTTACCGAGAGATCCTATTTTAAATTTTGGTATGATTTGGTGAACGTTTCTACCTTTCTGTATTAGGGACTCCATCTTAGGAAAATTGGATCCAATTTTTTGATCACATTTCCGTCATTCTAATATAACACTCCAAAAAAACTCCTTAGAGCTTGTTTGGGATGCCCATCTAAGCTAGAATAGCCATATAATACAAAATAAGCTATTTTAGCCAAATATGACAAAATATCACATCCAACCTATAATTATTTCATTTTTTCTCTCACAAAAGTCAAAAATGCCAAAAAGCCTATCCCAAATAGGACTTTTTAGCCCCAGACTAAAATAGGCAAGAAGTCAACCCACACCCCAAATGAGTTCTTAGTGTACTTTTCCCAAATGTAACACTCCAACACTAAAAAGCTTCTTAGTGTACTACACTTTTTTCAAATATAACACTCTAAAAAAAATTTAATGTATTTATTATAAACGTAACATTCCTTCAACGTAACATACTAAAAACACTCATCCAATATAACACTCCAATGTAACACACTAAAAGACTCTTTAGTCTACTTGTTTCAAATGTAACACTCCAATACTGAAAAACTCCTTAGTATACTTTCCCAAACATAATACTCCAACATTAAAAAAACTCTTTGGTGTACTTCATCTAAACGTAACACTCCAATAATATAACACTGCAATGTAACACTTCAAAAACGTAACACACTAAAAAAATCCTTATTGTATTTTTCCCAAACGTAACACTCCGATGTAACTCCCCACATGTAATACTTCAATCTAGGGGGCAAATAAGCCATTACACATTTAAAAAGACTAAATAGATTACAAGAAAAAATATGAGACTATATGGATTATAAGTCCAAAATATAAGACTTATTGGTCAATCTCCCCTTTTTATTTTTAGTGATTTTTTTTTTAATATTTTGGTCAATTTTTTATTTTATTTTTTAGATGCAACTAATGTAGATGTACATAAAAAATTTATGAAAAAATCTTTAAAAAAAAATTCAATAAATATAAAAAAAATACAAAATTGTATCTAATTTATTTATATAGATAATTTTTTGTATTTGTTAATATTTAGTAAATTTCCTGAAGATTTTTCCATAAATTTCCTGAAGATTTTTTGTATTTGTTAATACTTTTTAAGTGTGTTTAGATTAAGTAGATTTAAAAAGTGAAAATATTAATTAAAATATTTAAAAAGTTTATTAAAAAAATACAAATTAAAAACTCAAAAAATATTTTTGAAAACTCCAAAACCAAACATATTGTAAGAAAAATAGGAGAAGGGAAAGAAGAGAAAGAAAAGAGAAGAAAAAAAAAATGAAAGGAAAGAGTAAAAAAAAGCCAGTAGAGAGAGAGCGTTGATCTTCTCTCAAGTTAACCATCTCAACCTGAGAGAGCATTTGGGTTTCAGGGACGGAAGCAGCATGGGCCCGGGAGCGGCACGTGCCCCTTCTCAACTTTCTATAATTTATATTTTAGTATGGGTTTGTAAATAGTTCTTCAATTTGGCCCTTATAAATTTAAATATATACTATTATTTTTTATTTTATTTTAAATATTTTCTATAATTTTGCACTTAAATGTTTATTTTATGGTGAAATCACATTTACGATGTTATAAAGTTTACCTTCAAATGTTTATTTTCTATTATTTTTTATAGTGCTTACTAATTTATTCTTATTGGTACTTTTTTTTTTTGACGAATATATCTGCAAATATGTAAAAAAATTACATGATTACTTATTTGATAAAATCTCTCAATAAAATACTTGCTTTTCTTTAAAGACAATTATTACAGTCTAAGTCACTGTTGTGGTTAGAAATAAGGGTTAAGTTTGTTACGGTCGAAGCACGACAGGATCAGAACAGTATTGTAGATATAACATTTTACTTTACTATTGCCCCCTTTTGAACTAAAATCCTACCTCCACCACTGGTGGTAGGCTCATTTTGGAATCGATTTCAATGATTTGAACTGTTTAGTTTTTAGGACTCATTAAGTAGATTTTTTATACAAAAAATTAAGATGATCAGATACCGATAGGTATATGTTTGAATTAAATTTGTATTACAAAAAATGGATGGCTATTCTTAAAATTATACTTGTCTTTCAATTTTTAAAAACAAATATGATTTAAACATATAGCTACCGGTGTCTAATTATCATGATTTTTTGCATAATATTCCACTAAACAAATTTTAAAATGTGAACGGTTTGATCACCAAAATCAGTCTCAAAATGAGCCTATCAAGTCTAAACGCGCCCTCAAATTGAAATGACAACTTAAAAGAAGCCAACCCCAAAATAAAAAATGATACAAAAGAAATTTGACAGTTGGCACTTGGGTAGGTGTTTGTTAAGGCCAGTTACTTTGGAGAGAAAATTAATAATGCACTTTGGCATCTCCTAACATAACACACTTTTTTATTTTTTTTGGATTACATAATCTTTTTATTTTTTTTACACATTTTTTCATAAAATTTAAAAAATACACTTAAATCATTCCAAATAACCCGTAAGTCTATAAATTAAATAAGTATTATGTGATTATCTTTAAATGACAAAAAAACAAAAAAATCTAAACACAAGTCAAAAAAACCTTTAAGGAAGAATTGTAAAAAAAAATGTATCAACACAAAATAATTGTAATGTCATGAAAGTACAAGTAATTTATGGATTCGGGGGTACTGCTGCGAAGGGCTCACAGCAGTTACTGCTGCGAGCCGAAACGACGTCGTTTCATCAAGTATGCACATTCAATTAAAAAATAAAATAAAAAATAATAATTGGTTGTTAGGGGCTTGAACCCAGATAAGCTGGGGAAAGAAAGAGCGTCTTTAACTGCTATGCTACTTGGTTTCTTCATTAATACTTTGGACATATATTATATTTATTACAATCTGTATTCCAGCATAGAAAAAAAAAATTACAATATGCTTTTACTACAATCTGTATTCCAGCATAAATTTTTTTTTTACAATCTGCTATTACTGCAATCTATATTCCAGCATAAAAAAATATTTACAATCTGCTATTACTACAACCTGTATTCCTGCATAAAAAAAAATTTACAATCTATAACCACAATAAAGCTTATAAAATATTTATAAAAAAAATCATTTCCGTCTTCAAAAAAAAAAAAAATTCCAATTTTCACAATTGGATGCTGTTATGTATCAAACACAAAATAAAATCGTTTTCACTGTTATTGTATTTTATTTTATTTGTGTTTGATACATAACAGAGCATCAAAAATTCCAATCTTCAAAATAAATCTTTTCCACTGTTATTGTGTTTCATTTTATTTTGTGTCTGATACATAACAACATCAAATTGTGAAGATTGGAAATTTTTTTTTTTTTGAAAAAGACGGAAAGGATTTTTTTAAAAATATTTTATAAGTTTTATTGTGGTTGTAGATTGTAAAAAAAAATTTATGCAGAAATATAGGTTGTAGTAATAGTAGATAGTAAATATTTTTTTATGTTGGAATATAGATTGGAGTAATAGCATATTGTAATTTTTTTTTTTTATGCTGGAATACAGATTGTAGTAAAAGTAGATCGTAACTTTTTTTTTTATGTTGGAATACACATTGTAATAAATACAATATATGTCCAAAATGTTATTGAGGCTACCAAGTAGCATAGTGGTTGAAGACGCTCTTATCTCTCCCAGCTTGTCTGGGTTCAAGCCCCCTAATAACCAATTTTTTTTTTTAATTGAATGTGCATACTTGATGAAATGACGTCGTTTCGTCTCACAGCAGTAACTGCTGTGAGCCCCTTGCAGCAGTACCCCCGAATCCGTAATTTATGTATCAAATTATGCAATTAAATCTTATGCTTCCATTCTTTTGCAATTATTTTGTATTTATATCATTTTATAACAATTGTCCCAACCTTTTACTATCCGAAAATAAAATGATTAATTTTTTATTTAAAATAAAAAAAAATTTATTTAAAATAAAAAAAAATGTACAAGGCCCTAGCCACCGACCTCTGCCCCATTTTCTCTCTCTTCCCTTGGTTTTTTGTTTTGTTTTGGTACATAGGAAAAGGCTCTCTTCCCACGATGTGGTAACTGTATTGTCCACAGTTAGCATAGCCATTTACTCAACCCTGTTTGGAATAAATTATTTTAATTTGGTTAAAAAAATTTATTTGGGATAAACTTTAATTTTTTTTTATAGTAGATTTGACGATTATGTGAAAAAAAGTAAAATAATTATGATTTAGATGTGATATTTTGAAGTTGTTTGGGATGGACTATATAAGTGTATTTTTTGAATTTTTGGTTAAAAAAATAGAGGGAAAAAAGATGGTTGTTTGGGATAACTGTTTGACTTTTTACGAAAAAATATGTATTAAAATATTATATAAAATAGCAAAATTACTGTTTTACCCATATACATACTAACATGCAATCTTCCGCATGTGAGTACGGTTCTGGCAGAGCTGTGTGGCCTTCATATTTATTGGAATAATTTTTTATTTTTTTTTGGTTCTTTTTCACCCGTGGTCTGGTACAATGTTTTGAAAATTTTGTTTTTCATTTTCATTTTTATTTTTTTGTTATTTGGCAATGTATGAAAGTGGTGCACGTCTCCGTCAATCATATAAGAACTTGGTTTTTAAATATTTTTTTTCTTTTGTACCCGTGATGTGCACCATTATTGAGTACATTGATTGGAACAAAACCATATGGTACTATAGTTGCACCTCTTATTCAGTCAGATAATTTTTTTTTTTTCTTTTTTTTGTTGCACCCGTCAGCTGTGAGAGGGTCTATACATACATTCTTCTGTTCATTTCAAGAAGACCATAATGGTGGCTACCAAGTTGTACAATTATTGTTCTGCAATATGGAAACCAAATAGTCTTTGGAAAATAAATCAATAAATAAAAATAATCCAAACAATTATTGACCATAATGTTTTTAACATCTCATATGTGAGTGCTTTTTTGAAAGCTATTGATTTGAACAATATTATTTGTGGTTGTTGATAATTTTGTACAACAAATTATATTCGTGGAAGCAATGTTGACATAATACAAATTTTTGGGTACAACATACATAAAGTTCATACAAGATACAACGAATATAACACAAGCCACACCAACAAATGGTTCGGCCTTACACGTGCGCTTGTTGTCGCAGTGCGTACGTAATATTCGCTCTGACAGTGGCCATCTTGGGATCAGAGTCCCCTGGCTCCATGATATCAACAACCTGGGTGTATTCGGAGTAGTTAGGTATTTGCGACGCCACGTACTCGTCGTCATCTCGGATATGAAGTGTGACCATGTCATGTTCACTCTTGCGGCGTATGAAGTTATGTAACGCTATTGATGCACATACAAAGGGCACCTGACCGGAAAATTTTAACTTCAGCATATTCCGCAAAGCCCCCCACCTCGATTTCCAAGCACCAAATGTCCGCTCGATACAACTACGCAAGGACGAATGTGCCTTGTTGAATCGTTTGAAATCGTTCTGTGGTATTCAGTTGCGATGGGCATTTTGGTCATATCTATACCCCTTGTACGGGGCTAGATATCCTATCGTCAAGCTGTAGCCGTTATCGACCAAATAGTATTTTCTTGCGCATGGTAAAAAATATAACTGGTTAATATGAGGCTATATTTTCATGAAATCATATGACGACAGTGTTGTTATCTACTTTTGGCCTTCATATTTGAAAATTTTACTCTTACATAAAATAAAATAAAATAAAATAAAATAGATAAATAAATAGTAACAGTAACATATGAAATTTTGTATAGTACTGCAATGTTGTTCGAATAATGTTCAAAATCGACATAATCAATTTTTTATTATTAGAAAATACAGTTTGTTAATTTCTTTTAACTGGTTATAGATTTTCCAAAAAACATTGTCAAATATTACGACTTAGAAAATGGTCGACACCTACATTGCCATTCCGAGATGGGAACCACTTTGTATGAAATTTCATATTACATGTTACGTATGGTTAAAAATGATATTGCATTATTTTCCTAATAAAGTTAACATGAATTATACTTTGCAAATTACAAATGTATATATATATATATATATTTTCATGGTGGTGCTACGTATTTTTTTTTTATAATCTGTACAAAATGTTAAAAGTGGTCCACGTAAACAAGTCGATGAAGAGAGAAGTTGTTACCGGGCGCGGGGTGTGGAAATTGATGTTTAGGCACGATCCTAACATAGTGCAACACCTTACTATCGTGCATGCTCTGATCCCAACAGGTGGAGACGAACGTAAAGCATAAATCAAAGTCACAAACAGCAATAATATTTTGCATTGGCACGCTTTTTCGGCCATAGTACAAATTGGCGTATTCTTGGGAGACACGGGCCATCACGTGTGTGCTGTCTAGTGCATCGATGCAATCCTAAATGACACAAGCATTATAGAAAATGTAAATTAAAAAAATTATGTTTCTAATTAAAACATTAGGCAATAAAATTGATACATGTCATCATCTTGAATGGCCGGTACTCCTGCTTCGATCGTAAATGTGGATGGCCTCCTTGTTGGACTTGCTCCGGTGCAAGCCTTCTACTATGAATCAACGTAAATGGTATCATGGGTTGCAAAACCTCATGGAAATGCCATGCCAATGTCTCATTTGAGTGTTGGAACTGTTCTTGCAAATTTCTCTACGAAATTCCCTGCAACACAGAAATGAAAATCGCGACCTTCTCTTCGAGTGGCACTCCATGCTCCTGCTGCGGCACGGTCAACCCAAAATCGTGAAGTGCTCACAAGAAGATTGGTCGGGTTATACTGACGACATCTTCAAACCGGCCTGGGTGGCCATTAAACAACTCATACATCCATAACCATCCCGACAGTATTGATGTATTTCTCGAGACTTTGTAGTAAGGGTTGTAATAATACGTTGCCACACTGTTGCACGGTTCTAGCAAGTTGTGATCAGTTTCTAACACCATTTCTCTCACGATTTATTCGATTGCTTCCTGTAACCCTGCATCTCCGTAGATGTTACTAGGACCGGCTTTGTCCGCCATGTTACCTATACGAAGCATACAAAATGGAGAAACATAATAATTTATTACGCATGTGAAAATATTAATTTCACAAAATAACCAGTATATGTATTTCGTTTAATTTTTATTTGTGTGTCATTAACCTTGTTTTCAACCTTAATTTTTTTAAAGTCCATGAACTGTAAAAGTGTGAACAACTTCGTAAACAAAAAAAAAAAAAAATTCCCTACAAGGCCTTGGTGAAATATGAAAAGTGTATGAAATATGAAATGTCCTTGCAACAAAAATGTTAGTGGCAAACTGAAAAAAATTGCTTACAACAAACCAAAATGTTCAAATATGAAAACTGTAGGCTATGGTTCAAAAAAAAAAAAAAAAATTGGCAAGAGTAGATAGATAAACCAAATCGAAATGCATTAACCAAACGGAAGTAGATAGATAAACATCGCATTATTTACGGAGGTGGAAAAACAAATTAAAAACAATTCCATCACAGTCAGTAGCATATGAAAGTGTTTGTTTAAATTGAAACATCAGTAGTATGCAGTAAAACATGTCCTCAAAACCAACCCCCCATTTCGGATCCATGAGATGGTGCGGATGGGCCACCAGAATTCTGGGACTTCTTGATGCGCAACCAACTAATGACCGTCTCGTCTGTCGAAAGCTGTAACAATATGGCTTGATTTGCCGAGTTGTCCATGAGCGATACAGCAAAAGGTATGAGCAGGTCTTCCGGGTCAAGACTGTGCATGGAGTACAACTGTGCGAGACACTTGCCAATCACCTTCTACGTGGAAATGTCGTAATCATGATAGCACTCGGATCTCGTATTGCTGTGATTTCACTAAGGACGCAAGGTTCTCCATGCTACTGGCCAACAATGAAGCTCCATCGCTCTACCCTTTTTTTTGCTGCTTATTTTTAGTGGCTGGGAATTTGCGTTTCATCGCACCACTCGTAGGTGTGTCATCAATGTGAATTGCCGACGACGCAACATATACTGTCATTGGAGTCTCTTCTACATGCGCGTAAAAGTCCTCCACTGTGTGCTCACTGTGTTGTGTTGTGCTGTACAGGCTGGAAAGGGGGCAGCCCACTACAGTCCTCACAATCTTCCTTATCCATAGGCACCGACACGTCATCCATTCTAACTAGATCAAAATCTGTGCCGGGTGTCTATGCATATTTTCTTGTTGTCGCGGCACCCGCATACACCCTTCGTATAAGTTCCACGTGCTCCAACGGTTTCATTTTGAACTTCAAAGCATTCTTGTTAATCTGAAACCAAATTAAAAAAAAAAAATAGCCAGCAACCACAAAATAAAGACAGCAAGTAAATGCCCTGTAATGAAATTGCAGTGCAGGCTTAACAAGCACATAAGTACTTTCAAACAGTCTTCATACATCTTAACAAGCACTGTAATGCCTTGTGTGAACTGTGCAGGCTTCACAAGCACTGTAATGCCATGTAAGGGAATTACTTTCAAACAATCTTAACACATAATGACAACACAGAATAATCAAATCACAGCACATAATTTTAGATGAAGATAAGTCCTCATACATGAATAAATCTTGACATAGTAACTTGACAACACCAAATTTTAGGGAAATGTTATTTCCATTCCAAGTTTGGTTACACAGATGAAGAGAAGTTATACGGAAGTGCCACAATTTTGCATGCATAGTTCACACAAGTTTGCATGCACAGTTGAAGATACGTTTCTCCATGTATTTCAGAATAACCAGTTGCCAATTTCATTACATATGAGCAAATTTGAAACAATGACAACTGACAGCTACAAATTGTTATATACAACATCTCATATTCAATTTTATAAAACAAGGTGTACACATTTTGATTTTCTATAACTGCATATAAACAAACATACCACCTACTGTAGTTGTACAAGATAAGAATACAAACAGTATGATTTAATAAAACTCCCTCAACAATACTATTGATAATACTTACTATTCTCTTACTAGACAGGTAAAAAACAACAAACAACTTTGCAATTATGTATTGAAACTTCCTCAACTCCCAGAATGATGAAACAAACATAATTTCATAATACAAATAACAATGGTATGCAGAATTTGAAGGAGGTATGATTATATTGAATAATTCAACCTCAACAGTATAGGTGTTAACATGGATTTGTACTGCTACCAAAATACCAAGACATGGAAATGTTACCTTCTCATATTTGGCCCATCATTCATCGGATGCTTGTATCAAACCGGTTTGTTCGTTGTAACTGATGCCAGTTGGGCCATGCCTTGTGTCCATAAGGCATGACCACGACTGCCAATCTTTTTTCAGCAAGTTGTACTTATTTTGCAGTTGTTTCACCTCATGGAACCTATTCGTACGCTCTTGGAAGGCCTTGGACATAGCCCTGTGTAGACACCCAGTTTTTGACCGACCTTAAGACTCAGACGTTATCATTTGTGCACTCGATGATTGCGCATGTTTGTGCTCATTTCGAGTGCCCAAAGGTCTCGACTGAGCGCCTTGTCTTTGAGCCTCTAAACTCTCTGTGTTTTGGCCTTGTTTTTGGGCCAAACTTTGGTGCCCCTTGCCTGGAGGGAGGAAAGGCCTTGCCGGCCACTTTTGGCTACTGTCGACCACTTCTCCCTCTTGTAGGCCACTTAGAATGGCCGGTCGGCTAGGGTAGGTGGCCGGTCAGCCACCTAAAGTGGCCGGCGGCCATTTTTCTTCTTTTCAGCCTTGTTGGCCCCCTTTTGGGCCTTGTCGGCCACTTTTTCTCCTTGTTGGCCACTTGAAGTGGCTGACGGCCATTTTTCTCCTTTTTCAAATATTTTGTGTGCCAGCTATGCCAGCTGTTGGTCACTAAAGCCATCCTACATACACGTGTATGGAGGGATGAAAACAAGCTTTTAGCTTGTATTCCTATATAAGGGGAGGTCCCTCCCCCTTCCTTGGGGTTACAAAAATTTCAGAGCTAAAATTTATCTCTCTCTCTATATATATATATATATAGTGTTTGAAAGTGAGTTTTCTCTACAATTTTGCATACAACCCGTTGATCAAACATCCCTATCTTGGAGTTGAGGTTCCTTAAGGCTTGTTTGGAGTTCCTAAAGCTGGTTTTGGCTCAGAAGAAGACTTGTTTTGGTGTTGTGCTTCAAGGGTAAGTCTTTGTCCCTTTTAAGCCTTGCTTTAACTAAGTGTTTAGCCATCTCTTTAAGCTTTTTGACCTGGTTTTTCAACCATAAAAAAACTCTGATTTTGAGGTTTTAAAATGGTGGTTTAAGCCTTTTTTGGTTAGGGGGTGTTTCCTCTCTTTTGCTCCTTGGCTTGCAAGGCCTTTTGATCTATCTTTCAAGCTTTTCAAATAATCTTGTTTTTGGCCTTAAAACCACTGAATTCCAAAGGAATTTCAGTGGTGGAAAGTTTGTTTTGAGGTCCCAAATGGGAGAGGATGGCCTTCCTTCTTTGTCTCTTTATGCCATGCCTTGTTAGCATTACAAAGTAGCATCTTTTATGGCTTATGTTAGCTTAGTTCAAGCATGTTTTTTACTATATTTTAACATGCTTTAACTCTGATTTTGGTTGGTTGGGTCACCTCTTGCTTGATTTTTGTACTCATAGTGCAATCATGCTCACTAGCTTGATATATTTGATGTTTTGGTCTTTTATTCTAACTTGTCTTGGCTATACTCTAGCATGTTTTTAGCCCTATTTTAACATGCTTGAACTCTGTTTGGAGTGATCTTGGTCACCTAGGGCTTGCCTTGTATAGCTATGGTTTGGTTGGCTTCACTAGTTTTCAGTTTTGAAGCTTCCAACATGCTTTGCTTAGGGTGTTTACATGCCATGACATCATTTAGCATGTAATTTCAGAGTATATACCTCTATCACACTCTCACACATATGACTCTTTAAATGTGTTTAAGAGTTGTGCCTTATCCCTTGTTTGTGAGCTACTGAATGAGCATGATTTTCTTGACTTTTGCGCCTAAGTTTCAGCATGTTTAGGCCACTATTTTGGCATGTTTTAGGTTTGTCCATAGCTGGTTAGGCTATTTGAGCATTGTATCGCATGCCTCTAGTGTTGTGTCCTTCACTAGTTTCAATGTTTTTGACTTTTAACATGTTGTACATGAGTTGTTTGCATGTTATAGTCTTATTTGTCATGCCATATCAGTACTAAAGCATCTGCAATCTCCCTCATTTCTCCATTTTTCAATTTGCTTTTGAGGGTTGTTTGGCTTTAAGGTTGTGTTTAAGCATGAGGTAGGGTTTGGGCTTAAATGGCTTTAACCCTCTTTTGAGGGTTCCTCCTAGTCAAAGGTATAATCCCTCGCATGCCTTAAACCACCCTTTTGGTTAGCCCCTCTCGCATTAGAGGACGATCACTTTGGACTTAACCGGTTAATGACTAATTGGTAAGTTAAAATGTGTAAACAAAATTGAGCCAAGTAAAACATGACTAAGATAAGCATGTTGTTTGCATTGCATGTGTTTGGATCGGGCGTTAATCCAAACACAAGAAATAAGGGACGTTTCATACTCAAAGTGATGAAACGTGCCGCATTTCTTGGTCGCCGACATCCTTGATTATGCACGATAGGGTATTGGCCTTTTGAGTCTTATTTGTGCATACACTAAGCTTGTACAAGCTTGGTTTTTGGGCCATCATGCATTAAGATGCTTGGTTGGCAGCTTGAAAGCCAAGTGCCACTCTCATTTGAGCTTGAGACATGATAAGGAGGGTGGGAGTACACACATTCCCTTACAAATACATTGTCTTGCCTCTGTTGTTCTCTGTTGCAGCAAAACCAGAAGTTTGGAAAAGTAGGTGGTCTACCGGCCACTTGCAGTAGTCGACCGGCCAATTGAAGTGGCCGGCAGCCACTTTTTGTGGCCAACCGGCCACCAGTCTATTTTGGTGCAAAAAAGGTTCCTGTTTTAGGGCAAAAGCAGTCTGAAGTTGGTACAATGTTCAGAAAACAGAGGTGAATGCAAACAGAGACAACCGACGACAAGGCAGTGGATTTTCAAGAGGACGCCAATCGAGCATGCATGTCTCCCTCGCCTGCGAGGCCACTTCATTACTTATGATTAGTTTAGTTTGTGTAACTATTTAATCGATTTATGTTGTAATATTTTAATTAGCTTGGCATAGCTATTGATTTCAATTCAGTTTGTAATAATTAGCTAGAATAGTTAATTAGTTAGTTTGTAATAATTAGCTTAGATTAGAATAACTTAACTTACCCATTCGGACCCTCCTTCGCGAGGGCATAATGTTGTAATAAGGGTGCGTGCGTGTGTGCATGTCTTCCAACCCCACTTCTTTCTCCATTTTATTTAACCGCTTTCGATGGTTAGATTAGGACATATTTTGATTAGCATACCTTATGCTTGCATGCATGCATCATCCATTTGTCTTGCATATACTGGGATCGGCGCATCATTCAAACTACATTGTATTTCAATACACTTTCTTGAATACGTGTTTCAAAGCATGTTATCAAAGTTTCTTTGTATGCCATGATTAGATAGTCGAGCCTATTTAGTTTCATTATTGCATGTGTTGCATTAGGCATCTTAACATAGCTAGGATCATACATGATTTCTAACTAGCTTTTGTTTTGGCTTGGAATACACTATAAGTGTTACGCTTTAGCATCCTTGTATGAGTGTGAGTGTTGCCATGATAGCATGCTTGCCATGAGGCTATTTGCTTAAGTGATTAACTGCATGAATGGCTGTGGATGGAGGCTTCATTGCTTGAATTGGGACAATTCATCAAATGTGCGTTTTAAGCCCACTTTGTGAAGTGGAAAATCATGTTTTATAGCCCACTTGAGGGTGGCAAATCCGCGCTTTAGCCCACTTGAGGGTGGCACTTTCAAACCATTTTCGAAAACAAACATGAGTTGTTTTGTTCCAATTCTTGCGATTGAGTCTATACTTGTATGCTGTGCGCATCATATAGTAAGTTAGTAAATAATCAAATATGAACACATGTGTTTATAAAAACAACATATCATGTTTAGTAGAGGCCGATCTTTGATCGAGCGAACGGGGGTGCTCATTTCAGGACCTTCGCCTCTCGTACCCAAGTGTCCGAGCCGAGGCAACTTTGGTAATGATAAACACGTAACCTTTGGCACGAGTCAGGATTTCCTAAATTTCCCAAAACAAAATATTTAGGTGGCGACTCTGTAATCTGGCAAAACAGTCCATGTTTGGCGCTTTTTGATTCAAAATTGATTTTTCAAAACCAATTATCGGATTTGGATTCTTTGGTGTTTATCAGTCTCGCATTGCACTTTGCGAGATTAGATTTATAACCGTAACAGAAGTCCGACCTGTAGGACGACCAATTCGCACCCTCTCCGAGAGGGGGGCGCGCGGAGAAAGTTGAGTTCACACCCTGTATCCATGCATTGTCATCATATGGAAGCTGCCGTTGTAACCGGCTTCCAACTCCTTTACAACAAGTTCCAAGAAAATTCAAACTATGTTGGAGTCCCAAACTGCCTTGTGCACATATGCTGACTATGGCTCTGGTTGAGTCTGAGGCTGAGGTTGATGGTGATTACTACCCTGCTTACGCAAATTTTTTGAAGGCATAGACAGTGTTCGGGACTGATCCATATCGCTACTACAGTAGCAATAATTGTGGTATTCCTGCAAAAAATCATGTCAAACGTAAAATGCACATTCATAACATGGAAACATGATGGACAAGCATATAACAGAAGACCGAACAATAGAATATTGCATAACCGTACAACATAGCATAGTAGACATTGTAGCCAGTTCGGAAAAAAAAAAAAAAAAAAAAAAAAGACATACCACTTGCCAACTACTACATACATACAACCTACCAACCAAAGTAAATCAACTATGAAACAACAACATTACAACAACTACACACAAGACGAATGTCACAATTTGAAGGACATGCGAAGAGTGTTGCAGGTTGCGGATGTTAGCCTTTATTTGGAAGACCATGTCCATAAGTGAGTTTTGAGTGTCAGGCACGAGTGTTTGGCCATATTTGTCACACCAGTTGTGGGTGTTGATTTTTGACCACACAACCAAAAGGGGAACTCAGCTGGAGAGTACCAGCAGAATAGATTAAGCTCGGACAACCTGTCACAGAAAGATAAGAATCCGGCAGTGGTTCGTCCACCTGGGGGCACTCCGACGATCAAGTCAGAAATCGATATCTCTCAAAAATAACAAATTGTGCTTAAACTCACAAGAAAGAACTTACCTCAGACCCACGAGGGTGCCTTACTTTTATAACCAGCCATGACCTGATCCTTTTAGAAACCTTGCTTCAATTGACTCAGGCTCAATGCTCATCTTGGGCCCTCATCTAAATAGAGATAAACTCTTCTTGAGCCTTATCTTTATCCAAAATGAGATCTTTCCCTGTTCTAGGACTCTGTCCCTTATCCCTTATCTCAGAATCCAACATCTCCGTAGATAACCTCGGCCTAGCTGAGATCATCTCGGTGCTTTATCAGGCCACGTGGCACCTCAGCTGACACTCGGCGTCACCTTTTCCACGTACTGTCATTTAAAAAATGTGTCCCCACAACTACCCCTAGGTTCTATTACCTCAGCAACCTAAAGTAATGGAACCTACATCGTTCGTCTATATAGCATGCCAGCTAATAATTCATTCATCTCCCCAACCAAGATTATGACTCGTCGATTTCAAGTAATCAAGACTCTACTACCCATTCTATCAAGGATCAAGAACCAAGAACCAAGAACCAAGTTCTTTGAGCATCTCAACCGAGATTGCTCCTCTAGCCAAGGTTATGGCCTCATTACTTCCAGAATTTCAAGAGTTCCTAGTTGCGTATGAGCTGTCACGCATGGCCCTCATTTCATACACGTGTCTCATTCTCACTGGGTTGTACCTGACATGTGCTATCAAGTCGCGTTGATTCCACTCGCACCGTCTAACAGGCATGTCGTCCAAGGTGTATTCATTTCATTTTGTCGCATTTTCAGTTTTTAACAAAACTTTCTCTCTCTCTCTCTCTCTCTCTCTCTCTCTCTCTCTCTCTCTTCGTCTTTTCACTTTGCAAATCTGACTTCCTCCTCTCTGCTCAAATTTTTCTCTCTCTACACTTTCCCTCTTGAACTGCCATTTTCAAGCTCTCAAGCTCTACAACCATTCCGTTTGTCATGGCCGACGTACGTCTCATTATTTGACTTCGATTGTCCAAGCTTTCTGACATAGGCTTTAGCATCCTTTTGCATGTATGGCCACTAGTATCCCTAAGAGATAGCTCTATGGGCAAGTGACCTGCCCCTTGCATGGTTCCACAAACTCCTTCATGAATCTCATATAAAAAGTCTTTCACTTAAGAGGGATGCACACACCGGAGTAGAGGTCCAGTGAAAGGTCTTCGGTACAGATGGCCTTTTGCTGATAAACAGAACCTGGCCGACTTCAACCTGGTCTTGTGCGCCTCTTTTTAGTCATCTGGCAACTTGCCATCTTTGAGGAACTCTACTATTGTATCCATCCAACTTGGACCCATTTCTATGCACATTGCCTCATATTCTATTATGAGAGGCTCTATACTTGGTCTCATCAAGTAATCAACCATGATTATCCTTGGTCCCTTAACTTTATTATGCTGGCCAGGTTAGCCAGGGCATCAGCGTAACTGTTGTCATCTCGGCTAACCTGCTGTAGCCGACAATCCTGGAACAATGCTAGTAGTCTGATGACCTCTTTGGCATAGACTATCATCCTTTCATCTCAGATTGTATACTCGTCCGTTGTTTAATTAACAATAAACTGGGAGTCACAGAAGGCTACCACCTTATCAGCTTCCGTGGCTGCTGCTAATTTTAGTCCTACAACTAGTGCCTCATACTCCGTCTCGTTGTTTGAGGCCTTAAACCCCAACCGAATAGATTGCTCAATCATTCGCCTATATGGCGATACGAACACCACTTTTTCCCCTGCTCCTTGACAATTTGAACTTTTGTCAACAAACAGGTGGAAGGAGTCACCGATGTAGATGTCGCAGGGTTTTGGTTTCTCTTCCTTTTTTTGCGCTGCTGGTGTGGGGTACTTGGGCCCCAGTTGGGTTTCCTCTGGTTTGCCCGGATAACCCAAGCTGCGGCTCATCGGAACCCGACGTGGGATGGCACCAAGGGTGAACTCGGCCACAAAGTCGGCCAGAACTTGGCCCTTGATCGTTGTTCTAGGCCTGAATTCCAAGTCGTATTGGTCCAGCACCACTGCCCATCTAACTATTCTACCTGTCAGATCTCCATGTTGCAACAGGGACTTCAGCGGGTGCTAAGTCAACACCACAATCTTGTAGGTTTGGAAGTAGTGATTCAACTTTTTGAAAGCCATCACCAAGGCTAATGTTAGTTTCTCCAGGGGCAAGTACCTAATTTCTGCACTTGCTTAGGTTTTACATACATAGTATACAGCCTTTTATTTTCCCTCATCTTCTCGGATTACTACCGGGCTTACTACGTGTTCTGAAACTGCCAAGTATAGGTATAATTCTTCTCCAGATATTGGATTTGACAGAGCTGGAGCTGTTATTAGGTATTTTTTCAAGTCAACTAAGGCAACTTCGCACTTTTCTATCCACAAAAAATCTGTGACCTTCTTTAACAAACTAAAAAATGGACACTTATCTGAACTTTGGCTAATGAACCTGTTCAGGGCTGCTGCCTTGCCGGTCAAAATCTGGACCTGCTTGGCTGACGTCGGGCTTTCTAAGTCAAGGATGACCTTGATTTGATCTGGGCTTGCCTCAATGCCTCTTCTGGTGACAAAGTATCCCAAGAACTTACCAAATCCGACTCCAAATGCACATTTCAAAGCATTAAGTTGGAGCTGATATGCTCTTAGGATATCAAAGACTGCCTTTAAATCGACCAGATGGTTCAGGCTCTTTGGTTTTTACGACCATATCATCAATGTAGACTTCTATTGTCTTCCCAATCAGATGTTTAAACAACTTGGTCACTAACCGCTGGTAAGCTGCTCCTGCATTTTTCAACCCAAAAGGCATCACTCTGTAAGAATAGAGTCCTTTTCGGGTGATGAATATCGCCTTCTCTTCATGCGGGGCATATATTGCTATCTGGTGGTAGCCTCTATGTGCATCCAGGAAACTTATTCGTCCAAGCCCGGAAATGGCATCTTGTAGACGTCCCCGAACGCCTCGGGACGACGAGTCCCCCGTTCTGTTCGTTTTGGGTTCACTATAGTTCAGGACTCTCAAATTGTCACGGTTCTTAATCTGAACCAAAGAGTCCAAATCCAGTAAATCGTTTTGAGAAAACAGATTTTTAGAAAAGAAGTGCCAAACATGGACTGCTTTGCCAGATACAGAGTCGCCACCTAAATATTTTATTTTTGGAAAATTTAGAAAACCCTGACTCGTTGCCCAAGGCCACGTGTCCGTCATCACCAAAGTTGCCTCGGCTCGGGAACTTGGGTACGATTGGGGAAGGTCACTTCGTGAGCACCCCCGCTCGACCGATCAAAGATCGGCCTCTACTAACCATGATATCCAGTTTTGAAAACGTTATGTGTTCTTATTCCATTTATTAGCCTAGAATTACTATGTTATGCGCACAGCAAACAAGTATAGACCAAATTGCCTAAATTGGAACAAAACATTGCATGTTTGTTTTGAAGATGGTTTGCTACTCGCAAGTAGGCTAAAATGCAGGTTTTGCCACCCTCGAGTGGGCTTTTAGAAAATATGGTTTTGCCACTATCTAGTGGGCTTAAAACTCACAGTTTTAATGCATTATTCCAATTTAGGTAATTCAACCTCCATCCACAGGCATTCAAGCAGTTATATCACATAAGCAGCTAGCCTCATGGTAATCATGCTGTTATGGCAACACTCACACGCATGCGGTATGCTAAAGCATAAATACTTACCGAGTACTCCAAGCCAAAACAGAAACTAGTTAGTAATCATATGCATGATCCTAGTTTAAGATGGCTAATGCAACACATGCGAAATGCAACTAGAAATGGGCTCAGCTATTCTAAACATGGCATGTGAAATGCTACAACTAATACGTATTCAATTTGGAATTGAAACACAATGCAGTTAGCATGATGTGCCAAGCCTGGTGTATACGAGACAAATGTATGAATGCACGCATGCATAGCATAAGGTATGCTAATTTAAATATGCCCTAGTCTACCATCATAAGCAGGTAAATAAAAGGGAAGAAAGACGTGGGGTTGGAAGACATACACACACTCACGCACACTTATTACACAATTGCCCTCGCTCGAAGGGTCCAAAAGAATAATACAATCCGAATAATGAATCAACTATCCTAGCTAATTAATTATTACAGACCCTCTAATTAATTAACAAATTAATAACAAAAGAAGGTGGCCACATCCCTGCCTCGGGATGCGTGAATGATGCATTCTTGACTCGTCTCGCCCGGAAACTCGCTGCCATAGCACTGCTGCCTCTGTTTTTCACTGCCCTGCTCCTTTGAGGACTGCCAAAGTCCAAGGGCATGCTCTCTGGATGTTGGGGAATACCACCGACTAAGTAGAAACACCACCGGCCTAACAGGATGATCACCGGCAGACTTTTAACCTGTCGGCCACAGATTACTGGCCGGTCGGCACTGTATTTAGCCGACCGGCCAAAGCTTCCGCAGAACCTACAATTGAAAGCAGCAGAGAGCAAGCAGTGTATGGCATGGAATTTTTAGGCAAATGTATGCATGGTCACACCCCCTATCATGTAATGGACTCAAGGGAGCATGGCCCTCGACCCTCGGGCCACCAATTGCGCATTTCGATGCATGATGGCCGAAGAGTCAAGTATGCATTTCAATGTCAAATGCAATACACACAAAACATACAAGGGACCCAACCTCAATCATGGTTGATCAAGAGGCAAGGCAATGCACAACGATGCACATGCGACCTAAGCATGCAAGCAAACATACAAACATGCAATGCAACTACATGGCATACACAATGCTAACAACATAACATTCACAACGCATTGAAACATGGCATACACAATGCAGGATGGACTTATACCAATGTGACTGGACCTCAGCCACACTCACATCAGTGGCCAATAAGATGGAAATGAGGCAACCGAAATGCACACAAATATGTCCAATGCATGGACCGATCCTAAGATACAACATGCAACTCTAACTAAGCATGGAAAATGATGAAGCATGGCATATGAACATGCAAATTCCAGCACTGAAGTGTGATGCCCAATGGTCCCGAATCATGTAAATATGTCATACAATGCATGCTATAAGCCCCGAAACTCAAAACTAGGCACATATATTGACTTATAGCTATACAAAGCATGCATTATTTGACTATGAAGAACAAAGACAAAGCCAAGGCAGTCCCAAAACATGCACATTTCTAGTTGAAAGCATGGTCAAAAGATGCTAGCATCGTGGACTAAAATAGCATGCAACTTTGACTAGCAAACATGGTTTACATGGCAAGTGTGTGAAGCATATGGAATCTCACCAAAACAGAAAAAATCAGTGAACAAAATATGTGAAAATAGGCCCAAATAACCACTGAAATGAAGCCAACACAAGCAAAAATGATGAGCTCCTTTAGAGGGCTATGCAAGGGATTCTTAAGCACATACAAGATGGACACTTAGCATAGACAAATCAACTCTGAAAATCAAATATGATAATCCCAAAACTCACCAAATTAGCCCTGAAAAGGGACTTCAAAGCATGCAAGATAGGGTCTCTTTGGAAGGCCAATAAGGCCACCAAACAAGAGAAGGAGAGAGGGGGTCACCCCCCTCTAATTTTGGCCTTCAAGAACACACCTAAGCCACTGAAAATCCACTGGATTTCAGTGGCTAAGAGGCCAAACCATGGCCAATGCAAGTGCTCACAAATATGGCTCAAAGCATGAAGAAACAAGGCATGTAAGGAAGGAGATGACTCCAAACAGCAAAGTGGCCTAATCAAACTCAAAGAGGAGGTCAAAACCTGACTTTTTTCATTTTATAGCAAACCTCGAATCAATATGCAAGATAGTCTAAAAGCTTGTACAAAAAATGAAAGAATAAGAGGGTAAGTGTCTCACCCTTGAAGACCTCTTTCAAAACACCAAATCAGCAGCCCTTTTGGATCAAAAAAGGCTTCAAATCACCCCAAAATCACCTCCAAGGACCTCAGCCCAATAAAGGGAGTAGAGAACTAGGTGTTTGTGTGTAAAAGTACAAAGAAAATGCACTTTTTACCACAAACAAGCCCTAAACTTTAGAGAGATAGGCAAAAAATGTAGAGATAGAGAGAGATTTTTTTTGCTCCAAGTTGTATCCCTCTTTTTTTTTTTTTAGAGAGCTTGATTGATATAGATATATCAATCTGTAGCCCCTCAGAACTCCCACGTCCAGGCATGGGCTGGGGTATGGCCTAGAATGACAGCTGCCAGCTGTCTACAGAGATATTTGTTGAAAACCACATTTGGCTGACCGGCCATCAAAGTGGTCGACCGGCAGTCAAACTGGCTGGCCGACCATCACATTTGGCCGATTGAAAATGAAGGTGGCCGGTGGGCAGGCGACTTGGTCGACAGGCTACCTCCTTCCCTCAGGAACACATCCACAAGCTCTTGGTGCAAAACCAGACACAAAGCAGAGAAGTTAAGAGATTCTAAGGCAAGGCGCGCAGCCAAGACTTTTCGAAACTCAAAACAAACACAAGCATGGATAATCATCACGTGTTCAAACGATGACGTCCAAGCCTTGAGGATGGTCAAAAATAGGGTGTCTACAGTTGCCCCTCTTTGACAGAACTCGAAAGTCATAACAATGACGGGAGTGAATGTCAAAGCCCAGAGACGAGCCATTTTTGACAAGGCCGAAGACTTAGACAAACATGCAAGACAAGCAAAGATATGCGCCCGAAGGCAGGGGCAAAATGCAACTGACAATATAAGGAGCCGAACATAACTTATGATCATGCAAAGAAAGCTGTAACGAAGCATAACATGCGACAGTTTTAAGCTAGCATACACCAAACTACACTACAATGCAGAAAGGATGTAAGAGAATTATGCAATTCTCGATACGTCTCACTCGGAGAATACAATACCTGTGCGGTTCGTCTAGTTGCACCAGCTTCAAATGAACCGTACATACAATATCGTGCCTGAAAGAAAACTCAGGCTGTTAGGGATCTCTCGCTTCTGCATCTTGATTGAACCATAGGTAATACTTTTCTCCCTAGCCATGGTCGCAGCTTTCCCTATTCTCCAACAGGGTGACAGACTAGGTTGGTTCAGTATCCAGAATTGAGGCGCATACATATGCTATCTCAATCTATGGGGTTACCATACACATTCCAAGCCGAGGATATACCCCTGGGTATTTAAACCAGACTTTAGTCTCGGAAATCCCGGACCTTTGTGTTCTAGGCATGAGCCATTCGAACTCTAGTTTCCACCGTCTCAGTTGGTCTCCTAGGAACTCACCGCAAACACAGGCAGGTGGCTATACCAAACCACTGAAAGTCGTTCGGGCACGACAAACACCAAAGGAATTGCACCTTTAGAGGATTTAAGGTCTCCTAGACCGGAGAGTGCACAATAAAGTGCGAGTGAAGAGTGAATGCACAAAACAGTGCTAAGAAGATGCACGAAACAGTGCGATGCAACGTACTAACAAGTACAGGTTAGGTGCGCAAGAAAGCGTGATAGAATGCATGCAAAATGCAAGTAAGGTGCACAAAATAGTGCGACGCAATGCACGGACAAATGCTACAAGCATTTTCTATGCAAGATGAGAGAGAGCATGTAATGAAATGCACAAGATAGTGCGATGCGCAAGAGAGCGCGAGTGTAAACTGCACAAAACAGTGCGATGCACAAAATAGCGCGAATGAAACAATGTGATGCACAAAACAGTGCGATGCGCAAGAAAGCGCGAAAGTAAATCGCACAAAACAGTGCGATACGCTAAACAGCGCGAGTGTAAATTGCACAAAACAGTGCAATGCGCAAGAAAGTGCGAGTGATTTGAAATGCACAAGACAGTGCGATACGCTAAACAGCGCGAGTGATTTGAAATGCACAAGACAGTGCGATACGCTAAACAGCGCGAGTGATTTGAAATGCACAAGACAGTGCGATACGCTAAACAGCGCGAGTGATTTTGAAATACACAAGACAGTGCGATACGCTAAACAGCGCGAGTGATTTGAAATGCACAAGACAGTGCGATACGCTAAACAGCGCGAGTGATTTTGAAATGCACAAGATAGTGCGATACGCTAAACAGTGCGAGTGATTTTGAAATGCACAAGACAGTGCGATACGCTAAACAGCGCGAGTGATTTTGAAATGCACAAGATAGTGCGATACGCTAAACAGCGCGAGTGATTTGAAATGCACTAAACAGTGCAATACGCTAAACAGCGCGATTGATTTGAAATGCACTAAACAGTGCGAGTGAGATACAACCACAAGATGCACAAAACAGTGCTAGTGAGATACAAAGTATAAGTGCACAAGATAGTACGAGTGAATGCATGTTCTATGCAAATGAGGTGCATTTTCTATGCAAGAAACAGGAGCATATTCTATGCAATATTGAAAGCATATTCTATACAAAATCGAAAGCAAGCATATTCTATGCATGAATCATAACGATGCGCGGCACGCATGTAACAGAAGTGTATATGAAAGTGCACATTCTATGCAATGGAAGGGCATCAAACACGTACTCTGGTGCCTCCGATTTACCTTTCGGAGGACTTGGCAATACGCTCAGCTCAAAAGGGGACACCCTGTTTATATTGGCGAGAGATAACATCTGCATGTGAAACTCTCGGGTGCTACATGGACTGTCATTCTGACTTGAAGCAGGCTTACACTTGGGGTCGAGATAAACTCATACTCCAGAGAAATGGCGAGGCCTGAGAAGGTGCACCCGGAGTGCAGTCTCGGAATTTGCCGAAGTTGAAACAGACTAAGATGCTCCAAATTTTCCCTCTTTTCTTTTGCTTTGCAGTCCGGAACCTATATAGTTTCAGATAGGTCCTTGTTCTACTGTTCTCACATGACCTGGGTTGAACCTTGCGGTTTATGAAAGAAAGAATCTTGTTTTGCACAAATGTGCAGAATGGCACAGCACTCTGAGCACAAAACGATTTTTTGAAAATGAGAAAAGGGTTCTCAACCGGGTATTGAGCCTACAACTGAACACAACATACTATGACTCAACAAAAGGTACACGACCTAAACACATCAAGTAACACTCGAAAAAGACTCAAAACAAAAGTTGAGGTAAACAAAACAAACGACACGACACACAGATGTGTAACAAAGACAAGAGACCTCTCAGTTCGCGAGGAGCCAGTTTCTCCGGGTAGTGTTTCCCACCCTTTTCTCATTTGTGATTCTCACATCACTCTGGCACTCAATCTCTGTTTTTCTGGAAAAAAAAAAAACCATTTTCTCACTTTTTCTCTCAGCGCACATCTCTCTATTCTTCAATCTCTCATTTTTTATCCCTCCCCTGGGTGGTTGGTGGATAAACAGAAAGTTGCGGGGTCTTGCCCCTAGCATTCCACTAGATTCTTCTTCTTGTTCACAACAGTGAGCTTCTTCCACAGAGGGGCTGCGCTACAATTGGGTGTGTAGCAAATTTGCAACTGACATTGGTTGATGATGCTCTACTGGAGAGTTTGGACGTGATCAGATCTGTCCAGATGAGGGAGTGGAACATCTTGATCCATTCCAGTTTGTGCTTCGCACTTGGTTTGGTACCTCGTTGCTCGGAGGATGAGAGAGCTTTCAGCCCTTTTGCTGTTAACTTCAGCTGTGCCCTTTTCTGGTAGGTATAGTGCCTTCTTGGCAAGTATAGTGCCCTTTCTGGCAAATGCATTGACAACAGGGAAAAGACAGGAAGCCTGACTCAACTGTGTCCCCTAGTTCATCATTTTGGCCATTTTTTATTTTGGTTTTAAAACAATTTTGAACAACATGAAAGTTAGATTAACATGCTTGTTCAATTTTCTGATTTAAAATCATGCAAGTCTGGCTATGAGCACTGAAAATTTTCCTTTTTTGGGTCCAAGAAATGGTCCGGTTTTGGAAAAATGGAATAATTTTTTGAGAAAATTAGTCAACCTCTGTAAAAATTCTCAAAAACTATTTTTGCAAACGGCCAATGCTCAACAAGCACGGAACCTACTCTTGAGATGCACAACCTCAGATCTGAAGGAAAATTGCCCCTTGCTTGAAGAGAGCTGCACGGCAACGGAAAGTTGCCCCTTGTTTGAATGGCACCACGGCACACTGTATGGCAACGGAAAGTTGCCCCTTGTTTGGATAGCATTGCAGCGCATTGCAATCAGTCCTCAGAGTGACGATGACAACCGAACTCTCGGATACAGAGAAGGCAAAGATGATCAAATCATTACATGGACACAGTTGATTTTGAAGTGTTTTACGGCTGGACTTCGGAATGAAGTTGCCTACGTATCCCAAAGATGGGAATCAAGCCTTACGTAGCTTGGGGTTAAGGTACACTCGTGTATTAACCTCTTCTTTTGCGCTCTAACTTTTGCCAAGACCGCCCTTTCTGGGTTTTCAACCTTGCGAGCTTTGTTCTTCTTTTCTTTTCAATTCTTTTCATTTTTTTCATCTTTTCTTTTCTTTTTTTTTCTTTTTTTTTTCATCTTTTCTTCATTTCTTTGCATTTTTCTTCTTCTTCTTTTTTGTTCTTTTCCTTTTTTTTTTCTTGCTCTAACTTTTGCCTGGGTCGCCCTTCCGGGTTTTCGACCCAGCGAGCCTCTCAAGGGTAAAAGTGTAGTTTTGTCCATGTCAAATAGTTTTAGGATCCTGAAGTCATCTGAATCCAGGAGAATGGCTGCTGTTCGCTGACGATGCAGGAGTCCATCCAATCGGGGGCTAATTTTGCCCCTAGTGTTGCGGATAGGAACTCAGCTGTTTTTCAGCAGAAACTGTCTTCTTTCCTCCGTTCTGGGATTTGGCATTCTTGCCGACCTTCTTTGATTTGTGGAATGATCCATCTTCGGCTCTTCGAGCACATTTGAAATTCTTTTCCCCTAGTTCCAGGGGTGCTTCTGATCTAACTTTGCAAGCTTCTTTTGATGACATCTGATCTTCTTGATCTGACTTTCCTGTCTCTTGTTCGAGGGCTGCTTTGAATTTGACCACACAGGCCTCACGTTGTAGTTGACCATTGAACATTCTGAATTTACCAAGGTTTGAGAATGAGGGGTCGAGTCTTGAGGCTGCGAGCGATCCTAGGCTGCACAATCTCAAGAGTGATTCCACACAGGTCTTTGCAGGACAGCGCAAAACATTTTTTGAAATCTTTTAAGAAAGTGACTAATCGCTCGCGCTGAAGACAGTGTGAGACCAATCTGGATCAAGCCAGGATCCTTCTCAGTACTCACATTAACAAGCATGATCTCGATCATTAAAGGCTTAACATGCCTCTCTTTCTCTCAAATGATCAAATTTTACAAAAACTCGAGGAATTCCTTCCTCTTCGTTTTCATCATAATGTTCAAAAACAGCTTTGAAAAACTTAGGTCAACACAATGACTTAAAAGCACAAAAAAGCAGGTGAAATGCACTGTCGTTCCATTCGACTTTCTGGCATAACTGGCATAAGGTAGAAGTAAGCACAAAAGCATGAAAAACCACTGCTGTTTCATTCATAACTGTTGGTGTAACTGGCTCCATGGCAAAAACAGACTCAAAAGAAAGCGAAAAGACAAACACAAAACAAAATAGTGATGCCCGAGGTAACACCCCTAGAATCACCTGACTCTAACAAACAGGACTGACTCGATACAACAAGACAGACCTGAAACAAAAAAGGCTAACTCAAAACAAAGAGACAGACTCAAAACAACACAACAAAACTGACCTAAATACCCAAGTCAGAAACTAGCATTCGCAAATGCTCAACACAGTGCGTGCTATACGCCACATCTGGAGTAAATCGAGCGCCACCCGCAGCTGGTTCATCCCCCGATCACATATTCACATTATCCCCCAAGTTCACTGACCCGGTGCCGATAGACTTTGCTGAGTTGGTGCGACGAAGACCTTATTGTCAATCAGATCTTGTATTTCGTGGTGACGACGGAAACAACTATCAGTGACATGGCC
This sequence comes from Camellia sinensis, assembly GCF_055761805.1. Classification (NCBI taxonomy): domain Eukaryota; kingdom Viridiplantae; phylum Streptophyta; class Magnoliopsida; order Ericales; family Theaceae; genus Camellia; species Camellia sinensis. The sequence goes on along the minus strand of NC_138970.1, from coordinate 176,350,679 downwards.
AACTTGCTGATAAAAGGCACAGTACTTGGCCGAATCATGGGAGGGAGGAAGTCTATCTGGCAGTGGTGGCGGCTCCAGGGGTTTCAGATCCCCCTCTTTAATCAGAACCCTCAAGGCCGCTGATAGAGACATGTACAGTGGTGCGAACACCCTCTGGCCTCGAGGTGGGTGTTTTAAGGTTTGTGGAGTTTTGCTGGATGCACCAGCAAAGGGATTGGTAGGCGCTGACTGGGCTTGTTGATCTTTTTCGAGCACAGGATTAGGGCTGAAAGGAACATTCTTAGTACAAAGGCCCTTCTCCCGGCTTGCCCCTTGATTCAGACTGCTCTCATTCTGAGTGGCGAAAGTGTCATCCACAGTTTTTGCAACAACTGCGAGTACTTGCTGTTTGTTCAGCCCTTCGGCTTTCAAAGCCTCAGTATCCCACTGAAGATGTTCATGGGGACCAACGCTTGCCCCTGCCTTGTTCTTATCACTGGCCTCCACTTTGCTAAAAGATTAGTCTTCTCCCAATGCAGCCCGTCCTGAGGAGCCTTTTGATATGAACTCCCTGGTATGTGATGCGATTGATGACGGAGCCAAAACTCCAAAGGCCAGATCTGCCACAGTTCTCTGAAGATCTTCGATCATCCTCATCAGCTTAGAAGTAGTGGGTTCATGGGTTTGAGATAATTGGGGTTCAGATGCACCCATCATGCATAAGTCCATGCTTTCCGGGATAAACACCTCACGCTTGGGTAGATGGGCCGGGGTGATGTATACGCTGGGGTCATAAGGGACGGCCAGTGTGTGGATCAGATTGAGATGTGGATGAGGTACTTGGTCATTGGGGGCTGAAGGTGGAGTTATCGTCTGGTTGTTGATGAGATTTTGAACCTCATGACGAAGGTGGTAGCAACGGTCGGTGCCATGATCGCGCTGCTGATGGTACGTATAGTACTTGGAGGGGTTATGTCTGGCTAGAAGTGGGTCAGGCAAAGGTTGAGGATCGAGGGGTTTGAGATGCCCTCTTTCCATCAAGACTTTTAGTGTGCTAGTCAGGCTCATATAGAGGGGAGTGAAAGTTCTGCCCTGAGCTCGGGCTGGGTCGGCTGTTTGTAGGCTTGGATTGGCAAAAGGGTCGTGTAGACACCCCATTTTTGACCGTCCTCAAGATTTGGACGTCACCGTTGGAACACTCGGTGATCATCCGTGCTTGTGCTCGTCTCAAGTTCCTGGAGGTCTCGGCTGCGTGCCTCACCTCAAGATCTCTCGACTCGACTTTTTGGTGCCTGGTTTTGCACCAAACACTTGTGTTTCTGCCTTGAGAGACAGGGAATGGCTTGTTGGCCATCCCCACACCCCACCGGCTGTTCCCTCACATCACCAGCCGTTTATTGGTGCCACCGGCAGTGGTTTCTTAAAACCAATGGCCAGTCGGCACTATAGTTTGCCAACCGGCACTTTTCTCTGGCCAGTGACCTTCTTTTTGCTGGCCGGTGTGACCCTTTTGCACCCTTCAGACTTGGTGCATGCCAGCTGTGCCAGCTGGAATGCACCAACACTCCTCCCCGTGCATGTAGTGGCTGTTTTGCCCCTTTTGCCCCCTTTTGGTCAAAGTTTCTTGAGGAAGCTTGACCCTTTGGTCAAAGCTTCCTCAAGAAGCTTGGCCAGCTGTCCTAGCTTCCTCAAGAAGCCTTGACTCCCCTTGCACCCTTTGCCCCTTTTTACTTAGCTTCTTTGAGAAGCTTAAGCCTTTGCCTTTGCCTATATAAAGAGCTCTCCTCCACCATGTTTAGGGTTAGGGTTTTTAAACATAAAAACCAGAGCTTATATACATATACATGATATACACTCTCTCTCTATATATATTCCCCTCTCTCTCATCCTTTGTGTGTGTTTTGTGGCCTAAAAGTGCATTTTTACCTTAGTTTTGCACTAATACACACACTACCACACCTTACTTCGACTTTGAGGGACTTTGAGGATTGTTTGTTGAGGTTTTGGACTGATTTTGGTCAGTAGAGGGTGGCTGGACCAACTGTTCTTCAAGGGTTCTTCAAGGGTAATCACTTTACTTTAGTTTCCCCAATCTTGCATTGGCTTTTGACCTATCTTGCTTTTTGTTTTAGGCTTTGTGTATAATTGAAAAAAGCTTTGTATTTTCATGCTTAAGACATCTCATTGAGGTCATTTTGGCATTGGGGGTCGAACTCCCCCTCTTAGGCCTCTTTTGGCCTCTTTTGGTGCCTTTTCTTTAAGCCTTGTTGACTTTGTTGTATTGCTCTTTTCACCACTGAAATCTAGTGGATTTTCAGTGGTGAAGAAGATGGTTTGAGGTCTTGCATAGGGGAGGGACACCCCTCTCCCCTTTGTCTCTCTTTTATCCTTGTTTTTGGCTTAAAGGGCAACATGCATGCTTGACTGATTTTGGCCCTATTTCAGAGGTTTTTAGGTGTCTTTTGATCATAATATATCTTTATCTTTGGTCGGGTTTGTGGTCTTTTGCATGCATAATACCCTTGTTTTGTATCCCTCCCTTTTGCATAGAAATGTATCTTCTATTTAGGCTTCCATGCTTGCATGATTTAGCTTAGCTTGTTGAAGCTTTCGGTCATGATTTGTCATGCTTAAGGTCTGTTGGCCACTGTTTTGGTCATGTTTGACATGCTTGATGTAGTTGCTTTGCATTTTGGCTTGTAGACCTTGAGTATTTTGGCTTCTAGCATGCTTAACTTAGACTATCCTCATGATTGGGCATTATTTAAGATCATATTTCAGTCCATGTAAAGGGGTCTTATATTGTCATTTGTGTCCTTTCCCATGCTTTAAGGTGTTGTAGTTTTGTGCCTTGAAATGGGCATTGTGCATGCTTGTATGTTTAAGACATTTTCTGGCTGCCATATCAGCGGGTTTTTGGGTGTATTTTGCTGCATTGGACATCTGTTTTTGCTCTCTTAGTCCATGCCATGAGTGGTCATGATGGTTGTAGTAGAATGCCCCTTGTTTGTGCCTTAGCTTTGGACCCCTTTGGCTTGCATGTTGGCATGAGTGCTTGTTCACCATTTTGGACACTTTTTGGTCACTATTTTGGGATGGACTGAGGTCTGTCCTTCATGGTTTAGCACCACCATTGCATGATCATGTTGCATTGTTTTGGTCCTCATGCTTACATTGTATCATACTTGCATGTTGGCATGGCATTTATCTAGTTGCATCTCATATACATTGCACCATACTTGGCACATTTAGAATGCACTAACTTAGTTTGCATGTTTAGGTTGCATTACATTTGGCATGTTTTGCATTTTAACCTCATGTTGTGCATTTGAGCCAAGTTTGTATATATGCATTGCATTGCTTGGTTTGGGGTGTCAAACCGGGCATGGGGATTGAGGAGTGTTTGTACTTCAAGTGACAAAACGCGCCTCAACCCTCGGTCGTCAATCCCCTTGACCCCAATATGATAGGGTATTGGTATTCATGTGTTTTGTTTGCATGCATTTTACATTGAATTGCAACCTCGGCCTCTTAGGCCACCATGCATCAAAATGCACAATTGATGGCCCGAAGGTCGAGGGTCACGCTCCCTTGAGTCTCTTGCATGATTGGGAGTGTGACCAAGCTCACATTTGCTCAAAATTCCATGCCATGTACTGCTCTGCCCTCTGCTGCTGTCAACTGCAGGTCCCAGCAGGTCCCAGCAGGAATTTGTGGCCGATCGGCAGTGTTTAGTGCCGATCGGCAAATAATATGTGGCCGATAGACTTGAAAGAAGCCGATGGAAATTTCCCATGGTCGGTGGTTATTTCTCTTAGCCGATGGTGTTCTACAGTGTGCAGAGAACATATCCTAAGACTTTGGCAATTTTCAGAGGAGCAGGGCAGCATTAACAGAGGCAGCAGTGGCATGGTACGGGTTTCCGGGCAAGATGGATCGAGCATGCATCATTCGCGTATCCCGAGGCAGGGCTGCGGCCATCCCTATTCTGCATTTAATTTGTTAAATTAGAGGGTCTGTAATAAATTAATTAGCTAGGATAGGTAATTCATTACTCGGATTGTATTATTCTTTTGGTTCCTCCGAGCGAGGGCAAATTTGTAATAAGTGTAGGTGCGTGTGTGCATGTCTTCCAATCCCACGTCTTTCTTCCTTTTTATTTACCTGCTTATGATGGTAGACTAGGGCATATTTAAATTAGCATACCTTATGCTTAGCATGCGTGCATCCATACATTTGTCTTACATGCACCAGGCTCGGTACATCATGCTAACTGCACTCGTATTTCAATTCCAAGTTGAGTAATTGTTAGTTGCAGCATTTCACATGCCATGTTTAGGATAGCCGAGCCTGTTTGGATTGCATCTTTGCATGTGTTACATTAGCCATTTCAAATATGAACTAGGATCATGCATGTGATTACTAACTGGTTTCTGTTTTGGCTTGGAGTACTAGGTGAGCTTTTATGCTTTAGCATGCCGCATGCGTGTGAGTGTTGCCATAATTGCATGATTACCATGAGGCTAGCTGCTTATGTGATATAACTGCTTGAATGCCTGTGGATGGAGGTCGAATTGCTTAAATTGGAATAACGCATTAAAACTGTGAATTTTAAGCCCACTAGATAGTGGCAAAACCATCTTTTCTAAAAACCCACTCGAGGGTGGCAAAACCTGTATTTTAGCCTACTTGCGAGTAGCAAACCATTTTCAAAACAAACATGCTATGTTTTGTTCCAATTTAGGTGATTTGGTCTATACTTGTTTGTTGTGCGCATAACATAGTAATTCTAGGCTAATAACCGGAATAAGAACACATAACGTTTTCAAAATCGGATATCATGGTTAGTGGAGGCCGATCTTCGGATCGGGCAAGAGGGGGTGCTCATAGCTGACCTTCCCCAATCGTACCCAAGCTCCCGAGCCGAGGCAACTTTGGTGATGATGGACACGTGGCCTTTGGCCCCGAGTCAGGGTTTCCTAAATTCTCCCATAAAAAATATTTAGGTGGCGACTCTGTATCTGGCAAAGCAGTCCATGTTTGGCACTTCTTTTCAAAAATCTGTTTCTCAAAATGATTTGCCGAATTTGGACTCTTTGGTTCAGATTAAGAATTGTGACGCAAACCGAGTCCGAACTGTAGCGGGGTCCCTCGCGGACGTGCTATAGTTTCTGGCGACTTTGCTGGGGATTTAGAGAGCTTGACTCGAACTCGTGATATCCTGTTTTGATTTCATTTATGTATTTCTTTGCATTGCATGTGCATTGGTGCGCCTAGGACACCGTGTTTGCCATCTGCCATTCCTGAACGGTTTGCCGAAGGCTTGTCTTGTCAAGACATGACCATAAGGCTGACCGGTTATGGGCTCTGACAGTATGGGAACACAAACCCCAGTTTTACCGGGGCACCCTTTTCGACCATTCGACCTAGTGCATATTCGGATCCATAGTGACCATTCCAAGCTTGGACAGGTTGCTTACTCGATTATAGGTTGTTTGAAAACTGCTGCATGCATAGTGAAACCCTAGCTCCTGACAAAATAGGACAGGAAAACCCTACCCCAACATAGGGGTGTTTTGGCTCTCACTTATCTGCTATGTGCTTTAGAGTGTATCTCTACAGGAACATACATACCAATTTGCAAGTTTGAGTATCAGGCCCGAGGGCACCAGTATCAGTGTTGTTGAGAAATCGGTTATCCGCGGGTATCAAGTTCAGTTTTGGGAACAATAATTCTGGGGAACGGTGATCAGTATCGAGGAACAGTGTGTTCGGCTTACCAACTGTGTGTTATAAATACCCAGCTGTGCGTTGTGTGTGTTTATTTTACGTTGTTACGCTGTTGTAGACACCCCATTTTTGACCGACCATAAGACTCAGACGTCACCAGTTGAGCGCTCGGTGATACTGCATATTATGCTCGTTCAGAAGTTTCAGAGTCGTGGCCGTGAGCCCTGCCTCCGGATTTCCGAACCCTCTTCTGTGCCCTGCCTCGGTTTGCGAACCAGACTCAGTTTTCTCTGTTTCTTTTCCTGAGGGGAGGGAGAGGTCCTGTAGACCATCTTCTAGTGGCCGTGGGCTACGTTTTGTGGTCATAGGCCATTTTGCCCATTTCGGAGCCCGGTTCCCGGTTTTCGGGACTGTTGGCCGTGTGCCTCGGTTCGGGACCGCCTAACCATCTCCGTTTACTCTAAATTTTGGCATACATCTTATTTTCTCCCTTTTGAGGGACACTGGGGTCTGAGAAACCCACTTCGTGGCCGAATGCCACTTTCGGTGCTTAACAGCCCATTTTCGGGACCCCGAACTACGTGTTTTGGCCCCCGAGGGTTCGTTTTGCATCGGTTCTTGTTCATTTTTGGCAGGTGCCTCTGTTTTATCATCAGGAAGGTCACTGGAGGGTGGGAGGCCAACAATTGTTTCAACAACCAGTTTTTTACTCCTCCGGCGCCCTCCGACGCCCGTTTTTCGCACTTCCGGGCCAATGTTGAACACCTTGGAGCCATTTTCTTCAAACCCAAACCACATATTTGTGATGTACACGCATGGGAGGACCCTAAAAGTTGGTGGCCGGCCAGTAATTCCACCTGACCCTTTTGAACCCCTCCTTCCGGGCTAATGTTGAACACCTTGGGCCCACTTTCTTGAACTTTGAACCACATATTTGTGTTGTACACACATGGGAGGATCCTAATATCATATGGCCGGCCATTAATTCCTTTTGACCCTTTTGAACCCCTCCTCAAAATGGCTTGTTCTCTCTCCTGTTTTAGAATTTCCAAATTCGAACCACGGGGTCGTGAAGAGGAGACCTGGGAGGCCACTAATATGTGGTGGCCGGCCACTAATTATACTTGACCCTTTTGACCCCTAGCTGGCCGGCTAGGGGGGGTGGCTGGCCGGCCACCTGCAGCAAAAGTAAGGGGCCGGCCTGCTTCCTCTCAACTTGCACTTTACAGCTGTGCAGCTGTTTCCCCCAGAAAATATCCCAATCCGGGGGATATTTTGTGGGGGAAAGCTTACCTCGTTTTTGCCCCACGTTTACACCCTCTTTTTGTCCATATAACCAGCTGGTGGCATCACATTTGGGGGTTAGAAAATTTGTTCTTCAAGCCTCAAGATCCATATCTCCCTCCATCCTTCTCATTTTCTTAAAAAACCTTAAGTCCTACACCTTGTTTTCTTCATCACCACCAAGCTCTACCATCACCACTTGATTTCCAGCAACAAGGAGGGCTTCTCAAAGGCTAAAGGAGCTGCAAATTGGTCCAAGAAGCAACAAAAGCTTTAGTCTTCAAGGGTGAGTGACATTTCTTCTCTTTGACCCCTTTTCTTGATCCATTTGTAAGCCCCATATGCTTATTGTTTCAAGCTCCGGCCATAACTGAAAGGAGCCTTATTTTGAGCTCATTTTCACTTTTCATTAAGGGCTCAACCCTGTTTGAGCCCTCCATGATGCACTTGCTTCATTGATCCTCTTATATGTCATAATCTTGCATGCTATTTTTGGCCCATGATTAATCCGTTTTTGAGCATGTTGTAAACTTATATTAGGCTTATTTTGAGCCCCTCTTCAACATTGAAGAAGGGCTCAACACCATTTGGGACTTCCATGTGTCACTTGTAGTTATATCCCTTATTTGGCCCCATTTTTGCATAAATCGGCAGCCCCCTTTGCTTCTGTTTTTGGACCTTGGTCCGAACTGAAAGTGGCCTTGTTTTGGCCTATAATTCATGTTTCATTAACATTTTTTTTCTGTTTGGTGATTATTTTGTATACTTCATGTTATAGCACCTTTTGAGCCTCAATCTTGTGCCTTTTTTTTAGCATGTTTGTATATTGATTCGAGGCTTTCCATATACTGTAAACATTCATATTTTTGGTCCCTCTTAAATGTTGTAGAAGGAAATTTTTCAGTTTGGATTTTTCTTATATCACTTGCTTCATTACCCCTCTCTTGGCCCCTATTCTTGCATGCCATTTTTACCTTACCTATGCTTGCTTTTTGGACATGTTTATAACTGTGAAAATGCCTTTCTTGGGACTGTCTAGCTTATGTCTTTGCATTGCATGTCCATATCGTGCATGTTTGGCATAGCTATAGGCCATTCCGGGTGCCTAATGTTGCATTTCGGGACCATTTCATGCATTTGGTGTCATTTCGCCTCATTTCGGGACTGTTTTCCCTCATATTTTAGTGCTGAAATCTCATTACCATGTTTGCATATCATTTCCCATGCCATAGTTCGCGTATGTCATCGCCTCGGTTTGCGTGCCCGTGTGCACGCATTTCGAGGCACTTCATTTTTATCCATCGGCATCCTATGTGAGTGTGGCTGAGGCTCTCTCATGTTGGTATAAGCCCATATCATGTTTCCATATCATTGCATTGCATTCTGTCATCGCCTTGATTTGCGTGCCCGTGTGCACGCATTTCGAGGCACTTCATTTTTATCCGTCGGCATCCTATGTGAGTGTGGCTGAGGCTCTCTCATGTTGGTATAAGCCCATATCACATTTTCATGTCATTTGCATCGCGTATGTCATCGCCTCGGTTTGCGTGCCCGTGTGCACGCATTTCGAGGCACTTTATTTTTATCCATCGGCATCCTATGTGAGTGTGGCTGAGGCTCTCTCATGTTGGTATAAGCCCATATCATGTTTCCATATCATTGCATTGCATTCTGTCATCGCCTCGGTTTGCGTGCCCGTGTGCACGCATTTCGAGGCACTTCATTTTCATCCGCCGACATCCTATGTGAGTGCGGCTGAGGCTCACTCATGTTGGTATAAGCCCATATCATGTTTCCATGTCATTACATCACATTCTACCATTTTCTCGGTTTGCATGCCCGTGTGCACGCATTTCGAGGCATCTCACTTTTCATAGCATTGTGTATGTTAGGATTGTATCTTAGTTGCATTTCATGCATATCATGCATATTGCATCGTGTCCGGAATAGGAGTTAGCCCGGGCACGGGAAACGAGGTGCATTTCGTACTCCGAGTGACGGAATGTGTCTCAATTCCCCAGTCACCGACACTCCGGATTATCCATGATGGAGTTAGGTTTTAGCTGTAGTTTCATGTGCATTCATTCTATATTGAGTTGTGCATTTCGGCTCCTCGGCCATCATGCCTCGGTATGCGTGATTGGTGGCACGAGGATCGAGACATGCATATATCTGTGCAAATACATTGCTATGCCCCATTCTTGCTCTCTGTTGCAGCAAAATGAAGAATCAGCAACTTTTCGGGACTTGGCACGCATTTCAAGAACAGGTGTAAACAGAGGCTAATTGGGGCATTCCGGTGGATTTCCGCGCAAAGACAACCCGGACATGCATCATCCGTCAGAAGCAAGGCAGTCCCTGGCTTGCATGCCAGTTTTATTCATTTTCTTAGTTAATTTGTTAATTAATTAGGATTTTGTAATATTTTGGACTGTAATATTCTTTTATTCGGGACTGTAATATTCGGACTGTATTATTTATTCGGACCCTCCGAGCAAGGGCAAAACTGTAATAAGTGTGCGTGAGTGTGATGTATGTCTTCCAACCCCACGTCTTTCTCCCTTTTATTTATTCGCTTTTGATGGTTAGATTAGGGCATATTTCAATTAGCATACAGTATGACAGCATGTTTGCATCATTCATCTGTGTTGCATGCACCAGGCTCGGCGCATCATACTAACTGCATTGTACTTTCAATTCCAAATTGAATACATGATAGTTGTAGCATTCCATATACCATCTTAGAATAGCCGAGCCTGCTATAGTTGCATTTTTGCATGTGTTGCATTAGGCATTTCTGTATACTTAGGATTCATGCATGATTTCTAATGTAGTTTCTATTTTGGCTTGGAGTACTCAGTAAGTTTTTATGCTTTAGCATCCTTGCATGCGTGTGAGTGACTGCCATGAATAGCATGCTTACCATGAGGCTAATTGCTTATGTGATATATCTGCCTAAATGCCTGTGGGTGAAGGTTGGGTTACTTAAATTGGAATAAATCATCAAATATTTCAAGCCTACCTGCGGGTGGCAAACCATTTTCAAAAAAGCGAACATGAAATGTTTTGTTCCAATTCAGGCGATCCAGTCTATACTTGTATGCTGTGCGCATCACATAATAACCTAGGCTAATAACCGGAATAAGAACTCACAATGTTTTCAAAAATTGATATCATGGTTAGTAGAGGCCAGTCTATGACCGGGCGAGCGGGGGTGCTCACGAAGTGACCTTCCCTAATCGTACCCAAGTTCCCGAGCCGAGGCAACTTTGGTGATGACGGACGCGTGGCCTTTTGGCACCGAGTCAGGGTTTCCTAAATTTCCCAAAATAAAATATTTAGGTGGCGACTGTATCTGGCAAAGCAGTCCATGTTTGGCACTTCTTTCAAAAATCTGTTTTCTTAAAAAGATTTGCCGGATTTGGACTCTTTGGTTCAGACTTAGAACCGTGACGACAAAAGTCGAGTCCGAGCTGTGGCGAGGTCTCACGCGGGCTTGCTACAGCTGTCCAATTGCCCGTTCATTTATTTGCTTTATTTATCTTTTTACTAGGTAGTCGAGCACAATTGCTTCCAACCCGGCAGATATTCCCCAAGCACTCTGGATTAGAGGCCGTCGGCTCCATCGATCTGAGGATCTGGTAGACGGACAACCAGTGTATCACTCTCTACCCCCGGCTACTAGACGAAGGGCAGTTAGGCAGAGGATATCAGTTCAGCAGTCAGTACAGAGGGCTTTGTCTACCCCCACCCGAGTACAGTAGGGATCAGGGTTCTGTTTCACCCACAGAGAGGGAACATATACCGATAATTCAGTCAGAACAGAACAGTATGGCTAGTTTAGAGGAAATGGTGCGCCAACTCCAAGAAAGCATGAAAGTGATGCAGCAGGATGCTGTCCGACAGGCAGAGTTCGCCAAATAGCAGGCCACGGTTATGAACAAACAAGCAGAGTTAATCATGAGATTACAGCAGCAAACCGGAGCATCTGCTTCACAGCAAGTCCCTCCCCCACTAAGGGTTCCAATACCCGAAGAAACACCAAATGTCCAGAATGTCCAAGAGAATACAGACCTTCCAGCAGGGCCAGCTCCGCCCCCGATTCCACCGCAACTATCCAAGGCGCCCACGCCTGTCAATATACCGGACTCTCCTTTTGAGTTCGAAGTGGACCCCACAGCCTTAAAACTAAGTAAGTTGGAAAAGATGTTTAAGAAGTCCTAAGGAGTCAAGACTATCCCTGACATCGAAGATGGGTACACCGACACAGCTGTGACGCTGCCTGACATATTCAAAATGCCGCACATTGATCGATTTGATGGGTCTGGGGACCCCATGGTGCACTTGAGGTTATTTTTAGATATCCTAAGGCCAATGGGCCTCACTAGACTGCAGAAGCTGCCTCTATTTGGCCGGACCCTGTCAGGTGTAGCGGCCATATGGTATGCCAAATTAGAGGATGACGTCAAGAGAAGTTGGGACGAGATGGCTAAGGCCTTCATCTTGCAGTACTCATACAATACACAAATCGAGATTACGACCCGGGATCTCGAGACAACGAGGCAAGAACCCAAAGAGAGCTTCTCAAAATTCGTGACCAGATGGCGGGCTAAGGCTTCGATGATGACCTTAAGGCCCACGGACAAAGACCAGATTCGGATGATTGTGCGCAATCTTCAGCCGAAGTTGATGCAGAAGATGATTGTACTCCCCTTCCCTACCTTTCTGATCTACATGAAATGGAGGTGCAGATTGAGGATGCCTTAAAGCAAGGCTTGATTGATAATGACCGGGAGCAACCCCGCAGAACTTTCAATCGTAACACTAATGCAGGCCCGAGTGGCGCTACAACTACCAGGACCTCCGAAGTGAGTATGGTCACTACCAACCCTCCCCCAAGAACTGTGGCGGCCGCACCATTCTCCGGTGCATCCGGAAGCAACCCACGAACAGCCAAATACCCACCCAAAAACACCAGAACATTTGCTCCGCTTTATATGCCCCTGTCCAAAGCTTTGGGGGTTTTAATCAGAAAAGGACATTTGAAGCCCCTAGAGCCGCGGCCCTTACCAAAAAGACTCCCCGCTACCCACAACCCAGCCAAATATTGTGCATTTCACCAACAACACAGTCATGACACCGACCTGTGCTTCCGATTACGTCATGAGATTCAAGATCTCATCGATAACGGGGTGATTTTGCCTCCCGAGAAACCCAACGTTACTACAAACCCTCTCCCCACACATAACCAAGCTCTACCACCCAAAAGAGTCAACTTCATCCAAACTGGGGTCATGCCCTACGATCCTAGCATCTATATCACTCCTTCCCACTTGCCTAAGCCGGGAGTGTTCCTTCCCGATTGCACCGATTTGTGCATGATGGACACCTCCATAACCCAACCTAAGCCAGCGGTGATAACTGTCGAGGATAGGAGAGAGAAGATTCCAAAAGAGAAGGGGGTTGTTGAGCCAGAGTCTATGGAATCTGGGAGTGGTGTTGAGAAAGCTTATAGTCCAGGTGACTACATTTTGTCGATAGGCCAGGATAGGCCAGATATATATGGAATTACCAACAGAGGGGGAGCTGTGTGTAATCCAAGGGGACGGTCTGGGACAGGGAACGGATGATTTAACGGCTGTGGAAGAAGACCTTGCCAAGCTCCAGTTTTACAGTAACCAAGATCCAGGGGACTCAGCCGTCAACTGGTTCGATTATGAGGAATCAACGGAGGCTACGGGATGGTTGGATGATCAACCAGATGTGGTAGAAGAGTTTCAGCCACAACAAGGCCCGGCAGGGGCAAGAATGTTAGTGACAGCTGAAAGAGTTGAAGAACAAAATGCGTCGCCGGAGAGCGCCGGTGTCAAGAATTTTGCTCAGGATTGGAGCATTTCGAGTACGGGGGTTATTGAACAGTCGGCTGCATTGACACAGTCGGAACAAGAAAGATTTGAAGATTTCGAGAGAATCAGGAAGGCAAAGGCCCATGTGGGGGCTGAGACTGTTGTGAGCACAGAAATGGAGAATGCCGCGAGCATAGGGATAGAAGGTACTGCGAGTATGAGAACAGTCATGCCAGAGCCGGACAGGTGCCTGTCGGCTGCAGATGGAATGTGGTGGGAGGACAATGATCTATGTCTTGCCCACACAAACGAAGATTGGGGGAGTAACCAACCAGATGATACCTGGTATATCGGCGAAGTCAATCACATGACTAGGAGTGGACGGTATTTCAAGCCTCCACACCTAGATCAACCAGAGGCGTCTGGAAAAGATAGGGAGGCAGAGAAGCAAAAAGAAAAGCAACTTGAGGATGAGGCCGTATTGAGACAATTGAAAAAGACACAAGCAGACATCTCCATCTGGGGGCTGCTTATGGCTTCTCGAGTACATAGACAGGCTATCCTTTCAGCCATGGACAAGGCCAAACTCCCAATAGAGACTACGCCAGTGCAGTTGGTTGGATTGGTTTTTTCAGGAGGAGCTACCCCGATGCTGACATTTTCCGACAAGGAATTACCGCCCGAGGGGGAGAACCATAACAAGCCACTCTACATCTTTGTGGAGTGTAGGAATAAATGGATACAGGTGATCCTTGTCGACACAGGGTCCGCCATCAACGTCTGCCCGGCAAGGACAGCCTATGCGATCGGTTTGAAAATCGCGGACTTTGTGCCAACAGCCCAGGTGATTCGAGCGTATGACAACACAAGCCGGGAAGTAATGGGAACAGTTAAGATTCAAACAAAGGTTGGGCCGGGACAGCATGAGATAGACTTCCATGTCTTGGAGGTTCCTACAACTTTCAACCTGCTTTTGGGGCGGCCGTGGCTGCATCAAGTCAAGGCAGTCTCTTCTACCTTGCATTAAATGGTGAAATACCCCTATGGAAAGGGAGTAGCCATTGTTTTTGGGAATTCATCGATCCATCCACCGCCGGAAGTATCTACGCCAGTTTTGGAAATTAAGCACGGCATGGAGGACTTGTTTATGTCAGGTTTCACCCTTGCTGAGGCTCGGGTTGTACAGGACATCATGGCTGCTAACGAGGGGGTATATGTCAGTGCCCAAGCGGTATACCTCATGAACAAGCTTCAACATATCCCTGGGATGGGATTAGGAAAGAGCGGTCGGAAGGGCGTCGCAGCATTGGCCGAAGTGCCACACAACCCTCATACCTTTGGATTGGGTTATCTACCCACCAAAGAGGACTGGATAAGGAAAGGAAAGGAAATGGTCGAAAGAGCCAGAGCGAAATAGATGGGGAAGCCTTTTGACTTAATGCACCGACCCATTCAGGGTACCCTAAACGGACGCTTCGTCTGGGAGGGGGAGGACTTTCCATTCTGTGGCTTCCCAGAGCCGTGGCTGAACGTGGAGAGGAAGCGCGTACCGGGGTTTGAGATTTTTTTTGACCTGCAGCTACCTGAGGATGACGTTGCCGAAGGGTAGGCAGATCTATCAGCTGAGGTTGAGCAGAGTAAGGAAGCGCAGTCTGAGGACGCTGAAAATGAAATGGGGGTAGCGCTGGCATGTCTACTTTCAGATCCTCTGATCGAACAAAAGTGCTTGGGGGATAACTTCTCGGTATGCATGATCGGGAATGGAACGGCTGCGGGCCTACCAGCAACTATTTTGGATGCATCCATCGCACCCTCTCTCGTTTGGCAATACGAAGAGGGATTTTTATCAAGCAGCACCGGGTCAGGTAGTGAGTCAGAATCTGATTCCACCGAGTCTTGTGAGTCGGAATCAGGTTCCAGCTCGACTGAGTCTGAGTCCGGTATTCCTGGGGGTGATAACCCGGATGCCACAGTCCTGTCTAGGTCGTCATTTTCTTTCTCTTTTGAGTCCGTTGTAACAGAAGAATCGGACGGCTTGGAAGTATTTAATGAGAATGATGTGGATGTGGTTTCTGAGTATTTTTCTGTGCCTTTGATTTATTGCTTAAATCAGGATTTTCAAAATTTTGATGAAAACGACGAGGAAGAAATTCCTCCGGTTTTGCAACGATTAATTGATCAAGAGCAGGAAAGATTTGTTAAACCCTTAATGGATGAAATCACTACTGTGAATGTTGGTACTAACAAGGACCCGCAGCTGGTCCAGATCGGGTCCACGTTGTCTTCGGAGGAACGCGAGCGCTTAGTCGCTTTATTAAAAGATTTCAAAGACATTTTCGCGTGGTCCTACGAAGACATGCCTGGAATCGATCCTGAGATTGTACAGCACCGGATCCCTCTTGACCCCGAGGCCCGACCGATCAAACAGAAACTCAGGAGGATCTGCCCCGACTGGGCTCTCAAGATTAAGGAAGAGGTCACCAAGCAAATCGACGCAGGCTTCCTGCTGGTATCCGAATACCCGACTTGGTTGGCCAACATTGTTCCAATACCAAAGAAGGATGGCAAGATTCGAGTATGCGTGGATTTTAGGGATTTGAACAGAGCTAGTCCGAAGAACGACTTTCCCTTGCCACATATTGATGAGTTGGTGGATTTTACGGCGGGGCACGCTTTGCTCTCGTTTATAGATGGTTTTTCAGGCTACAATTAGATAGTGATGGCCCCCGAAGACCGGGAGAAGACTGCTTTCACCACCCCGTGGGGGACATACTGTTACAGAGTGATGCCGTTTGGGTTAAAGAATGCTGGAGCTACATATCAACGGGCCGCGACCACGATATTGCATGACATGATCCACAAGGAGGTGGAGGTGTACGTGGACGATACGATTGTCAAGTCCAAAGAAAGGGAGGGCCACTACACCGCCTTGCAAAAGTTCTTTCAAAGGATCTGAGAATTCCAGTTGCGGCTGAATCCTCAGAAGTGCACGTTCGGTGTTACGGCAGGAAAAATGCTAGGGTTTCTGATTACACAAAGGGGCATCAAAGTCGACCCTTCCAAAATCAAGGCCATCTTAGAAATGCCACCACCAAGGACTGAAAAGGAGGTGCGAGGCTTTCTGGGTAAAGTGCAATTCATAAGACGGTTTATCTCAAAATTAACCTTGACTTGTGAACCATTTTTTGGTCTCCTGAAGAAAGGCAAGAAATTCCAATGGGACGGCCGATGCCAAGCTGCTTTTGAACAGATCAAAGAATATTTACAGAACCCGCCCGTGTTGTCGCCGCCAGAGTAGGGAAGACCGTTGATATTATATCTTTCAGTGACTGAGACCACGATGGGTTGCATGCTTGCGCAAGAATCAGAGGACAAGGTGGAGAGGGCTATCTACTATCTGAGTAAGAAGATGCTAGAGTATGAGACTCGCTACACACCATTAGAGAAAGCTTGCTTAGCTTTGGTATGGGCTACTAGAAAGCTGCGGCACTACCTGTTAGCTCACTCCGTAATGTTGGTTTCACGACTCGATCCCATCAAATATCTTTTCGAGAAACCAGCGCTTATGGGTAGGTCGTTGGTTGCTGTTGCTCTCCGAGTTCGATCTGAAGTATATAACGCGTCAGTCAGTAAAAGGAAGACCAGTAGCAGAGTTCTTAGCCGATCATCCAATGGAAGGAGGTGGAGCAGTTGAATACCTATTTCCAGATGAAGCCATTTTGCACGTCGACAACGAGTATTGGACGATGTACTTTGACGGAGCGTCAAATCAGTACGGATATGAGATAGGAGTGTTGTTGATAGCACCGGACAATTCCCGTATCCCTCTAGCCTTCAAGCTCCTGTTCAAAGTCTCGAACAACGAAGCAGAATATGAGACATGTATTGCCGGTTTAGAAGCAGCCCTGGAACTAGGGGCAAGATGGTTAGACGTCATCGAAGACTCGAACCTTGTTGTGTCTCAAGCAAAAGGAGACTGGAAAGTCAAAGAAGAAAAAATGATAATTTACCACCAGACCTTGGATCTGTTAATTCCTCGGTTTGAGAAGCTAACTTTCACTCATCTAGTAAGAGAGAACAACAGGTTCGCAGATTCACTAGCAACTCTATCTTCCATGATTGACATCCCGTCTGGAGTCCGGATGCGTCCAGTCATCATCGATCAGAAATTCGTGCCAGCCTATGAGTCAATTGCTGCTATAGATGAGGTTCAAGACAAAAACCCCTGGTATTACGACATTTGGAATTTCTTGGAGAAGGAAGCATACCCGCCAGGGGTAAGTGCCAAGGATAAAAGGGCAATCAGAAGAATGGCCGTCCAGTTCATCATCTGTGGGGGTAAGCTGTATAAGAGAGGTCATCTGGGAATGCATAAGCTATGTGTTGAAACCGAAGAATCGAAGCACCTGATGGAGGCCATCCATGAGGGAGAATGCGGTGCGCATATGAACGGAGTAATGCTAGCACGGAAGATCCTCAGACAGGGTTACTACTGGTCCACCATAGAGAAGGATTGTATCAGTTTTGTTCGGCGATGCCACAAATGTCAGATCAATGCAAACCGCATGAACATCCCGCCGTCGAAGCTGTACAACATGACTTCCCCATGGCCATTTTCAGTTTGGGGAATTGATGTGATCGGGGCTGTCACTCCGAAGGGGTCGAATAGGCATGAGTTCATCTTGGTCGCAATAGATTACTTTACAAAGTGGGTCGGGGCCCAATCATATGTGGTGTTGAAAGCGTCGCACGTTGCAAAATTTATCAGAAACAATATCATCTGTCGCTATGGGGTCCCAAACGAGGTCATTTCGGATAATGGTTCCCATTTTAAGAAGGAAGTGATTGACTTGTTGGAGAAATACAATGTGGCTTTTCATAAGTCATCCACATACTGGCCGCAAACCAACGGAGCGGTCGAGGCCGCCAATAAGAATATCAAACACATACTGCAGAAGATGGTGGAAACCTACCGGGATTGGCCAGATAAGCTGCCATTTGCTCTGTGGGGCTACCGGACGTCAATCAGAACTTCTACCAGAGCGACTCCGTATTCATTGGTTTATGGGATGGAGGCCGTTCTACCTATCGAGATTGAGGTTCCGTCATTGCGAGTATTGGCTAAGTGTCAAATAGCCGAAGCAGATTGGCAGTAGAGTAGGTTTGAGGAACTCATGCTCTTTGATGAGAGAAGACTGAAAGCACTGTACCATGTTCAAGGCTATCAGCGCAAAATTGCTCGAGCTTTCAACAAGAAAGTTAAGTCTAGGAATCTAAAGGAAGGAGATTTGGTGCTCAAGGACAACCGAGCTCCTATCCACGACCCAAGGGGCAAGTTCAGACCTAATTGGACTAGTCCCTACATCATCAAAGCTATCTAGTCAGGTGGAGCTGTGGTTCTGATGGACCTAGATGGCCTAGAATTTTCCCAACCGATCAACATGGACAAGTTGAAGAAATATTACCCCTGAGAGGCTCGCTAGGCCGAAAACTCGAAAGGGCGACCTAGGCAAAAGTTAGAGCACAAAAAATTAGAAAATATAAAAACTGAGCTCGCAAGGTTGAAAACCCGCAAAGGGCGACCTTGGCAAAAGTTAGAGCATAAAAGGAGAGTGAAAATACCCAAGCGAACCTAAGCCTGAACTACGTAAGGCTTGATTCCCATCTTTGGGATACATAGGCAACTTCATCTTGGAGTTCAGCCATAAACTTTCCCCAATCAACTTTGTCCATTTGATCATCTCGGTCATCTTTGTCTATTCAACATTCAAGAGTCCGGTTATGATCTCCGGTACAGTGTCATTCAGACTAGGGACAACTTTCCGTTGCCATGCAGTGTCGCGGTATTCTTCAGACTAGGGGCAACTTTCCAGTTGCAGGGATCTGGGGTTGTGCATCTCAGTGACAAATCTTAGGCGTGTCCAGTTCTGATCCATGTCGAAAATGATTCTGAAAAGTTTTAATAAAAGTTGACTTTGTTCAAATTAACCTTTTTTACAACTTAGACCATTTTTTGGACCACAGCGGAAAATTTTCAGTACCACAACCTTCAATTTCATTGATTTCAAAACAGAGTTCTCATGCTCTTGCATACAATCGAAGTTGCTTTTTATTACATTCATAAAGAAAACTTGAAAGTACTAATAAAGCAATAAATTCGGGGCATAGTCAAGTCAGGTGCTTCTGCGCCCCCTCCCAAAGCTGGTCGAAGCCTCTGACGCCAAAGTGGGCCCGACCTGTGCCTCCTCATTAAGCCAATCCAAGCACTCATCAGATAAAGTGCAACTGAAAGTAGGAGCGGGGGCCAGGAGTTCTCTCATCCTCCACGCGGTGGCCTGCCGAGCAAGCTGTATGCCTCGGGCTGGGAATACAGCAGGATACTCTATCCCCTCTGGCGGGCAGGTCTGATCATGGCCAAATTGGCGCTGAATCCGGAATGGGAAGTAGAATACACAGTGAGTGAGACCAATCAATTGAATCCCAGTCTGCCGGGACATGTTGTAACTCATTGCCGGAAGGCTAAGCCAAGGGCACCGCCAAGCAATACGGTCTGCGGACAAGCGGCACATCCAAGCGAACCACCATCCCTCATCAAGGGCATTGACTAGACGGCGCCGGAAGAAGTAGCCGCGAGCTGAATATGCTGGGCAAGAGTCCACAACCTGCAGTTTGTCCATCAACCATACCTGGGAAGGGATGGAAAATGAGAGAATAAAGAATAAAGAGATGTACGATGAGAGAAAAGTGAGAATAGGGTTTGTAAGAAAAACCGAGCTTGAGGGCCGAGTGATGTAAGCGATACATATGTGAGATTGGGTGGGAAACATTACCTGTAGTAGTAGTGGACTCCCTGCTAATCTGGTCGTCTCACGACGATAAAAGGCGTCTAAGCCCATCAACGTCTCAGCCAGAGTCATGGCAATACAGCCCTTACCCTCCTTCAAGCCTTGGGCAACCTCGGTCAGCCGGACACTAGACCCTCCAGAGCCTGAGACAAATAAAAAATGAGATAGTATGCACAAACAGAGGGCGTGTCGCCGGAAGCCCTGCCAATGATGGTTGTTGCGGTCACCGGCATCAGAAAATCGATCGATCAAACTCGGAATATCCAGCATCCCGTCACAAATCAGAGACCGAGCGTCACGCATAACGAGTCCACACATTTGCCCTAAGGATTGGGCATGGCCAAAATTAAGTTGGGGCAGGAGCTCCTCGTCGCGCTCGGACTCCATTAAGGCTCGGAAATCTTCGAAGGTAGGACATATCTCTTGCCTAGCGAAGCTAAAGACATGCGTCACCGGATTCCAAAACCTCGCCGCGGCATGGAGAAACGGAAGGTGCAACGGGGTACGACCCAGAGTGAATAGTGCATTTATGTCGAAACCCCGGAAATTCAACTTTTCCGAGCCATCCAAGCTAGCAATCCAACCTGTGAGATTTTGAGCAAGAAACTCTTCCATTAGAGCAAATCAGTGTGGAATTGAGAAAAACTACGAAGCTGAGGTCTTTTGTAGGAGATAAGGTTGGGTGGAGGACAGGTGTCAACATTCTGGTGATTCCTTCATTTATGGTCGGCCGGCCAAAAATTGTGCCGACCGGCCATCACTTTTTGCCGACAGAACAAAATTCTGGCCGATGGCCTCTACCCCTGGCTGATGGTCTTCCTCCTTGCTCCCTGAGCTGTTTACGCTAGGGATTGGGGAACTCCACCACCTCCAATCCCCCCCGGTGATCGATTCTTGTGGAGTCACACCTATCTGCTTATCGAGTTATTGTACATTTGCTTATCGAGTTGTATTCCACTCTCTTTGAGTCTTTGATTTGTTTATCAAGTTGTACTCACACTTGATTGGTTATATCGTGCCTTTGTTTTGATTATCGAGTTGTAAGTCGGTTCACTACCTGATTATTACGATGCAAGTACTCAATGTTCAAAACAGGTTCAATTTCGTTCACATTGTGGTGTGATACCTTGCGATGCGATGCATAGAAAATTACAAATGCAACATCTTTTGAACAAAATGGTTGTTTCATTCCCATCACGTGTTTTGCAAAATATGTAATTTTGATAAAGAATAAAACCTGCCCGAGGCAGTGCAATGTGCTTAAACTACCAGTAAAAAGCAAAGTAAAGCATAGAATGGCAGGGTAGCAAAGTGTCGGAATTGATACCAGTAAAACTCCCCTGGCGGTCAACGCACCTTTCGCACCTTTGTTCGGGTCAACTACATGGTATGGCACCTTCATCACTCGAGACAATGCGGGGAAGCACACTTTTGAAACGTGAACCTTCGAGTTGACCTCAGGCCACAACTTCTACAAGCGATGCTCGGTACGTACGAAGAACGTCCCTTCCCGTATCCTTTTCATGTCTTGTGGATTCCACAAATTGTTTCAATTATGCTGTGTTATAGTACTTTACATTCCAGCATTGTGAATAACATGTTTTTACTTACATGTGTACATTCAACTCTTCTCATACATGTTTTGCTTGCGTAGACCACGTGTTTTGCTTGCGTAGACCGCATGTTTGTAATCAATTTCATTACTTGCGTAGACCGCATGTTTTACTTGCGTAGACCGCATGTTTGTAATCAATTTCATTACTTGCATAGACCGCATGTTTTGCTTGCGTAGACCGCATGTTTGTAATCAATTTCATTACTTGCGTAGACCGCATGTTTCGCTTGCGTAGACCGCATGTTTTGCTTGCGTAGACCGCATGTTTATAATTAATTACGTTGCTTGCGTAGACCGCATGTTTGTAATCAATTTCATTACCTGCGTAGACCGCATGTTTGTAATCAATTTCATTACTTGCGTAGACTGCATGTTCTACTTACGTGGACCGCATTCTTATGAAAACTTCATGTTCTACTTGCGTAGACCGCACGTTTGAAACCAATTTCATTGCTTGCGTAGACCGCATGCTTATGATCAATTCCGTTGCCTGCGTAGACCGCGTGCTCCACTTACATGTCTGTGCCTTCACAGCGTTGTTATGCTTCCCACTTGCTTTGCATTGTCACGCATTTCAAGTACATTATTATGCATGTTGCTAATGATATTGTACCTGTTAAGTTTGTTTTCTTTGCAGGCATGATTGTATGTACGGTTCATTTAAGGCCGGTACAACCCGACGAACCGGACAGGTGTAGTATATTCCGAGTGAGACGTATCGAGAATTACATAATTCTCTTACATCCTTTTTGCATTATAGTGTAGTTTGGTGTATGCTAGCTTAAAACTGTCGCATGTTATGCTTCGTTACAGCTTTCTTTGCATGATCATAAGTTATGTTCGGCTTTGTGCATTGTCTTGCATTTTGCCCCTGCCTTTGGGCACATATCCTGCTTGTCTTGCATTTCTATTTAAGTCTTCGGCCTTGTCAAAAATGGGTCGTCTCTGGGCTTTGACATTCACTCCCGTCATTGTTATGACTTTCGAGCTCTGTCAAAGAGGGGCAACTGTAGACACCTCATTTTCGACCGTCCTCAAGATTTGGACGTCACCTTTGGAACACTCGGTGATCATCCGTGCTTGTGTTCGTCTCGAGTTCCTGGAGGTCTCGGCTGCACCCCTCGCCTCAGGATCTCTCGACTTGACTTTTCGGTGTCTGGTTTTGCACCAAACACTTGTGTTTCTGCCTTGAGAGGCAGGGAATGGCTTGTTGGCCATCCCCACACCCTACTGGCTGTCCCCTCACATCACCAGCCGTTTATTGGTGCCACCGGCAGTGGTTTCTTAAAACCAATGGCCGGTCGGCACTATAGTTTGCCGACCGGCACTTTTCTCTGGCCGGTGACCTTCTTTTTGCTGGCCGGTGTGACCCTTTTGCACCCTTCAGACTTGGTGCATGCCAGCTGTGCCAGCTGGAATGCACCAACACTCCTCCCCATGCATGTAGTGGCTGTTTTGCCCCTTTTGCCCCCTTTTGGTCAAAGCTTCTTGAGGAAGCTTGACCCTTTGGTCAAAGCTTCCTCAAGAAGCTTGGCCAGCTGTCCTAGCTTCCTCAAGAAGCCTTGACTCCCCTTGCACCCTTTGCCCCTTTTTACTTAGCTTCTTTGAGAAGCTTAAGCCTTTGCCTTTGCCTATATAAAGAGCTCTCCTCCACCATGTTTAGGGTTAGAGTTTTTAAACATAAAAACCAGAGCTTATATACATATACATGATATACACTCTCTCTATATATATATTTCCCTCTCTCTCATCCTTTGTGTATGTTTTGTGGCCTAAAAGTGCATTTTTACCTTAGTTTTGCACTAATACACACACTACCACACCTTACTTCGACTTTGAGGGACTTTGAGGGTTGTTTGTTGAGGTTTTGGACTGATTTTGGTCAGTAGAGGGTGGCTGGACCAACTGTTCTTCAAGGGTTCTTCAAGGGTAATCACTTTACTTTAGTTTCCCCAATCTTGCATTGGCTTTTGACCTATCTTGCTTTCTGTTTTAGGCTTTGTGTATAACTGAAAAAAGCTTTGTATTTTCATGCTTAAGACATCTCATTAGGTTATTTTGGCATTGGGGGTCGAACTCCCCCTCTTAGGCCTCTTTTGGCCTCTTTTGGTGCCTTTTCTTTAAGCCTTGTTGACTTTGTTGTATTGCTCTTTTCACCACTGAAATCCAATGGATTTTCAGTGGTGAAGAATATGGTTTGAGGTCTTGCATAGGGGAGGGACACCCCTCTCCCCTTTGTCTCTCTTTTATCCTTGTTTTTGGCTTAAAGGGCAACATGCATGCTTGACTGATTTTGGCCCTATTTCAGAGGTTTTTAGGTGTCTTTTGATCATAATATATCTCTATCTTTGGTCAGGTTTGTGGTCTTTTGCATGCATAATACCCTTGTTTTGTATCCCTCCCTTTTGCATAGAAATGTATCTTCTATTTAGGCTTCCATGCTTGCATGATTTAGCTTAGCTTGTTGAAGCTTTCGGTCATGATTTGTCATGCTTAAGGTCTGTTGGCCACTGTTTTGGTCATGTTTGACATGCTTGATGTAGTTGCTTTGCATTTTGGCTTGTAGACCTTGAGTATTTTGGCTTCTAGCATGCTTAACTTAGACTATCCTCATGATTGGGCATTATTTAAGATCATATTTCAGTCCATGTAAGAGGGTCTTATATTGTCATTTGTGTCCTTTCCCATGCTTTAAGGTGTTGTAGTTTTGTGCCTTGAAATGGGCATTGTGCATGCTTGTATGTTTAAGACATTTTGGGGCTGCCATATCAGCGGGTTTTTGGGTGTGTTTTGCTGCATTGAACATCTGTTTTTGGTCACTTAGTCCATGCCATGAGTGGTCATGATGGTTGTAGTAGAATGCCCCTTGTTTGTGCCTTAGCTTTGGACCCCTTTGGCTTGCATGTTGGCATGAGTGCTTGTTCACCATTTTGGACACTTTTTGGTCACTATTTTGGGATGGACTGAGGTCTGTCCTTCATGGTTTAGCACCACCATTGCATGATCATGTTGCATTGTTTTGGTCCTCATGCTTACATTGTATCATACTTGCATGTCGGCATGGCATTTATCTAGTTGCATCTCATATACATTGTACCATACTTGGCACATTTAGAATACACTAACTTAGTTTGCATGTTTAGGTTGCATTACATTTGGCATGTTTTGCATTTTAACCTCATGTTGTGCATTTGAACCAAGTTTGTATATATGCATTGCATTGCTTGGTTTGGGGTGTCAAACCGGGCATGGGGATTGAGGAGTGTTTGTACTTCAAGTGACAAAACGCGCCTCAACCCTCGGTCGTCAATCCCCTTGACCCCAATATGATAGGGTATTGGTATTCATGTGTTTTGTTTGCATGCATTTTACATTGAATTGCAACCTCGGCCTCTTAGGCCACCATGCATCAAAATGCACAATTGATGGCCCGAAGGTCGAGGGTCACGCTCCCTTGAGTCTCTTGCATGATTGGGAGTGTGACCAAGCTCACATTTGCTCAAAATTCCATGCCATGTATTGCTCTACCCTCTGTTGTTGTCAACTGCAGGTCCCAGCAGGTCCCAGCAGGAATTTGTGGCCGATCGGCAGTGTTTAGTGCCGATCGGCAAATAATATGTGGCCGATAGACTTAAAAGAAGCCGACGAAAATTTCCCATGGTCGGTGGTTATTTCTCTTAGCCGATGGTGTTCTACAGTGTGCAGAGAACATATCCCAAGACTTTGGCAATTGTCAGAGGAGCAGGGCAGCATTAACAGAGGCAGCAGTGGCATGGTACGGGTTTCCGGGCAAGATGGATCGAGCATGCATCATTCGCGTATCCCGAGGCAGGGCTGCGGCCATCCCTATTCTACATTTAATTTGTTAAATTAGAGGGTCTGTAATAAATTAATTAGCTAGGATAGGTAATTCATTACTCGGATTGTATTATTCTTTTGGTCCCTCCGAGCGAGGGCAAATTTGTAATAAGTGTGGGTGCGTGTGTGCATGTCTTCCAATCCCACGTCTTTCTTCCCTTTTATTTACCTGCTTATGATGGTAGACTAGGGCATATTTAAATTAGCATACCTTATGCTTAGCATGCGTGCATCCATACATTTGTCTTACATGCACCAGGCTCGGTATATCATGCTAACTGCACTCGTATTTCAATTCCAAGTTGAGTAATTGTTAGTTGCAGCATTTCACATGCCATGTTTAGGATAGCCGAGCCTGTTTGGAATGCATCTTTGCATGTGTTACATTAGCCATTTCAAATATGAACTAGGATCATGCATGTGATTACTAACTGGTTTCTGTTTTGGCTTGGAGTACTAGGTGAGCTTTTATGCTTTAGCATGCCGCATGCGTGTGAGTGTTTCCATAATTGCATGATTACCATGAGGCTAGCTGCTTATGTGATATAACTGCTTGAATGCCTGTGGATGGAGGTCGAATTTCTTAAATTGGAATAACGCATTAAAACTGTGAATTTTAAGCCCACTAGATAGTGGCAAAACCATCTTTTCTAAAAACCCACTCGAGGGTGGCAAAACCTGTATTTTAGCCTACTTGCGAGTAGCAAACCATTTTCAAAACAAACATGCTATGTTTTGTTCCAATTTAGGTGATTTGGTCTATACTTGTTTGCTGTGCGCATAACATAGTAATTCTAGGCTAATAACCGGAATAAGAACACATAACGTTTTCAAAATCGGATATCATGGTTAGTGGAGGCCGATCTTCGGATCGGGCGAGAGGGGGTGCTCATAGCTGACCTTCCCCAATCGTACCCAAGCTCCCGAGCCGAGGCAACTTTGGTGATGACGGACACGTGGCCTTTAGCACCGAGTCAGGGTTTCCTAAATTCTCCCATAAAAATATTTAGGTGGCGACTCTGTATCTGGCAAAGCAGTCCATGTTTGGCACTTCTTTTCAAAAATCTGTTTCTCAAAACGATTTGCCGAATTTGGACTCTTTGGTTCAAATTAAGAACCGTGACGCAAACCGAGTCTGAACTGTAGCGGGGTCCCTCGCGAACATGCTACAGGTCGGCTATGGCGACTGCATTGATCTCAGTGGGTTTGGGAATGACGCTGCTACCAGCATTGGTGCTTCCTGAAATCACCGTCCTTGTCGGTTCACTTGTTCTAGGAATGATCCAACTGTTGAACGCATTCTCGACCTGAACCCCCAGTTCATGCAAACTTTTGAAAGTGAATAGTGGAGCGACTATCAACTTTTGCAACATATCATGCTCGAGGTTTCGCACCATCATCTGCACTTGATCCCTCTCAGAAGGGCGATTTGTCATTTGTGCTGCCTTTGCCCTCCACCTCGCAACAAATTCCACAAAAGGCTCTGTTGGGTTCTAGCAGGTTGTTTCAAGCTCTTGCATGGTCATTTCAACTTGGGTATTGTAGGAATACTGATCGACAAAGGCCTCAGCCAATTCTTCCCAGTCTTGCTTCACTTTGTCTTCCAATTTAGTGTACCAAGTGGCTGCTACACCCGATAGGGTTCTTCCATACAGAGAGAGTTTCTGTGGCTTGGTCAGACCCATCGGCTTCAAGATATCCAAGAAAAGTCAGATATGTACCATTAGATCTCCAGACCCGTCGAAACGGTCAATATATGGCATTTTGAATCTGTCTGGGAGCCGAACAGCAGCCTCGGTGTGCCCATCCTCAATGTCGGGAATGGAGTTAAGGCCTTGTGCCTTTTTGAATTGCTTCTCAAGGTTCGCAACCTTCACTGCAGTCGGATTGAGCTCATTAACATCAAGGGAATAAAGCCTCTCATTAGGCTGCACCAGGGGTCTGAGCACTTGAGCTTGAGTCAACCTTTCTCGAGAATTCGGACACTGCAAATCTTCAACTGGCGGAAGTGGGTCAAAGTTTGGCTGGGGTCCTAAAGCTGGATGTGAGGCAGATGCCCTAGATGGATGCTGCATTTCAATACTGGTCTCAGCCTGCATGGCAGTTCCCTGATTTAACGCTGCTATCACGGCCACAAATTCTTCCGAACCCTGTGCCATCATGGTCTGCTGAGTCTGAACAAAGGTGATGTGACTGGCGACTGACTGATCAGATGGATCGGTGAGCCCTGACTGGCCTTTCTTTGCCTTGCCTCAGCAAAAGAACACTGGTTGCCCTTGATTTGAATTTCTGACCTAACAAAGTCTATCAGCACTAGTCCAATGTACCCGGGGGATATCGAAGCCTTCTGAAGCTATGGTTCCCAGACTACCTAGCAAAAGAGAAAACAGACAGCATTTCAGCCTGATTTTGCCAAAACAGATTTGAATCTTTCCTGAATTCTGCCCCAAATTCTGCCTGTAAACTGATACCCTCAGGTAAAACTGATTGCCCCAAAATACTGATGCCCGCAGGCCTGATACTCAGACTTGCAAATTGATACACACAACCTGTAGAGACACACTCTGACAGCACATAGCAAGCAAGTAAGAGCCAAAACACCCCTATGTTGGGGTCGGGTTTCCCTGTCCTATTTTGTCAGGAGCTAGGGTTTCACTACGCACGCAGCGGTTTCAAACAACCTATAATCAAGTAAGCAACATGTCCTAGCTTGGAATGGTCACTATGGTTTCCGAATATGCACTAGGTCGAATGGTCGAAAAGGCTGCCCCAGTAAAACCGGGGTTTGTGTTCCCATACTGTCAGAGCCCACAACCGGTCAGCCTTATAGCATGCTTTGACAAAGTCAAGCCTCCGTCAAATCGTTCAGGAATGGCAGATGGCAAACACGGTGTCCTAGGCGCACCAATGCACATGCAATGCAAAGAGACACATAAATGAAATCAAAACAGGATATCACAAGTTCGAGTCAAGCTCTCTAAATCCCCAGCGGAGTCGCCAGAAACTGTAGACGTCCCCGAATGCCCCGGGAGGACGAGTCCCCCGTTCTGTTCGTTTGCGGGTCTACTACAGTTCAGGACTCTCAAATTGTCACTATTCTTAATCTAAACCAAAGAGTCCAAATCTGGCAAATCGTTTTGAGAAAACAGATTTTTAGAAAAGAAGTGCCAAGCATGGACTGCTTTGCCAGATACAGAGTCGCCACCTATATATTTTATTTTTGGGAAATTTAGGAAACCCTGACTCGTTGCCTAAGGCCACGTGTCCGTCATCACCAAAGTTGCCTCGGCTCGGGAACTTGGGTACGATTGGGGAAGGTCACTTCGTAAGCACCCCCGCTCGCCCGATCAAAGATCGGCCTCTACTAACCATGATATCCAGTTTTGAAAACGTTATGTGTTCTTATTCCATTTATTAGCCTAGAATTACTAGGTTATGCGCGCAACAAACAAGTATAGACCAAATCGCCTAAATTGGAACAAAACATTGCATGTTCGTTTTGAAGATGGTTTGCTACTCGCAAGTAGGCTAAAATGCAGGTTTTGCCACCCTCGAGTGGGCTTTTAGAAAAGATGGTTTTGCCACTATCTAGTGGGCTTAAAACTCACAGTTTTAATGCATTATTCCAATTTAGGTAATTCAACCTCCATCCACAGGCATTCAAGCAGTTATATCACATAAGCAGCTAGCCTCATGGTAATCATGCTGTTATGGCAACACTCACACGCATGCGGTATGCTAAAGCATAAATGCTTACCGAGTACTCCAAGCCAAAACAGAAACTAGTTAGTAATCATATGCATGATCCTAGTTTAAGATGGCTAATGCAACACATGCGAAATGCAACTAGAAATGGGCTCAGCTATTCTAAACATGGCATGTGAAATGCTACAACTAACACGTATTCAATTTAGAATTGAAACACAATGCAGTTAGCATGATGTGCCGAGCCTGGTGTATGCGAGACAAATGTATGAATGCACGCATGCATAGCATAAGGTATGCTAATTTAAATATGCCCTAGTCTACCATCATAAGCGGGTAAATAAAAGGGAAGAAAGACGTGGGGTTGGAAGACATACACACACTCACGCACACTTATTACACAATTGCCCTCGCTCGGAGGGTCCAAAAGAATAATACAGTCCGAATAATGAATCAACTATCCTAGCTAATTAATTATTACAGACCCTCTAATTAATTAACAAATTAATAACAAAAGAAGGTCGCCACTGCCCCGCCTTGAGGTGCGTGAATGATGCATTCTTGACTCGTCTCGCCTGGAAACTCGCTGCCATAGCACTGCTGCCTCTGTTTTTCACTGCCCTGCTCCTCTGA
Source organism: Camellia sinensis (assembly GCF_055761805.1). NCBI lineage: Eukaryota > Viridiplantae > Streptophyta > Magnoliopsida > Ericales > Theaceae > Camellia > Camellia sinensis. The sequence goes on along the minus strand of NC_138970.1, from coordinate 176,321,184 downwards.
GGACTGCCAAAGTCCAAGGGCATGCTCTCTGGATGTTGAGGAATACCACCGACCAAGTAGAAACACCACCGGCCTAACAGGATGATCACCGGCCGACTTTTAACCTGTTGGCCACAGATTACTAGCCGGTCGGCATTGTATTTAGCCGACCGGCCAAAGCTTCCGCAGAACCTGCAATTGACAGCAGTAGAGGGCAAGCAATGTATGGCATAGAATTTTCAGGCAAATTTATGCATGGTCACACCCCTATCATGCAATGGACTCAATGGAGCATGGCCCTCGACCCTCGGGCCACCAATTGCGCATTTCGATGCATGATGGCCGAAGAGTCAAGTATGCATTTCAATGTCAAATGCAATACACACAAAACATACAAGGGACCCAACCTCAATCATGGTTGATCAAGAGGCAAGGCAATGCACAACGATGCACATGCGACCTAAGCATGCAAGCAAACATACAAACATGCAATGCAACTACATGGCACACACAATGCTAACAACATAACATGCACAACGCATTGAAACATGGCATACACAATGCAGGATGGACTTATACCAATGTGACTGGACCTCAGCCACACTCACATCAGTGGCCAATAAGATGGAAATGAGGCAACCGAAATGCACACAAATATGTCCAATGCATGGACCGATCCTAAGATACAACATGCAACTCTAACTAAGCATGGAAAATGATGAAGCATGGCATATGAACATGCAAATTCCAGCACTGAAGTGTAATGCCCAATGGTCCCGAATCATGTAAATATGTCATACAATGCATGCTATAAGCCCCGAAACTCAAAACTAGGCACATATATTGACTTATAGCTATACAAAGCATGCATTATTTGACTATGAAGAACAAAGATAGAGCCAAGGCAGTCCCAAAACATGCACATTTCTAGTTGAAAGCATGGTCAAAAGATGCTAGCATGGTGGACTTAAATAGCATGCAACTTTGACTAACAAACATGGTTTACATGGCAAGTGTGTGAAGCATATGGAATCTCACCAAAACAGCAAAAATCAGTGAACAAAACATGTGAAAATAGGCTCAAATAGCCACTGAAATGAAGCCAACACATGCAAAAATGATGAGCTCCTTTAGAGGGCTATGCAAGGGATTCTTAAGCACATACAAGATGGACACTTAGCATAGCCAAATCAACTCTGAAAATCAAATATGATAGTCCCGAAACTCACCAAATTATCCCTGAAAAGGGACTTCAAAGCATGCAAGATAGGGTCTCTTTGGAAGGCCAATAAGGCCACCAAACAAGAGAAGGAGAGAGGGGGTCACCCCCCTCTGATTTTGGCCTTCAAGAACACACCTAAGCCACTAAAAATCCACTGAATTTCAGTGGCTAAGAGGCCAAACCATGGCTAATGCAAGTGCTCACAAATATGGCTCAAAGCATGAAGAAATAAGGCATGTAAGAAAGGAGATGACTCCAAACAGCAAAGTGGCCTAATCAAACTCAAAGAGGAGGTCAAAACCTGACTTTTTTCAGTTTATAGCAAACCTCGAATCAATATGCAAGATAGTCTAAAAGCTTGTACAAAAAAAGAAAGAATAAGAGGGTAAGTGTCTCACCCTTGAAGGCCTCTTTCAAAACACCAAATCAGCAGCCCTTTTGGATCAAAAAAGGCTTCAAATCACCCTAAAATCACCTCCAAGGACCTCAGCCCAATAAAGGGAGTAGAGAACTAGGTGTTTGTGTGCAAAAGTGCAAAGAAAATGCACTTTTTAGCACAAACAAGCCCTAAACTTTAGAGAGAGAGGCAGAAAATGTAGAGAGAGAGAGAGATTTTTTTTGCTCCAAGTTGTATCCCTCTTCTTTTTTTTTATAGAGAGCTTGATTGATATAGATATATCAATCTGCAGCCCCTCAGAACTCCCACGTCCAGGCATGGGCGGGGGTATGGCCTAGAATGACAGCTGCCAGCTGTCTATAGAGATATCTGTTGAAAATCACATTTGGCCGACCGGCCATCAAAGTGGTCGACCGACAGTCAAACTGGCCAGCCGGCCATCACATTTGGCCGATTGAAAATGAAGGTGGCCGGTGGGCAGGAGACTTGGTCGACAGGCTACCCCCTTCCCTCAAGAACACATCCACAAGCTCTTGGTGCAAAACCAAACACAAAGCAGAGAAGTTAAGAGATTCTAAGGCAAGGCACGCAGCCAAGATTTTTCGAAACTCAAAACAAACACAAGCATGGATAATCATCGCGTGTTCAAACGATGACGTCCAAGCCTTGAGGACGGTCAAAAATGGGGTGTCTACACATCTACTAACTAATCAATCTTAGATAATGGGAAACTGTCTTTGGGGCAAGCCTTATTCAGGCTGGTAAAGTCCACACAAACCCTCCACTTGCCGTTCTTCTTTTTCACGACTACTATGTTGGACAACCAAGTCAGATAATGTACTTCTCGAATGGCTTGGGCTTCCAGCAGCTTGTCCACTTCCTCTTCAGCTGCTTTCATATGTAGTAATTTCGGCCTCTTTGCCTGCTGAATGACTGGTTTTGTCGACCTGTCTACATTGAGCCTATAGCAAATGACCTCAGGGTCGATGCTTGGCATCTCATAGGGTGTCTAGGCAAACACTTCTATGTTTGCTCGCAACAAAGCTTCCAACTTCGTTTTCTCCTCCTCAGCTAAGCCTGAGCCGAGAAAGAAGAAGCGCTCTCCATCTCCTTCTTGGACCAGAATCCTCTTCAGAGCCTCCTCACTCTTGTCGGCTAGTTCTTTACCGACATCATCTAGGACCTCTATGTCCTCGTCTTCAATTTTAATCGTTTCTACTTCTCGCACATTATAGGTAGACTTCATTGCTACCATGGAGCAATTTTTTGCCTGCACCTGATCCCCTTTGACTTCCTCAATTCCATGCTTTGTTGTGAATCGCAACAACTAGTGCAGCGTTGAAGGAACAATCCTCATTGCGTGCAACCACGGTCTTTCCAATATAATATTGTAAGGGGAGGGGGTGTCAATTACTCTAAACTCTATGCTTACCTTCTTCATGCCTGCTTGCACCTCCAAATTCGCGGCTTCTAGAGGCCACGTTGGCGTTCCATTGAATCTAACCATCGGGCTGTTAGATTGTTCCAGATCATCTTGGTGAAGGCCAAGCTCCTTGTAACATCTGACATACATGATGTCGCAAGAACTGCCTTAATCAACCAATATGCGCCTCACCTGGCACTCTCCAATCTTTAGTGTTATTACCAGGCCATCGTTGTGTGGATACTGTACCATATCCAAGTATGCTTCAGTAAAAGAAACCATTGGTCTCTGGTACTCATTTGTCCTAGGCTTCTTTTGCTAGACTTAATACATATGTTGTAGGTGCCTTACCCTCTAAGTTTTCCCATGAACATTATTCTCATTAACCCTTGAGTGAATCATATTGATCACCCAAGGTCCCTCTGTTTGCTGCGGTGGCGGTGGTAGAGGCGGTTATGCCGGTGCCTAGGGTAGCCTTGCTTGCCCTTCCCTTGTTTTGGCCTCTTCTACTAGCTCTCTCAGGTGACCCTGTCTAACCAGATCCTCCAATTGTGTCTCTACAGAATGTATATTAGGTGGTCTTGCTGAGGCACCCTTTTCAACCATTTGACCTAGTTGCATATCGGAAGCGTTAGAGACTGTTCCAAACTAGAACAAGTTGCTTACCCGAATGCAGGATTGTTTGAAACCGCTGCGTGCGTAGTGACTCCCTAGTTCCTGACAAAATAAGACAGGGAAACCCTACCCTACCATAGGGGTGTTTTGGCTCTCACTTGCTTGATATGTGCTGTTAGGGTGTGTCTCTACAGAATGTATGTATCAGTTGCAAGTTTGGGTATCAGTCTGAGGACATCAGTGTTTGAGGGTATCAGTTTCGGGGCAGAAATTTAGGGACAGAGATCAGTGTTTGAGAACAGTTTGTCCAGCTTATGATATCAACTGTGTGTTGTCCTTATCTAAGCCGAAATGCTATCCGATTTCTAATTGTTGTTTCCTTTTTTGCTTTATTTGCCTTTTTGCAAGGTAGTATTGCATCATTGCTTCCAACGAGGCAGACCCCCCCAGCACTCTAAACTAGAGGTAGAAGGCTTCACAAATCTGAGGATCTTATTGACAGACAACCAGTGTTTGCTTCATTACCCCCGGTTACAAGACAGAGGGCAGTCAGGCAGAGTACCAGTACAGCAGTCGTTAGTTCAGCGGTCATTGTCTACCCCACCTGCGCGCAGTTGGGCAGAGATTTCTGTTTCTACCTCAGAAAGAGGGTACACAACTATTTAGACAAACCAACACTTTACAGTCAGTATGGAGGAAATGATACGTCAACTCCAGCAAACCATGGAAACCATGCAGCGGGATGCCGCTCGCCAGGCAAAGGTTACTGCTCGTCAAGCAGAGGTTGTGACTCAGCAGGCAGAATTAATTGCTAGGCTTCAACAACAGCAGCAACCACAACAAACTGGAGCATTTGCTTTGCATCCACCCCCACCCCCGCCTAGGGTTCCAGTACTCGGGGATACAACAAATGTCCAGGATAATACGGACGTTCCCATAGGGCTAGTCCCGCCTCAGATGTCTAAAGCACTGGCCAACCCAGTAGACACGTCGTTCGAATTTAAGGTTAATCCAACAGCTCTTAAAGTAAGCAAGATTGAAAAGCTGTTCAAGCGAGCTCAGGGAGTTAACTCGATCCCGGACATAGAAGATGGATACATAGATTCGGCGGTGACATTGCCAGATAGGTTCAAAATGCCTCACATAGATTGCTTTGATGGCTCGGGCGATCCTATGGTTCATCTAAGGCTGTTCTCGGATATTCTGCACCCGATGGGCTTGACGAGACTCCAAAAACTATCTCTCTTCGGTCGGACCCTGTCAGGTATCGCGGCCATCTAGTATGCCAAGCTGTAGGACTCAGTGAAAAGGAGTTGGAAGGAGATGGCCGAGGCCTTTGTCGCCCAATATGCCTACAACACCCAAATCGAGGTCACAACCCGTGATCTTAAGGCGACCTGACAAGAGTCAAAGGAGGGCTTTTCTGACTTTGTCACTCGATGAAGGGCCAAGGCCTCCATGATGACAACTCGGCCACTCGAAAAAGATCAGATAAGGATGGTTGTGCGCAACCTGCAACCCAAGCTGATACAGAAAATGATCGTCTTACCCCTCCCCACCTTTGCTGATTTATATGAGATTGGGGTACAGATTGAAGACGCTATGAGGTATGGTCTGATTGACCAAGAGAAAGAGCAACCCAAGAGGGCGTTTACACGCGGTTCGAATACAGCTACCAGTAGCACTGCAGCCACCAGGACTTCTAATGTCGGCATGGTCACCACCACGCCAAAAACAGCTATACCCTTCACCGGTACGTCCAGAACCAGCTCACAACCAGCAAAATACCCACCCCGAGACCAGAGGACTTTCACTCCACTATACATGTCTCTGTCCAAAGCCTTGGGAGTTCTAATCAAGAAAGGGCATCTAAAGCCCTTGGAACCACGCTCACTACCAAATCCCCTCCCTCAAACACATAACCCGACCAAATATTATGCCTTTTACCAGCAGCACGGTCATCACACCGACCTCTGCTTCAGACTCCGTCATAAGATCTAGGATCTCATTGATAACAAGGTGATTATACCTCCCGACAAGCCAAACGTCACCACCAACCCTCTCCCACCACATAATCAACCCCCTCCTCCACCCAGGCAAGTGAACCTGATCCAAACAACGGCCGTCCCGTACGACCCTAACATATACATCACTCCCTCTCACCTACCCAAGCTGGCGTTGTTCATCCCCAAAAGCACAGACTTGTGCATGATGAATACGTCATTAACCCAACCCAAGCCAGTGGTGGTAACTGTCGAAGACAGAGCTGGGGTGACCTTGGAGGAGGAGAATGGGAATGTTGATTCAGAACCTGAGGGATCTGGGAGCTTTACTGAGGAAGCATATGTAGACACCCCATTTTTGACGGACCTTAAGACTCAGGCTTCATCGATTGAGCGCTCGGTGATTACGCATGTTGTGCTCGTTCTGAGGTTACGAAGTCTCGGCTGAGAGTCTTGCCTCCGGACTTCGGGACTCTTTTGTGCTTTATCTCGGTTTGCAAATCAGGTTCTGTTTTTTCTTTCTGAAGGGATGGAGAGGTCTCGTAGACCATCTCTCAGTGGCCATAGGCTACTTTTCGTGGTCGTAGGCCACTTTTCCTGTTTGGAGATCAATTTTTGATTTTCGAAGCCGTCGGCCGCGCACCTCGGTTCGGGACCGCTTAACTTTCTCCGTTTGCTCCGGTTTTTGGCACACACCTTGTTTCCTCTCTCTAGAGAGACATTGTGGCTCGAGAGACCACCTTCGTGGTCGCACGCCACTTTCGATGCTTAACAGTCAGTTTTCGGGGCACCCGGCTGCGCGTTTTGGCCCCCAAACCCTCGTTTTGCATCCGTCTTGGTTCATTTTTGGCATGGACCCTATTTTCATTATTTGGAAGGTGGTGCAAGGGTGGGAGACCACCTTTTCTCCTTGGAGACCATTTTTCCCCCGTCGGCCGATTCTCTTGTCAGGTGACTGGTCTCCCTCATTTTTGGGCCACAATTGTTGGCCTCCCACCACACCACTAGCTTGCATTCAGTTGGGAGACCACCAAATGGGGCTGCCGACCACTTTTTGTTAAGTTGACCCTTTTGAACTGGCTGGCTGACCACCTGAACTGGTCGGCCCCTTTCCTCCTGTCTTGTCTCAGTGAGTTGATTCCAGTTGTGCCAGTTGGGAGGCACAGACTGGATCCTCCATACACGTGTATGGAGGATCTTCCACCTTGGTTTAAAGCTTCTTGGAGAAGCTTTAGTCCCTCTTGTCTATAAAGGAAGGCCTCCTCTTCCTTTGCAAAGGTTCAGAATTTCCCTAAGGCATACACATATACCTCCCTCTCTATATCTCTATTTTGGCTCCAAAAGTGCATAGTTCTTGGCCCTTTGCACACTACCTCTTAGCCTAACACCTCCAAAACTAACCTAAGCTTCTTGGAGGGTCTTGAGAGGTCCTAATGAGCTACATTTTTGGTCCATAAGCTGCTGAAGTTGCTGAGCTACAAGGGTAACACCCTATTCCCTCTTTTGAGTCTTATTTTGCTCCATCTTTTAGCCATACTTGAAAGCATATTTGAGCTTTGGTGTATACTGAAAAAAGTCTTATTTTGAGGCCCTTAACATGCTTGTTTAAGATCATTTTTCAGTTGGGGGTCATCTACCCCCTTGCATGCTTCATTTTACCTTGTTTTGAGCCATGCCTTAGAGCATTTGTGTTGGCCTTTGTTTGGCCTTTTAGCCACTGAAATCCAGTGAATTTTTAGTGGCTAGAATGCTATTTTGAGTGCCAAAATCAGAGAGGGGTGACCTTCTCTCTCCTTGTTTTGTCTTCTAGCATTTTTGGCCTTACAAATGAGCCTTTATTTTCATGCTTCCAAGCCATGTTTAAGGCCATTTTTTATGAGTTTTAGGACCTGCACAGGTTCTGTCCAGAGCTTATTTTGCCATATTGGATGTCCATCTTGCATGTGTAGAATAACCCTCTTCATAGCATATCAAAGGAGCATCTCATTCTTGCATGCATTAACCATGTTTCAGTGGGTTTTTGGGCTTTATTTGGCATGTCATACCTCTAACTTTTGCTAGTTTAGTGGCCTATTGATTGCCTCACATGCTTGTAGTGCAAATCTTCTTTACTAGCTTACATTGCATGCTATTTTGGCCTATGATTTTAGCACTTTTTGGCCATGCCTTAAACTGATTTTGTGCATATTTTGGACTACCTTAGCTCTATTTTTGGGCCTCATGGTCGAATGATGTTTTCTATGCATGGTTGTAGTTCAATACCCTTGTCTAGCTTTGAGTTTTGAAGCCTATTGCATGCGTATTTTGAGGTGTTTCCATGTTTTGGCATCATTGTGAATCATATTTTAGAGCTTATATGTATGCCATATTCCTATGTTTTTCACTCTTTAAATGTGTTTGAGAGTTATGCATGAATACCTTATTTTTGGATCATTGCATGAGCTTCATTTCCATGCTTTGCGAGCCATCATTTTAGTCCATATTTGCAACTATTTTAGCCTGAATAGGGACTGTTTGGGGCTGTTTTGGTCATTTGAGTATTGCTTTGCATGCCTATAATGTAATCCACTTCACTAGTTTCGGTATTTGGGCCATTTAGCATGCATTGTGTGAAGTGTTTGCATGATTCGGGACCATCTTGCACGTCATTTCAGAGCTGGAAAATATGTGATTGTATGCCATATTTCATGCTTACCATGCTTTGGTGGAGTTGCACTTTGTGTCTTTGGTTTGGTCCCTTGCATTTGTGCATGTTTGCATGTGTGTTGTTGCTTCGTTTTCATCATGTTTGCCACTGATTTGGGTGTGGCAGAGGCCCATCCATCTTGGTTTAAGTCCATCTTGCATTGTGTATGCCATATAGTCCATGTTGTTGCATGATTGACCATTGCATTGTGTATGCCTTGATCATCTCATTGATAGTCTTCATATGTGCATTGTGTATGCCATGCAGCGTCATGTGCATTGAGTATGCCATTCTTAGTTCATAGCATTGCGTATGCTAGTCGCACCCTTGCATGTCATCCCTGGCATGTTTGCATCATTTAGTCGCATTGCATTTAGGTTGCATGCTAGAGTTGCATTAGTGCGTGCATTGTGTGTTGCATCGTGTTTGGAATAGGAGTTAGTTCAAACACGGGAAACGAGGGACGTTTCGTACTCAAAGTGACGAAACGTGTTTCAATTCCCAGTCGCCGACACTCTTGACTACCCATGATGGAGTTTAGGCCTTATTGTGTTCATATGTGCATTCATTTCATATCGAGTCGTGCAATTCGACTCCTCGGCCATCATGCATCGAGATGCATGATTGGTGGCACGAGCATCGAGGATTACCCTCCCTAGAGCTCATGCAATAATGGGGAGAGTGGTCATGCACACATATGTTGAAAATACTTTGTCATGCCCCTTTCTTACTCTCTGTTGCAGCAAACCAAAAACCAGCAGCAAAAACTAGTCGGCAGTATCCCTACAGGTTCCCATGGTGGAGTTTCAGCCTTCTGGAGCTTTGTACAGTATTCTGGGACCAGTTGCAAACAAAGGCAAATCGGGGCATCGTGATGGATTTCCCGACGAGGCGACTCGAGCATGCATGCATCCCTTATCATTCAAAGCAAAGCTGAGGCGGTCCATCATATGTAGTTTGCATGCTAGTTCATTTGCTTATTTAGTTAATTTGTTAATTAGCTAATGTTGTGTAATAATTAGCTTGATTAGCTTAGATTAGCTAGTTGGTTGTGTATTATTCATTCGAACCCTCTGAGGAGGGCAATGTTGTAATAAGTGTGCGTGTGTATGATGTATGTCTTCCAACCCCACGTCTTTCTCCTTTTTACTTACTTACTTACTTTCGATGGTTAGTTTTAGGGCACGTTTCAATTAGCATCCTTATGCTCGCATGTTTGCATCCATTCATCTGTCTTGCATGCACCGAGCTCAGCGCATCATACTAATTGCATTGTATTTCAATTCCAAGTTGAATACATGTTATCTGTTGCATTTCATATGCCATGTTTAGAATAGCCGAGTCTATCTTAGTTGCATTTTGCATGTGTTGCATTAGCCATTTTAACATGAACTAGGATCATGCATTGATTACTAACTAGTTTCCGTTTTGGCTTGGAGTACTCGGTGAGTGTTTATGCTTTAGAATCCTTGCATGCGTGTGAGTGACTGCCATGATAGCATGCTTACCATGAGGCTATTTGCTTATGTGATATAACTGCCTGAATGCCTGTGGGTGGAGGTTGGGTTCTTTGAATTAGAACAATGCATTGAATGAGAGTTTTAAGCCCACTTGAGAGTGGCAAAATCATGTTTTCTAAGCCCACCCGAGGGTGGCAAAATCCACGTCTTAGCCTACTTGCGAGTAGCACCTTCAAACCGTTTTTCAAAACGAACATGAGATGTTTTGTTCAAATTCAGGCGACCTAGTCTATACTTGTATGTTGTGCGCATCACATAGTAATTCTAGGCTAATAACCGGAATAAGAGCACATATGTTTTCAAAACTCGATATCATGCTTAGTAGTGGCCGATCTTTGATCGAACGAGCGGGGGTGCTCATAGCTGACCTTCCACAATCGTACCCAAGTTCCCGAGCCGAGGCAACTTTGGTGATGACGGACACGTGGCCTTAGGCAACGAGTCAGGGTTTCCTAAATTCTCCCAAAAAATAAATATTTAGGTGGTGACTCTGTATCTGGCAAAGCAGTCCATGTTTGGCACTTCTTTCTAAAAATCAATTTTTCAAAAACGATTTGCCAGATTTGGACTCTTTGATGATTCATCGGTCTTGCATTGCACTCCGCGAGATTAGATACAGGACCGTGACATTGAGTCCAAATTGTAGTAAACCCCAATGAACAAAACGGGATTCCCTCCCGGGACGTTCGGGGACGTCTACAGCATACAACCGTGCGGTTATATTGTGTCAACAAATCAGACTAAGCCAACAATAGAGTTGCCAACTGGGGCAGAGGTCAATGTGGTCCGAGAGAACGGGCCGAGCCAAAGGCTGGATGATTTAGCGGAGCTTGAAGAGGATATCAGCAACCTTCAGTTCTTTAACGAGCAGGACCAGGGGGATGTGAGCATCAACTAGTTTGACCTGAATGGATCGACGGATAATGCAAGATGGCTAAGTGATGAGCCAGATGTTGTTGAGGTGCATCGATCAGAACAGGGTCAGTCAAAAACAAGAACATCTGCAATGGCTGGAACGGTCGATAACAAGGCGGAATCGCCGGAGAGCACCGATGTTGAGAATTTTGATAGGGACTTGGGCAGTTTGTGTACAGTCGACACAGAGCAGGAAGCCGCGCTAAAGCGATTTGAGCAAGAGAGAATCGAGTATGATCAAAAGGCTAGAAAAGCCAAGGGCCCTGCGGGAACAGAATGTGTTGCGAACACGAAAACAACTACAACGGAGCCGGACAGCTGTCTGTCAGTTACCCAGGGGATGTGGTGGGAAGACGATGATTTGCGTCTTGCCCATACTGATGAAGACTGGGGACAGAACCAACCAGACAATACTTGGTACACCGAGGAGGTCAACCATATGACCCGAAGTGGGCGGTACTTCAAACCCCCACACTTGGACCAGTCAGAGGCATCGGGAAAAGACAAAGAAATGGAAAAACAGAAAAAGAGACTGCTAGAGGAGGAAGCTGTACTGAAGCAGCTCAAGAAAATTCAAGCAGACATCTCCATCTGGGGACTGTTTATGGCTTCGTGGGTTCATAGACAAGCTGTCCTTTCAGCCATGGACAATGCTAAGCTTTCGATTGATACAACTCCTGAGCAGTTGGTGGGGTTGGTTTTCAAAAGTAGAGCTTCACCGACCTTAACCTTCACAGACAAGGAACTACCACTTGAGGGCTCTGAGCATAACAAGCCGTTGTATATCTCTATAGAGTGTAAGGAAAAATGGATACCAGTTATCCTAGTTGATACAGGATCTGCAATCAATGTATGTCCGTCGCGAATGGCGTATGCTATCGGGTTGAAGCCCACAGATTTCACACCAACAGCCCAAGTGATTCGGGCCTATGATAACACCAGTCGGGAGGTGATGGGGACGGTATGGATCAAAACTTAGGTTGGCCCGGCGCAACAGGACATTGAGTTTTATGTTTTAGATGTTCCAGCCACCTTTAATCTACTCCTTGGAGGACCATGGCTGCACCAAGTGAAGGTTGTCTCTTTCATCTTACACCAGATGCTGAAATACCCCCATAGGAAGGGGGTAGCAATTATTTTTGGGAATTCTTCGATACATCCGCCGCCAGAGGTTGCTACACCAGTTCTGGAAATTGAGCATGCCATGGAGGATGTCTTTCTGTCGGGATTCACCTTGGCTGAGACTCGGGGCAGTGCAGGATATGCTGGCTGTTGATGAGGGACTGTATGTCAGTGCGCAATCTGTCTACCTCATGAACAAGCTTCAACACATGCCTGGAATGGGATTGGAACGGAGTGGCCGGAAGAGCGTTGCTGCATTGGCTGAAGTGCCACACAACCCTTATACCTTTGGTTTAGGTTACTCGTCTACCAAAGAGGATTGGGTAAGGAAAGAAAGGGAAATGGCCGAAAGAGCCAGGGCTAAGCATGCCGGGAAGCACTACGAGCTGGTGCACAGACCTATCCAAGGAACCCTGAATGGATGCTTTGTCCAAGAGGGAGAAGATTTCCCGTTTTGCGGCTTTCCGGAGCCATGGCTAAATTCAGAGAAACGGCGCTTGCCCGGCTTCGAGATCTTTTTCGACCTTCAGTTGCAAGGGGATGAAGTTGCCGAAAAGCGGACAAACTCACCAGCTGAGGCTAAGCAGTGCAAAGAGGATGAGTCCGAAGGCACAAAACTTGAGATAGGAGCAGCGCTGGCTTGTCTCCTCTCAAATTCTCAGATCACGCTGGAGTTCTTGGGGGATGATTTCTCTGTTTCCATGATTGGGGATCAAACGGCTGTGGGCCCTTCTTCTGGCATTCTGGATGCGTCAATCGCACCCTCCTTTGTTTGGCAATACGAGGAAGGCTTTTTGTTAAGCAGTTCTGGGTCAGGTAGTGAACCAGAATCTAATTCCACAGAGTCTATGGAGTCAGAATCAGATTCCAGTTCTTCTGAGTCAGAGTCTGGTATTCTTAGGGTTGATAACCCGGATGCCGTTGTTTTGTCCCGGTCGTCTTTTTCATTTTCTTTTGAGTCGGTTGTAACCAAAAAATCAGACGAACTGGATGTTGTTAATGAGCATGGTACTGCTGTGGCTTCTGAGTACTTTTCTGTGCCTTTAGTTTATTGCATTAATCAGGACTTTCAAAACTTTGATGAAAACGACGAGGAAGAAATTCCTCCGGTTTTGAAACATTTGATTAATCAAAAGCAGGGGAGGTTTATAAAACCTTTGGTTGATGAAATCACTTTACTTAACATTGGTACTAAGAAGGATCCGCAGCTGGTCTAGATCGGGTCCACATTGTCTTTTGAGGAACGCGAGTGCTTAGTCACTTTATTAAAAGATTTCAAAAATGTTTTCACGTGGTCCTATGAAGACATGCTTGGAATCGATTCTTAGATTGTACAGCACCGGATCCCTCTTGACCCAGAGGCCCGACCTGTTAAGCAGAAGCTTCGAAGAATCCACCCAGACTGGGCTCTGAAAATCAAGGAAGAGGTCACCAAACAGATTGATGCAGGGTTCTTGTTAGTATCTGAGTATCCTACTTGGTTGGCCAATATAGTTCCAGTGCCGAAGAAAGACGACAAAATTCAGGTATGTGTGGACTTCAAAGATCTGAACAAAGCCAGTCCGAAGGACGACTTTCCTCTGCCGCATATCGACAAATTGGTGGACTTCACTACTGGGCATGCGCTGCTCTCGTTTATGGATGGGTTTTCAGGCTATAACCAGATTTTGATGGCACCCGAAGATAGGGAGAAAACTGCCTTCACCACCCCGTGGAGAACTTACTGTTATAGGGTGATGCCGTTTGGTTTAAAGAATACTGGGGCTACATATCAATGGGCTGCAACTACGATCTTGCATGATATGATCCACAAAGAGGTTGAGGTGTACGTAGACGACATGATTGTCAAGTCCAAGGAAAGAGAGGGCCACTACACCGCCTTGAAGAAATTTTTCCAGCGATCAGAGAGTATTGGTTGCAACTGAATCCTCAGAAATGTACTTTTGGTGTTACAGCAGGGAAAATGCTGGGGTTCTTGATTACGCAAAGGGGCATCGAGGTCGACCCTTCCAAGATTAAGGCCACCTTAGAAATGCCACCACCAAGGACTGAAAATGAGGTGCGAGGCTTTCTGAGTAAAGTGCAATTCATAAGACGGTTTATTGCAAAATTAACCTTGACTTTCGGAACCAATCCAATGAGATTTTTCCAAAGGATGAAGGGAACATCTTGCACAGCAACTGCTTATTCCCGCTGTACAAGGCCATTAAATTTAAATATAAACCGATATGAAAGTTCAGATCAGAATTACCGTCATAAACCTGGAACCTTGGCATATAGAATCTCTTTGGGGCCTCAAATCTGTCCAACTCCACTTAGAACGGCGTTCTCAACTTGACGGGAGATGTTACCTCAACGTGGAGTCATTTCCTTTGGAGGTAGTCCCTCAGATCCTCCTTTGCTCGGCTGGGAGCTCAGCTATTAACAGGTTTCAGCCTTTTCGGCGCGCTGTTCCCAGCATCATTATGCGTCCTCTTGGACTTCTCTTCATTCACTGTATCAAAGCAAAGTCCCTTCCCCTAGATATGCCGAGGTTCTTTAACGTAGGTCCCCTTGGTTTGTGGTGCCCTCTGCGACTCACCTCTCACCAACTCTACTCTTCCGACAACCCGTGAAGGCCGACGTGAGTGCACATTTTCCTTCCCATGCTACGGGACTACTGGGATTGTTTTCGGCTCCCCTTTCTGGGCGTCAATCTTGGCTGCTGGTACCGACGTATCCTACAACAGGAATGATGGTTGCATCATGTTGCTCTGCATCATGAAGTTGATAACTGATTGTAGGTCTACCAACTTGTTTGCCATTCCTTTCATCTCGTTGTCCCTCCTCACGTATCTATCCTTTCATACTTGGAGGTCATTTTCGTTATAATACTCATATCGACCTGCTTTCTTTGGGGCATTCCCCTCTTTGTCGACGTCCTTCTCCCCAAGATTCAAATATTGTGTTCCTTCATTACGATTTTCCTTCCCAACGTTAGGATCTGCATGTTTACAACTCTCACTGTTAATGTCTTCCCCAATCTTTTCTTCCTGTCTGTCGTTGGCCATCTATTCTCCTTAAGTTCCCATAGACGGCGCCAATTGTGGGTGTTGATTTCTGACCACACAACCAAAAGGGAACTCAGCTGGAGAGCATTGGCAGAATAGATTAAGCCCGAACAACCTGTCACAGAAAGATAAGAATCTAGCAGTGGTTCGTCCACCTAGGGGCACTTCAACAATCAAGTCAGTAATCGATATCTCTCAAAGATAATAAATTGTGCTTAAACTCACAAAAAAGAACTTACCTCAGACCCACGAGGGTGCCTTGTTTTTATAACCATTCGTGACTTGATCTCTTTAGAAGCCTTGTTTCAATGGACTCAGGCTCAATGCTCATCCTAGTCCCTCATCTAGATAGAAATAAACTCTTCTTGAACCTTATCTTTATCCAGAATGAGATCCTCCCCTGTTCTAGGACTCTTGTCCCTTATCTGTTTATCTCAGAATCCGACATCTCTGCAGATAACCTCGGCCTAGCCGAGATCATCTCAGCGCGTGACCAAACTACGTGGCACCTCGGCTGACACTCGGCATCACCTTTGCCACGTGCTGTCATTCAAAAAATGTGTCCCCACACAAGAACGACAAGGCTGAATAGACACACGTATTAGTGTAGGTCGAAACTATGTAAAAATAATTTCATGTGAATACTCACCACTGCACAAGGGTATTGGTGGTAGGCACAACCCGGATTTCTAAAAGATCTTGAAATCTTCACAACAAACGGGCCAAAGCCACAGGCACAGAAGGGTATTGTACTCGCAAGCGTGGCAGAGGACACAAACGAAGCTAGCATCTGTTTTGAGAACAACCATAAATAAAAGCAATGAAATGATAACATGGACATGGTTTACAAGTTCTCTTATATATTAATTTCACCTTGTGTGGACGTAGTATATGTGTGCAATAATTTAGGAAACCATGCATTCGCGCATCCTCTCATACTTACCTTGTTATTGTATCACATTTCATTAACCTGACAAATGCATTATTATATGTTTCGTCATTTTTATGTCCAATTTGCAAGAAAATGACAATGGTTTCCCTCATGTGTGGGAGATTAATTTGTTACTTTACTTTATTTCTTTATAATACCTTACTCTTGCCATGATGGGAATTTTCAAACAAAGAGTTTCAAGTGCTGCCATTAATTTGATTTCTTTGTAAAGTGTGTGCGTGAGATTAATTTCACAGGTAATAAAATGTTATTGTTTTTAGTGGCCAACAGTTTTGATTTCTTAATTTCATATAGTTTTCTATTACTACCACACACAAAAAAAAAAAAAAAACAAACAAACAAACAAACAAAAAAGCACCCTTAATGAATCATGTACATATTTTCAGAAACAAGAATGTATAAATATAATCTAATAATTCTTAAACATAAATGATAACAAGTGTTTTTGGGTATTATTTAGGGTGAAAAATGTTTTGCAAAACATGAAAACATCAACCAAAAAAAAAAAAACTTTTAATACACAGTCTATCAAATTTTGAACTTTCTTTTTTGTCTTATTTTTTTCTTTTTCTCTTTTACAAGTGTCTAGATATACTTGTTTACAAAATTCATTGTCGATTTGAAGACAAATATCTCATGCCGTTTACACTTTAGGTGAGGCGGTTATAAGCTTTTACAGTTTGTACTTGAAAGTGTAGTTAATTTCATATTTCAGAATAACAAGGATTGTTTTAAAAGCTGAGGAGTAGAACAATTGTGTGTTTCAATTATAAATTTAAGTTAAAATTATAAAAAAAAAAAAATCACGAAAATAAAGTCACAACGTAACTTATGTTTCATTTCATATTTAAGTGTTAACTTTGTTTTGTTTTCAAACAGAGACATGACCCGGAGGAGGGGGGGAAAGAGTAGACAAATAAAGTAACAATTTATAAAGCAACAATATGTCAATCCGAACAAACAGGGGAAGAGATGAAAGAAATAAAAACAGGGGAGACAAATTTCATCACAGAAACAAACAAACAGGGGGAAAGAGGATATAAATGAAAATAGAGACAATACCAACTTTGCCAAATTATTGGCAAACCCAGATAATTGCAAACACAAATTCATATGCCAATATGAAGTATGTAAGGCAAAAAAAAGGTAAACAATTTGTGCAAAAGGGGGATTTGTTACGAATTTTGTACATGGGCAAAAACAGATAGAAACGAAGTTGTTACCTTGTACTTTGGAGGGAAAGGCAGACTAAAATGATCAAGATCTGTTCAGCGGTGGTGCAGATCTGGATGTCGGCTGGTCCTTCCCGTCTGGTACTAGTGATACTGTAAAGGGGAGGTGGTGGCGGAGCTCCGGTATGAGCGTGACGGACAATCGCGTGTTGGGACGGCTTTGGTGATGCTGTAAGGGGAAGGTTGTGGCAGAGCTCCAACAGTTGGCAGTGTGAGCATCACGGACTACCACGGCTTCAATGAAGAGTGTTTACGCCTGTGTATAGAGAACAAAAGGAGATGTTGAGATGAGAAGTTATGTGAGGTGCGAAGTTATGTGCCCTAGCTATAATTTATTTGTGTATTCTACGAGGACCGGACAAAAGAAGGGCATTTTGGTCTTTTTGCTTCTGACTAGTGTTGTTGTTTTCCCGCCTCTTGGCTTTTGTGAATAGTGTTAACTTTTTTGATTTTTTAGTAACTTTTTGACTTTTTGTCTCTTGTAAGATATCCCAAACAAGCACTTTATCTCATAAACTAAATTAGAGTGGGCTATTAACATTCCATGAATTATTTTGGACCCCTCATTTCTTTAGGCCTCCACTTATAAATTTTGAAACCCTCAAAAATTCTTCCCCCCTCCCCCAAATAATACCAAAATTATCCCTGTGAAAACATTCCACCCATTAAATGCACACCCCCACACTCCAAAAAATCCCCTCTTCCAAAAAGCCCTAACAAAACCCACCACGAAAAAGAAGAGCCAATATGATTACTGTCTATGTTGTCTTATCCACTATTGTGACAGTTGGTATGCTATCTCTCTCTTTCTATATATATATATATACATAATTTCTTAGTTTTCTCATAATAATTTCTTCTCTTGCAAGAAAAAAATTATAATAATTGGTTCGGTTGGTTTTGTTGGTAGATATTATAAAATTGTGAGTTCATCGAAGAACTAGGCAGCAATATTATCAAAGTTCGTGATGAAAGAATAACTTTTGAACATGATAATGGATTTGGGCTACTTCTGATAACTTCTACAAGAGCATTAACAATTTTGACCGTTCAATATGTTAAGAAATTTCAATGTTTAGACCTGCATTCCCGAACATTACTTCTTTGTTCAAGATGTTCCCGAACAAATAGGTAATGTTTGGGTTTGTATTCTGCCAAAGGTTTGCCATTTTTACCGTCGAAATATTGCCACTACCGGAGAAGTGTAGGTAGTCAAATGGTTGCCACTGTTACTGTCAAAATATTGCCGCCAAATGGTTTTTAAGGTTTTGAGGGTGGATAGGTTTTGACTATGAGATTTGGAAAAGATGGATGAGTGGTGATGAAGGTGGGTGCTCTCATAAACCCTAATTCATGATGTAGTAGGTGTGTAGGTTTAATTTTCAAATGGTGTGTCCCAAAATTAATGATGTCCTTTTTAGTAATTTTATTTGAAGTTATTATTGTAATAAAAAAAATTTAAAAATTAGGGGGTCCAAAATAATGGGTGATTCTACTTACACCTCTACTTTACCTCTTTACACCCTTCATATGAGTTTTTTTTTATTTTTTCAATTTTATCTATGTGTGAAATTACCTTTAACGACAAAACTCAAAAAATAAATATATTTTGTTATCTCCTTACATTCCTTGGTCTTCAATCCTTACTCCTCTTTTTTCTTTCTTATTTTTTCTTTTCTCTTACACATCTCTTTTTCAAAAGTGAGAATCATAATATTTTGATCATTAAATAAATCAATTGATGAAGAAATGGTAATGAAGAACCATCAAAAAAGTGAAATAGTGAGTTTTTTTATTTGTTTGGTAGCTTTTTGTTTCGTTTTTCTGGATTGGTGTTCGACTTTCATTCAGTGGTTAAAAATCGAACAAAATAAAATAGTCCATTACATTGCCGAACAAAAAATATAAGTCTGGTAACCAACTTCCGAATAAAAGATGCCGTAGACACCCCATTTTTTACGGCCCTTCAAGATTTGGATGTTCTTGCAGGTACATCCGGTGATGAGTCTGTTTGCTTGCCGCGCGCCCGAAGTGTTCAGCGAAACCCCACAATTTTGAGCCTTTCAAACCCTGCATCCATTTTGTCTCATTTTTGGACCATGCCTTGGTCTTTCCTTCCTGCAGTCTCTGGTGGCCTGCCGGCCATCTATGGAGGCTGTCGGCCAGCATTTCTTGTCTACCGACCATTGATATGCCTTGCCGACCATCAATGATGCCTTACCGACCACCAGTGTTTTCTGCAGATATTTTATGCCAACTGTGCCAGCTGTTTGCACAGATGCTTGCATCTGTCCACACGTGGAGGGCTGGATCTCCTTGTATAGATTTCAGGTTTTCTATATATAGGGACCCTCTGTCTCATGTTTTAAGGTTGGAATTTTTTAGACTCAAAATATCTCTCTCTCTCTCTTGCAATTTTATGCACACTTGCCTAGTTACATCACTCTTTTGCATACACATCCCTAACCAAAATTGATCACCTTTGAGCTGAGGTCCCTTACGGTCTTGTTGACGCTCTTAAAGGTGGTTTTAACTTGTATTTGTGCCTTAAGTTATGCTTGGCTTCAAGAGGTATAACACTTGTCTTTTAAACTTATTTTAATACACTTGTTTCTCTATCTCTTACCACTGTTTTTGGGCCATTTTTGAGCTGTAAAAATCTCTATTTTAATGGGCTGAAATTGGTGTTTTAAGCCATTTAAGGTTAGGGGGGTGTCTAACCCTTCTTTATTCCTTGCTTCTAAGGTTTTTGCACCTTTGTTCCCTACTTTCAAACCGACCTTTTTTGGGCCTTTAACCGCTGAATTTCAGAGTGTTTTCAGTGGCAACAAACATGTTTTGAAGTCCAAAATTAGAAGGGTTAGCCTCCCCTCCTTGTGTCTTGTTTGTTGGCCTAGTTAATTCTATATGTTAGCATGATTTTCTAGCTTTTTGTAGCTATATTCCAATATATTTTTGCCTTTGTTTTAGACTGCTTTAGCTTTGTTTTGGGCTGTTTGGGTCAGTTAAGTCTTGTTTTGCATAGTTGTAGTGTAGAAGTCCTCACAAGCTCGGTGTTTTAGGCCATTAAACACCCCTTGTTTGAGTTGATTGTATGTTTTATTATTGTTTTGCACTCAATTTCAGCACTAAATCACCTCTGCAACCTCCCTCTTTTCCTAGCTTTTCTTTTGCTTTGAAAATAGTTTCAAGTCATTTGTGTGCCTAAGTGTGAAATTGAGGTTTCATACTTAATGGTTTAATCCCTTAGGAGGTTCATTAACAACAGTATGAGACTTCTTTCATACCCAAAGCAACTTGTGTTTTGAGCTTTCTTTCCATTAGAGGACTTTAACTCACATTTTGGACTTAATTAGATTAAGTAATCGTTGGTAATTAAAATAAGTAAATAAAAGTGACAAGTAAAATTGAGCAAGATAATAACTTGTGTGTTGTGTGTTTGATCGGACGTTAATTGAACACAAGGAACATTGGGACATTTCATACTCAAAGTGATGAAATGTGTCAAGCTTCCTAGGTCTCCATTGCCCTTGATCATGCATCATAGGGTGATGGTTCTTGAGTGTCTCATTTTGCATTTATTAAAGTTGCACTTCTTAAATCATAAGCCATCATGCAACGAAATTGCTTGAGTTGGTGGTTCGTGGCTTAAGTTCACAACTCCTTGGATTTGTTCATGAAAATGAGGGATAAGTTGTGCAAACAATCTGTGGGAATACCCTCTTTTTGCTCTGTTTGTTCTTTGTTACAGCAAGTTGAACCAGTGCATCAGTGGCCGGTAGGCCACCATCCATGGCCAGCAGGTAGCCAGCAGGTAGCCGGCAGTCTTTACCAGCAGCCGGCTAGCCACTGATGCAAACCTCAGTAGAATGTTGGTAAAGTGGAGCAAAATGGTTCTGGAAGTGTGCAACTCTGCAAAAAAAGGCTTTTGAGAGCAAAACGGAGGTCTTTTCGGGTGGTATCCGAGCATGTGCATCTTCCATTCCCCGAGACAGAGTAGTGGCAGCATAGTTATATATCTTAATTACTTAGTTTGCTTATATTTGTGTTGTAACCTAAGTAGTTAGTTTACTAGTTAGTTAAAAGTATTGTAATAATTAGCTAATTAGTTTAGCTAGTTATTCATTTGGTTTGTAATAATTAGCTTAATTAGCTTAGCCCTAATTAGTTGCTAGTTGGCATAGCTATTATTCATTCGAACTCTCCTTCATGAGAGCAAAATGTAATAACGTGTATGTCTTTCAACCCCACGTCTTTCTCCCTTTTATTTAATCGTTTACGATGGTTAGATTAGGGACATATTTCAATTAGCATACGTTATTCTTGCATACATTCATCTTGTCTTGCATGCATCAAGGCTCGGCGCATCATTCAAACTGCATTTTCATTTCAATAATTCTTTGAATACGTGTTTAACCGCATGTTATTTAATTGAGTCATATGCTATATTAGTAGCCGAGCCTATTAGTTGCATTTTTTGCATGCGTTGCATTAGTCATTTTGCACAGATAAAAATCATGCATATTTTTTTTTCTAACTCATATTTTCTTAGCTTGGAGTACTAGGTAAGTTTTTAATGCTTTAGCATACTTGCATGAGTGTGAGTGATTGCCATGACTAGCATGCTTACCATGAGGCTAAATGCTTACTTGTTAAACTGTTTGAATGCCTGTGGATGAAAGCTTATTTTTTGAATTGGAACGATTCAACGAATGTAAGTTTTAAACCCACTTTGTTGAAGTGGCAAATCAGTTTTAAGCCCACTATGTTTGGTGACAAATTCGCAAACTTTAAGCTCACTTGAAGTGGCAAATTCAAACCATTTTTCGCAAAACAAACATGAAATCGAATCATTCCAAATTGAGCAAGCTAGTCTATACTTGCTTGTGCGCATCACATAGTAATACTAACTTAATAACCGGAATAAGAGCACATAATGTATATAAAAATCATATCAGGATTAGTAAAGGCCAATCTTTGATCGGGCAAGCGAAGGTGCTCAATTCATGACCTTCCCCTCTCGTACCCAAGTTCCCGAGCCGAGGCAATTTTGGTGATGACAGACACGTGGCCTTTGGTACAAGTCATGGGTTTCCTAAATTTTCTCAAAATAAAATAAAAAAATATTTAGGTGGCGACTCTGTATCTGACAAAGCAGCCCAATTTTGGCATTTTTTATTCAAAATCGATTTTTCAAAATGATTTGTCGGATTTGAACTCTTTGGTGTTTGTCAATTTCACATTGCACTTGTGAGATTAGATTCAGAATCACGGGAGTTCGAACTGTAGGGCTTCTTTTCGAGTTTCCGAAAGGGGGCGTGAAAAAGCCGAGCTACAGATACATTTCTGGTAACGCCAAACCGAATTTTTTTAATTTGTTCGGCTTCCCATTACCATGTATTTTCAGTTTCATTTTTTTATATTTTTTATTTTTTTTTTACCTAGAAGGATTATACTTATACTCATTGCAACAGCGCAAATACTGCAATATTAGTGGACTCTAGTCATGAATTCATTACAGATAAAGTTTGTCAAGTTTTTTTTATGAATACGATTTTTTCTTATTTTTAATTTGTATTGAGTTTTGTTAATAATTTGACGTATAAATATATTTATTATCTTTAGATTTTTCGTAGTCGTGAAACATTAATTAAATGAGCTTTTGATGTTGGGAAGAAGACTGGATTTGTCATTGTTATAAAGACATCAAATGCGGGAGGCAATGACAGAAAACCAAGACTTACACTTGCTTGTAAAAAAAGTGGTTACTATACAGATA
The DNA here is from genome assembly GCF_055761805.1 of Camellia sinensis. Taxonomy (NCBI): domain Eukaryota; kingdom Viridiplantae; phylum Streptophyta; class Magnoliopsida; order Ericales; family Theaceae; genus Camellia; species Camellia sinensis. The sequence continues at coordinate 176,298,289 of NC_138970.1, read as the reverse complement.
ATAGGAAGATTAAGAGGGAATAATTGAGGTTAACAGGTTCTAAAAAGTGTGGATGTTTATTTCTATTAAGGGGGAAAAATTACCTACAAATTAACAAGACAAATTGTGATAACATGTTTAATTGATGGATGCAAAATAATCATAGATTTTATGGATACTTTATGGATATTCGTACACTTGATGTTTTTATGAATAATTTTATGGATACTTTTTATATATAATTTTATGGATGCATGTTTGATTTATGAATTTTTTTATGGATGCTTTAAGGAAAAAGTAAATCTTTCAATGTACAGCGACGGGGGCCTAGACAACTCTATTGCAGTTTGGCAACATGACACTAGAGTAACCCTATTTGTATAACAATGTATCACTGAACATGCACTTCACAAGTGGTCCAAATTAATTTCTTGTTATCATCTAATTGGACGGCAACATAATGCTGGGAAATAAAAATATTTTTCGGTAACATGGCACTGGAGTAATTTAAATTAATTAGTGTTGCATTACTGAACAAGTCCACCATAAATTAAAAAATCATTATTTAGAAGAAAGTGTCTCTGTAAATGTATAATAACAAAATGCTAGAGAGATCTATTTTTTCCGGCAGCATAACACCAGAATAATGTAAATTGTTTAGCACCGTGTTACCAAAATTAGTGGTGTAAAGAGATGAAATAGTTAATTTAGGGTTAGTTTTAGTAATATATTGGGGGTGTAATGAGAATTACATTTTTTTTAGTGGTGTAATGAGATGAAGGGTGTAAAGAGGTTAAATAGTGGTAAAAATAGAATCATCCAAAATAATTTATGAGGTATTAATAGCAGCACTCCTAAATTAACCTATTTATCTTTTTATTGATTAATTTAGCTCCAACTTGTATGCCAAACGGGGCCTCAAAGCTAAATTAAACATTTAAGTCAAAACTCTTGATATTTGAGATCTTTATATGGCAAACACATTTTTATTTGGCATTTTAAATTTGATGTTATGATCATATTTGAATTGAATCTGACTTACAAATTTTAGAATTCTTAATATTTTTTTTAAAGTTTATTTTTAGATATGTAGCATTATTCTTTTATATTATTTTTAAAACGAGCAATTTAAGAAAGAAAAATGATATATGCTTGTTGAAAGAGTAATTTACTTACACCACTAGTTTACCTAATTACACCTCTTATATGATTTTTTTTTTTTTTTTTTTCCTTTCAATTTCACTCATGTATACAATTGCTTTTAAGGACAAAAGAATAAAATTAAATATATTTTATTATCTCCTTACACCCATTACTCTTCAATTTCTACTGCTCTTATTCCCTTCTCGGTTTTTCTTCTCTGTTACATATCTCTTTTCAAAAAGTGAGAATCATAGTGTTTTGATCATAGAAGAAAGTAATGAATGGAGAAACGGTGGTGAAGAACCATGAAAAAGTAAAATGGCGAGTTTTTTTTTTTTATGGTAGTTTTTTGTTTCGTTTTTTGAGAGAGTTCTTCAACTTTTGTTCGGTGTGTCAAAACAAAATAAAATAGTTCAGAATTACATTGTCGAACAAAAAATATGTATTTGGTAACCTGTTGCCAAATAAAATATACATTTCTAGTAACTCAAGACCGAATGTTTTTAATTTGATCAATTACTCATTACCGTGTATTTCCAGTTTCATTATATATATATATATATATATTATTTGGAAGGATTATGTTTCTATTCATTGCAGCAATACAAATACAATCATCCGGCTGCTGAACATCTTGAAGGGTATTCATTTGTTGAGTAGATTATTTGAGAAGGAAAAATAATTGTTAGTTAATATGTCAAAGGGTATGGTACGACCAAAAAAGATATTGATTATATTGAAACAAATGGATGCCTTTAATGCGATAACAATGAAGACAATTTACAACGCACGTAAAGCGACAGATGGTTGGACAAATTTATTTCAGTTCAACAACATGACACCGGAGTAATCTAATTTGTGTAGCAATGTATCACCGAACATGCACTTCATAAATGGATTCTAACTAATTTCTTGTTAAAGTAAAATAAAATCATCCAATCCAACGGCAACAAATGGCTGGAAAAAAAAATTGTCTGGTAACATGACACTAGAGTAATTCAAATTTTTTAACATTATATTACCAAAAGCTATTAGTGTAAATAGACAAAACTAAAAAGGTTTTGAAGAATTTTTATTTTAGGGTTAGTTTTGGTAGTATAATGAGTGTAATGAGAATTATTATTTTTTTTAATAGTGTAATGAGATAGGAGATGTAAAGAGGTAAACTAATACTGTAAAAGGAGAATCACTAATGTTTAGGTACTCTCAGTATCTACTTTTTGGTGTATATCAAAACACGAGGAATTATTCTGTGTTTCAAGAATTCTAATTAGGTTATGTGACCAGAAGATAATAGTGGTTGCTTTATGTAATACATCGGAGAAAAAATATAAAGTCTTAGGTATATAATCAATAGAATTGTAAGGATATTCCATATAAGAAATGAAACAAAGTAATAATTTTTCGTTAGAACATAGACCAAGGTTTAGGTTCCCCTCACAATAGTCTTTGATATATGCATGCCGAAAGGGTCTAATTCACTTGAATCGTACCACCATGTCCCGCCGGAAAGTAACTGTGTATCGCCAAATGTCCAATCCCATAGTACCTCAATTTGTAATACCAAGAACCCCGCAAGCCCTCTCTTTTTGGAATCAATCATTTCAGTACATCTCATCCCTTAAGCGGATGGATGTAACGGACGGATTACTTGAATTCCAGTAGAGGGAGCCGCTCTTTAAAAACGTACTATAAAGTCACAATTTATAAGTCGTTGGTATTGAGATTGACGACTACTATTTGATAAGAATTTTGAGCATAGTTCCATCAACATGTGAAAATTAATAATGTACAGGCATGAATGAAAGTTTAGAATGAATACAAATAAATCAAACTTCTAATCATTATGGCAAAACTCTATTCCTCCCCAATCAAATACAAATGAATCAATCCACCTAACTGAGAATGTTCTACAAGGGAATTATGACAACAAGAAAGAAAGAAAAAATCTTATATCAGCATTCACAACTAAAGCTCAACGTTGAAAATGACTTCCCACCTATTATCTAATCCCATCGCATGCAAAGACCGGTTTCTCCCTAATGAATGAATACAACTCATTTTTCTTACAATTTGAAATTGAATATCTATTGTACACTGCCTCCCACAAGCTATAAATTTGTAATCACACATGAATGACACGCTGCAAGAAGTGAAATTCAGAAGCACGTTGGAGGTGTGGGAATGATGAGGCATTCCTGCTATCTAAGAATGGGCGCCACGATTCTTCTGAAATAGGTCTGTCTTCACATCAATACATCCCCTTGAAAACAGGATTTGTGCGGCAAATGCTTGCCCCATACTCTTCATACTCTGCTTTGGTGTGGCAAGCCTGTGCACACAAATTGTTTAATCCAAAAATCCGGATTTTTGTCAATGGACAAGATCAACCAATATAAAAGTAATTATGAGCATGACAATTCAGAACAAACACTAATAACAATGGTAGCAGAATTCACGTCACAGCACTTGCAATTGTGCCAAATCACCACCACTAATTTATGGTATTAAGGCTCGCTTAAGGCACCTTCAGCCTTTTTGCCAAGTCAATAGGAGCTCTCTTATCGCAAAGCTCGATGAGCTGTAAATTACAAATTAACAAGGCTTCTTGAATTCAAAGAACAAAGAGGGCACACCAGAATTTAACACTGACGTTTATCTCCACTGTCGATGCAGGAGAGAGATTGGACAGGCATGTGAGCAGAACTAAAGAATCCATGGGCCTCTTTCTTGGCATATTTGCTAACAACTGTGAATATTCTTTATATTTCAAAAACCTCTTTCAAGCATAATTCAAGTATTTACACAAAGGAAAAATGTCTATTGGTCAAATATTTAAACCTAATATTGCACACATTACTGCTATTCTGTAAATGGTAATTACAACATTTGAACACAAAGGAGCAATTGTACACAATTGCATCCTTCCCTATTTGAACAACACCATGGTGAAAATTAAAATGTTTAGATTGATTATGAGACCTATACATTCCAACTGTCCAGGACAACAAAAACTAAATAAGGATGAGACAAAATATATTCAAGTTGAAAAGATTAAAAAATACCGCAAAAAATTCGTGAGTTGATGCAAGGACAGAACCTCCAAACCAGACCGCATATCTCTGGATGGGATGGCTGAGAACATTGACCTCCACTGGTTGTGCCTGGTGGCAGAAAGAATCCAACAATCAACCCTTTCATATTATTAATTTTGACCAAGAGGCATATTTGTTATATCAACACATTCAAATTATTTATTAAAAAAAAAAATTCAAAATTTTACTTTTAATTCTCCACCAAGCCGAGCATCAGATGCAAGAACGCGAGCATCTACAATCTTCTTTAGATCCCGTTGCAACCTTCGGTGGAAGTCTTTGAACATTGTTGATCCTCCAGACAACACTATATTCTGAGATAAGAAATAAAATGAATAAGCTGTCTGAAATGGAAAATGCATATATAAATCTAAAAATAGAAACCTGTCTAAATTCAGACGAAAGAATTCGGCTCTAACACTCCAAATAGAATGTGAGTATAACCTCAAGTTCAGAACCATCTAACCATAAATATTAAATGCATATTATAGCAGAGTATTATAACTTACAAAATCCGGAGTATAAATGTACAAACATTATGAGAGATGCATGTGTAACAGGAGTTGATATCCACAAATAAATCATGAAAACCAAAACAGACCACTTATCAGTGGCAGAAATGTAGGTACTCTTTATACTGTTTCATAAGGATCGAATTGCCAAGAACAAAGATTATATGTTTTCCTCAAGCAATCTACTTCACCTTATACAAAGCCCTTCTTGTGTCGATTGGTGCAGACTGAATACACTTGTCTATTACAGCAGGCAGAGGTGTGGTAAACTCACTGCTGTAAATCTCAGGACTAAAGAAAACCTACATACACAATTTAGACAAATCATCAGAACAAGGACAGTATCATACAGTCGATAGAGATCCATTCACAAACACAATATACTATATACATTACAAGATATTAAAAATAAGGAAGTTAGTTACTCCCATCCACTGCACAAGATTTATTTTTCTCAGTAACATAACATGTCACATATAACTCTAAAAAAATATACATAAATAAGACTCAAAAAACCAAGTAAATGCAATAAACTCTTTTTTTGTAGACCAAATCTGATTGGATTACAATAGAAGAAACGCTTATGTGATATTGATTGCTTCATGTCTAGATGCAGTGAGGCAAATCAACGTACTCTACGAGTTAGGCCTCACATGCACAGTTGCTTATTTGCTCATTTTAAACTTACAAATTTTGGTTTTTTTTATCATAGCCTCGTAGTACACATCATTTCCATACATCATGGTTTGTCTTTTACCATGTTTAGTAAAACAAGCACGATTCCTATCAGAGCCCATAAAGATAATGACCATAACAATACTTTCACATTGAAAAACTGAGGCACATGGTCAATATGATAGTTTTGGTCATGCATGAACTGAGTGGTGTGTTTGAGAATAGACCCTTCTGCAGTCTAGTGTATGCTGCTTACACAGAAGTAATTCAAGGTGAGGGAGTCACCTGACTAAACTCAAGTATCTGGCTTAAAGTAAAGTATCTTTAAGTATGATAAGATCATGCAAATTGCAAACAAACAAGTAAAACTATGCCAATCATGTGGAATGTGTTTTCAATTTTCAGTTAAACTAGGCAGCCAATAACAAGAGAATTTGAAAAAACCATCTTCAAAAAATACATCAAGATGATTGAAACCATAAAGTGCTTCTAGTTAGTTGCATGAACATGACTTTCAAATCAAAGCATAAAATATTTATCAGTTTCAAAGATGTATTGTTTATGGTGTACAAAAGAAGCAATAACTTGAAAAGAAGAGAAAACAAACCTCAGGGCCAAGAAATCGTTCATAGCCAATATCACAAGAGTATGGTGCCCCTGTCTTCGGTTTGATACCTCTATAATGCTTAATGTACTTAGCCGGTTCTTTGTCATGCTTATTGTACTCCTAAAACCATTGAATAAGAAAGATTTAACATCAAAATAATGGTGGATTAAATATTTCAGATTCATAGGAATTTGCAATGCTGAAAGTAATACAAGATACTTTTAAACATGCAATAAATTTATCCGTGTTCAGCCCAAATAAATAAATACAAAGTGTTTCCTAGAATTGTGCAAACTCATGAAGGTAGTAAAAACCCACCTTGACAATATCGGAACTAGTGTAGCAATATGTTTCCTTCACCTTTCGAGCTACTTCAAAGGAATCTTCAGGCGGAACATGCTCTCCTCTTTCCTACATGAAACAAAGTAAAAATGCAAAAACCACGAGATTAAACTACTACCATCTATTTCCTTGATTCATATTTGACTGCTTTCCAATCAAATATAACCAAATCAAACCAAACTAAGCCTTAAGTCCCATCAAATAGAGTCGGTTGCATGAATCCTTCTTCTCCACTCGACTCTATCCAAGGCTATTTCATTAGTCAAATTAAGAAGATTCATATATCTATTTACTACACTAGTCCACGTTAATCAAGGTCTACCCCTTCTCCTAACACTGCCATCTACTATTACTATATCACATCTCTTCACTACTGCCTCTGTAGGTCTCCTTTCTATATGATCAAACCATCTCAATTTATTCTCTCTTAACTTATCTTCTATCAGTACTACTCCTACCCATTCTCGAATATACTCATTCCTAACTCTGTCTTTTCTAGTCTTGCCACCTATGAAGCACGGACACCTCTCTGAGGGCGTTCTACCAGTGTTGGACACGGACACGGACACGGACACGCGGTGGAGCTGAGAGTGTCCCAATTTATTTTTTTATTTAATTTTTTTTTTTTGTAGCCGAACCTGTTCGGACACATTCGGGGTCAATTTCACAATTTATGGAACTTTTGTGAGGTTAATTTGTAAAAAAACAAAAACAAAACAATGTGTGCCCTAAATTGAGTTAGAACAAAGAAGAAAGAAAGAGAAGAGAACAGAAGAACAGAAGAGAAAGAGAGGAGACCTGGTCGTTCGTCATCGTCGCTCGTCGGCTATTATCTAAGGTACACATTCACTTCTTCTTCGTTCTTCTTCTTCTTCTCCGTTGTTGTCTCTGTCTCAATTGTTCTCTCTCTCTCTCTCTCTCTCTCTCTCTCTCGTTGTCTCTCTGTCTTCGATCTTCTTCGATCTATTTTTTTTTTCTTTTATATGGTCAGTGACAGTGGAAGTCTCTCTCTCTCTCTCTTTTCTATTTTTTTTTCTAATTTTATTTTATATTTTCTTTTCTTTCTCTGTGCCTCTGTTATAATTTTTTTTTATAAGTAAAAAAAAAATAACAAAAGAAAATTTTAGTAGTTTTATTTTGTATTTTTTATTACCTTTGAATAATTTTAATAGTATTATTTTGTATTTTTTATTGCCTCTGTTATAATTTTAATAGTTTTATTTTGTATTTTTTATTACTTTTGAATAATTTTTTTTATAATTTTATAACAGATAATAAATAAAATTAATTTTATATATTAAACGTGCCCCCAGCATGTCGTGTCCCCTATTTTTTGAAAATTTGCATGTTCACGTGTCCGTGTCCATGTCCATGTCCGTGTCCGTACTTCATAGCTTGCCACACACCCATCTCAGCAACACTCAACTTATCTACATGTTTTTTAGTTGCCCAACATTTCGTCCCATACAACATCGCTAGTTTAATAGTCGTTCTATAGAACTTCCCTTTTAGTCTAATGGATACTAGTTTATCGCAGTATTCTAGATGCACTCGTCTACTTAAGCCACCCTGCCTTAATTCTGCGGGCCACATCCACTCCAATTTCCCTAATCATTGTGATAATCGATCCTAAATAATGAAAATGTTCACTCTTAGGTAGTTCTCGGTTCTCAATTTTCACTTCTTCTCTACTTCCATTGTAACTGTTACTAAAATTACATTCTATATACTTTGTCTTAGTTTTGCTTATCCTAAACCAAACCAAACCAAACCAAGCCTTAAAATCCCATTAAATGGGGTCGGCTACAGGAATCCTTCTTCTCCACGCGGCCCTATCAAAGGCCATTTCATTAGTCAAATTAAGTAGATTCATATCTCTATTTATAACGCTAGTCAACGTTAATCTAGGCCTACCCCGTTCCCTAACACTTCCATCTACCGTTACAGCATCGCATCTCTTCACTACTGCCTTTGTTGGTCTCCGTTGAATATGACCAAACCATCTCAAACGATTCTCTCTCAACTTATCTTCTATCGGTGCTACTCCTACCCATTTCCGAATACACTTATTCCTAATCATGTCCTGTCTAGTCTTACCACACATCCACCTTAGCATCCTCATCTCATCCACCTTAGTTTTGCTTATCCTAAATCTTTTAAATTCAAGTGCTTTTCTCCAAATCTCCAACTTAGTGTTAACTTAACTCCTTCTCTAGTATTATCCATTAACACGATATCATCTGCAAAAAGCATACACCATGGCACATTATCCTGAATATTGCGCGTCAACTCATCTATAACTAAAGCGAACAGATAAGAACTTGAGGTCTATGTTATATGGACTCGGGTACGGGTATCGGGTGCGGGTGCGGGTGCGGGTGCGGGTGCGGGTGCGGGTGCGGATGCGGATGCGTATCTAGGGGTCGGACACTTCAAAATTGAGGAAACGTGGATATGTATCCAAATTTGGATACGGAGATATGTATTTAATAAAAATAGATTTTTTTAATAAAAATATATTTATTATATGAAGATAAGTTATATTATATAAATAACAAATAAAAAATATTTTAAATATAAAATAAATTATATTATATATGATAAAATAAGTTATTTTTATTTTAAACATAAAAATTATATTATTTATGATACATTATATTATATTATATAATTTTTTTTGGATGAATAATATTATATATTATTATATTAATGTAATTTATACTATACGTTAATGTAAATGTAATATGAATAATGGATGAATAATATTATATATTATTATATTAATGTAATTTATATTATATACTAATACAAATGTAATTAAATAGGTGAGACAATAGAATGGACAGAAGAGAAGAAAGAAAAAGAGAGAAGTCAATCAGATAGAAGAAGAGAGAGAGAGAGTAGAGGGAGATCGAGAGAGGAGAGGAAGAGGGAGATCGAGATCGAGAAAGGAGAGGAAAGGAAGAGAGATCCAGAAACGAGAGAAAACAGAGAAGGAGATTGATCAAGCATCGAGCAAAAGTCGTAGCAGTCGAAGCAATCGAAGCTGTGATCAAAGGAATCAAAGTCAGCGACCGATATCTTCCCCGTTTCGAAAGGGGACCAGGTTCTCTCTTTCTCTCTCCTCTTTCATTTCTTTTGCTGTCTGTAAAGTGCCTGTTTGGTGCAGCTTAAAAGCTGCTTATTTCAACTTTCAGCTTAATTTAAGCTATTTTGATGTGTTTGGTTTAGCTTTTACCTTATAGCTTTTTGGAAGTCAGAAATCAGCTTATTCTTTGAGTGGGCCAGGAGATGCTTAATTTATAAGTCAGAAATCAGCTTATGTTCATAGTTATAAGCTATAAACTGTTTAGGCATAAGCTATAAGCACTTTTCCACAGCTCTACCAAACAGGGCCAAAGAGCCGTATCCGAGAGAGAAGAGGCGAATCCGACACAAATCCCATACCCACACTCGTGTTGTGTCGTGTCAACACGGGTACTTCACCCCAAAATGCCGAGTCCATGTAACACAGCTTAAGGTTGATCCTTGGTGTAACCCTATAGTTATTCGAAATTCACTTGTCTCTCTAGTAGGCGATCTAATAGTGGTTACCATACGTTCATACATATTCCTAATCACATCAATGTAACCTTTTATCACCCATTTCTTCTCTAACACCCACCAGATGATATTCCGAAGCACTCTATCATATGCTTTCTCAAGATCGATAAAAACCATACGAATATCCCTTTTCTTTTCTCTATACTTTTCTATTCCTCTCCTCAAAAGATAGATAGCTTTCATTGTTGACCTACCAGGCATAAACCAAAATTGATTCTCTAACACATCTGTCATATCTCGTAATCGACGTTCTATCACTCTCTCACACTTTCATTGTGTGACACATTAACTTGATTCCTCTATAGTTGTTACAATTCTAGACATCTCCTTTATTCTTATATATTGGCACTAAAATACTCTTCCTCCACTCCTCTGACATTTTCCTAGTCAACAAAATCTTACTAAATAACATAGTCAACCAAACAGCCCCCTTCTTACCCAAACATTTCTACACTTCAATAGGTATATCATCAGGTCCTAAAGCCTTATTCAATTTCATCTTCTTAAGTGCAAACTCCACTTCAAAGTCCCTTTTGACCTACCTTCATGTTTCTTCATTTAACAACTTCTTAAAATAGTTCTTCCACCTCTCCTTAATCTCTTCATCCTTCATCAACACCTTAGAGTCCTCACCCTTGACGCACTTAAAAATATGTTCAAATATGTTCTAAAAAATATATAGCCTCTCAACTCATTTCTTCACTAGTCTGGTCTTTATGGGCATTAGGGAGAGATAGAAGTTCACAGACTGGCTGTGTGAAAGTCAGGTGATAGCACCTATTACACAGCACCAAAGGTAACACGGTTACAACATAAGCAGTCTTATACTCAAAAGATATCTATATAGATATTCCTAAACAAATGAAGCAGAATGACACATTCTCCATACTTGCAGGAGCATGAGAAAGGGTACAGAGTATTTTTTATAAGAAAATTTCCACTAGAAGACGCATTAAGAGAATGTTTCACAAATACAAAAGGAGAAAGACTAACAAAAAGCACTGCAAAAAAAAGACAACATTTAGGGTACAGTGCACATAACAATTCAGAAAGAGCATATACCATGGGTGAAGTGGAAGGAAAATAAAGCACAACTGCCTCTCAGAAAAAACTAAGTATATTATCTTTTGATAAATGGTCATCATTTCAGTACTATATTCCACACTCCATACTATTCTGCATCATAGCTGTTTCCACAATCCTAGTTTAATGAACTTAATAAATATGAGTAGAAGTTGAGGGCAACATACCTGCATAAGCTGCTGGATAAAGAGAGTAACATCTTTCCCAGAAATAGGAATTGATTTAATGCTGCTCCCAATAACATAGCCATCCGCAACAGGGACAACATGAGTAGCTCCATCTCCAATATCCACTACAACCCCTGTCATCTCACACTAAAGAAAATTGCAGGTTATGACTGTGGAGACATCGATATGCGCATCTCATATTAGAATTTATTTACTAAAATGGAAGGTAGCATAAAGAACTGTAATGAATAAAAAGAAATCTGATACACAAGGTGTGGAAAGAGTAATGTGAACACAAATATGATCCCAACTCTCCATTTGGTAGGAGGGAAGATTAAGGGAAAGAAAATGGGAAGGAAAGCAAACCCTTCTAGGACAACGGTTTCTATCTACCCCAAAGTAGACAAAGAGAGCTTTTTGTTTTCACATATTTTCCCCTCAAACAACAACCTTCTAATATTAAGAATAGTAAATGACTCTTATTCATTTCCTTCCTACTGACTAGACAGCTGAGGGAAATATATGATTCTTTTAGTTATGAGTACCTTCTCCATCCCTGCTACATTACGTCTTCTCATTTTTCCATTTACCGACAAACACAATATAAAGTCATTTTTTAAATGATTAGTAAAGATCAAGATATAGAAGAAGGTCGGAGAGAACAGTAAACATGTGCACAAGGGCAAAAACACCATACAGTAACTCCCCTATCCACCCTAAAGTTGTTCTCCCCAGCATCTCCAATTTCAGAGAATTTACAAATTGTCAAAAGAATTCTACCTTGTGCTCCTCGTTAAAGCAATATATTACACACATAGGCCCCGCTTGTTTGAGTGAGGGGATTATTAGTACGGTGGGATTGAGTGGGGGGATTAATAGTGTGGTGCTATTAGGTTGGAGATGTAAAATAAATTGTGTTTGTTTGCACAAGAAAAGTGATATTAGTTGGTTGGGATTAAATCAATGAAATTATATAAAAATTCTCTCGTTGTATAAAAGGCAACTTTATTATTTTTGCAAAGTGAGGGGCAAAATAGTCTTTTTATCTTCAATCCCATGGGATTAGATTACAATACCACCTCCCTCCCCCATGGGATTGCTAATCCCCTCCTTAGAGGGTTTCATAGTTCCTACTAATCCCGTGGTAATTTTTCAAAACAAACATGATATTTGTAAGCCCCACCCCCACCTCCACCTCACTATTAGTCCAATCCCAATCTCTATTTCGGAAAACAAATAGGGCCAACAACAATGCCCTCAAGCATATAATACGACAATATTCACAACTACGTAGTTTTTATCATAAAATGCTACTACAACTAGAGAAACCAACACTAACTGCTTAATAGTTATTTATATAATTGTTTAAGAATGTTGTGGATTACCAACTGGTTAGAGTCATGAGTTGCATAATGCATGTCACTAAACTATAGTAGTTTGGGACATAGGTAAAGGCATCAAGCAGGGATGAGCTAGATGTATGTCAGAGGTTCAATTGATATGACTTCCAATAGGAAACTCATAATTCCAATTTTCCCTCCTCAAAATTTCGAAGTGTCCTTTATGGCTATTAGTAACTTCGTACCATATAGAATCAACTCAACTTAAAACCCAGCAAGAGTTGACCACACAAACTACTATTTTTGTTTCCTAAAAGACTATCTGTTAACACTCAGAGAAATTTTATATACCATTTTACACTTGGTCTGTCTTCAAATCATTATGGGTTCAATGTTCTCGATATAAATACAAGACACAGAATTATGCCAATTACCATGTTCAAATTTACCAAGTTTAGAGTTGATATTTTGGTCCTTGGCACATTTTATAGTCTCAGTCAACTTGTCAAACACTATTATAACATAAACACCCAAAATCCTCTAACTCATAGAAAAATTATGGCACGCACTTTCTTAAACAAAATCTCTAATGTAAATATTAGCCCGCAAAAGTTTTAATCAAGCAGTAAAACAAAAATATAGCATTGTATGGCCCTAAGAACATCCCATCAAAAGATCTTTTCTGACATCCTACCAAAATTATACTTCCTGAAGTCTATTAATTTATGATTCAAGTAATGCACCTTCCTATAAGAAGTCACATATGTATCATTTCTAAGTCAATATTGATTCAATATGTTTGGTTTGAATTTTTTAGATTAAGTTTTTTAAAAATTGAATTTTTTGATTTTCATATTTTTTTGTTTTTAGTTAATATTTTAAAAAATTTAAATAGTTTTTTTACTTTTTTGATGCACCTTACTTAGATGTATCTAAAAAGTAAAAAAATTATAAAAAAATATTTTTAAAAATTAATAAATACATAAAAATACAAAAAATGTAATAAATTCTTTTTTTTTTTTGTATTTTTGGTATTTAGTGAATTTTTAAAAAGTTTTTTTCATAAATTTTTTACTTTTTAGGCATATTTATGTTAGGTATGTCTAAAAATTAAAAAAATTACTTAAAATATTTAAAAAATTCAATAAAATATATATATATATATAAAAATAAGAAAGTAGAATTTTTTGAAAAGTGTTTTTCAAAGCTCTAACCAAGCAACATTTTGGACCTTTTCAAACACTGAATATGCCCTCTAAAGGTCTGCTATTATTCACAAGTGGGTTGCAGGCAAATTGCCAATCTTCAATCCATTTCGTTAATCATCTAAAAGATAAAAGATTCAAGAAGTCAACAACATTACAACATAATAATTCTTAGAATTCAATCAATGCCAACCTTAGATGTTGTGTACCCAGCTGCAAGTGCGAGCACGGGCTGCACAGCGATATAAAGCCCAGGAACATTGAAAGTCTCAAACATAATTTCTCCAGTATACTCGCGACTCTCCGGGGCAGTCAATGGACTCTCAGTCAAGAGAAAATAATGATCTTCGGGATCACAACGCAAGTAATTGAATATACATTGCTGCCAAAACCGTTCCATGGCATCCCAATTATCAACCTGACCATTCCTAATTGGATTCGTAGGGGTATAAGTATTATTCGATCGAGATCTAGACAAACCCTCTTCCCCTATGAAGAAATCGAGATCGGCCATAACACCAGCGCTATGCTGGGCTAGCCAATTGCTTCCCTTTGCAGAGCTTCGAGATTGGTTTATGAACGAATCGTTGACGGCGACGACTGTGGGAACTATAAAACACGGCTCTACATTGCCAGCAAATCCCATTTTAGTATACCTGCAATCACAAACAAAAAACCAAAAAAAAATAAAAAATTTAGGGAAAAAGTTCATTGGGGACTTTTGTCGAACAGTTGGTGTGTATGTAAATATACCCGGTTCCATTGTCGATGACGACGGCGGGGCGAGAGGTGGAGGAGTCCATGAGAGAGAGAGTAGGAGGAGGAGAGAGAGAGGAGGTGGTGGTGGATCTGCGGCTGAGATCCGAGAAGGGGTTTGAGGGGACTGATCATGGTCGAGGGTCGAAGGAGACAAAGCGGATGGTGGTGATTTTCAGTCCATCCATTTCATATTTCATTGACAAGATTGTGAATTGAATGCATAAAGTCTCATCTCAGCTTCTGAGTCATCACTATGGTCTCTTTTTCTCTCTTTTTCGATTCTTTTCTTATCAACCAAACAGTGCAACGACTCTCTCTCTCTCTCTCTGGCTCTGGTTGCTATGTTCGATTTGGAGTTCTGGGCTTTGCTCGGTGTGACGTTGTGACTTTCAAATGTGAGGGATGTTTTTGGACCGTTCGATTTATTGTGCTGCACGGCTGGGATTAGGTACGGCACAGCCCACCATGGCATCTCTGATGTGGTAATTTAGGACTCGTTCACGAACCTTTTTTTTTTTTTTTTTTTTTTTTTTTAAGGTTTATAGTTTTCTATTCAACAATGATTCATCCCACTAAAAACATCACCACTAATAGCATTAATACATTAAAAAAGTAAAAAAAAAAAAAAAAACACAACTCCAAGACTAAAACATCACATCATTAATGACGGGACCCACTACCACCTAATTAGTGGGAGCACTAATTAGTGCTCCCAAGCATTTTTCTTTTCCATTTATGTTTATAAAATTGTTTGGTCGTTGATATTATGAATAGTTTACAAAATTTAT
Organism: Camellia sinensis; assembly: GCF_055761805.1. Lineage (NCBI taxonomy): Eukaryota > Viridiplantae > Streptophyta > Magnoliopsida > Ericales > Theaceae > Camellia > Camellia sinensis. The sequence goes on along the minus strand of NC_138970.1, from coordinate 176,282,991 downwards.
TAAATTTTTTATTTTATTTGTTCAAAAAATAAATTCTTATTTATTTCTCTTTATTCTGTCCCCTCTAACTACCACTTATTGCCTTAATTTTTTTTATGTACAATAGAAAGAAGAACACATAACAAAAAACAAAATGAGAGATATTCTTTGATCGGTAGATATTCTTTCATAAAGTGCTTCTCTTAATTTGTTATAAAAAAAAAAGTCTTAACAGTATCAAGAGATTCCATTTTGATAATCGTACTTTTCTATCTTTTTTCAAATAGAATTGTCTCTCCTCCATAAATTCTTTGCAACTCTGTTTAATATTTGTGCAATTATAAAGTATACAGTAGTATCTTAAAACAATCTCCATAACTAGTTGCTCTTGGGTCACCTCCTACACGTTTTTCATCAGCATTTAACTTAGGCCTCGTTTGGGATCAGGTTAATTTAGTAACTTTTTAGTTATTTGGCTAAAAAGGTAGGTAAAAAAAACTTGTATGTTTGGGATGACTTTTTGGCTAATTACGAAAAGATGTGCAAAAAGTAGAGAGAAAAGAAAATCTTTGACTTTTTGATATAGATTGTTGGCTTTTTGACTAATTTAATAACTTTTTGACTAATTGACTAAAATAGCCTCTTGTCAAATGAGGCCTTAATTTTACGTGTTGATAGAAAACTCCTACTTATAAGTCTCCATTTAGGAACTGGGTTGGCTTTTTGACTTTTTAGTTTTTTTAACTATTTTAGTTTGGGTTAAAAAGTTTGGTTTGGGAAGGACTTTTTAGCTTTTTGACTTTTTTTGTGAGAAAATAGTGTAATGATTATAAATTAGATGTTATGTTTTGTTTATTATGATTAAAATAGTCTATTTTATTTTTTATGACTAAAATAACCGAAAAATAGAAACCTTCTTTCCAGACGGAGCTTAAGTATAATTTGATTCGAAGTCATGACTATTAATGGGCCTCGTTAATATCCCGGCAATGGCATGCCTCAAAATACCACGAAGGCTATCTTGGGCATTTATCAATATTATCAACAAAAAAAAATTATATTGTTAAGCAAAAACATTCTAGGTGATAGAGGTGTTTGGTGCGACTTTTTTTTTAGTCAACTTATAAGTTTTAGTTTTAGAAAAATTATTTTGGATTGTTTCATTAAATTTATTTGAAACAATTTTTCATTCTAATAATTTATTTTAATTCAAAAAAATTGATTATGAGAAGTTGTCTACACCTCACTTCTAATTATAATAACTTATTTAGCCTTCGTTTGGGAAGTGGGTTGATTTTTTGACTTTTTTTGTGAGAGGAGAGTGTAATGATTATGGGTTGGATGTGATGTTTTGTTTTTTGTTACTAAAATAGTCTATTTTGTCTTTTGTGATTAAAATAGCCAAAAAAGCCTGGAATGGCTCTTCCCAAACGGACCCTTATTAGTCTATGTTTGGGAAGTTGGGTTTGGAAATTTTTTGGCTAAAATAGCCACAAAAAACAAAAAAACTTTTTTAGTCCAATAAAACAAAACATCACATCAAACTCATAATCATCATATTTTTTCTCTCACAAAAAATTCAAAAAAATTAAAAAAACCAAAAGTCCTTTCCAAACCAGACTTTTTAGCCCAGGCCAAAATAACAAAAAAAACTAAAAAGCCAATTCACTTCCCAAACGAACCGTTAGTCGCTATTTGACATTGGCTTTTTTAGTTGACTTTTTTGAGTTGAGATTTTTTTAGTTTGGGACTAAGACCTATTTTGAAAAGTGGGTTAAAAGTCACTTCTCATTTTTTAACCCACTTCTTTTCTCACAAAAAAAAAGGGGGGGGTAAAAAGAGCTAAAAAGTTAGCTTTTAACAATTTTCCAATTCGTTTGGTTTGGTTTGGTTTTTTTTTATTTTTTTGACTTTTGTAAAGAAAAAGTGAAATGATTATAGTTTTTTTTAACTTAAAATGATTATGGTTTAGATGTGATGTTTTATCTTATTAGCTTATTTATCTTATTTTATCTTTTGTACTTTTTTAGCCCAACTAAGTTAGCCAAACGAATGCTTACTATTATACCTTTAGATTTTTTTATTTATTTTTTAATTAGAAAAGACCCAAATGATCTATGGACTAGTTTTGTAAGAACCTGAAATTTTTTGGACAAATAATTAGTTTATTAATAATAATATTAAGTCAATAAATTATGATTATTAAATTATTATATTAATAGCATCATGATTAACACCGACATTAAATTCCTTTAAATAATTTTTTTTTAATCCTTGTGTGATTAAATTTTTGTATCTAAACACAGTTGTGGAAAACTAAATGAGTTAAATAAATAATAATCAAATTAGTTAGAGGATAGTAGGGAGAAAAACATCTAGTGACTAGGACATGTATATATATATACACATTGATTTTCATTTTAAACATACAAAAAAAAAATCAAAATTTTTTGACAGAGGAATCCGGCTGTTTTCTTTCCAAGGGGCTGCTGCCAAAGCATGCTTAGAAACATCTTACAAGTCTATCCTTGTAGATCATAATTCCCAAGCCAAGAAGAATAAAATAAATAAATAAATAAATAAATAAGGGCCCCAAACTCCTACATAAGGAACTCACATTCAAACCAGCCATTCTACTTTTCACGCAGCTGAGGAGAAAAAGAGAGTAGAAAAGAGAAGAGAAAGAGAGGAAAAAGAGAGGGTACTTGGTGAATATCAATTTCAAACTTAGTTTTGAGAAGTGTTTGCAAAAGCTCTTGAGGTAAGAATACATCACCTCTATCCTCCCTTAGATACCTCTAACTAAATTTATATAATTTATATATGCAAGACTAAGCGTGGTTAAGTTATATATAGCAAAGTAGTACCATGCATGCTTAAAATTTTGATAGGATGAGGGTTTTATTATGTTATAATTTCATATTCCTTCTTGCAAACATAGATATATGGCTTAGCTACTGTTTTTATGTGTTCAATATTCTCCATTGTTGAAATAATCTTGCAAGAGAGTGTAGGAGAGGGTTCAAGAAAGGAGTTGGAAAATTCGAAGATCTTCAAAGATCCTTGAAGAACAACTTCGAATTCTCTAGAATATGATGAGAGGCTTAGATTCTTCAATAATCTCAACTTAGGAACACAACAACAAAGGAGATGATGGAGATAAGAGATTGGGTGAAGAAGAAGGCAAAATGGCTAGAGAGAGAATAATGGCAAGGCTCTCCCAGGGATCTCCCACTTTCACTCTCAAGGTTGATAATGGAAAAGGAAAATTAGTTCTTTCCCAAGAGTTAAAAATCTCCAAAATCCATTCCTTGTAAAGCTATGGGTGGGTGCTATTTATAGGCACCTCATGATGTAGGATAGAGCCCATGTGCAAGGCACATGGGGGATATTCTCTCTAACCACCTTGTCCGAGGAGGTGACCTCTCCGAGGAGGTGACTTCTCCGAGGATGAGAAAACCCCGAAGAGGAGATCAATCCCTCGGCGAACCCTTCTTCTTAGCCACACCTAACCAATGATCCCCAATCATCCCAAAGGGTCAGGGGTAGTCCCAGAGGACGTCCTGCCGCAAAATATTGCCGAGTCTCATGGACCCCCCGGGGTCGTGCCACCTCGACCCGGGTATAGGCTAGTTTAACCGAAGAGTGAATTTATCTCCACTCACCGTCCTCGGGATCGGGTCCTTTGTTCGAACTCCATTACGCCCATGGTTCTGGTGCGTAGATCCCGGAAAGCTCCGAGCCCGCAAGTGTTCTGGGACTCATTAACGGAGCGACTTCTAGATTGCGTCTGAATCCGTTCGAAGCCAAGTATTTCGGATCTCTAGGTTCGTGGATCCGAACCCTTTCGAGTCCGAGTGCCTCGGATCTCTAGGCTTGCCTAATACCCTTTCGAGTCCGGGCCTGAGTAAGTCTCTAAGTTCATGGATCCGAACCCTTTCGAGGCTTAGAGCGATTCAATCCGTTTGATGGCGATAAATCTGGGCCCACCGATTCTTGGACTTGCGATAAATTCGGGCCCACTAATCTTGGGCTATTGGGCCTAAATAATTTAGTGGGCTCAAATTAGCCCCTCTTACATTTGCCCATTGCGTGTATGAGAAATTTTAAATTTCTCAGACATGCATACGGTCATTTCTTCGACCCTGTTTCGCATCACGTTCCCCAAAAAAAAAAACATTTTGTCACGACAGAGCCTACGGATAAAGTTGATGACGCACTTCAATTTACAAAAAAAATTGACAAGCAAAAATTTAATTTTTTTGTACTTTTTTTTTTTTTTTTTTTTTTTTTTTTAAGGCTCACACGTGCCTTTGTTGTTTGGCACACACGGCAGACCAATTACACATATACACATATCTGAGGGTATATTCAAAGGATAATGCTCTTTTTTTTATTTATTTAAGGAAAGTGCCAAAACCCTAAGCCTCACCAAATTTTTCTTTTGTTCAGCCGCCGAAACCGATCAACCTTCTCCTTCCTCTTATTTCCTTTTTTTTTTTTTTTGAAACTCATTTCGGCTGACACTCTCTCTCAACCAAGACCAACCCAAACTTCATATTCTTCAAAGGAGCTCCGTATCTGTAATACCACAAGGCCGCCGCCGCTAGCTCACTGCTCGTTGGTGCAACTCCGAGCGCCGTCGTCATCGCCGAAGATGAGCCACGGTTGCTGCTTGTTACAGACGCTGCTATAGGTGTCAAAGCAAGTTGGTTTGGCTTTTGCAAGGAGGACTCCTGCTAGATGTCGGGCATTTGAAGATTCAGGAACAAGTTGCTTTAATGAACCTTCACTTAAGGATGCACTTTTTGCTGCACCTTGTCAGGGTAATAAGGCAGAACCTTCTACTTGCCCGGGAGTTGGTAATAATAAACTTCCTCTTGTAACCCTGTGCCATACCCTAGTGCACTTTTAAGTACATGTTATTTTATTACAACGAATTGCCTTAGTAGTTTTATGTTGATTCTCTTAACAAAAATTGCATATTTTGGGCAAATTTTCTGCTCTCAATTTTTTTTGGACAATAAGAGGAAGTGCTTGGCTGGGGGGACATTTATATTGGCAGGAAACTGTAGATCTTTTTCTTTGTTCCTATAAGATGTCTCCTGACACTACTGGATTATTGGATGTTTATTTTATTTTCCTCCATCTCAGCTTGTATTTAATGAGTGTGCTTTCTCTACTTACAGGATCCTTCCACAGCAGTGCCGAGCAGCATGATCTTCATAGGGGTTCATTAGATGCATTTGACAATTTTCCTCCATCTCAGCGGACGATGCTGCTACAGATACTGTCACACCGTGAGCCAACCATGACCAACCAGAAACCATCCTTTCTACTGCTTCGTGCGCCATTCTCGGCCTACACCGCTTGTGATTGATAACCCGGCTCCTCACTATGCTGCCCCTGAATCTGTGAGTTAAGCACTTGCTGAAAACCCATTTTTTGAACCCCTCATTTTGATGGGTTTTGGTCTTGATTCAACAAAGTTCATTCTCTTCATTGCTTTGGATTTATTGATCTTTGGACTTCAAGATCTAGTTGAATCTTTGCTCAAAGCCCTCTTCTTTTTTTCTTTGTTGCTTGACAAACTTTGGGCAAATATATATACATATATATTGATTATCATATATATATATATATTTTTTTTTGTTTAGAGCTCGGATTACCCACATTAGCCTTGGCTTGTGCACAATCAATCGCTGCTTCCGGCTTCAGCTTGTCCGACGTCGACCACGCACGTTCGCCCTCTCAACGCAACGTGTGTGGTCTTGCCCAACCTAGCTCCACATAGCTGCTTCCGGCTTCAGCTTATCCGACGTTGACCACGCACGTTCGCCCTCTCAACGCAACGTGTGTGGTCTTGCCCAAGCCTAGCCCAGTCTTGTTGATTACAGTCTGTAAAGCCTCTCTGATTTCAGCTTAAATTTCCAGTATCGGCTTCGGACTTCACCTCTCTAACTGCCCAAATTTGTAAGTATGACATTCGACCCCCTCTTCCGAATATAAATATATTTAAATATATATAAATATATTTTTGTGGCAATGTAGAGGGCTCAAGCAATCTGATGAAAATAAAAATAAAATAAATAAATAAATAATAAAAAAAAAACTGAATCTGGATATGGACTCAATTTTTGTGGCAATCCCAATGATATTTTTTTTTTAGCTCAAACACCGTGATTTTGGCCATATGGAAACATGCACTAGCACTTGAAACCTTATTGAGGTACCTGGCTTGAACATAATTTGTTGAACTTTATCACCGAGGAAAGGCCGAATATAACTTGTTGACTAGTATTTGAGCTCCATTTTTGACATGGAGAGAGAAAATCCTGGGCTTATGAATATGGACTTTGGAAAGGACATTTTTGTAATTTGCATAATGATCCATTGAATCTTACTACTGATGAGCAATGTAATATGCTTCGGATCTCGGGCCTGAAATTTGCTATTGAACTTCACTCTGTCCAAATTTTGAGCCTCGTATAAATTGTACCTCTAACATGGAACATAGTGACTTTGAGAAATTGACCCAATTGAACTTCATCACAAAACGGCCTATGATATTGCATCTCTTATCGATGATGAAAACTGAAAATCTGTATGTTGTTGATACACATATCGGTACTGTAATTTGTTGAGCTTGAGGAACACCCGAGAAAAAGAATTGTTGATGACTTCCGGGGTTGAACCTGGACTCTTGGTGTAAAAAAAAAATTCCTCGTAGAATTTGTTGAATTCATGGACTCTCAGAGAAACGAATAGTTGATGCCGAAATTTCATTCGAATGTGTTGCTTTAATTCCAATATTCTGAATTTTAATACGGTCAACTCCTTACTATTTATATCTGTTATTTCAGCCATATGTCTTCTCAAAAGAAACATGTTGTCTCGGGGTCATCGGAACCGGCTCTCATGAAAGAAAGGGATGTACCTCTGGCATCTGAGTGGAGGAAATCTCCTTATTTTGGTCGGAAGGATCCCTTCTGGCGGGCGGCTACCTTCACCACTTCTCTTCTATCTCCGAAGGCGGCTCCATTATGTCTCACTGAGGACACTGACTCTGGACATGAGGCCCTCATTTCTCCTTCCTCGGTGCTACGCTTTCGGATTGAGCGGGGGGACTTTCCATACTGTTATCCTCAGTTCAAGGCCTTCTCAAACCCTCCTTTTGGTTGGCGGGAGTGGGTCGATGATGTCCTCTCGGACAAGAGCTTCTGTCAGCGGCTTCAAGAGGCCCGACTATTGATCCCAGTGAAAATATCTCGATCCCTATCCATCCGTCGCAACAATGCTAGCCTGGAAGCCATGGCTCTTCGGTGGAGCACCGAGACACACACCTTTATACTTGGCCAGCACGAGATGGGGCCCACCCTTGAGGATGTGTTCATGTTGCTGCGTCTGGAAGTGACCGGCCCTGATGCCTTCGACCCTGAGCAGACACCCCCCGAAGATGATTCTTTGATCCAATCTCTGAAGCTAAATCTTCAAACTTGTGGTCGGTGGAGTTCCGTTTTCGATGGTTCAGCGAGGAGGACTAGTCGAGTAAGGACGGACCGTGCCTCCTATACTGCATGGATCCGCCACTTCTTCAAAGATCTTCAGCCCTTGGCCAGAGATGCTGACCCTGACTCTCGGGAGTATGAGGCCGGTCCGATGTATGGCTCCAGGCTCTATTTCTTGGGATTTCTGGCTTGCTTCCTTTCATTCTTCATCCTTCCGAGCACACCTCCGGATTCCCTCAATCCTTTCGTCTTCCCCTTGGCAGTCAGGCTCTTCAGAGGAGATCGGATCCCTTTGGCTCCACTATTTCTTGGGAATCTCTACTATCGGCTGGATCTACTACATCGAGATATGGTTCGCTCCGTGGGTCGATATGAGCCTGTCTCCTTTATTCACAGCCAGTTCCTGCTATGTTTCTTCTTCGAGAGGTTCCCAAAAGTTGCCCCTGCTCCGACTGTATTTGAGGCGGAAGTTCTTCGGGAGATAGTGGATAAAGATGGCATCCCCGTGCTCGATACTGATGGGTCTCGGACATTTGAGAAAGCGAAGTCTTGCCAGCCGTTGATTACACGGTGGTCACGTACCATTTCCACCTTATCCTTGAATACTCTGGTGGATGATCCCCGACGCTTTGTGGCACAGCCGTATGTGTGCCCACCTGTGGGTGTGGCCACACCGCTTATCTATCATGGTTCCTCCCGCTCGGTGTCCTTTCCTTTGCCGAAGAACATCCCTGCACCCTTTGTTGATATGCTGATTATGATCCGTCCGAGTTCATTACCGGTGTGGCATGAGGAAGGCGTTGATAGTGCCGTTTATAGGCCTGACCGCGTAGCATGTCAATTCGGGTTTGATCAATGTGCCTCGGGGCCAGCACCTCCTTTATTATCATTTTCAGCGAGCTACGGGCGCTTCAGTCGCGGGCTTGTACACACCGTGCTTCCCATATCCGGCTCTTTGACGATGCCAGGCTTGAGCCGAGTAGGGGGTTTCACCCCCTCTTTCAGGCGGTATTGGCAGAAGAATATCGATGCGTTTATTGCATTTGTCCAGAGCAGACCGACCGTATGTTTGCCTCCGCCGATTTATAAGAAGGATTCTTCTCTTCGGCTACCCGAGAGCCGAAAATCTGACCACATGTACGAGGGTTTCTTCACTTCATCTGCTCCAACTGACCCTTCTGCTCGGGCATCTGCTTCTAGTTTGGCAATTACTTCTCCAGAGCCAGTCCCTTTGAATAAGGCCTCTGGTCCTCGGACGACCCGCCTTAAGAAGATGGCTCACAAGAGGACTTCTGATGCCAGTCCTTCCGCTCCTCGCCTTTCCAAAAGGCTTCATGAGGTACCCGAAATTTTTGATTTGAAGCTACTTTCCTTCTTGCGACTATACCTTCTAAAATGAAAACTTTTATTTGCCCATGTTGTGTAGGATCCTGCGATTGTTGACGTCGTCAGTACCGTGGCTCTTGGCCATGCTGCCTCCCCCAGGCCGGACTCAGACTTGGACGACACCCTCCCTTTGTCTGCAAGACTTGTGAAGATGCGCACCCCTCGTATAGCAATTATAGATGACGATGATGATGAGGCTGAGTCCTCCGATCATTTTTGTGACCTTATTCCACGCACGCGTCGTCACCGCCCTACCGTAGCTGAGGAGGAGCACTACCTTGGTGACGAGTTTATTAGGGCTCACCGTTCTGACGTTGAGATTGCTGGAGGGACTGATGCCACAGGAATTGATGCCGCGGGCCATGCTTCTAGAAGCAATGTAGAGGTGAGGTGCGCCTCTGGGAATGGTGTGGAGGTAGATGTGCTAGAGATCTCTGAGACTCGCTCTGGCACTTATGGTGATTCTCATCCTCCGGCCCTCCTTCCTTCTTCAGGGATGACTGCTACTGTTCAGGCTTCGTCAGACATTGAGATCGATCAGGTGCTCTCTATACGGCCAAGTGACCTTGCTGATGCTAGGAGTCCTTCAGTCGCTCCGGCTTTGCATATTGATTCTCCCTCTGGTAATCTTTCTTTCTGAAGTTTGTCATTTACTTCTATCTGTGAGAAATCTTTACTCAAATGGCTTTCATGTTTCCTACCCCTAATAAGGCTTCCTTATCTTTTCTTCAGTGTTAGCTGCTACCGGGGTCCTGCCTTCACCTGCCTCAGACTCTGCTCCAGTGTTAGCTGCTACCGGGGTCCTGCCTTCACCTGCCTCAGACTCTGCTCCAGTGTTAGCTGCTACCGGGGTCCTGCCTTCACCTGCCTCAGACTCTGCTCCAGTGTTAGCTGCTACCGGGGTCCCGTCTTCACCTGCCCCGGACTCTACTCCGACTCTCTTTGTAACTCCTCACGGTTCTCCTTCTCAAGGGGGAACACCTGCCTTTGAGACGACTGCCAGAGGTTCTTCATCGCCAGTGCCTTCGAATATTTTGGATTTGAATCTCAGTGATTTCCACATTGATAGTGATGCTTTTGGTCTTTCCCCTTATCGTTCGGCATTCTCAGGCTCGGGACCTCTGCCGGGAGTTACCCCTTCGGGTGGTTCATCTAACCCGATAGACATTGGGGAGATTCCTGAGACTAGCAGTTTTCCGGCCCCAATTCCTCCTTCGACTTCTGGCAAAGTATCATTTCTCCATTATTGGGTAGCTCCTGAGTTTGCTTCAGTTCTACAGCTTGTGCATTCAAGTTACCCGGAGACCTTTGCTTCATTTGCTTGCCAGTGTCCACTCATTCAGACTGCTCTTCTCGAGTCTTTTGCCACTATCTTATATAGCTTGGACACGCAACGGTTGTGTGACCTTAATGGAAAAGTAGTCGAGACGGCGTATCAGGGGATCTCTGACATGGAGCGTCACCAAGTGGACTTATCATGGCTTCGGAAGCGCCTGGATATAGCTTCGAACGCTAGTCATCGGCTGGAACTTATGTCTGTGCTTGCCTCTTATCGCACCTCTATAGATGAGACAAAGGCAACTCTTCGTGAACTTGAGTCGGGTTATGCTCGGGCCTTGGAGACTTTAGAGGCACACTCTACTGTTTGTCCTCCAGATGTAGATGTGACGGGCAGCTTCTTCGAGGGTGTCTTTAGGAAAGATTGAGTTTTTTTTTTTTATCATTACTTTCTTGCCCCTTTCGATAAAAATGTTTTATCTAGGACAATGCAATGAAATGACAAAATTTTTGTTGTTTGGATATTTTCGCATTGTTTTCTCATTCTACTTGATAAAATATTTATTTCGAATGATACAATGGAAAGAACAATCATATGCACATGTTTATAAAAGCTGAAATATTCTCATTAGTTCTTCAACTTTCTTGACAAAAGTATAATAGATTCACTGTAAGTGATGGGATCAAACATATACCATAGAGAAAACCAGCTTCTTCATAACGTAAGGGAAATACAACTTTTAGACAAAGTAAGAAAGTGAAAATGAATTTCAACATAGATGAGTCCAACTATGGGTAGTAATGCTTGATAAACTTTGCATTGAGCGGGCCAGTTCGGAAGCCGTCTTCAACCCTTACAAGTTTGTAGTACCCGCTTGAGCTCGCCCGAACCACCTTGTAGGGCCCTTCCCATTTTGGAGAAAACTTGGGCAAAGGCTGTCCTCGCATGATTGGGTCTACAATCTTCCATACTAGATCACCTTCTTCAAACTTCCTTGGTATCACAGTCTGGTTATAGGCTCGGGCGATGGACTCATGATACCTTTCCATGACTTTTGCAGCTCTGTCATGCTTTTCCTCTAATGCTTCCAATCTGGTGGTTCGAGGCTCCAATACCATCCCCGAGGCGAGAGCCATTCGAGCAGATGGCGTTTCCAACTCTATAGGTAACACTGCCTCGGACCCATACACAAGGGAGTAAGGAGCTGCTTGAGTTGGCTTTCTCTTCGAAGTGCGATACGCCCATAGGGCTACTATCAACTGTTCGGACCAAGTCCCCCCAAACTCATCCATCATCTTGCTCAGAATCCTTATCAGTGTCTTGTTTGTGGCTTCCGCTTGCCCGTTCCCTTTTGGATAGTAGGGTGTGGATTTGTGATGCTTCACTTGGTAAGTCTCTAGGAGGCTCTTCACATATTTGTTTATGAAGGGAGTGCCGTTATCCGAGAGGATGGTGTTTGGTACTCCAAATCGGCAAATGATATTCTCCTTGATGAAGTTCGCAACTGCAGGCCCCGTAGCGTTCTTCAGAGGAATTGCTTCGACCCACTTTGTACTCAATTCTGTGGCTGCGAGAATCCACTTGTACCCCTTAGAAGATGTGGAGATGGGCCCTATCAGATCAAAAGCCCAGGTATGGAACGGCCATGGCGTTCGGATACTATGCAGGTCTACAGCTGGAGCGTGGATCAAATTTCCGTGTTTCTGACAAGTCTGGCACCTCTTCACGTGATGGGATGCATCTGACTCCATGGTCGGCCAGTAATACCCAAGGTGTATAAGTTGCTCGAACAGCCGAGTCCCTCCTTGATGTTCAATCTCGTGGGCTCTTCCGAGGACTAGATCTGACTCCTCCTTGGAGAGACATCTCAAGGGAGTGCCCTCAATACTTCTTCTATACAGCTTGTCCTGATCAAGAAAGTACCGCCTCGCTCTCCTCTTGAGGTGTGCAATGTCCCTCGGGCTCTCAGGTAGTGTTCCTTCTTTGAGATAGTCAATGTAGACTTGCCTCCAGTCAGGGGTATCAATTTCAAAGCAACTCTCATCCTCCCGGATGTATGACTGACACTTGGGGCATTCCTTCTGTAATTGATTTGAGTCCTTCTCCATCTCGGGCCAATAATAACCTTGTCTTTGGATTCTTCTATACAGACTGATATCCCCATCCCCGCAAGACTTTTCATGGATCTGTTGTAGTCGGAAGCTTGCTTCTTGTTGGCCAATACACCGGGCTAGGAATCCGGTACCTCCTCGGAAGTAAAGTTCACCTTGAATAATTGTGAATTGGGCAAGCTTGGCCATAGTCAGTTTTCCAACTTTGCTTCTGAGTTGCTCGAGGACTTCTCCTCTCCAGTCCTCCGGAAGGCCTTTGTCTTCGGGTATTATTGAAGGTTCTGTTCTCTTCTTGATAACAATTGTTGACTCTTCCTCTGGAATGTCGACTCTTGCCCCTAATGTTGCGAGGGCATCTGAAAACTTGTTGTCGGAGCGAGGCACATGCTCTATTTCGACCTTCTGAAATTTGTCAAGAAGCCTTTGGACTGTTGTTCGATATGTGGCCAAGGCAGGCTCCTTTAAGACGAACTGTCCTGAAACTTGCTTCACTATCAGCTTTGAGTCCCCCCGGATCCGAATCTTCTTGATACTGTGCTTCTCAGCTGCTATCAAGCCTAAAATAAGAGCCTCATACTCGGCTTCGTTATTCGAACAATGGAAATCCAGTTTATAAGACAAATATAACTTTTCCCCACTTTTGCTTGTAAGGACTATCCCGGTTCCTCCCTTCCCTCCGGCTGCTGCTCCGTCAAAGCTCAATGTCCAGAAGCTTTCCTCGGAAGCCATAGCTGCGTGCACCTCTCCTCTTAATTCTTCATTCACTGGTTCATAGTCACCACTTGGAAATTGGGCAAGGAGATCAGCTAAGGCTTGGCTTTTGATCGCCTTGGGGGCTACACATGTGATCTCAAATTCACCCAGTGCTAACAACCATCTTGCCACCTTCCCGGTTAGAGCAGGCTTGCTGAGGAGGTATCGGATTGGATCACTTCTAGTAACAATCTGAATCTGATGTGCTAGGAAGTAATGTCTGAGCTTTTGGGCAGTGAATACCAAAGCTAAACAATGTCTCTCTACTGGAGTATATCGGACTTCTGCTCCTCGAATCTTCCGACTGATGTAATACACCGGGCGTTCTACTCCATCTATATCTTGGACCAATAATGCCCCTATGGACTTGGGGGTTGAAGTTAGGTACAACATTAGAGGCACCCCGGGCTGCGGGGCTATCATGGTCCGAGGCGAGGTCAAGGCCGCCTTGATTCTCTCAAAGGCCTTTTGGTGCTCTTGGTTCCACTCGAACTTGGCATCTCCTTTTAACAAAGAGCCGAAAGGCGCAGAGATCTCTGCCAGTGCTGGGATAAACCTCCGAATATAAGACACCTTCCCAAGGAACTTCTTTAACTCTTTCTGAGAATGCGGGGGAGGCATTGCTCTGATAGATTTGACCTTGTCTTCATCTGCCTCGATACCATGCCTATGTACAAGAAACCCGAGGAACTTCCCGGCCGTCACCCCGAAAGCACATTTGAGAGGATTCATCCTCATTTTGAATTTCTGGCACCTCTTGAATACCTTCTCAAGGTCTCGGAGATGGTCTTCTTCTTTCTTGGATTTCACCACTAGATCATCAACATAATCTTCCATCTCATGATGGATCATGTCATGAAAGATTGCAGTCATAGCCCTTTGGTAAGTTGCACCGGCATTCTTGAGTCCGAAAGGCATGACTGTATAGAAGAAGTTTCTGAGAGGTGTTCTAAAAGCAGTCTTTTCTGCATCCTCTTCAGCCATCTTAATCTGATTGTATCCACTGAATCCATCCATGAATGAGAACATCTGGTGTCCCGAGGTAGTATCCACGAGGGTGTCGATGTGAGGAAGAGGGAATTCATCCTTCGGGCAAGATTTGTTCAAATCTCGAAAGTCTACACATACTCTGATTTGGCCATTCTTCTTCTTTACTGGCACGATGTTTGCTAACCACGTGGGGTACTGTATTGGCCGGATGAAACCAGCCTGTTGAAGTTTTTCAATCTCCTCCTTAATCTTCTCTTCGAGATCTGGATAATATTTTCGAGCAGCTTGCTTAATTGGCTTGGAGTTTGGGAACACATCAAGATAGTGGGAGACTAGGTCAGGATCTAGTCCGGGCATTTCCTTATATGACCAAGCAAACACATCTGAGTATCGGCTTATCAACTTTAACAACTGTTCCCGCTTCTCTGGGCTAAGGCTCGAACTTACGAATACCGGCCTCGGTGCATCTTGTCCATCACTCAGATCTATTTCAATAAGTTGTTTGGGCTGAGGCTTCGGCCCATCTTGCATACATTCTGGAGCCACTTCAGGCTTTATTACCATATCATTGTCAGGAGGCTCTTCTTTTGACTCGGAGTCGGTGACTGAAGAAACCGACTCCCTGCACCTTCATAAATAGTACACCATCTTGCCTCATTCTCGAACTTTCATCACCTTTCGAGGAATAGGCGGACTTTCTGTTCTAGACATTGCCCGCTTACTTGATTCTGCCATCGGCTCCTTGTCATCTTTGATATCCTCCCAACGAGGAATTTTGACCCCTCGAGGCTTAGAGGTGGTGGGAACTTCTTCGACAGCCAGTTCGGTGAAGTAGATGGCATCAGAATAATGAGCTTCATGGATCTCGAAGGGCCTTTCTGTAGCCTGAATTGTCACCGTCTTCTTTCCCCATTTAGCCTTAACACACTGATGATAACTCGATGGTACAGCCCCATATCTATGCATCCAGGTCCTCCCTAGAATGATGTGATAATTTGCCTCAGAATCGATAATATGGAACTTGGTGGCCGAGCGAATCTCTCCAACGGCTAAATCAACAGTTACGCATCCGATAGTAACTCTCCTTTCTCCACCGAAGCCAGTGATGACTATCGGCTGCTTCACAATGCGTTCTTCAGAGATTCCGGCTTTTTCTAGAGTAGCGCGAGTCATAATGTTGATAGAGGCTCCACTATCTAGAAAGGCCCTTTTGAACTCAACCCCGTTAATAAAAACAGTCACATAAAGCGGGCGATTGTGAGAAAAAGGATACTTCCGATCAGCCTCGGAGAAAGTAATGGCACTAGATTGCTCTTTTGCCTTCCTCGGGATAGACCCCTCAGTCGACATGCATTCCTCATGGTGTGCCTCGGCTATATTAATGATAGACTTGGTGATTTCCGTTCTTGCCTCCATGGAAAGTCCAAGCTGGTCAAAGAACTGCTTGAACTTTACACAGTCTTGCAGGGTTTTGGCATAGTGATCCGGATCTTTTTCCACTCTTGGAGGCTCGTAGTTAACCATCTCCTCGGTCTCCTCAAAATAAGATGCCACATAAACATGGTGTCCTCCTCTTCCATAGCATTCTTCTCCTCCTTCTGGATCAAAGGGATCTTCGCCATGAGTCATAAATGTTCTGCCCTCTGGATCGAGAGCACTTCCATAGTAAACTTGCTCACCCTCTGGCTCGAGGATGTCGTCCAGATAACAGTCATCGTCATCGAGATTAGCGATAGCCTCGATCATTGGGCCTTCATAAGCTATCATAGCAACATTCTTGCCCTTGTCTCGGTGTTGAGGATATGGTTGTTCTCGGATGTCTTGAGTCCCTTGCTTTTTGAACCTCAATTCGTCTGCCTCGACTTTATCTCTGAAGATTTTCCTGAGAGTCCAACACTTCTCTGTCGGATGTTTCAATGTACGATGGTAGACACAAAATTCAGGGCTCTCACGGTTCTTTTTTGATGGCATTTCTTCAACATAAGGCAATTTTAACTCTCCGTCAGCCACCCATTCCTTAACTAGAGCTTTCACTTCTTCGATTCCACATGGATAAGAAACATTCCCCTTTTCACCATTATATTGCTTTCTTTTCTGGCCCCTATGACCTCCTCCTTGTGAATTTCGGGTATCCGGGGCAGAGGCAACAGCAACGATAGGTCCACGAGATGACTTGAAACTAGTCTTGTAACTGGCTTTAAATCCGGACTCCTGAGCCTGAGGGATGCTAATGTTCCGAGCTGCTTCTATTAATGCCGAGAAGGTGGGTAGCTTGTGGTTAACTAGAAACATTTTGTACCTGCTCAATGCCCCTTCTAGACAAATTTGAACCAGATAACTCTCCTCAACTGCTTCATGACAATCCACGGCCTTGTCCTGAAACCTTTTGACATAGTCAAGGATGTCTTCACTTTCTTGTTGCTTCTCTTTACACAATGTAAGTGTGGTCACCTTCTCCGCCACTTGAAAGAACTTGGAGTGGAATTTGTTAACCATTTCCTCCCAACTTCGGACAGAGTTTGGGGCCAAATTAACATACCAACTATATGCTCGGTCGGTGAGGGACTTAGAGAATTCTCTCAGTCGGAGGACGTGGTTTGAACCATGAATACCTAGAGTCTCGATGAACCGCACAACATGTTCTCGGGCATTTCCTTGTTTGCCGTCGAACTTGATGAACTTCGGCACTGTATACCCCTCAGGGTATGGATAGCTCAGCATCTCAATGGGGTAAGGCGGCTTGACGTCTGGATCAGGCAAAGAGGGTAAGGTCCTCTTGCCCCGTTCGAGATCGAACATGGCCTGCACATCGGCGAGAGTGAGAAACTGTTAAGGGAGAGAGTTTGATGGTGGTATTCCCGGGACTTGGCTTATGTACCCGAAGACTGAGCCAGGGGCGTCTTGGCCATTCTGGTGCTGCGAATTCATCATTGGTGAGGACATTTGACGATACTGGCCATCAGCGCCTATAGACAAGCCAGTTGGTGATGGGATATTGAATTGAGGCCCGTAAAGTCCACCGTACGGCGCCGCTATACCGGGTTGTGCTTGCAGATTTGTTGTCGGCACCAAAAGAGGCCCGCTTGGTGCTTGGGTAACATTTACTGGTGGCGTGACAAGATTAGGTACGGGCAGAGCTCCCTTTTGCGCCATCACGCTCCTTATGTTTTCCTGGACACCAAGAGTCGCCGGAGCACCATTCATTACACTAGAAACTCCCCTAGTCACCATTGGATCTTGGCTTGGCACGCCATGGAGCCCGGGTATGGGCAAACTACCGCCGCCTACTGTGGTTTGAGCATGTGTTACTGTGGCCGTGTTGCCATGAGCCATAGGCTGATTGGGGCCTACTTCTCCTTGGATTTGAATTTTGCGCTCCGGCGGGAATAACTCCACCACCAGTTTGATTTCCGTTTGGCGCCGGTGCAAAGTTAGAACTCATCACCAACATGGTGTGAGTGAGATTCTGAAGAGTGGTAAGAATCTCTTGCTGAGTATTCTGAAGTCCTTGAATGGCTTCAAGCAAAAGTGGTTGATCTGGAGCCATGGTTCTGTCATCACCACCATTAGAGGATCCTTGTTGGTGAACTTCATCTTCTCCCGCCATCCTTGTTGGAGTTGTGTGGATTCCAGATCTCGTTGAGACCATTAACCAATCCGCCTCCCCAGCAGAGTCGCCAAAATGTAGGAGAGGGTTCAAGAAAGGACTTGGAAAATTCGAAGATCTTCAAAGATCCTTGAAGAACAACTTCGAATTCTCTAGAATATGATGAGAGGCTTAGATTCTTCAATAATCTCAACTTAGGAACACAACAACAAAGGAGATGATGGAGATAAGAGATTGGGTGAAGAAGAAGGCAAAATGGCTAGAGAGAGAATAATGGCAAGGCTCTCCCAGGGATCTCCCACTTTCACTCTCAAGGTTGATAATGGAAAAGGGAAATTAGTTCTTTCCCAAGAGTTAAAAATCTCCAAAATCCATTCCTTGTAAAGCTATGGGTGGGTGCTATTTATAGGCACCTCATGATGTAGGATGGAGCCCATGTGCAAGGCACATAGGGGATATTCTCTCTAACCACCTTGTCCGAGGAGGTGACCTCTCCGAGGAGGTGACTCCTCCGAGGAGGTGACTTCTCCGAGGATGAGAAAACCCCGAAGAGGAGATCAATCCCTCGGCGAACCCTTCTTCTTAGCCACACCTAACCAATGATCCCCAATCATCCCAAAGGGTCAGGGGTAGTCCCAGAGGACGTCCTGCCGCAAAATATTGCCGAGTCTCATGGACCCCCCGGGGTCGTGCCACCTCGACCCGGGTATAGGCTAGTTTAACCGAAGAGTGAATTTATCTCCACTCACCGTCCTCGGGATCGGGTCCTTTGTTCGAACTCCATTACGCCCATGGTTCTGGTGCGTAGATCCCGGAAAGCTCTGAGCCCGCAAGTGTTCTGGGACTCATTAACGGAGCGACTTCTAGATTGCGTCTGAATCCGTTCGAAGCCAAGTATTTCGGATCTCTAGGTTCGTGGATCCGAACCCTTTCGAGTCCGAGTGCCTCGGATCTCTAGGCTTGCCTAATACCCTTTCGAGTCCGGGCCTGAGTAAGTCTCTAGGTTCGTGGATCCGAACCCTTTCGAGGCTTAGAGCGATTCAATCCGTTTGATGGCGATAAATCTGGGCCCACCGATTCTTGGACTTGCGATAAATTCGGGCCCACTAATCTTGGGCTATTGGGCCTAAATAATTTAGTGGGCTCAAATTAGCCCCTCTTACAGAGAGTAAAATGAGATGAGAATGGCTTCTTTTTACTTTAAACTTAGATTCTTCTCCACTGTTTCAGACTTTATCGGATGAAAAGAGGGCTCTAATAAATTGAAAATAATTGATGTTAAAAATCTGTGTATACTGGAAGTGTATATATAGGTGTTATACACTGTGTAAAATTTTTATAAAATCATTGGACACCATTTTCTTACTGAAACAAATATTTTCCCTAAGTGTCGCTTACAACACAGCAGAAGTAGTGGCTTCAAATAGGTCCCATTTTCTCTACAAATGGTATTTTTATGCACAACCACTTGGAATAGTTAGATATAAGAGTTATCTTTCATTTTCCACCGATTTCACAAAAAATGGATTAGTCTAAAAGGAGAAATTGTAGTTTTACTAAAATGTGACAGAATCTGTCCAGTTTTCTTAGAAAACTTATTTGACCATCTTCCGTTGATTTTCAGTCTTCAAATCCTTCTGAAAATATGTTCTAAACTCAAGTATCTAACAAGTCACTCTAACCATACCTCCTTTTGACACCGTTTGAGGCCGCTTTTTATTTTTCCAACACAGATCACCTATGCTGGAAGTACTGTAACTCACTGTTCCAGAAAAATCAGTTTTCTTCCAAAATTTATTTCTTCATTTTAAAATCGTTTTTAGCTCTGGTATTCTTCTGGAATACTTTTCCAACTCAATGAACTAGCACCAGTTAAAATATCGTAATGGTTGAACATTGTTTGGTATGGGTTTCATTTTTTTTTCTGACCATACAGTGCTAAAAAATAAGTGTGTGAATTCCTAAAAAATTTTGTGATAATTTCTAAGACATTCTATCATATTTATTTTGGTTGTCATACGCGATTATGTTGTGCTATATAAACATTATGTCACTGTAGTTTTCAAATTAAAACTCGTACATGCATCAAAATGTGAATTGGACAAAGTAAAAGGGCACGGAATTAAACAGATACATTAAAATTTAAAAGTGATGCGGTGAGCCCGGTTTAGAATCTTGCGCAAGTGAGTTGCGAACCCTAACATGGCACAGGAAGGAATTTTGGCTCTTATCAGTACAGGTGATATAAGGTTGGTGGTGTGGGTGTCACAACATAGACCGTTCCCTTGGGGCAAACCGTGATGTCACGACTCGAGTACGTAACCCTGGTGCGTGGGCATCGTTGGTAGTTACAATAACATTTGAATATTTGACTAAGGGGGAGTCAAAATTGTCCGTGGTCATTACTTAGCGATTGAGTGGAAATAGTGCTCCACGGGGAGTTACTTAAACTTACCTGTTAAACTAAATCTATGTGAATTTAAGAAGAAATGTTGGCATTTCTCCTTATTATGAAATACTGCTTTCGCTTGTCAATGTTTTTATTGTCTATTGTTAATATTTCAACCAATAGCATTCCGGTTATGTTTGTTAAATGCTACTTGTTATTCTGTTATTCCACAATATTTATTATTTGTGAGTATTATTATCGGGTGGGTATTTTTGGGTTGCAGTATCTTATTGAGCTCGTCGCTCATTGGCATTCTCATTGCCCTGGTGTTTTATGCCAGGTATCGAAGAAACCGAAGGAAGCGCCAAGGCCTTGCAAGGCGACATTCAGCCATGATTAGCTTGAAGAATGCCCAAGATTCCATGAATCATTTTCTTAGTTTTATTTTTTTTATATTTGTGTTTTTTATTTTTATTTTTTTGTTCTAAGACTAAGTTTTAAGTTTATTTGGAGTTGTAACTTAAGAACTTTTAATTTATGGGATGTTAGTTAATAGATGTTGGTAAACTTGGTGGCAACATTAAGGAAGAGTTCTTAATTAAGAAAATTAAATTTTAAATTCTAAGGCCTTGTTTGGGAACAGGCTAATTTAGTAATTTTTTAGTTATTTGGTTAAAAAGGTAGGTAAAAAAAACTTGTATATTTGGGATGATTTTTTGGCTAATTACGAAAAGATGTGCAAAAAGTAGAGAGAAAAGAGAATTTTTGATTTTTTGGTATGAGTTATTGGCTTTTTGGCTAATTTAGTAACTTTTTGGCTAATTGGCTAAAAAAGTAAGTCCCCAAACGGGGCCTAAATCTTATTATAATGTCCTTAAATTTTGGGGCGTCACAAGTTTTTTTTTTTTTTAATTGAAAATGTGTACCAGTAGTTAATAACAAAAAATAAAAGTTAGTAATTCAATGTATAATTAACAGGGGTAAAAAGGATATTTATACATTATTAAAAAGTTATTTCATAGCTTATTTATTAAACATTATTTAGCAACTTAAATCTATAATCTATCAGGTGCACCAGATAGATCAACAACTTCTGATTAAAATCATAATCTATAATCTATAATCTATTGAGGTATAGTTTATAATTTATTTTAATAGCTACATCAAACACTCCCAATACAAAAGTTAATTCTGAGCTAGCCTCTAGAGGCCTTCCATCGAAAAATTATTGGTTAGTCTTGAGGCACCACGCGACTGTCTCAGGCTAATCACAAATCCCCATGCCTTCTTATTTTTTCCAATCACCCAATATAAAATCATGAACGCCACTTCTTTCACCAATCACAATACATACGAAGACCACATGACGCTACTCTTAAACCAACCAATAACTTCTCCCTTCCATTACCATCACTTAGCGATGGTTGATTATTTTATTTAGTAGTTTCCATAGCTCTCTAAAGCAAACATACATCTTAATCACTTGTTAAATTGAAGTTACATGTTTGTTCTAGATATTTATAACCATTTGATCGAGCAATCAAATATAACAATTGCCAAGAAGTGTAAACTTTTAGATCTCTTTATGTTGTTCCTTATTACGAATGCTTGCCACTTTTGAAATGAAATTGAGGGATGGATTTCTCTTCAGTTGATTTTATAGATTAGATTGTATTGTTGGGCTTGTAAGGTCTATTACGGGTCTCGTTTCGATGATTCGAATCGTCAATGTGTAAAACTCGTTGAGTATTTCATTTCTGTAAAAAATCACGTTAATCGAATATCGATAATCCCTTAATCGAAATACATTTTTGACAATGATAAGTATGATTTTAAAAATAAATTATTAACAAAAATGTGTTCTGATTAAGGGGTTATCGATATCTGATTAACTTGATTTTTTTCAAAGATGAAATACTCAACGAGCTCTACATATTGAATGGTTCGAATCATTGAAATAAGACTTATGGTAACCTCCATGAGCCTAGGTACGATTCAGTCTACAAAGTAGATTGAAGAGAACTCATTCGTTTTTTCAAATAGGTAGTTAGTACCGATAGGATAAGTAATTGATGAGAGGTTATTCCATAGTTTTAGGGTATGTTTATTTTCAGAGTTAGATTGGGTGGTATTATTAATGTGGGAATTGTGAGTAGATTGTTAGTGGGTAATTAAGAAAATTGTGTTTGTTTGTGATATATTTTAGTGAGGGCATTACCTATATGAAATTCCATAAATATCATTTGGTATTTTTGATATATTTTAGGGCAAATTACATATAGCCCTCGAGGTTTGGCTAAATTACAAATACCCCCTGAGGTTTGAGAAATTACAAATTCCCCCCTGGATGCTATATTTGCATAACAAATTAGGGAGTAATTTGTTATGAAATTTAAACCTCAGGGGGTAAATTGTTATGAAAATACAAACCTGAGGGGGCGGGATGTAATTTTCGAAACCTCAGGGGGTATCTGTAATTTAGCCAAACCTCAAGGGTGGTATATGTAATTTGCCCTATATTTTAATATTAAAAATTATATTTTATAAATATTTTTCTATACCATATTATTTTAAGATTTATATGTATAATGACGTAATAAAAAAACAAAACCATACACACATAGGTAGAATAGTCTTTTTTTTTTTTTTTTTTTTTATTTAAATCCATCATTAATTTTGAAACCAAATCTTTGGAAGCCTTTGATAATCCTCTTCTCTAGAGCCTATGCTAGTTTCAGGAAAATACTAATCTCAAGCTCTGCCTTACAAATAAACATGATTTAGCACTCTCAGCCTGTGTTTGAGAAGAGTTAAAATAATTTGACTTTCTGATTATTTTAGTTTGGCTTTTTTAATTTTGTTTGATTTTTATTTTTGACTTTTTTTGACTTTTATAAAAAAAAAATGTAATCATTATGATTTGAATATGACATTTTATCTTATTGACTTATGTAATTAATTTTATTTTTTATATTTTTTTTAGCCAAAACACCAAAATCAGACATAACTTCAATTATTAATAATCCAATCCCAAGTGCCTACCTCTAAAAACAAACAGGGTTGGGCATTGTCTAGTTGTATTTTAGAGAGGTTAGGATTGGCCAAACAGATAGGTTGGGTTGAGATATTAAAAAAGAACAGACACATGGCAATTTGTGATTAGCTGTAGCAAAAACAAAGCATGTAATATATTTTTTGTGTTATCACAATTTTAACTTAAACTAAAGTACAAACTCACTTGCATTTTCATCAATTTGTAACAACTTGGAAACAAAATAAAATTGAGGAGAATTCTATTATACGTATTTTATACCATATATAATTTTCTCTTTTAGTTATGATTAATTTTATTTTTAAGTTATAATATTATTTTCAGATATTTAATTATACCTCATATAATATTTGATTATACCTCATATAGTGTTTGGTATTTTTTATATATATATATGTATATATTTAATTATGATTAAAAAAGTATAAAATTATATAATTTTTTTCTTTAATTATGAAGTGCATATGGTGCACATCTCTGAGGGGGTGCACCATAGTCTTTCTATTATAACACATAAAACACATGAATTGGCTCTATTTTATAAAATTTGTTAGTAGAATTCATTTTTTAAAAAAATATTATTCGTCCATTTTGTTACTGTGACTATTGTTGCTCGCTTCGTGTTTCATTTCTGCTTTGAAATTGAAAATTCGTTTTTAAGGTTTTTTTTAGTGATTTTTATTTTGTTTTTATATTTCAATTTTTAATTTTTTAAAAAATCCATCTAATCTAAATGCATTTAAAAACTAAAAAATTTATGAAAACAAATCACTAAAGGCAAAAAATATGAGGGGAAAAAAAGTGGATTTTGATATTATTTTCATTTATTAATAAATTTTTTACTTTTTAAATATATCTAAATAATGTATTTTTAAAAAATAAAATATTTAATTAATATAAAAAAATTTACTAATGACAAAAAAATTAAAAAGCTAAAAAACAATTTACAAAAAGAATAATGATATACAAACAGAAAAATTATACATAATTTTCACACATAATGATGTGACTCAATGTTCATATTTTGTTTTAAAATAAAACACCTATAAAGATAAATTTATTTATAAAATAATATTACCACATTATTTTTATATAAAAATAGTATTTTCCTTTACAGAATCTAAGTCATATCGCAAATGTGTAATTGCATTAAAATATTTTTATTAACAATGATTGAGACCCTTAAGGGGCCGTTTGGCCTTTTTTAGTCAATTTTTTGATTTTTTTAGCTTGAGACTTTTTTAGTTGTTTGGTATTCTTGTTTGACTTTTTGACTTCAGAATGACAAAATTACCTTTAGTATAAAATGATACTTTTTTGACTTTTTACTTATGAGTATGGCTTCTGTTCAGTCCAGGATCGGACTGGACCGTGCTGTTGGACCCGTAGAGGTCCATCACGGGTCCTGTTTTGATAATCTGAATCGTTCAATGTGTAGAACTCGTTGAATACTATATGCCTGTAAAAAATCACATTGATCGGATGTCGATAACTATATGATCAAATCAGTTTCGTATTAAAAAAAATTGAACGGTGAACAAATTAACGGTTGACAAAAAACTGTTTTGATCACATAGCTATCGATATCCGATCAAAGTGATTTCTCATAAGTGTATAGTACTCGACGATTTCTACACATTGAACGGTTTAGATTATCAAAACGGGACCCGTGGTGAGCCCACACGAACCCAACAGTACGGTCCAGTCCGATCTCAAACTGGAAAGAAGTCATACCCTTTATTTATATATGAGGTAGTTTGATATTTTTGTCTTTTTATGTTTTATATAGCCAAAGATAAAAATCAAACTAAGACTAAATTTGAAAATGTTTATAACCTCCAAAATAATCTAACTACTCATGTAAAAGAGATAAAAAAATAAAAATAAATACACAAATAATCCAAATCATAAAGATTTCAAAATTGGGAGTGTCACCCATTTTCCTATTTTTACGGATGTCGGAACCGCAGTTCACTAATCGTTTTCAATGACGTGAAATTACCCAAAACCCCCAACTTGACATTCGCAATCAACCTTTGAGAGAAGAAAGAGAGAAGGGTCAAATGCGTCATTTTAACCGAGCTTTCACGATTGCGGGCCATAATTTGCTCTGTGGCAATCCTAGAAGGTACCCAACTAGTATACTATTTTTTATTGGCTGAAACAATGAGTTTTATCATTTTTTTGTCTTATTTTAGAAGACAATAGGACACCTGTCTAAACATGAGTTGTGTGAAACAATCCTCGAAATTCACCAAATAACTTCTCTTTCGTCTCACCCAACGGACAAATGGTTGATGCTACCCCACCCAATCACTACCTGGGCACAACTGCGCATTTTAGCTGTCTCCACAATCATTACTCTCTCCTAGACAAAAAAAAAAAAAAAAAAAAAAAGTAAAAATTATAAAAAAAAATAGAAAAATGATATTCAAATTTACAATTTAGGGATTGTCTGGAATGTTCTAAATAAGTGTATTTTTTAACTTTTTATAAAATATGAATTGGATTTGAAGTGATGTAATAAATAAGTGATATGACTTAAATAAAATAATGTGACTTAAAATAGTGACTTTTTAACTTATTTTAAAGATGTCAAACTTAACCTTAATACCTCATACGAATATTAAATCTTCTAAGGTTCCTTCTCAGGATCATTTATTACCCATTTATTAAGAATCAAATAATATCAAAAAAGTTAGAATGTCAAAACATATTTTACATATTATTTATTTTTAATATTTAGATACATTTTTTACACATTTACCCATATTATTATTATTAGAGAGAATAGAATTGTCATTAATATTACATTTAATTTTGAATTTGTAAAGTAATTTTCTATTTTCTTGATTTTCCCCTTAAAATCTAAAACCTATTTTAAGAAGTGACTCTTTTTTTTTTAGTTTATTAGCTTTAAAAAATGGTCAATAAATTAATAAATTAATTTTTTTCCTAATTATCAAAATAAACTTAAATTTAAGCACAATCGAAATGAGGGTTCAGGACAGGAGTTATGAGGTCGACCTTAGAGTAGATTTACCCCTTCTTCTCCATTCTCTGATCCATACGAATTTTTTTAATATATACATCTTTAGATGTATTTTATGGACTTTTAATTTTGTTATTTTTTTTGTTATGATTAATTGGCACGTGACACACCTTTATAAAGAGTATGTATTTAATAACATTTAGATGAGAGCATTAAAGTCCCTCAAAATATCTAAGGACTAGACGGTTTATTAGAAAAAAAAATAGGACCTATTGGTTCATAAGTTTAACATTTGGAATTAATTAATAAATCTCTCTTTTTTATTTAATTATGATATTAATTTAATTATAATTTATAAATTTTTTAATTATATATCATATTATATTTAATTATGATATTTTTTAATTATAATTTAAAAACTTAAAGTTATATTTTTTAATTATAATTTAAAAACTTGAAGTTATATTATTTTTTTTTTAATTATGGCACCGACTACCGAGCGTGTATGTATGGGCAGCTATGGTGAGAGGGTGCACCATATGTTCCCCATACATTTTCTCTCTCCATAGCTGCACTGTTTGGATACTGAGAATCACTGAGCAGTGAATTCAAATGGATTTGTTATCTCAGCACATACACATCTCTATCGTCTGCAACTGCAAGCTTAATTGCCTTTAACTGCCGCTATAATTGCCCCCCCTTTCTCTCTCATCATATATCTATGTTTATATGTATCTCTCTCTCTCTCTCTCTCTCTTTCTCTCTCTCTATATCTAATTCATGTTACTCAAAATCACTCGTCTGATCCACTTTACTTTGCGTATCGTTTGGAATCGGGTGTTCTGTTTCTCACCGATCTGTTTCCAGCTCGAAAACACCGGAAATTGGGAGATTGGTGTGCATTTTGAAGGCACATTCACTGCGATGAGATTGATCTTTAGTTTGATTTGAGTGATTTGTGTGTTTGTTGTTGAGATGAATCCATTGTGCTGCATTGCTCCGGTTTCGATCGATCGCGATCGGAACAATTCGGACGTAGTGAAGCCACAGACTCAGCAGCGTCAGTTAGGGTCAGAGAGTTCTGTGAAGAATGTGAATTTTGGTTCCAAACCGAGCTTTTCAACACAAGCATCGTCAGTTGTTACTGATTTCGATGGATTGAGTGTTGCTGTGGATCACGAAGTTGATGATATTGTGATTGAACCGAGAGATTCGAAGGTTCTTTACGGCAATGGAGGTGTCAGTAGGAGTGTGGCTGGGATTTTGTATAAGTGGGTGAACTATGGGAAAGGTTGGAGATCGAGGTGGTTTGTGCTTGAAGATGGAGTGCTTTCGTATTATAAGATTCATGGGCCAGATAAGATTGTGATGAGTCCTTCGAGAGAGAAGGGCGTGAATGTGATCGGAGAGGAGTCTTTGAGGTATATGAAGAAAGCTAATTGGAGCAGTAATCGACTTGGTGCTGCTGCGAAGCAGTGGAAACCGTCTGGGGAGATACATTTGAAGGTTTGTTCTTTGTTGCTTTATCAGCCTATACATGCATAATATATGTATATATATGTGTATTTACGCATTTTTCTAAATCTTCTTCAACTCTTTTTGGGTTCCATTTTTACTTGATTTTGAAGATGTTTTTGTTTGGGTGAAAACATTTTCTAATGGAAAATATTTTTTTATAGAAAACGTTTTTCCAAAAAAGTTTATGTAGAAAACATTTTTCTATCTTTGGTGGTAGTGGTGGTGGATTGAAGGTGAAGATGAAGGTGGTGGCATAGTGATAGGGCAGTGGCAGCGCCGGTGGTGAATGCGACAGTGATGGCGGTGGTGGCTGTGGTGACGGTGGTAGAGGTGAGAGTGACAATAGTAGTATGCTGACATTGGTGCGACTTTAGCTTTTGAAAGTAGAAAACATTTTTTTTGTTTGTCAGACTTTCATTTTTCATTGAACTAAACATGGAAATATGGAAAATATTTTTCAGAAAATGTTTTCTACTCAAACAAACCGAGCGTGAGTGTCTGGTTCCTTTGTTGACTTTTTATGACTGCAGTATTGTTGGTATTGATCTTATTTCCTATCGAAAAAGTGAAACATAAACATGATTCATTGGAATTAACATGATTTGAAATGCATGTATCTACACATATACTTTCACAGAACATACAAATCTTCGGGACGTCTAGACTGTGTTTGGTTCTTGAATTTGCCGAGGGAAATTAAAAGGAAAGAAAAAGAAATTTGAATGAGAAGTTTAAATTACTTGATTTTGTTTGGTTGTGCTGGGAAAAAATGAGAAAACATGAGTAGGCATTTCTTAATAAATGAATAGATACAAGTTATTAATTATTATTTCCCTTATCCGTTTCTTTCTCTCAATAAATCTGAGCCAAACATAGCGTTAGTGATTGTAGTTCTTGTGAAAGAGTTCTAAATTTGTCTGGTTTGTTAGCCTAGAAGAAGAGCAATTAAAAGATGGAAAATATGGAGTGGGTCAGAGGAGTGGGAGGTGAGCAGAATGTCTATAGCTTTTCAATAATATAAAATTGAAGTTTATTTTTAAACTGAACTCCTCCAAAAGTTAGCCAAAATGAAAAAGGTTCATGTCTGTCTTTATGAAACAAAAGATGTTAAGCGACTTAAAAAATGTTGGGAACTGATTGCTGGCAAACCACATGTAGTTTGCTGCAAAGAAACTGGTTACTAACAAAATGGGAGAGAAATAAGTGTTTGGTCACTCAATAATTAGGAAGCTTTTGCTTATAGTGTTATTTGTAAAAGCACTCTGAGCTGGCCTTCTCTTAATTAAAATAACTTTCTAAGAATAGATATGGGTATCTACATTTGGCTTAAGGGTAGGAAATATTACTGCATCCTTAAAGTGATTGGCCAACAAAATTTTTCTAGTTAATTTATTATCTGGACAAAATATGATTTCAACTACTCTCATGATGTCCTAGATTAAAGTACAGTGAGATATGGCAACTTGTCTGCTTTGAGGGGCAACAAGTTATCCTATTCTGTGAAGAAGGCAAGCCTCTATTCTTTCAATTGAGTCTATATTTTGCCTTCTTTTAGGCAGTATTTGGTGTGCAGTCACTACAATGTGGGCTTGTGGAAGGTGATCCACCCTCTTTAAATTACCTTGAGATAGCATTTCATTGCTATAAGGAATCCCTTGAATTGAACCCCTGCCATTATCTTATATTCTAACTTCTAAAAGGTTTTGTAGTTCTTTTTCTCATATCTACCGTGGGCTTCTGATGTGACTGATATACCAAGAGCAGGTTATGTGATGTTATTGTATCCACATGACACGTGTGCTGTTGTAATTTTTTTAAATTAGCAAAATTTATTAAAATGAAGAAAGGTGCTATTGTAATTTTTAAATGGCTTGTATGTAAATATATGTTTATGACCTTATTTTTCCATGTTTTCTTTTTATGGGTGGTTGCATAACACTCTTTAGTACAATTTACAGGTTTCTTCAATTCGGGCTAGCAAGTCAGATGACAAAAGGCTGTCCATATTCACGGGGACAAAAACTCTTCATCTGCGTTGTCTATCTAGAGAGGATAGAGCTGCATGGATTGAGGCTTTGCTAGCTGCTAAAGATCAGTTCCCCAGACTTTTGACAAACAATGATTTATTACCTTCTGAAGACATTGTAGTTTCAACTGAGAAGCTGCGATTACGATTATCACAAGAAGGCATTGGTGAAGGGGTCATAAAAGACTGTGAGTCTATTATGCTGTGCGAACTATCTGAGCTGCAAAATCAGTTGAAAGCTCTTCAACATAAACACATTGTGCTGCTGGACAGATTAAGACAGTTAGAGGTATTCGTGCTTCACTTTTCCACACCCGAACATTTTTCTCACAGAAACAAGTTTGAATATTTGTGACTTACTGAATAACACGAAATGGTTGTGGGAGGCGAACTTGATTCCTTTTTTGAAACTTTATTGTATCCATACATCTTGTATTTTTGTCTGGAGTCATAATACTTGCTGGTTGCCTATTGAACCTGTGGACCAAGTACATATAGGTGTTGGCATTTAGCATAAATATGTGTCCAGTGCAGCACATTAAAACAAAAGCAAATTCTAAACATGCCTGGGTCCCAAAACTAGTTTTTATTCATCCAGGCGTGTCTGATGTCTAGAAGAGTCAAAGAAAGTCTTAAATAAGAGTACCCTGGTCATATGTTCATTTTATTGCTTTCTTCATAATTATTCTCTCCTTGAGCATAGTTTTGTTTATTTCTTTTCCCTGTAGATTGTTCATTACTTCTGTTGATGCACCAAAGAATTATTGCATCTACCAGGGTCCAGTGGGTGTCTTAAATGCGGAGAGAGAGTTGGTTGGTGAAAAGGATTCCTTTAATAAATCTCAACCTCACTAACCTGTAGCTTTATTGAGATGGTTGACCACTCTTACCTTTTTGTCTT